>NC_141696.1:419767916-420367916 GCF_964263255.1 Lissotriton vulgaris
CACCCTCCACACCATGCAGCCACGCTGCGAAGGCCACCAGGTCTGGGTCTTGATTACACCATGGAATCGGACATATCAGGGCACCCGGCAACATCGAAGCCTGCACAGCTGCTCAGCCCAATGAGTGCCACTAACTGTGTGATCCTGGAAGTGGGGCCACTTGGCGGTAGGTCCGCGCAGCCCACTGGCGTGGCCTACACTGCGGTCCAGCAAGGGACACTAATCCTGAGCAGTCCGGACCACCAGGACGGGCCATCATCGCAGGCTGCACACCCGCTCAGCAGCTCAAGGTGCCATGACTCAGTGCACCCTAAGTCACCGTCCTGTGGTGGGGTGCCTGTGCCAGCCACAATGCAGCGTGTGCCAGAGCACCACATGGCAGGGTGGTAGGCCTGTGCCGGCTGCATTGCATTGTGTGCCACAAACCCTGTTCAACCCTAGTCACCCCCACATGGTGGTAGGCCCATGCCAGCCTCAAGGACTCGTGTCCATCGTCCAGTCACCACTGGCAGAGAGGTAAGTGACGTTGTCGGCCCCTTATATTTGCGGGGTCACATGACCTGTGATGCCTGTGCCGTGTGGATGTGGGGTGCATACAAACCTGCCCTTAGGGAGTGGCTGTGACATGCTGACAACTAGACCAGTGACCTGCACAACACCAGCGAGTACGCCTGCGATGGGTAGCAGTGAGGCCCCCCCTGGGATCGTGAGTGGAGTGGTCTGGCCTGCCGTTTGCTGGAACAGCACAGGGCTTGCAATAATGACTCGTGGGCACTGGGCGTGGTTCAGTCCATGTCCGGACAAGAAAGTGGCTGGTGCATGTGTCCCTGTTGTGGTGTCCATGGGACCCATGCACACATTGCTATGTAGCACCCTCAGACTGGCATCCCACAAGATGAGCATCATTAATCCAAGGGGAATCACTGTCCCTACATTCATCCACACATACATAAATGAATGATGAAAGATATGACACAGCAGTGCGTCACTGGATGTTTTTTGCACATCCAGTGCAGTTCCCCAGCTGGAGTGGTACAGGGCATTGCTGAATACACCACACCATTAGGCCCGTGGAGGGCCAGCCAGATTCCATCCGTGGAAGACAAGTACTGCGGAAGAGGAGGGGTGCAATCCGCAGTCTGGTCGCCATGTCATTGGTCATCAAACAGGATGTGGCAGTCCATGTCGTTGTCCAAGGTGAGTGCATCTGAGTGAATCAGGGGTCAGTGGAAGGTCATGTGGCCATATGCTGGACCAACCTGGAACAGGCCAGGTGGCGGAAATGAATGCTACTGAGCCCTTCTGATCACAATCCCATCCACGTCCTCATCCCCGGATGTATGCCCTGTCCAACCGGGGGGTGTTGCTGTTCCGGCTGCGGTACTGTGTGCCAATGACACCTCAGGTGCCGGAGGTGGATTGTCAGCCGCACTGTGTGCCAATGACACCTCAGGTGCCTGAGGTGGATTGTCAGCCGCACTGTGTGCCAATGACACCTCAGGTGCCGGAGGTGGATTGTCGGCCGCACTGTGTGCAATTTACACCTCAGGTGCCGGAGGTGGATTGTCGGCCGCACTGTGTGGCACTGTAACATCAGGTGTCGTAGTGGTTAGGCCTGCTGCACAGAGAGGCATAGACACACCAGGGGGTGGAGATGTGGATGGTGTGGGAGCTGCATCATTCAACATCGCAACGCCTTGGGGCAGCAATGCCATGATGAGGATCTGCAGGGCATGGTAGATCCAAGCTACATTCCACTGCTGTGCAGCGGTGGCTGCAATCTCTTCTGCCTCCATCCGAACCCTTTCCTCCATGAGCCTCTGAATGTGTGCCAGCTCATGGCTAGTATCGCTGGGGTCACTCTGAGTGGACAGGTGTTCTTCTCTCCGCGTCATGACTCCAGCAATGTCAGTCAGGGCTTGTTGGAGACCATGGAGTGAGACTACACACCCAAGGATGGCATCAAGTTTGGTTAGCCATGTTGCCGAAGCCCAACCGCACCTGCTCTGTGGTCTCCCTTTGGCACTCCAGCACACTGTGTTGGAAGGCCATGAGTTGTTCCTGGGGGTCTTGGGGGAGTGCCGGGGCTGAGGGTGCCTCCTGCTGGGTGCTTTGGGTTGTGGGTGGGGTCTCCTCGATGCAGCTTGGCTGCCCTGATCCTGGAGGTGAGTGATGGATGAGGTCAATGAGGTCTTGGATGGCTTGGGTGTCGATGCTGGTGTTGTCCTCCTCATCATCAGTGAAGAGTAGCTGGGACTGCTCTGCAGGAGGTATTGAGGGTGCCCCTGCGATGTGAAGGGGAGATGGTGTATTAAAATGTGTCCACATGTATGTAGCTGCATGGTACATGTTGACATTAAGACAGCATAGCATTGTACATTGTGACAGTCTGTCGATTTGGGCGAGGACCCAGAGTCATTGTGGGTTTGCACTGTGCTCTGTTTAATTGTGCATGTGTGCCATTGTGGCCATCTCCACCTGTCCCCCAGTACCTGGTGGTCACTCACCCTGTTTCGGTTCTGTTGTGTCCTGTCGAGCAGTGTCTGATCCCCCGACTCAAGCCACAGTCTCCACACTGATGACTGTCTACACCAGCTCCTCCAGGTCATCCAGCACAAGCTGTGGTGCTGGGCCCCCACCTCCTGTCTGCATTGCTGCCTTCTGGTTGGCGGAGAGTTTCTCCTTGGTTCGCCGCTTGATGTCATTCCATCGCCTCTTGACCTCGTCCATTGTCTTCTTGTGCTCCCCGACGGCATTCACCTTGTCCACAATGTCCCACCATATTCCATTTTTGGTGCCCAATGACACGTTGGAGGTGACGAACAGTTGTTGATGGTGTTCCATCACCTCCGTGACTATGATCCTGTTTGCCTGCAGACTGAACTTTGTCTTCCTCCTCCTCTTCTCCTTGACCTTCCCTGTCCCCGAGGTCCCGGGCTGGTCGTCTGGGGTGCTTGTGGGGTTGTACTCATCCTCTGCGCCTGCTCCGGCTGCCTCCATGGTGCTTGGGTGTTAGTCATTTTGTGTTTTGGTGTTTTTTTCTACTTTTACAGTGATTTTTCCAGCCTGCCAGGTGTGTGTTGCAGGCCTGGCGCTGCTTATCGCTGGTTTCCTCATCGCGCTTTGGCCCATCGCAGGTTTTTTGGTGTTGTGGTTTGTGTTTTTGTCTCCATCGAGGTGGTTGTATCACGGACATTGTCCACGGTTTCGGCAGACTATTGCATGCTACCGCCAGGTTGTGAATTCCACATTGACACAGTTTTATTTTCCCACGATAAGAAGCGATGTTGAAAGTTGAGTTATGCTACTCTTGCGGTAGTTATCACACCTTCTTGTGAATATACCCCAGAGTGTTTCTTTGGATCTCATGACTGCGATGGGGTGCTTAATACTGTAACCAGATCAATAACGATTTAAAGGCCACTTGCAGTGATTTGTAATTTGGGTCTATGGGGAAAAACAATACCAGGCTGAGTAAAGCATTGGAGTTTAGATAAAAAATTTACAGTAAATGTCTGATATATGTACCAGGACACCGTGAATGGTAAGCAAAGGTGTGATGGAATCATGAAGCATCTACTAGGAAGTACTTGGGTGTACATTTACACTTACAAATGTGCAATGCCTTTTCAAAACACAGCCTTGTGTTTTCTTTCCATGGAAAGAAGTACATCCACTAGAAAGACTTATGATGATAAATCTTCCCAGAAGGCCTACGTTTGTTGTCTTAAAATTCGTGTCAGCATGACTTCATCATTAGCATGGACTTTCCATCACTTAGCAGACCTTGAGAAATGAAGGCGAGCTACATGCTATATTTATTTTTCTGGTGGTAAACTGCTTTAAAGGGTAATAGTCGTCCTGCCAAGTAATGTATTCATCCTGCTGAGCTGTCTCTCTCTCTCTCTCTCTCTCTCTCTTTCTATCTATATATACACATCTCTGCTCCACTTCGCTTTCTCAATCTCTGTTTATCTTTCTCTTCCCATCATTATTTAAATTGGAAAAAGTGATACCTGACAAGAGAGTCACTGGAATAATTGCGTGTATTAATCATTCTGCTACTCATTTGTCGTTGCCATCTTTGACACAGTGGCTATGGACTCTTTTCGCCTCAACAACAGACGTGTATCTGATTTATCAGACTTTTGAGTGCCACTTGTTATATTCTAGAAAAAAAACATTTACCTCTGCTTTCACATCCGTTCTATTGTTCTAATAACTATTGAAACCGCCTCGACTTTCATTTCTGAGAAAAATATATTGCAATTAGAAAACGTAATGAAACGCCATCTGCCTGTTCGTGTTTTTTTTCAGAGCTATTCAGAGAGTAGCAAACCTGACAAAAGCTTTATTCAGCAAGTGAACAACACCAGCTCCAAATAAAATGAACCCTCCTTATTTTCAAACTCACAAACACCGAGGTTAACAGACCTTCCTCCTGTCATCTTGTCAGGGTTTGACACCCCCACATTGTTTTGGTCCATGCTTCAATTAGGAGTCACTGTGGCTTTCAGCAGCAGCAGTAATTATCATATCTCTGACGCTGTCATTGGTAAATTGAACTATTTGTCTTGGTGATACTGCAAATTATCCTGGAAGCCCTTCACTGCATTGTGGCATTTGTTAATAATTCTCTAGATGTTCTATGGGAGAACACTGGAAAAGAACAGATTTATTCTTTTATATGAACTTTTTTGCCACCATACTCAATAGGACATATTAAAGGGAAGTAAGTGGTGCTGTGTTTCAAATCTAAGGCCATTGATTGAACAAAAACAATATCCTGCCTCGAGGAATATTCCATAAAAATCATTAAATCTCAAAAAGCTTTGGGGCCACATGTATCAAATTTGGAAATTGCAAACACCTAATTGCAAATTTCTGAGAATCGCAATTAGGTAATCGCTATTTCCAATGTATGAAACTCCACGAGTTTCATATACTGATTCCTAGTGGGTCGTAAATCGACCCAGCTCATTATTATTAATGAGGTAAATCACGATTTGCAACCTCCTAGGAATTGCTAAAATCCCGGGGATGGCAGCCTCCTGGGGTCAGCAGACCACCATGTCCGTGATTGCTTTTAAATAAAGCAATCCTTTTTTTTAATGCAGCTTGTTTTCCTTAAAGGAAAATTATTTATTTATTTAAATATTTTTGAAATTTGTAAAGCGTAAACAAATGCCCTTGGGCGTCTCGGCGCTGCAGATTCAGTGAGGATGTAAGAAAGGCTGGGTTTACTGATTGAACAGCTGCATTTTTATCATTTTGCGGGATTGAAACAGTGATGGAACAGAGCGGATCTTTAGTGGTAAAGCATTCCAAAGCTTGGCTGCTGTCACCACAAAACGTCTGTCTCCCCAGGCCATTGTCCTGGTACGAGGCACCACTAGCTGATAAGCCGTTGTAGATCTAAGCTGTCTGGTGGGACAGTATACGACCAGCTGTTTAGATAGAAATTTTGGGCCTTGGTTGTGAACAGCTTTATAAGTCAGACACAAGGTTTTGAATTTTATGCGATTCTTGATCGCCAGCCAGTGGTAGTTTCGAATAACGTGTGAGATGGCCTGAAACTTTGGTGTCCCTGAAAGCAAACGAGCAGCTGCATTTTGGAAGGTCTGCATTTTTTTGATGACCCTGCATTGTGCATTTGCAAACAGTTCATTACAGTAATCTAATGACGACATTACCAGGGTGCTAATCAGTGTCTTCCCTGCACTTTCTGGTAGAAATGGGATGAGTTTTTGATCATTTTAAGTTTAAAAAAGGCTTGGTTGGCATGGGAAACAAAATTTAGGTTGTCATCAAATATTATTCCCAAGTTCCTAACCTTTGAAACTGGTTGAGGTGTCGGCCCCATTGATGGAGGCCACCATGAGCTGGACCAGACTGGGGATAGTTTCCCGAGAATAACCACTTCCGTCTTCTCGGAATTAAGTTTGAGGCAGTTACTGGCCATCCAATCCTTGATGGGCAGCATGCCTTCTTGGAAACATTTTGCCATTCTATCTCCATCCCTGTTAATTGCTAACACCAACTGAGTGTCGTCAGCGTAGGAAGTAAGGCCCATCCCATGAGATTTTATAACTCTGGCTAAGTCCGACACGTAAATATTAAAAAGTGTTGGACTTACTGATGAGCCTTGAGGAACTCCACAGGGAAGGGTTAGCTCAGCCGATCGAAATGGCCCCAAGCTAACTGCCTGCGTTCTCTCCAACAGGAAGGAGGCCAGCAAATCTTTGGCTCTATGTTAAACGCCCATTGCCGAGACACGGTCGATCAAGATAGCATGATCGACCGTGTCAAAGGCTGCAGACAAATCCAGTAATATGAGCACTGCAGTGCCTCCCTGGTCTCTTATAATTCTAATGTCCTCTGTAGCTTTAATGAGAGCAGTTTCAGTTGGCTTAAAAACAAAAAAAATTAAAAGATTTCTTTTCATTTTCTAAGAGCATGCAGTGGTCCATGGGACCACTGTCTGCTCTTAAATAACTTTTTTACAACTATTCCCAAAGGGTAAGCAGTCCTTAGGGACCCCTTCCCATCTGAGAATGGGTTACCACCAATTTCAAGTAGGTGGTAAAATGCAGATGTTTTGAAACAACATTCACGGTCACAAAACATTCATACATACCATTAGGATTCACTATTTGGAAGGGACACCCTAAACACGCCCCTTCCAAATACTGAACCGCAAACCCATTTTGAGAATTGCAAAATATGATTTGATACATGTAAAAAGCCTTGTTTGTGTTCACAAACAGGCGGCTTCACATGCAAACGCAAAATTGGTTGATATATGTGGCCCTTAATGAATGGGCTCATCAAGCAAGAGGCCCCTTTGACAAAGCATCACTGAGCCCATTGGAGCCAACGCAGAGGCGGCTCCACTGAAGTCAAAGAGATCCCTGATACCATGATGGCGATCTGCGATTGTTGCGGGCAGCCTTCTGCTGGGAATGGGGAGGCAATGGCCTCCACTCACCCCATACTTTAAAAGACCCCATATGTCCCTTTGTACACTAACATTTGTGATGATTGGTTGCAGTCTTAGCAAAGGGTGCAGTCAAACATTTTGAAATTGAGATGCATACCAAGATTCTTTGCAAAGCATCTCAGAGTTACAGTGAAAAAGCATTTTACGTATATACTCTTGTCATGAGTATTCTACAGGCAAACTCTGATAGTTACAGTGTTATGTTCAGGTTTAGCTGTAGTTTAAGGTTTCAGTCAAGGTTATGGTTTGAATAGTGGTCAAGGGTAGGGTAAGATTAGGATTAGAGTAAGGTTAAAGGACAAAGTTGGGAGCTACAGTAACTATCAAGGTTAGGGTTTGATTTAGGGACAGATTAGTTTGGGTAAAGGAATGTGTCAACTTTATAACTGGCATTAGGTCTAGAGTGAGACAAAAGATTATGGTCAAGGTAATTATATGGGTTGTCATTAGTGTTTGGGTTAAATTCAATTTCTGCATGAATTAAGTAGATATTTATGGTCAAGGGTACTGATATAAACAAGGTTTAGGTTAAATATGGTTAATGCAGCATTAGAGTATGAGATTATGGTTAAGTGATAGAATAGAATTTGGGTTTACAGCTAAAGTTGGATTGCAATGTGTTTTTGAATATAATTTCAGAATAATATGCACATAAATATTTATTAATAAATAGATTTCATTTAAATACCTCAGTGCAAACCATAGCCAAATCTGACCTTTGGATGGGAGTAATAACTGTCTGGCCCTTGACTGTAAGCAAAGCAAAATGTAGCAAGACAATAACATCAAACTATATTGGCTTTCGCTATATATAGTGCAAGCCACAGTAATTACTACCACCACTTGGAAATAACACCCATCACCTGCAATTACTACTTAGGTTGGGTGATTTTGATAGTGCTTAGAAACGTAAAAGTAACTGATTAGCTTCCCCACAGGTACATTTTTCTATTGTTATCCCTGAATATTTTTGTTTAAACTCAATGACACACATCTTCCTTGCTGAGCAATTTGGTAGAAAAAGTGATTATGTTTAGCACACTAAAGTAATTCTATAAGTGTGATGCAAAGGTCATTAGTAATTGATGTCTGCACTGCACAACACTCATTTGAGGTCACTGGGCATGCACTCTCTAACAGAGGTTCCCTTAAAGTGAACAAGTGAGCATAAATCAGCCAACAGAGAATAACCATAGGCAATGGATTTCTTTAAGAATATACTCTCTGTTTCTAAACCCAAATACTAGTACAAGATACACAACAGTGAGTACAAAAACAAGTAAGCATACAGAGGAGTACAAAGTCAAGCATGGTTTATTGCCCCAAAATGTAGGCAGCCCTCCTCACAGAGAACTTGTGGAAGCCACAACAGCCAAGGTCTACTAGCAAGAGGGAGTTCAGATGACATTCTTCCCTACACCATTGCACCATGATGTCCCAATCAAGTAAGGGACAGGGCTGGATATGTGATTGTTACTCAAGTTACCACTAACATGTAGAAATTAATTTCACTTCACTAACAACATGGAACCACCAATGCCTTCCCCCTCAACAGAACATGACACTCACTACTGATGGCGGAGAGGGGCAAGGGTTATGAGACAAGGCATGCAAGAAACATTTATAATGGTTGCATCAAGATCCAGCTCTCCCTCCCTGTTGAGAAATACCCATAGTCCGAGGAGGTAGTCCACTTGTTGAGGTTTGGACCTACCTAACCTCTGTATTGGTATGCTTGTAGAGAAGATTAAGTGTATCTATCCTTGAATAAAGAAGGCTCAGAGTCGACCAGATGAACTGCTCCTCGGGATTTAACCAGTAACCGAATTGTACCAAGAACTATAAGAACAATATCAACTATAAATGTGAAGAAAAACAACTTAAAAATAAATAATTGCTGAAATGTATAACTTATCCAAAGAGCGTTGATAAAGCCTCAGGCTGTCGAGCCATTCAGGGGGCGAAACATGCATTGGCCGCTCACAGTACACCACTAATATATGTATGTAAACATCTGATGGAATAATTCATGCTGGAGACATAGTGATATAATTTCAAGGAAACAACAAATGACCCTGAACCTTTATTCAAGAGTAGAAACACTTAAACTTCTCTACTTGCCAGAAACTTTGTTTCTAATTACACAACTCATCTCATCGAAAGGAGGTTCTCTTGGGTATTCTAAATCTCTTGTAAGTGCCGGCTCTTTTATACTAAGCAGTGCACAAGGCAACTGTTACTCCCTGCTCTCGCATGATTTGCATGTTTTTTGTTCTTTTACATGGCTATTTCATGAATGGTAACACTTCATAAAAATTTAAAAAATATCCAATATTCACTCTAGCAGCAGGTGTCTTATAATATACTCTAAACGCATTAATGATACCGTTGATTTATCTTGTTAGTGACAAGGGGAGGTTTGTGACACTGCTCTGATGACTTAACCCAGCTCTTAAAGCTCCATAGCCTGAGGCACTGGACAGAAATTAAAATTCATTCAGGATGTGAAGACCCAAAAGACAGTTGGTAAAGCATAAATTAGAAAGTGGGTTGTGGTTCCAGTACATAGGGGCAAGAGTCAGTTAAAGAATTCAATTGTTGTTTCATAGCCCAAACAAATAAATGTAACTCGCCCTAGCTAATCACTAACTATTAGGCCTCTGAAGACAGTGCTGGAAGATGTTGAATAGTTCCAAGTATGCAAGGAAATTCTTTGAAGGTTTCTAAGAAAACAAGGACATTATTTGAAGTGACAATGCAGAAGAAGTTCCAAGATGTACAAGATGCAGAAAAGTTTTGAGAAGATGAACTTGGCATCCACTTGAAGATTTAAACAGTTGCAGAGCCAGGGACTGAGGTAAATGGTAAAGGGCAAGCAGAGGAAAACAGTTGAAGAGTAGAGCCCAGGAAGGCGCTTTCTCTCATCAATAGGGAAGAAAGCCACGCACTTGACCACACCCTGGGTGTTGGATTTATAGGCTGCAGGATCTTTGATACCAGCAGTGTTCCTTGCAACATCGGTTTCTTTGAATAATGTAGAAGATCCTTGAATCCTAGGCTCTTTGTATCCTGTAGTGCATCCTCAAATCATCTGTGGCCAGCAATTCAGAAGGAGCATATTGCAATGACATCTGGGATGCCCAAAAAGGGGCAGGATAGGTTGTGCTGGTGATGGGTGCTGGTAATGGATGAGGGTCCCAAATGGGCACTTACAAACCTGGGTCACATGGCTCCTGACACATCTGCACGGACATCCTGATTGGCAATGCTCTGAAACAAAGGGTGGAAGGGACAGCCAAAGATGCCCATAAAAACTTGAAGTAGATGGGAGTAGAGGTGAGCACCTGTGGCAACCATGACATATTATGATTCAGGGGTCAGTCAGGGTGGGGTGCCACCATCTACTAGGTTTCACTGAGCATGCTCACATAAAGTTGAGTCCTTGCTAGAGGGTCACCTCCTTGAGCATGACATGAAGTGTCTGCCTAACCTATGACACTAGCCTCCTTATGTTCTTTCACTGGAGAGAGAGATTATAGACCCAGAATGAAGACTTGGCTCAAAACACTGAGCAACCTTAGCTAACTCCACAACCCTTTCACTCATATGTGATAAACTCCCACAAACATGCTTGCATTTCACTACTGAGTCAGCCACTGTTTAACCTTAATTTGTTGCCACACTATCAGGAAACCAATGATCCTTTCCCAACCCTGTAAACATTTCACATATAACAAGGGGGAGATCTGAGCATTCCAAAATGGAAAAAGTACAGAGAATAAGCCACCTACACAAGTAAGGGTTCAGGGAGTGGCAGAAAAAAGGCCTGTACTCTCTTGAGACATGGGAGCCTTACATGATAATGATAACCATGGTACTACTGTGTAACAGGAGCTTTATGAAAATCAATATATGTTGATGGCAAACAAAAGTTGTTTACTGAAGCAATAGATGAACAGGGTCCACACTTATGCATACCTAACTGATGTATCCCATTTATAGTCAATCGAATTGATTTGGAAGGGGCTTGAACTATAAGTGGTTTGAGCAATAATCATTTGGTATGTCAAGCAGAAAAAGAGAAATTGATTGTATTCGTTACAGGTCTACTAGCTTTATCTGCCATATATATGTATCGTTGATAAAGGCTGGGACCCGCCAAAACGCTTCATGGAGCTGATACTGTTATTTTAAATAAAGGAATGTCTCTTACCCACGTCTGTGTTCTCGTATATCAGGAGACCTTCTGTTCATATATATATATATCTATATAGTTATATATCCAGGTTTTGTGGCCCAGGCAGGGACAGCCGAGCGCTCTCTTGTGGTGCATTTTAGAGTGCTGCAGAGCCTCGTTGCTATTAATCAAGTCCGTTTTCTGCAAAAGCAGAATGTCTCACGCACTCCCAGCTCAGTAAATAATGACCAATAATCCAGACAGGTTTCTGTTTTTTATTCTCTTCATAACAGCCCATAACCAGCATTCTGCTCAATGCGTTTTGCGGCCCACGCCGCATTCTCACGAGGCTGTATTTTACAAATTTTTGTGTTTCATGCGTGTTTAAATTAAATGTGAATTTTTTTAAAAAATTTTTAAAATTTTGGACAAACAGAAAATCACCTGATCGTTGTGGCTTTCTCTTTCACACCGCTAAGTATTGTGGTATGTGTAGTGCACAGATCGATCTTACTGCTATTTAGTCAGTCTAGTGCCCAGTTTGTATTCACATTCAGTATGTGATGTGCAGTTGTGTTACGCCATGAAATTCGTGGGAGTGTGTCCTCTGCCCATCTTTGTTATATCTCCTACTTGTCCCCTCCAGTGGGTCTTTATGTGAAGGCTTATTGCTACATCAATAGCTATATTTTCTATCATTGTTTGAGCTTTCTCAAATTTTGGATCGTATCTCCTGCTTGTTCCCTCCAGTGGGTAGTTGGTATTTCATACTTTTATCACAGAATTTAGGGCTGTATGTGTATCTAGCATGGCTGGATACAGTATATGTTAATTGTTAATGAGTATTAATGTATATATCTGGCTATTATGTTTCTTAGCGGTGTGATTTAAGTGTGGTAATAATGTGTGTGTGACATGCAAAAAGGGGAGGATTATTTAAAATTCATGATACATTTTAGAGGGAAAGAAATACATTAAAGTTCAAAAAGCATGTGGGATATTTCTGGAATCGAATGTGGGCTAGAGGTGGTAATGTAGTTCCTCATCCTGGTTCAGACCATGAGGGGTTAAAGTTCTGAAATTTAGGATATGCTTAGATTCCTTCTGTCGTAAGGTCTTTTCGCGGTCACCACCAGGTGGATGACATCCTACTGTTTCAATTGCATAGAATTTAAATTCTTTCCAATTGCTGTTGTGTACTTTTTCCATGTGTCTTGAGACAGCACTGCTTCGATCACAGTTCCCTGTTGCCCTTACATGCTCAAGAATTCTTTTTTTAAGTACGCACTTCATGCTGCCCACGTATTTCAATGCGCATGGTCATTCTATTATATAGGCAGCGAATTGGCTCTTGCAATTTATGAGTTGTTGTATCCTCCATGTTCGTTTAATGCCATCTGAATTTCTTTTTTGTTTGCGGCAATGGTGCGGCAATTGCATCCTGAACATTTAAAAAACCCTCTTGGTTTCAGCCATGAGTCTGGTTTTTTTGGTAATTGAAAATGGCTATGAACCAATTTGTCCTGCAGGTTTTTAGCTCTTTTGCAGGTTACCTGTGGATGATCCCCTATAATTTTGGCTGCAGTGCTGTCCATGTGTAGGATGTGCCAGTTCCTTCTCAGAATGTGCATAACTTGTTTGTTACTTGTCGAAAAAGTTGTTATTAGTCTTATTATGGTTTCTTCCTCCATTGTCGGGTCTTTTCTCTCATTAGATCTGTCCTATTTTTGGATTCTGTTCTTTTTAGCGCTGTGTCGATTATGCCTTGGTTGTACATTCTTTTTTTGAATCTTTTTACAGCTTTTTGTCGATGTTTTATCCATTTGTCATTATTTGAGCATATCCGTTTAATTTGGAGGAATTCTCTGTAGGGGATATATTTAATCAGACTTGCCTGATGGAAGCTCTGTGCTTGTAGCACCGAATTTGTTGCTGTAACCTTGCGGTGTAGTGTTGTTTGTACCTCGTTGTTTTCAATATATATTTCAGTGTCGAGAAACACCACTTTGGTTTCGAGAATCTCATATGTGAATTTTAGATTATAATCTGAATTGTTCAAGATGTTAAAATATTCAATGAATTCCTCATTGTTGCCATCCCAGACCAGTAACAGGTCGTCAATGTATTGAAGCCACGTTATGGTCTTATTTTGAAATCATTCATTTTCACTCTTCCATGCCCATTCTTGTTCCCAGAGGCCCATGGTTAGGCAGGCATATGATGGGCTAAAAGAAAAACCTATCGCCGTACCTTTAACTTGTTTGTAGATCTGGTCTCCAAATATGAAAGCGTTTTGTTCCAAGCACAACCGGATCATCTCCATTAACATCTTATTGTGGTTTGTATACTGTATATCACGCTCTGGCAAGAAGTGTTTGCATGCTCTTAGACCGATGTCATTTTGTATATTCCAATTCAGGGAAACCACATCCATTGTGATCAGTTTATATGTTGATTGCCACGGTGTTTCCTGAAGGTGTCTTAGTAGGTCACCCGTGTCCTGAAGATAAGAAGTCAAACCTTTCACATAGGGCAATAAGAATATGTCCAGAAAATTAGCCATAGGCTCCAAAAGCGACTCTTTGGCCGAAATATTTGGCTACCTGGTGGTTTAGTGGGGTGTTTGTGTATCTTAGGCAAAAAATGTATAGTAGCCAATTTGGGATGCGTCGTTTCCAAATTTTTGATTTCATCATCATTTAGGAGATTTTGAGTAAGCCAAAAGTCTAATTTTATATCCAGCTCTTCTTTCCATTTAGCTGTAGGATTACCCTGTAGTTTTGCGTAGTATTCCTTATTTCTTAGCTGCAAATGAAATGAGCTTCCCTCATGTAAGCGTCTTTTTCCAGAATGACGACATTGCCGCCTTTGTCAGCCATTTTTATCTCAATTGTGGTGTCCTTTTGTAGATCATTTAAGGCTTTCCGTTCACCGATTGAGAGATTATCCTTTGTTTTGGGATTTGATAATTTGTATAGATCCTTGATCACGCATTCATGAAACACGCCAATCTTATTGCCCGGGGTTAATTGTGGGTAGAATTTAGATGAAGGCCGCATCTTGCTACATCCTGCCCCCATTTGAGTGCAGTATGTCTCAATATTTCTTGTTTCAGTTTGGGGGTCCTCATTCAACTCCATCAGGGTAACAAAACTTTCCACGTCTGTTGACAGCAAGGTCATTGCCGATTGAGGAATTTGTCTTTGATATTTAGCCATTTTTGGATTTTCAACAAACAATTTAGCCAATTTTATTTTTCTCACGAATTTGTAGAGATCAATTTGTGTCTCTGCTAAGTCAATCTCATTGGTTGGACAAAAGTTTAAACCTCTTTTTAAAATACTTATTTCCAATTCTGTAAGGTTCTTTTTTGACAGATTCATTATTTCCAATTCCTGATCCGTATCTGTATTTTCGGTTTCAGGTTGTTGGTTTTCATGCGATGTTAATTCCATTTTTGCTGCATGCTTCGGTACATTGTTCCCACTCGATCCTCTCCAGAACTCTTGTTTGCACCTCCGCTTGCCTCTCCTGGTTGGTTTCTTCGGGCATATCCTCGGCCTCTTCCTCTGCCTCTCCATGCTGAAGGTGGTCCCATCTTTTCCCAATTTGTCCGTTGTAATGCTAGCTTCATCTCGTCTAAAAAAGAGACTTTGGCTCTTTGTTCTTTTTGGCTTCCTTCTTCCCCACTTAAGCTGGCGTCCGTCGATGTTAAGGATGATAGGCTCCCAGTATCAGCACTGAGGTTAATGCTTTTGTTGTTTTGAACCGGTCATATTTTCCTGCATACGTGAATATGCGGCCTTCTTGATAATCTTCTTTATCTCTTTGGAATTTGTTCTGTTTTCGCATTTTCACTGTCTCCTCATGTTTACCAATATAGTGTTCAAGTTCTTCCTTGAATTTCTTGAGGTCTGTGTCCATATCCATTGTTGCTAATTCTTTCTCCAGGTCTTTGAGTTGTTTCGTAATTTTTACTAGCGATATTTCCAGCCAGCTTTCCCTCCATGTAGCCAAGGGCTGGAATAAACTCCCAGATAACATCAGACTGGAAATCTACCATCTTGTATTCAGGAAGCGATTGAAGACATTTTTGTTTCACTGAGTGTCTTCTTCTGTCTATGGTCTCGCAGCGCTGGGATGCCTCAGGGTAGCCATGCGCTATACAAGAGCATATTCATTCATTCATTCATATTTCAATATGCTTGACTAAGATTTCCATTAGTCCCAATGAAGATTTGAGGATATATTCTCCCCATTCGTTTAGTAAGTCATTGCTGGTGTCCTGGTGATTGGGCATAAGGTTGATTCTCAGTCCTCGTGGTACCCTTTTAACATCCAGGTATTCTTTTAGGGCTGCCACCTCCAACCACTTCTTTATTTCTTTTTTGGACAGTTTCTCCCATGTTCTTAATTTATTTTTCACATCTGGCTTTCTAGTCCCTGTCGTTCCAACCGTGTTTGTCTGTGTCCCATCATCGAAGAAATTTTCAATGACAGCATTTCTGTCCACTTCCCTCTTATCCATCAGTATGCTGGTATTTCTGTACGGCTATTGATATTAATCCTTGATTTTACAATATTTAATTAGGATCATCAATGTTGTAGCTGGTTCTATATGTGGGTTTATATCAGTTACTTCAATGCTGGGATGTAGTTCCCTGAGTTCTCTGACCCGTGTCTTTTTTCTGATATCCACAATCTTTAGAAACAAACCGGCATTTATATATGATGATCAGAAAATTTCCAACAGTGTTGAAAGAGAAGCTCGCTTACCCCACAAGAAACTTCGAGAATAGCCTCCCCTCCGGTCCGTTTTTTCTCGTTTCCCCTGTAGGTTGGCTTCGACCAGCATTCTGCGTCGAGCAGAATGCTGGTTATGGGCTGTTATGAAGAGAATTAATAACAGAAACCTGTCTGGATTATTGGTCATTATTTACTGAGCTGGGAGTGCGCGAGACATTCTGCTTTTGCACAAAACGGACTTGATATATATATGTGCAGGGCTCAGGGGAGCCGAAAAGTTATGAAGCCGACAAGCAAAATAAATACCTAAGGAAGAACCGAATTTTGGTCCGTGCTTTACTATTCATCGCGTCTGCCAATGCAACTGCTGCGCGTTGGGAATGTAGGTAGTTATAGTTAGGACCTATTTTCCATAGGAAATCCGCAACATTCTATTTGGAATAACTTTGGCGCTGGTGATTGAATTGTTGCGAATTTTTCAAAACTAATGGCTAGCTTCGTTACGCTTGAGGTGATTCGTGAAGCGGGGGCTGAGAAAAAAGGGGGGTCCATAGGACCTTTAGCCACAGCTACAGCCCGAACTGCTGAACGGAATTACGCCAACTTTGGAAGAGATGTAGTCCTCAGTTCAGACTTGTGACTTTTTCTTAAATGGTGTCAATCGGTTCAGTAGTTCCTAAGAAAATTACAGTTAAAAGCATATATATATCTAAGGGCGCTGTGGATCCGCGGACTATGAGCGCACCGTGAATATATCATAAGCGCATCCTTCCGATCATGCGCTGAATGCTAATTGGCTGTCAAGTGGTTGTCAACATTCCAAACAAGGAACTGTTGGCAGTCATTTTGTGCCTCGGTAGGAGCGAGGCTGAAGAAGTCAGTGGAACAAGTGTGTAAAACGTAGAAAGGGGGCAGGGTAAAAATAGTTTGACCCTCTAGACCTGCTTAGGGGGTCCCAGAAGGACCCCCTGGGCCCACTAATTTTTTTTTGTTGAAAAAACGGCAAGTGGCGTAGGGTGCGCAGACTCTGCCATAAAAAAAAATTAAATAAAATGGAGCTTTTTTTTATAATTAACCTCCGGGGGGCCACATCCCGGGGCCAAATTATTCACTTTTATGGGCGGCCCAGAGGGGCCCCCAAGCCCCGGGGATCGGCACCTCCCGGGCTACAAAAGAAAATGGTTGGGGGGCTCAAAGGTCCTTAAAGCCCCGGGGACCACCACCCCCCAGGACTTTATGTATTGTGGGAGGGGGGCTGTGTGGCCTCCCTCCTGGAGCACTCGAGGGCCCCATCATCCCCCAGGGCTAAAATAAAAATGGTTGGGGCTCCAAGGTCCCCAAAGCCCCGGGGACCACCACTCCCTTAGGCTTTATGTATTGTGGGAGGGCTGGCTCCTGCAGTGTCCCGGGGTGCTCATCCCGCCCTCCCATAGCAAGAAAATCTGTTCTCTCTTTCAAAATCTAAACCAGATTACTTTTCCACATGGGGAGCTGCATGTTAGTAGCTCCCCATGTGGAAAAGCAATGCCGGCTCCCAAACGCGTAGAAGTTATGCGCAAAAGGCGCTGGAGTCGTGCACCCTACAGATTATGAGTCGTGCATCCAGCACGTGCACACCAGGGGGCCGCACTGAGCGCCGCACTGGGTGCGCAACTTCTAATTTTACTGTAAAAAAATAGCCCCTATTAGTAATTTCTAATATCCCTGGGGACCCCATCCCCCGGGTCTTATAAAAAATGTTGGGGACCGCCAAAATGCCCTCACGGTCCCGCCAGCTCCCCACGTCCTTCGGAAGCCAGCATTGCTTCTCCACATGGAGCGATGCTAACATGCATGTGGAAAAGCAATCTAGTTTGGATTTTGAAAGAGAAAACATTTCCCTTCTCTTTCCTTTAAAATACAAAACAACTTTGCTATGTGAGGGCGGTAGCCGCGAGACTCCTGCCCTCTCATAGGAAACTGCAGTGTCCCGAGGGTAGGCACCATTTATTTTATAGCCCGGGGGTGGCTCTCACTCTTGCATAGCAAACAGCAATGTTGAAAAAATCTTCCGATAAGATAACAAAGGATTTTGAAGTCAATTTTTGCCGTTTTTGTTGTAGTTTGCTGCCGTTGAAGCAACGACAATTTTAACGCCGTGTTTTAAATATGCCCCTAAGTTTTTTAATGTCGACAATTCCATCTCCCATTTAAATAGGCAGGAAGTATTTATTGAAGTGCATTGTGAATCGTGAAGCAACACTGTCTAATTGTGATCGATAAAGCATTAAAAGAGTAGTGTGCTTCTTTTGCTCGTAATGTGCATAGGGTCAGATTTACAAGTTCATTGCTTTACTGTTGCATCATTTTTAAGATGGGAAATGTGACGCAAAAGTGGCTCAAGAGTCTTGTAAATCTGCTATACAGTGTTCTGTCTCACTTTGCTTTCCTTTCAGTTACGTAAAGGATCCTGGGTAAATATAACGGTTTCTGTACAGCTAGTACTTTTCAACCCTACCTCCAAACTGCTTATTGCCAGTTACCATAGTAACAGTTCATGGAACACTTAAGCGAGCATACAGGTCACAAGTTCACCACACAATGTTGCTATTCCAAACCGTTACTCGTAGAAGAAGTCAGTGGAAAATAAATAAAAATAATAGCGGGGGTTTGCTGGGGCCCCCACAGTACCGGGGCTTCACTCATGTTGGTAGGGGGATGCAGTAGGCTGTGGAAATTATATCGGGAAAACAACAATGCGGCTTATTGCAGCTTCTCTTTAATATAATATAATATAATATAAGCTGGGTCTGGTGGCTCAGTGGACTAATGAATCCACAACAGGGGGCCTGTGTTCGACCTCATGGTCACAGGTTCAAATCCCGGCGGGTCCACTCAGCCTTTCATCCATTTGAGGTCAATAAAATGAGTACTGTTGGGTAACAATATACATCTGTTATTTCAGCGCCAAGATGCCCTGTTGCTGGGGCGAACGTGCGCTGTACAAATACACCTGTTATGTTATAATGTGGAATAATGTTTATTTATTAGGTAGTGTTCACTTTTGTAACAGATAGAGTCACTTTGATACAGTAAATGTATTAATATGTAGGACGGCGTGTTCTGTATGTGTGTGTGTGGAACAAATTTAACGTTTAATTGGCTAAGGTGTTCCAACAACAAGCTTAATGTTTATTGGGTGTGAAGTATTGAAAGTAGAAGTGTTTTCGGCAATTCACTTCTGCCCTGGAGAATAGTAAGGACATCTAATTGGTTTACATGTTGTAAGGAGGACTTTCCTGAGCTTTATGTTTGTTGGTTGCGAACTATTGAAAGTAGAAGTGTTGCCAGCCATTCACTTCTGCTCTGCGGGGTAGGAGGGACATCTGATTTGCTGACGAGCTCCAAGGAGAACTTTCCCATGCTTAATGTTGATTGACTGTAAACTGTTGAAAGTAGAAGTGTTGTCAGCGATTCCTTCCCTCTTCGCGGAATATTAGGAACATTTCATTGGGTAACGTGTACAAAGCGGGACCTTACGAAGCTTAATGCTCATTGGCTATGAAGCATTAAAAGTAGAAGTTTTGGCAGTCATTCCTTCCTCCTCTGCGGAACAACATGGACATTTTAATGGCTAAAGTGTTTTGAGCACAAATTTGCTCCTTATTGGGTGGGAACTGTTCACTGTTGTCAGTGATTTTGCGACGCACTTCCAAGAGAGTATGGGAAAAGAAAGTAGTAGAGGGGAGGTTAGGAACACTATTAACTCTGTACAGTGGTCACAAGGTGGTGGACAGGGATTATGAAGGTAAAAATAGTTTTCATATGTTTTAAGGGCCATTTATATCATTGCAGTGTGGTTTACAAATCATGGCGGAAAAATTACAGTGTATTGCGGTGTTTTTTTAATCAAGTTTGCGGGTTGGATACTTCCCAGGAGCACTATTTACTTATAATGTGGTGTTTACTTTTCTGATGGGGAGGTGTGGTTGCGCAGCAAAAATTTCAGTCTAGCTTTGAAACAGTTTTTATTTAGCAAATACAAATAAACTTTCTTCAGAAATTGACGCAGTATATATGAAAGAGGGGACAATTAAAAATGGAATTTGATAAAATATCAGTTAAGCGTGGCCATACCCTCCGTTTTTCTGCTATAGTTTAAAAAAGTGTTGCCCCATATTCTTGATAATGTAAGAGGGCATCAGTTACTTTTAGATAAAGTAGAATAGAAGTGCTACGACAAACACTCATGCACTACATTATCTGAGGTCAAGAGAACAAGTAAAAAACAGTTAAATACAAGTGACTTCATATTACATAGAAATGTATGCATTATAATTTTTCTAATTTGTATTCTGTAGAATTCAGCAGCGTTCTGTTGTAGTGCTTAGAGGTTGCACACTGTTCCGCTAACAAATCACATACTCACTTAAGAATATATAGGATAGTACTATTATAATATACTGAACTGGTCCCATATATTCTTTAGGGAGAAGGTGAATAGGAACCGCAAATGAGAAGAATAGTAATTAGAAAATAACATTCAGAAATGTAGGGTTTATCAAATAATTAAAGTAACAAAGTATGTATGAAAGCTATATTTTTTATTCTACAATTTCGTAAAATATGCTCCTGAAAAAAATATCTGATCAAGTACATTCTAATGTTTCGTAAGCTGTATTACAGATGGCACAGAAAAATCTCCTATTCCTCTTCTATAACAATAGGACAATCTATTACAAGATAACAATTGATACCATTGTTACAGTAAAAAGAAAAGGAAAATAAAGTTATCTATTTAACAGAACATCCATAACGAAATCGAGTGGTAATTACTTTCTGAGCTTCTTTTCTGAGGGAGGTCATGATTGTGAAAATTATAATATATATATATTCATAGTATATGATCAAAAGGGGGGAACAGACTAAAAACCAGAAGCTGGTGACGTTGCTTATATATCTTTACTCTTTGTGACGACGGGTCATGAACTCCTTTGAGATCAGCATAACTGTTAATATTATAATATACATATTAACAGTATATGATCCCTAGGGGAAAACACACTAACAACTGGAAGGAGGTGACGTTGATTGTAAATGTTTAGGGTTTGCGCCGACGGTTCA
This sequence comes from Lissotriton vulgaris, assembly GCF_964263255.1. NCBI lineage: Eukaryota > Metazoa > Chordata > Amphibia > Caudata > Salamandridae > Lissotriton > Lissotriton vulgaris. The sequence continues at coordinate 419,788,943 of NC_141696.1, forward strand.
CCAACACCTCTGAAGCGAAGTACAGTGTCAATATTTAAATATAGAAAGTCACAATATATAAGCTGAAAGGAGCCAGAAAAGGAGCAATGTTTGTTGTAATCTATCTGTTTCCGAAAACAAGCTGCTGACGTTACAGAGAAAAAGGGAAAACATGCAATAACACTTTTTTCTAGATGTAAATGTTTAAATATTGACAAATAGCCACAAATTATGACTATCTACTATGCCATAATGAAACAACGTACAACTCTGGAATATGTTTGTTGACGCAAAACAAGAATCTGATGGTAGAAAAGGAAACCTGCATCACAGATTGGCGACGCAGAAATAACTGGCGAAAACAAAACTAATCGCACAATAGGTGAGGTTTATATAGTTTTTATTTGTTTAGTAGTCTATGGAAGGAAGATTCGGCTCCGCCTATGTAGATGTCACGTTTTACAGTTTACATGTGCTCATGTTTTAACTGTTTTACTTGTGCACTTGTTGGGAAAAGTTACAAACTGTGAAGCTGTAAAGGTTTCGATTTCCATAGTAACACTTATAAGGTCCTTATTATTTACATACGTTGAAAAGTTTAAAAAGTGTTACCCGGTGAACTGTGTCCTATGCATTCTCATCATTAAAAACATCTAAATAGAAGATATAAAAAAAACATATTGTTTACAATAGAAGAGAAAAAAGAACTTATTATTATTTGTTATCACTATGCTTTTTAATTAAAAAATTGCCAGCATTCGTAAAGCGTAAACCTACCCCCGGAAAGGTGTGCCGGCGTTTGGAGCGTTGGGAAGATTAAGCAAGATGTTACCTACAGTGAGATAGTGGTGGGTTAAGATGCTGATGGACTTTGGAATCGAATTGTGAACGCTGTTCTTGAAAGTCGGGTATTATAGGTGCTGCGTCATACTTTTACCACACTTATATGTTAATTACTGCTTATTAAGTTGAAAATATTCTTAAATTATAAATAGGGCTACTTGATTTATGGTTTTAATGATTTTTACAGATAAATACAGACAGAAAAGTATTTTCCTCTCTGTATTTATTTTAAAGTGTGGATAAATACGGAAATTGGGTTATTTTTTGAGCAGTAACTGATGCCCTCTTATATTATCAATGATGAGTTGTAGGCCAATAGGTCTGTCGTTCTAAAAGTAAAAGGGTAAAAACAATGAAAGACTTTTAGCAAAGAGCCTCAAAAAGCAATATATATCCTCGTATAAGAAAACTTGCATATTTTAATATGAAGGTTGTGTATAGTTTATCATCTAAGAGTGTTTAGATGAGTGAAAACGGTCAGTCTTTCAGCCGTGAGTGCATATTTATCAGTAAAATATATGTGGAAGTATACTAATTTCAGATACATTTTTTTACAAAACTCAAAATAAATATGGGTAAATACACATACAATTATTTTTTTTTAAATATCGATAAATACAGATGGAAATGTCCAAAAAATACATATCATAAAACCAGGAGGTATCATTATAAGTTATAAAACACTACTGTTAAGTTTGTTTTTACTATAAAAAGTAGACACGTGTTTTTAAATTTTACTTAACAAACACTGTAGGTTATAGGGATATTGTAGTTAGAAATTAGCATTTAAAAAACCTTTGAAATTCACTGAAAAAACCATAGGTTTCAGGTAGGTTGTAGTTAGGAATTATCATTTAAAATATCTTAGCAATTCACTGAAAAAAACATAGATTTCAGGGGTGTTATAGTTAGCTGGACATTTCATTCATACAAAACCATTGAAATTCCTCTGTTATAGTTAGTTGTACTAAGTATAACTCGCGTGCCCGCAATCCACTGGTGATGATGTCACATATTACATCATTCATGATATGGTCAGTGACATCACTGATGACAGCACTGATGACATCTCAAATGATGGGGGGCAGCACGAACAAGGGGACGAGGAAGAGGACATTCTACAAATTGAGACCCAGGCGAAAAACAAGGAGAAGCAGAAAAACAAAGGTACCAACTTCGAAACAGAACAGTGATGAGAAAGTAAAAATGACTGTAAAGAACTAAGTAGATCCCAATTTGGTAATCAATCTATCTCACTACAATCTCTCACCGACAGAACGGACATTGTTGAACAAAAGATTGACCTTTTGTCCAGACAAACATCACCATGAAGTAGAGATCAGGATAGATATGTATAAATACATTCGTAAACTAAAATTAAAAAAGTTTTTACCAAATTATCTTCAAGATCCACACATGCGCTTACTAGAGAAGCTTCGAACTTGGGAGATAGTACAGATGAATTCACTGTAGCTGACACAACCAGCTTGAGAAATGCATATGAATTGGTGCATGACATAGATGTAACAGAGATTACTGACACGCAATTTCTGGCCGAAATGAGAAAATCTACAGATATGCATCCAAAAACTAAATTTAAAAACAAATCTAAGTTCTGTCCAGCCTTGTATCCTGGAAACCGGATTGATACTTTCCATGACCTAGTTGTGGCAGAACTAGAAGTCATGGACAATACCAAATCATGCAAGCAAGAAAATCTGTCACTAAAAGAACGCCAAGCCCTGCTCTCTCTTAAGAACAACAATGCAATAGAAATAAAGCCAGCTGACAAGGGTGGCAATATTGTCATTCTTGATAAGAGGGATTATATAGAAGAAGCAAACCGACAGTTGGTTGATACAAGCAACTATATGCAGCTAAAATCAAATCCCAATGCTGAAATGACCAGAATGGCACATGAGCGGATCTCCGAGTGGCATGAGAGGGGTTTGTTGAGCCAAGAGGAGAAGAAATATCTAACTGTATTACATCCAGTGACACCAACAATATATTTCTTGCCCAAGATTCACAAAACTCTACACAAGCCTCCTGCTCGTCCAATCATCTCCAGCTGTGGCTCGCTGTATGAAAACATGGCCCTATATGTTGACTACTTTCTGGCAACTATTGTTCCAACTTTGAGCTCGTTCATCAAAGATACTGGAGATTTTCTGAGAATCCTAAGGGAAACCGAATGGCAACCGGAATATCTACTAGTAACAATTGATGTTGTGTCTCTATACACGTCGATCAACCATGAAATAGGTTTTAAAGCCATTGCATACTTTTTGAAACAAAGGCCCATAGGTGAGCTACAACACACCAATATGCTGCTGGACATGATTAAAATGTACCTAACAAACAACATCTTCCTCTTCAATAAACAAATCTATTCACAAATGTGTGGATGTGCTATGGGCGTCTCCTTCTCTCCAAGCTATGCCAATCTCACCATGGGATGGTGGGAGAAGAGCATAGCTTGGATAGAAAAAAACGAACCATACATGGCCAATGTGGCATTGTGGTTGTGCTTTATTGACAACCTTGTTCTGCTATGGAAAGGACCAAAACAACAACTGTGGACTTCATAGCAATTCTAAATCAAAATGAAGTGGGCCTCCAATTCACATATAACATACAAAAAAAGGAAATTGATTTTCTGGACACTAAAGTATACATCAAAGACAATCAGTTACAGACAAAACTCTTTCGGAGAAAAACATCAACCAATAGTGTCCTCCACTGAACGAGCTTTCATCCACAGTCATTAAAACAAAGTATTCCGTATGGTGAATTTCTGCTTATGAAAAGAAATGAATCGAAGCTGGATGAAAAGGAGAAAAAATTAATCCAAACGTGGATATAAGAGCAGTGGCATAGTAAGGAGAGAATCAAGAGCTAGGACAAAAACAAGAGCGGACACCCTTATTGCAAAAAATAAGGAGGAAAAAAGATCAAAGGATGTAGAACAACCACGACTAATCCTAACACACTCCAATCAAAGTTTCCAAAGCCGAAAGACACTGACCAAGTACTGGCATGTACTTAAGAAAGATCCTGACATTGGTGGTCTTATTGGAGAAATAACAGTAATATCATGTAGAAAGGCACCGTCAATTCAGGACACATTGGTCAACAGGCACTTTAATGATGTAAAAACAGCAAGTTGGCTTGAGATACGACAAAAGGGATTCACCAAATGCTTGCCCTGCAAAGCGTGCAAGGTTGGAAAAAACCTCAAGAGCCTGAAAGACCAAAGAGTACGAATATTTGAAGTACAAAATAAGATCACATGCGAATCCCAATTTGTTATTTACCTGATTGAATGTTTCTGTGGAAAAAGTTACATTGGTACAACAATATGTCCCCTAAAAAAGAGAATATTGGAACATATTCGGGCGTTTCAACATAATGATCAAAGCTATGCTATAGCCAAGCCCCTACAAACCCACACCAACAAAACCTGGAGGATATAAAATACTCAAGGTTAGCGACCATCATTGAACATGAGAGTGGTGGGAACCACATTCAAAAATTGAGACACTTGGAGTCGAAATTAATAATCCGCTTTAAGACCAGAATTCCGTGGGGACTCAACGGAGATGAAGAGATGCATGTGCACCTATAAACATTCAACAAGAACTTGTGAACTAAAATGAATTAAAAAGATTGACTATGTTGTCTTTGGTTAAACGTCCAATCAAGAAAATTAAGAAAAGTGACAGAGTTTCCATTCAAGTATGGTGCCTGAAATAGTTTATCATCTCAAATCATTCTTCATTTAACTTGATTGTTAGGTCCTTATTTTGCTTGTGCATTATATTTATTATTTTCATTACTGTTTATCGCTCTTTGGCCCACTGTATATATGTAGATATCACTAGATTGATTGTGGGAAATGAGTAGTTGGAAAGAGTCAAACCAAACCTTTCGTTAGTAATAATTTTTATCCATTGTATTGCACCAGAGTTGGGGTGGGGTGGGATGGGGAATACCTCTAAGGGAACAGGTCATTATCAGGCACTCAGCCATCAACCTTCGGACACTGAGTCTGTTATGCCCCACTGAGCACACTGGCACAATATACAGGGATATTGTGCAATAAATTCTAATCATACTATATGGTTGGTATTTACATCTGCCCAGTCTTCTATTTGATGTGAATATTATCCGTCATTTTGACCTCCTACTAACCACCTAGATAGAGGTAAAGTAACATCCAACCACAAACGATGGTGTGTAACATGGATAAGCTATGAATATAGGTAGAGTTATGAAAATTACTACATAGCCCATAATGCATCATTAAGTGCTATTATGGTGACTCTGTATAAATAAGAGAAACTGACAATGGACTTATGTTTACTACCGTGATCAGGAACCTTAGTGTTCGAAACGCGTAGGTGGAAGAAGTGAAACAGGCCAATAAACCCAAAACTGAAAATTCCAAGAGATGTGCGGTGTCTTCTGATCAAAGATTTTTTTCTGCTGGAAAGTATTGCGAGGAGGTCCTGACCTCGCCACTGGCACCAGCTGATAGACGCTCCCCCGCTAAGGACATTTTGTTTTAAATATATATATATATATATATATATATATATATATATATATATATATATATATATATAATATATATATATATATATATATATTTCCGCACTTGTACTTTTTTCTGCGACAGGTTCAAATGTCCGACCATCGAACAGGAAAAACCACGGAAGACCCAGAGTGCAGGTGAGTTTCTTTTATTCTTCAGCACACCACGGCAGCATAACGTTTCGGCAGTAATTGACAGAGAGTAAAACGTAAAAGAAATTAGTCGCATTAATCAAGAACTGCAACTTCTCACTACGCCGAGTAACAAAGAGTACATAGACAAGAGCTTGCAAGAGATGGCAGTGCGAATCAAGAAACAGGAAGACACAATTAAAGCCAGGAAAGCGTACAAATTCACTCGTGATAAGAATGATTACGAGCGAGGCCAAGTCTTCACCTTTGCCCGTAAATATGACCTCTTAAAAAAACAACGAGGAGCGAGGGCGCTACCGAAATTAAACCAGGAACCAAAAGCGGGTGCGAGTAATGTCACTGCTTCGTCTTCTGACGCCAGTATCATAATATCAGAAACTGAAGACAGTGGTTAAGAAACTGGTAGCGGTGCAGCTCTGGGGCCCCTGACATATGCTGAAGAAATGGACTATATTCATCAGCAGAGAAAATTGACCCTGCGTTCAAGGAATGCCAACCTTCCTACAACCAGCGCAGGAACTACAAAAGGCGGCAACGACAGAAATGTGCGAGGCAGAGGGCGAGGTCGATTCTACAAAAAGAAACAACAGAACAAGTAGACGTAAGTGCCCAGAACACGATTATCAATCATACCAATGTTGCATTGAACAGTGCGGAATTGCAATTATTGAGTCTGGGGCTGAGCTACTGTCCAGGAAGCAATTTTAATTTTGTGGACACAAGAGTTGACGTTTACAAGTTCATACGCAAACTTAAATTAGCAAAAAATGTTAAGATCAAAAACCAAACAACATCAATCAACCCCACTGGTGCCTCTGCTCTCAGCCCCAGTAGACTCAATGCTAAACAAATTCCCCTTTTAAAAACTCTTTTTTACCTTGGTAGAGAGGCAACGGACAGTTCACAAACCACCAGTACGCAACGCATAGCCGATGAGGAAGGAATAACAATTTCGGCAGCTGGTGGTAGTCCGTTTAAAGCACCTTCTTCATTTGTCCCAATTATGCCGCATGACGCCCTAGACATTTTTCATGATCGTGTCACGGATGAACTAAAGAAACTACATATCAGGACAATAAAGGGGGAAAAGGGATGTAAAAATCCAGACACCAAACAATATTTTCAATTGATGGAGAAACTAAAAACCAACAACTCAGTGATAGTAAAAAACTCGGATAAGGGGGTAAACTTAGTACTCTGGGACAAAGCTGAATACAAAGCAGAGGCTTATCGACATCTGGACAATGCAGAGTGTTATGAGCAATCCAATGGTGTGACAGTTAATAGGGTTAACAAGGAGTAGAAAACACAACTGTTGGCTTGGAAACAAGAAAGTTTGATAACTAAGGATGAATTGTGTTTCCTGAGCAGAGATTTTCCTACCCTACCAACCTTCTACCTTATATCAAAGTTCACAAGCTAACAACACCAGTTCCCGGACGTCCCATTATTTCTGCTAAAGACAGTGTTTTTGAAAACACATCTAAGTATGTGGATCATTATCTTCAGGAACACGTTGTCTCCTTACCAACATATCTCAGAGACTCTAAAGATTTCCTGTGTAAATTGAGTACTATCATTTGGGCAGAAGATTATCTCCTCAAGACTCTCGATGTGTGTTCTTTATACACAAGTATTAGACATGCTGATGGCCTGAATGCAGTCAAACACTTTCTACAGAATAGAAACATAGCTTTTCATAATCATAACAAAATGTTACTTAGTATGATTAATCTATGTTTAAATAACAACCTATTCCTATTTGATGGCAAAGTGTTCAAGCAATTACAAGGTGTGGCCATGGGTGCATGCTTCTCCCCCAGCTACGCGTGTTTACACGTGGGCTGGTGGGAGGAGCATGTACTTAGGGGACAGCACAGGCTACTGTCGGATAAACACCTTATACACATCTGGAGATATATCGATGATATATTTATTGTTTGGAGGGGGAGTGTATCTGAAGCAGAAAGTTTTGTTAACACGATCAACGAAAATTATCTAAATTTGCAGTTTACCGCTCACATCGATCAACATCAAGTGAATTTCTTAGACATTGCAGTAATTATTGAGAACAACCATATCAATACGCAATTGTATCGCAAACCAACAGCAGGGAATTCCCTGCTGCATGCATCCAGCTTTCACCCCCAACACACCATCACAGGGTTGCCATATGGCGAATGTTTAAGAATTCGCAGGGCATGCAGTACCAACGCAGCAATGAAGATAGCACAACTAGCAGCCAGAAGCAGAATGTTACAACGTGGCTATTCAGCCAAACTGTTGGACTCTGCTTTAGCTAAAGCCAATGCTAAAGAGAGAAATGATCTGCTATACGCAAAAATGGAGAAAAGTCTCCCACCAACATCAGAATCGGTGGTCAATACCCATGATGTTGAGAGCACAGCTAATAAGACACCATCATGTAGGTTCATTTCAACCATTAGCAGACAGGCGAAAGCGATAAAAGGCATTATCAACGCACAATGGCCAATTGTTCTAACTGATACTGTCCTGGCCCAAACTCTACCTACAAGGCCAAACTTTACTTACCGCAAAGCTAGATCTATGCGTAGTGACCTGGTTAGGACCAGCCCAGAACAAGACATTAATAAGAACTGGCTTACAGCTAGCATTGGCTTATTCAAATGTAATACATGCCGGGCATGTAAGTTTGGTGTCAACACCAAAACATACCTTGATGGTTTCTCCAATATACCATCTAAACTAAAGGGACACTATACATGCCACACAGATCATGCGGTTTATGTGCTACAATGTGGTTGTGGTCTCCGCTATGTAGGGAGCACGAAGCTCCCAGGTTACCAACGAATATTGCAACATTTGCGGGCCACTGTTAATTCGGACGTCACATATCCTGTGGCACGCCACATTAATGATGAGCACAGTGTTAATCTGAATATGTTACAATATTTTGTAATCGATAATGTGCCCCAGAACAAACGAGGTGGTGACCGCGAGAAAAGGTTGCGACAATTAGAGACCAAATATATTTTAAAGCTTAACTGTAAGACCCCTAACGGGTTGAACATCTGTGAAGATATTCACCATTTTCTGTAGAACTATTTGGTCCTAATCATACAATTCAGCAGTTTCTTTCCACTATACCATACAACAAATTGCAAATATGTCCATACTATTGGTATTTCTCTGTACTCGCAATTGCGCTTTTTATATGGTTTGATTGATCTATGTGTTTCTGATGCCAGGTCTATTTTCAAAAGCCTGAATTTTCTAAAGCGTTATTTTTCTTAAACAATAGTCTGCATTCTTATTCAGTCTGCTTACCTTGTAGGTTTTGTTTAGATTTGAATATCTTTTTGCTCCCAACAGACACTTGAGTGTCTCATTGGATTGATGGATATCGGCCACAGCAATAATAACCTTTTTCAGTATACTGGCACTATTCGTCACTTCTCTAATAGCTCTAATTTGGGCTGATCTTTCTTAACCAGTTTATTCCAGTGTTTGTCAAACACTTACAGGTTTAGTATTTTGTTTTTTGTAACAAGTTTTCACTACACGTCACAATACTTGCACTTTAGTACCACTGCAACTCACAAACTAATTCCCTTTTGCTGCAATTTCAATATGGGATTATAGGCGTTTTGTTCTTTTTCACTTTTTTATAACCAATTGATACAATCTACACAGAACATTTTTGTTTTAGCTGTGTTTGTTTTAGTTATTACATGAAAATCACACTTTATGTATTTGGACTTTGGATCTGTGATTATCTTCATGTAATGAGTATTTTTCTCAAATATGTTAATGACAAATTTGTGTATTAATACAAGCACATAATGTTTAATATTCTGAAATGTTATCTTGTATAATCATTTATTTCATTATAATAATGATATGAGCAATTTTATGCTCTTCGAATGTGTAAAATGATTTATTCCCCACAGTGAAATTTCAGAACTATGATTGTAGGCATAACACTACTTTTAGATTATCTGTATTGGGACAGTTATAAAAATCTTTTTCGACACCACCCACTAAAAAATATCTTCTGTCGTTTTCCAAACTATCACTACTATATTAGGACTGTCATTATTTGCTAATTAATTGTTATAATGTAATCATCTCACATGAAATCATGTGATATATTTAAATGCATTTGTGCAGGTAATACGTGTTTGGAAAACAGACTTGTAGTTTATACTCGCGGTATGTTTTCACTTGTTTTCATTTGTGTAGTTCAACTTATCACCTGAGCACAATCAATGAATGTATTTAAACACAGTTGTTTGAGCAGCGAGATTATGTGAGCAAGGCTACACGTTAGCCGAAACGCGTCATCTTGCCCGACATTTTCGCACCAGTTGTAATTTAATAAAGTCACTGCAGCCAGCAGTGTATGCTTATTTTGGAGTTTGTGTCTTTCTCCGTTGGTGGTCACAAGCGCCGGAGCGGTAATTGGATATATATATATATATTCCAAAAAGATGCTGCCGTCAGGGTCCTCCGACCCATGCAGGGCGGCTCTGACTAAGACGGGAGACAACGCTTCCTGCCAAGTAACACCTTACAAAGAAATGCGCCAGAGCCCGGATACGGATATGTAAGCTTTATTTCAATCAGCGCAGGCAGCCTCAAAATGTTCATGAAAATCACATGACTGATGCGAACCAGACATGTTGTTGCAGGTAAGTATGGCAGGACAAAAAGCTGGTGCACCCAAAGTGTGTATTGCTGCCACACAAATGTCCATAAGCGCTTTTTGGTTCACATGTGGTGAAACTTCATTGAGATTACACAGGTATTCCACAGCGGCCCAAGATGAATTATGGGATATGCAGTATGGGAGCCATCAGTCATGTGATTTTCACGAATATTTATCACACCTGGGACACAGGACTCCACAATGCTCAAACCTTTGATAAAAGCTATTTGCTGAAACGCGTCAGGTGCATCGTGCCTGAGGCTGCCTGCCCTGATTGAAATAAAGCTTACATATCTCATGTGGAGAAGTGTGGCTCAATGGTTAGAGGCGGCAGACCTGGAAGCTGAGATCGGCCCCGGACCAGGGTTCGATTCCCAATGCGGCAGGGTCTTGGGTCAAAATGTCTGCGGGCCTGATAATTCTCGCCTCGGCGCCTACTCTAACCTTGGGCTCCACTCTGCAACTCTGGGCAATATCTTGCTTAATCTTCACAATGGCCCCTTCAATGCAGGGGATGCCAGGTCTCACCTTGGAGGTGCCCAGAAGGGACCATCTCACAGGGAAAGCCAGGACGGGTTCCCCAGCGGTATACAGCACCAAGATTCCCGCGGTGCGGGCAGCTGTGCGATTTCCAAGTATACAACATTTACATATCCGGATCCGAGCTCTGGCGCATTTCTATGTAAGGTGTCACTTGGCGGGAAGCGCTGTCTCCCGTCTTAGTCAGAGCCACCCTGCATGGGTCGGAGGTCCCCGACGACAGCATCTTTTTGCAATAGTATTGATGGGGGACATGACCCGCCCGTCCTGCTGCAAGCTTTGTGGATTTCCGAGCGAATATTGCAGTACTGGATGGGAAAGGGAGCCGAGGGAGATGACTCTCCGCTTGGCAGGCTCCGGACAAAGCGCTTATGGACATTTGTGTGGCAGCAATACAGACTTTGGGTGCACCAGCTCTTTGTCCTGCCATACTTACCTGCAACACCATGTCTGGTTCGCATGTGGTGAAACTTCATTGAGATTACAAAGGTATTCCACAGCGGCCCAAGATGAATTATGGGATATGCAGTATGGGAGCCATCAGTCATGTGATTTTCACGAACATTTATCACACCTGGGACACAGCACTCCACAATGCTCAAACCTTTGATAAAAGCTATTTGCTGAAACGCGTCAGGTGCATCGTGCCTGAGGCTGCCTGCGCTGATTGAAATAAAGCTAACATATACGGATCCGGGCTCTGACGCATTTCTTTGTAAGATATATATATATATATATATATATATATATATATATATATAAATATATATATATATATATATATATATATATATATATATTCACTGAAAAAACCATAGGTTTTAGGCATTATATAGTTAGGAATTAACATATAAAAACCAAAAAAACATTGAAATTCCTCCTATATAGTTAGTTGGTCTAACTATATATGGGGCACCCGCAATCCACTGCTGATGATGTCACATATTACATCATTCATGACATGGTCAGTGACATCACTGATGACATCACTGATGACATCTCAAATGACATCACTGATGACATCTCATTTGACATCACTGATGACATCACTGATGACATCATCCAGTGACTGTCTGTATATTAAGCTGTATGTATATGAGTGGCTATATGGGTTATTGATTGGTTGCCCAAGTATTTGTATGGGAGACTAAGTGTGTGTGTGTCTGGCTGGGAGGTGTGTGACTCTGTGCAGATCAATGTGTACTTGTATCAGTGATTGTATAAGAGAGTAAGTATGTGTTAGTATATGTTTGAATAAGTAAGGTGTTGTGTGTATAACTATATAGATGAGGAAATGGAAGAGTGATTGATTCTTTCATGACTGACTAGGTGTGTGAGTAACTCCATGGATGAGTGGCAGTGTGTGAGTGTCTGCATAGGTGTATGAGTACATATGATAGTGTTGCATTGATGAGTGACTGTATGTATGAGTGATTGTATGGGTGAATGAGTGGATGTGTGAGTAGACCTAGGAATCAGAGAGTGCCTATGTAGTAAGTGGTATTGGTGTGTCAATAGTTTCAAGAATGGTAGTCTGTATTTAACACTGGGTGTATCAAAGGTCATATTAGAGTGTGAGGAGGTGCATCGTATTATCACATGAATGATGTAATCAGTGATGTCATCAGTGATGTCAAATGAGATGTCATCAGTGATGTCATCAGTGATGTCATTTGAGATGTCATCAGTGATGTCATCAGTGATGTCACTGACCATGTCATGAATGATTGAATATGTGACATCATCAGAAGTGGATTGCGGGTGCGCCATATATAGTTAGACCAACTAACTATATAGGAGGAATTTCTTTTTTCTTTTTTTTTTTTTTTTATTATTTTTTTTTAAAACATGAGCAGGGCACAATTGGATTCAAAGTGATACAGCGCGCATTCATATATACAATGGGAATATAAAAATATACATGTACAATACCAAAACATACAGGGTTATACCGAGATAGGCCATATACACAATAGACACACAGAATGCTATACACCAAAATCTCACTTCCCCCTCCTCCCGACAATCAATAATCAAGAATCAGGACCTTGCTTCCATCGAATAAGGGGTTCCCATATTTGCAAACCAAGTTTCTTACCTTTTTTCCCCTTCCTAGCGTATATGGCGGATTCTAATTTTTGAATTGATAACACCTTACCCAACCATTGATGATATGTGGGAGGATTAGGGTCAAGCCAAGCCGAAGCCACTAGCAGTCTAAAGATGGCCATTACAACAAATACAAAGTTCTCATTATTGTTGACCCCTAGTAGCATTACAGCTGGGTTTAATTCTATTGTGGTTGACAATACATTCTGAAAAAAGTTCCCAATGTCCTGTTTTATACTATCTAGTTGTGGGCAAAGTGAAAAAATATGCATTATATCCGCTTCTGCGCTACCACACCTAAAACAGGTGGTTCCCGGAAGACCCCCCCATTGAGCAATTTTCGCTGGTGTGTAGTACAGATGATATAAAATCTTATAATGTTGAGCTTGTAGAGATGATGAGCACAACAGTTTGATTCCCATCTCTAGCGACTCCGAAAAAATGTCACTGGTTGTATCCAGATCTTCAGACCACTTATTGACCCATTTATCCATATCATCATTCTTTAAAGATGTCATCTCCAAGTAAAATCTTTTTATGGTACAATCAGAACCTGCCTCTATAAGATCCATCAATACATTTGTTTCGAAACCCAGAGGACCTCCTTTTCTATTTGTTAAACAACTTCTTATTTGGAGGTATTTAAAAAAATGCTTTGAATCTAAAGTATATCTATTCTGTAATTCTACAAATTGTAGTATACCATGAGGTCCCTGGATATCTCCAATCTTTCTTATCCCCCGCCTCTCCCAATCTTGGAATACAGCACCTGAAAAAACCATGCGAGGCAGGGAGGGGTTATTTTTGAATCTGGTGTAAGCATTGTATTTTCCAATTCCTATTCCTTCCATATATTATAAGCAGCCATAATGGTCTTAAACCGCGTTCTTTTATAATAACTTTCCTCAGTGAATCGTAAAAAAATATTTTCCGCATTTTTACCCAAAACCAAACCAAAAATAACAAGTGAACCAATATTATCCCATCCATCCATCTCTGCCCCCCCAACCAATCCCAACATATTTTGGAGTGCAGCAGCCCAGTAATACAGTTTTAGATCTGGTAAAGACCAACCCCCGCGCTCCCGTGGGTGTGACATATATCTCAAGGCCCTGCGTGTCTTTCCTCTGGCCCATATAAACCGGTTAATCATTTGCTCACAAATTTTGAACCATTTATTGTCAAATAGAAGTGGCACTGCCCTAAAGATATACAAAAATTTTGGCAACACCATCATTTTGATGATATTGACTCGGCCTACTAACGATAGGTGTAGATTTTCATACCGATCCAAATCTTTCTTTGTTTTATTTATTATTGGAGCAATATTATTTTCCACTAGATTATTTAAGTCGGCTGAGATATTTATTCCTAAATAAGTCCCTGCCTGGACAACTCGATTATCTTCACTCATAGTCGCTGAAATCTGACCAAATCTGTGAGCCTCTTCTTCTATAAATACTGTTGCCTCCGTAGGGTTTGGTGTTATCACTGCTACATCATTAGCATAGTCCAATCTCTTACATCGTCCCACTAATGTTGGTAATGGTGTTATCTCTGGGCAAAGATCTAGCTTAGGAATCAGTGGATCCATATACATGGCAAACAGTAAGGGGGAACATGGACATCCCTGCCGTGTTCCTCTTTTAATCATGAATTGACCCGTAACTCCCCCATTAACTCTGAGGGCAGCGATCGGTTCTTTGTACAAGGTCTGTAAGGCTTTTATGAAACCACCCCTGAATCCAGCTCTAACTAAAGTGTGCCACAGATAGTCCCAGGAGACCCGATCAAATGCTTTCTCAGCATCTAGCAACATTACTGCCATCGGATCTCCTGTGACCTCAGCGGCATCGAACAGCGTTATAACTTTCCTGGTGTGATGGGTTGTTCCTCTACCAGGAATAAATCCGTGCTGGCTATAACTTACTAGAGCGCTTATTACCCCAGCAAATCTCCTTGCCAGAGCTTTTGAATATATTTTGGTGTCATTATTCATTAATGTGATGGGGCGATATGACCCAGGTTCAGTCGGCGGTTTTCCTTTTTTTAAAATTAACACAATGTCTGCACCCCCCCAAGACTTTGGAATAGACTTGCCCGACTGTGCAGCTTGAATCGTTTTGGTTAGCTCTTGGGCGAGCATTCCCCAGAAAGTTTTATAAAATTCTAAGGGTATCAGGTCCGGGCCAGCAGCTTTCCCTGAAGGGAGGTTACACATAGCATCTTTAATCTCTTCAGCATCCAACTGTCTTTCCAATCTATCTGCATCTTCGTCCAGAACCCTCTCCACTGGGATATTCTCAAGATAATCCCTAATCTCATCGCTCCCACATGGATGTTGGTGATCATATAAATTCTGATAGAATTTCCTAAAAACTTCCCTGATTTCTTCCGGATCTTTTTGCAGATTACCATTTTCATCCCTAATTTCTCTAACTGTTCCTTCTGCCGCTATCTGCCTAGTGCGCATGGCGAGTACATGCCCGACTTTTTCATTATATTCATAACACCTCTCCCTTCTAATTGTATAATATGCTGCCACTTTTTTCGCCAATTCATCTTCAGCTTCACTTTTTACTTTTATAAGATCTAAGATAGATTGCTCTACTGGTTCCCCTCTGATAACACAGTTATTGAGTTGTTCTTCTGCCTTTAACACAGCTTTCTCTAATTCACTTTGCCGAATCCCTTCTAATTTACGTTTATAACTGCTATAGCTACATGTTTCGCTACGGACGCCCGCCTTAAAAGCATCCCAAATAACTCCAACCGAGGCACTTCCTCTGTTGTTTTCGAAAAACTCTGTGATCCATTTTGACATATGTGATATGTAGTCATCCTCTAAAAGGAGCCTTCTTTCGAATGTCCATACCCGATTAGTTCTTAACCCTCCTTCTAACTTCATTGTCAACAATACTGGGTTATGGTCACTGAGGATTCTTGGGAGCCTATCTATCTTAACCCGTGACATTAAGTTATTAGAAATCATAAAATAATCCAATCTAACACAAACTTGATGTGGTGCAGAGTAATATGTATATCCTTTTTGTGCTGATCTGATTGTACCCCAGACATCAATCAAGTTATTATTAATCAAAAGATCGACAAGGGCCTTATGGACTCTTTTCTTTCGTCCTTTATAACAACTAGTCTGTCCTATTCCCAAACCTTCTGCCCCATTAATGTTCAAGTCTCCCCCTATAATGACCTGGGGGGGCCAAATGGCCAGTTCGGAGTCTAGAAACTGTAATACCTCCGGGTCATCCTGCGTAGATCCATAAACTGCGACCAACGTTGTCCACACACCTTCCATCATTATCTCCGCTATCGCCCACCTTCCCCATTTATCCTCTAATTTTCTCCCAATTGCCAAATTTTTACTCCTTGACAAGATAGCGACCCCTCTATTTTTTGCACCTTGTTTAGAACTTGCTATTAAGTGGAAGCCCAACTGATTGAGACAGTACTCTTGCGTATTCATTATATGTGTCTCTTGCAGAAATATGAAATCTACATTCAGCTGGCGTAATCGGATACCAATCTTTTGCCTTTTTTGGACATCATTTAGGCCACAAACATTCCATGTTAGAAATCTAAGTGTCATATTTAAGTTTACCGGGACCATTAACTGCCTGTTCACTTGTATTTCTTATTTTAATGGGTTTGATCTCTGCTACATCTAATACAAAAAAGGATAATTCAGAGTTTTTATACTCTCTTCCTTCCTCACTTCTTCCTTACAGCCATACTGCTCATGCGCCTGTTTCAGAATACATCCTTCGTGATACCCATATATTTCAATACCATTGTGCCCTGCCCTTGTGCTCTCCCTCCCCCCCCAGAAACCCCTCCCTCAGGAACCCCTCCCTCAGGAACCCTCCCCCCCTACGGGCAAATAGGTCCGTAAGACCTATATTTGACCGACGCATGCCACCGGGATGTCTCACCCCCTCCCCCCTGACTTTCCTAGTTCTTATATGTCGTTTGAAGTGCTCACCAACTAAGGAGTAAAAGAAAACATTTTAGACTCTATCTATCGAGTCCAATCCCATCCCACCTGATTAAACAGCAATATAACAACCCATCAATAATTTCAAACAAATTCATCTTGCCCAAAATCTTCAGAGTGAATATAATAAGAGAAAAAAAAAAATAACATGCACATGCGAAAACATAGTCTATCCTTAGATACCCTATAAAGTTCCTAGCTCTAACTAATGAGTTGAAAAACTGCTATTCCATAGAATTATTACTCTGTCCTCTACTCTTTACTTTTTACGAGGTATATTTCTGACAACCCCAGTTTGTAATTCTTGTGATTCTTGGACCTCTGGAATCTTATTATGAGACTTTTGATGACCTCTATTTTCTCTCAAAAAAGTAAAATATTCTTGCGCCATAATTTCGGAGTGGAAGACTCTGTATTTGCCATCTGCGCCGACTTTTAGACGTGCGGGGAACATTAGATAAGCCTCACACCCTATATTTTGGAACAGGGTGATAAGTTGCCTCATCCGCCACCTTCTTTCCACGGTGGTATGGCAGAAATCAGGGCGGGCAAAAAATTCAATTTCCTTATAGGAACGTTTAGACTGTGGTTTTGCCTTATTGATTATCTCTTCACGTAAGAGGAAATTCCCGATATATAACAATATTGCACGGGGCTTGCCCTGTGATTCTTTTCGAAACATCGGAAAACGGTGCGCTCTTTGAACCTCATGCTCCCAGTCCCACGAGGTCAGCTCTGGGAATGCACCTTTCAACAAATCGATGACAAAACCACGCACGTCCCCATCCTCTTTTCCCTCTTGTATTCCAATTAATCTAACATTGTTCCGCCTTTGTCTATTTTCAAATTCCTCCAGCTTCCAGAGCATATCCGCTGTTGTCTTATCATGATCCTTGTTAGCATCTTGCATTTTGACAAAATCATCTTCCAGTCTTCCTGTTCTGACCTCTATCTCAGATACTCTCTCGACCATTTCTTCATACATTCTGTTCACCTTGTGAAGAGAAGATTGTATTTTTTTATTCGCATGTCTAGCCCTCCTACTGGCTCTCTGACTCTCCGCACGAGCCTCACTCTGGATTTGTTTTAGGGTAGAAAGTAGTATTTCAAAGTTCGCAGCGCCACCTTCAGAACCTCCCTCAGCCCCCCGTGGGCTGGCCTCATACAATTCTGCTTCTGCTCCGACAGGCTCTCCAGACTGAAGTATTCCACTTTCGACTGTATTGTCCCAGACAAGTTGTTTAGCAACTGTTTTCACATGTTTCCTGCGAGGAGCTCTGGCTTGAGTCTTTCGCCTGAGATTGTTATTTTTAGACTTAACCTTATACATAGGAATATTGTCCGTCACAGTTTCCCTCATCTCCTTTATAAAAATTTTTGATTTTGTTTTTATAACCTTCAGGGCTGTCTCTTGCTCTATGGGTTCTGTATTGCTATCAGAGGTTACAGAGACACTATCTGATTTCGATATATTAGTCTCTGTGCCTGAACCTGCTACAGAGTCCGCTGAGCTGCCCAGTTCTGAGTCTGTATCCGATAGAGATTCTCGGGCAGAGCTGGTGAATTCACTTCCGTCATCCTCCTCATCATCCACCTCGTCATTTCCAGTAAAAAAAATCTCCTCGCCTGGTGATGCCAACATAGATATAATATAATATTTTGTACAATCGTTAGATTCATGTCCTTTCTATTCTCAAGAGTAGAGCTGTTTATCAACTGCTGCGATGAGGTAGTTGCTATCTCCTTGTCCATCATCTTTGTAGCTGTCTGCTCATCTGCACTCTTACTGGTTCTCTCATCCTCATCCTCGTTATCATTATTTTCATTGTGGGCATTATTCAGATTAGTCACAATACCAGGACTCCTAGGTGGCTCTAGAGATGCTTCTACAGACACCTCTACCGTTTTTTATATAGGAGGAATTTCAATGGTTTTTTATATGTTAATTCCTAACTATATAAGGCCTAAAACCTATGGTTTTTCAGTGAATTTCCAAGGTTTTTTAAAGGCTAATTCCTAACTATATAAGGCCTAAAACCTATGGTTTTTTCAGTGAATTTCAAAGGTTTTTTAAATGCTAATTCCCAGCGGGCACAACGAAGGCTTCCCCCAGGCAGGGGGAAGCGGAGCAACTTACCCTCATGACTTTCAAAATAATTAGTTGTACACCTAGTATTGGCCCTAAAAGTCTGGCACCACCTCTCAAGGCTACTCCATATTTTCATGGATCTTCAAGGTGTGATTTAACCTCATCTGTGCTGCCCCGATTTACCGCCGGTGCTGGGCCCCAATGTTAATGGGTGTGGTCATGACGGAACGGTTCCGTCATGAGCACAGCCCGACCGATGCTCATGACGGAACCGTTCCGTCATGAGCATCGAAAGGGTTAAAGAATACCTTTTTGTACTTCATTAATGCCTAAGGCTTAACATGTTCTGTACTCTTTGTGTCTCGCTTAATTCTCTATAGCAAAAGGCACCAAACATCACATTTTTTGTATCAATAATAAAATAGACCTTTCATTGCATCATTAAAGGTACTGCTCATACTCTATTAATGGCTACAGTAAAACTTCAGAGTAAATTGTGATACATAATTTCACTTTGTGCTTTGATTTAGTTTGACTGTCAGAGTGGGCATTAAATAGTGTAAGGCTGCCTTATGGTGTGGTTCACGCATTTGGTTTTTTAATTTGTAGATAATTTGTGGATTGTATTTTCATCTTTTTTTGCTTAAATGCAAGTAATAACATTGAAAAGGTATCGAAAATTCCTCAACATAAATCAAACTGAACATACACAAGTACATCCTATGGAACTGCCAGGAGTCCCACATCATTGAGCATCCATGCAGGCTCTTTAGCCATGGATAAATAACCTCCTGAGTTACACAGGAAACGGCAGATTAATGTTAAATAGTGGCACTGGTGGTGGAGTTTTTCGTATGAAGGAAACAGATGCATTGCAGCATGTCTTCCTCCCTGTTTCCCTCCCTCTGTCTCCCTCCCTCTGTCTCCCTCTCTCTCAGTCTCCCGCTGTCTCCTCTCTCTCTGTCTCCTCTCTCTCCGTCTCCGTCTCCCTCTGTCTCCGTCTCCCTCTGTCTCCGTCTCCCTCTCTTTCCCTCTCTCTCGGCCTCCATCCTTCTGTCTGTCTCCCTCCTTCTATCTGTCTCCCTGTCTGTCTGTCTGTCTCCCTCCCTCTGCCGCCCTCTTCCCTCTGGCTGTCTCCCTCTGTCTGGCGC
The DNA here is from genome assembly GCF_964263255.1 of Lissotriton vulgaris. Classification (NCBI taxonomy): domain Eukaryota; kingdom Metazoa; phylum Chordata; class Amphibia; order Caudata; family Salamandridae; genus Lissotriton; species Lissotriton vulgaris. The sequence goes on from NC_141696.1 coordinate 419,809,105, forward strand.
CTTCTGTCTCCCTCCCTCTTTCTCCCTCCCTCTCTCCCTCCCTCTCTCCCTCTGTCTCCCGCCCTACCTGTCTCGCTCTCTCTGTCTCCTTCTGTCTCCCGCCCTATCTGTCTCCCTCTCTCTCTGTCTCCCTCGGTCTGTCTCTATCTCCCTCCCTGGGGCTTCTTGCAGGGGATCAGCACAGCCTGTTGTAATTGTGAAAATTAAGGAGACAAAAGACATCCGTAAAAGGAATGTTGACGGCCTTCCTGCTCGGAAATCTCATCCATGCTCTACTGAATAGCAACCAGTGACTACCAAGTCTGCAAAGCACGTTGGGATTTTGATAAGAGGTGTACAAAGCGCTATAGTATCAGTGTAATAAAATACCTCATTACTACCAGCTAAATGCCTGACACAGCAATTAGTAATTCAGGATAACCAGGGCAAAGAGTGTGCACTCTGTGCTGCACCACAAATGGCACTTTATTGTAATTTTTTACCAATTTGGGCTAGAAACAAGTTTTATTTCATTGAAATATGCCAATTTATGTTGCAGATCGTGGATTGGGTTGCAAGAGCAGCAGATTCATAGATATGCAGAGAATGCCTGGCTGCAGAATTGTATAATTCCAGTAGCTGTATATAAGCATAGTAATAAAACACATGCACACCCAAAAGCTAGTACGAAGTACGAAGCTCTCTGAAGTGGCTTAAGGCAGCATGTTTGCTCTTTCTACAGCACACTAAGACATAAATGGTGTCCCATAGCCTACAAATGAACCCTTAATAGGGAAACCGGCCAGCAATTTACACTCATTTATTAACCAAAAATGTCAATTTTCTTGTTCCTGTCTAATACGTCGTTCGTAGTAAAACTTCATGCTGGACCAAATGTTTACTGGCAGAAGACCATTCGTAAGATTCAGACACTCCCAAAAGTGAACGCACAGTCCTATACACTTTCACACAGACATGATATGTGATGTTGGTTACTTTTAACTATTCAAGCTGAATCGTCAATAGGATAGGTTCTCCCAAGGTGATCAGGAGAGCAGTGTGTTGAGTACGTTTGATTCCGAAGCGCCAAGAGGCAGTTCTTGTGGAGTGTGCTGCTAACTTTCAAAACTCTGAGAGCAGTGTGGTGGTTGTCAGGGGTGACTAAGTGGACTGCAGCTTTGGCGCACAACCTGCTCATTGGAATTCGTATTTCCACATTTTGTCTGCGCCTGTAAGCCTTTTTCTCTTTTTAAAGTAGTTTACACTTCTAGTAGGGCTATTTTATGCAATTCAATGTTTTAAACAGAATCAAAGACTTTAAGAGACCACTTCCGCATGGGCGTCCCTTACAGCAACGTGCGCTGCCTGAGTGATAATTACACATTGTCACTGGGCCAGCACCGGACGGACCGGCGATCCAGGGGGGGGCAAGTGCCCCCCCTAGCCCCTCCCTGCGGATGCCCATGCGTCAGAAATGTTGCCTGATAAGTTTATGCTCGCCAGCTCTTACTGCTGTGCCAGCTGAAGGCAGGCGCTGTTGCGGCTGCAGCGTCCATGAAGTAGGATTTCATCAATGGCTGTGTCACAGCAACCCCTCAGGCAGGCAGCCGGGACAGTCTGAACATCTGTGCCGCTTCCTCCTGGCAGAGGTGTTCGGATCAGTTCTATTTATTGTTTCCGTGTGGCGCTTGTTTACCTGTCATTTTAGCTGTATCCCAACAGCTGCTTGCATCTCCCGCCAAGATCACCGCATGTAACTTCTTGCGATTTCCACGTGTGAAGCAGCGGTTTATATTGCCAGACTTTTTTGCTACGCGCGCGCTCCCGGTTTCATAACGTTTAAATCGCAATACACTGGGAGAAGGTTGTATAAAAAGCTGTATTTTGTATTAAAACGAGACATGTTTGCAGTTTAAATTGTTTAGAGCCCCGCACCAGCCGGCATCATTATCCGGTCTCCCCCTCGGCACGGAAGACCGTCGGGCACATGAAAGGCTTCCCCCAGGCAGGGGGAAGCGGAAACCACGTCGTCCCGGCCCCGCCCACAACCAGGCGGCGGCCATCTTGAGGCGGCTCGGGCCGCGGCGGTGATCTCGGGGGTAAAACGAGGGGTGGGCACCCTCGAAATTAAAATAAAACAGATGAAAATCAAAGAGAGAAGCCCCCCAAGCCCCCCCCCAAAAAAAATCGCGGGGTGCGCGCACGGTGCACGCTTATCGATATATAATTTGATTCTCTTTTAATTTTCTCAGGAACTACTGGAGGGATTTACACTATTTAACCAAAAGCGTGATCTACATACCAGACACTACCATTTTGACAAGTTTGGTGTAATTCCCTTCAGTGGTTCAAGCTGTAGCCGTGTCTAAATCCCCCCCAAACTTTCAGGGAAGAAGAGGAGCGGAGCGAGCCATCTTCTTTGAGAAATTTGCGAAGAATCATCAACCAGCGCCAAAGTTATTCCCAATAGAATGTTGGTGATTTCCTATGGAAACTAGGTCCTAACTATACATACCTACTGGCTACTGCCAGTAGGTAATATATATATATATATATATATATATATATATATATATATATATATATATATATATATATATATATATATATATATATATATATATATATATTACCTACTGGCGGTCGCCAGTAGGTATATATAGTTAGGACGGTTTACCATAGGAAATCCCCAACATTCTATTGGGAATAACTTTGGCCCTGGTTGATGAATCTTCGCAAATTTCTCAAAGAAGATGGCTCGCTCCGCTCCGCTCCTTCCCTGAAAGTTTGGGGGGGATTCGTCAAGTGGGGGCTGAGAAAAAAGGGGGGTCCCAAAACGTGTTTTCCCCATGTTAATTTCCATAGGACCTTTAGACTCAGCTACAGCTTGAACCGCTGAAGGGAATTACACCAAACTTGTCAAAATGGTAGTGTCTGGTATGCAGATCACGCTTTTGGTAAAATTGTGTAAATCCCTCCAGTGGTTCCTGAGAAAATTAAAAGAGAAATCAATTATATATCTATAAGCGCGAACGCGTGCGCGCACCCCGCGATTTTTCGCGATTTTTTTTGGGGGGGGGGGCTTGGGGGGGGCTTGGGGGGTTTGTCTCTTTCATTTTAATGTTTTTGTTTTAATTTCGAGGGTGCCCACCCCTCGTTTTGGCCCCCGAGATCACCGCCGCCGCCCGAGCTGCCTTAAGATGGCCGCCGCCTGGTTGTGGGCGGGGCCGGCGAAGGAGCCGCGCTCCGATTTGTCAAGGAGCTCTGACGTCATCGCGGGGCTCACCTCAGGGCCGCGCTGGGATTGGCCCATCGTTCGGAAGATTTCCACATAGGAGGAATGGAGCTAATATCGCAAATACACGTTTCTTTTTCGTGTTTCCCGTTTCTTTTTAACTGCAGAGAAAACATATTCCACTACACTCAACAAATATCAAAACATCCATTCCTTTTCCCATATTGAAAGAGCAGTTACTCCAGCCACAGTCACAAACGAACAAGCTATCCCTACCTTTTAACACCAACTTCCCACCCCTTGCCTGGGATTTCCCCACATTCTTGAAGGGAAGGGAAATCCACAGTAGTGAAGCAGTTTTAAACTTGCCAGGAATCTTTTTGTGAATTCCTTGCAGATGTTGTATTCGGCAGGAAATCTATTTTAACATTCTAAAATATATTAGCGAATAGGTCCAACCGTATTTAGAAAGAAAATAAGTCATATTTAAGTGTTTTTAAGGATGGTCTAACAGTAATTACATGCATTGGAAGTGCTGCATGTCATGTTCCATGCAGCTCATGGCTGAGGTTATAGTAACACCTCCTTCGAAAACCTAAACCTTATGCATTTTATCGTCGATACTGAAATTCGGCATACCTTTGACTGTACATACTCTCTCTTACCCTACGGTTATCAACAGGTAGGGTTCAGTAATAGTCAGCAATTGCGGGATTACTTTTATATTTTTGTTTGTTTCTGCATAGGTTTCAGTAGTGAAAAGTCTGTGCCTTTTCCTTCTTAATTTTGTCAGAATTGCATTTTGTGTATTCCTAACGCAAATCGCCTAGGACCATTTATAACGTTCTGCTTCGAATTCCACTGTTGAAGGTTGTTGATGAGGGCATTATTCAAAATAGCGGAGCAAAATAGCGGAGCAGCGAAAGTGCATGGAAGCTCTGCGTGGCACCTACTGTTGAGATTCTGCAACATCTTTCTGCATTACAAATTGAGTCTACAGAGTTGCTAATGTCTTTACGACCAACTGCAAATTTACAATATTTGTGAATGAGGCAGAATGAGTGTGACCCAACTAAAAATAAAAAGCCAGAATACTGTGACAAAATAGGGGTATTTCATGAAAATCACAAGCTGGTTTGTGGGTACTAAAGTAGTAAATTTATTGAAATGTACAAGCAAATAATTTTAACAGCATTGTATTTTGTAAAATAATGTGTATGGGGGCAAAATCTATTTACTAAAAATCAAAAAGATGTCTTAACAGTAAAAATTGCCATGTTACAAAAATAATAAGTGGGCATTTCTGAGGAAATTTACTAATTATTTTAGGTGGAAAGCCAGACAGGGACGAACAGTGTATTTACTGAAAATGACAAGTTGATGGTTTGGACACAAAGTAGTGTGTGTGTGTGTATGTGTATATATATATATATATATATATATATATATATATATATATATATATATATATATATATATATATATATATATATATATATATATATATATATATATATATATATATATATATATATATATATATATAACTCCAAAACGGTGTATATATATATATTACCTACTGGCGGTCGCCAGTAGGTATATATAGTTAGGACGGTTTACCATAGGAAATCCCCAACATTCTATTGGGAATAACTTTGGCCCTGGTTGATGAATCTTCGCAAATTTCTCAAAGAAGATGGCTCGCTCCGCTCCGCTCCTTCCCTGAAAGTTTAAGGGGGATTCGTCAAAAACCATAGGTTTTAGGCCTTATATAGTTAGGAATTAACATATAAAAAACCATTGAAATTCCTCCTATATATATATATATATATATATATATATATATTAGCATTTAAAAAACCAATGAAATTCACTGAAAAGACCAAAGGTTATACACTATATATAGTTAGGAATTAGCCTTTAAAAAAACCAATGAAATTCACTAAAAAAACCATAGGTTTTAGGCCTTATATAGTTAGGAATTAACATATAAAAAACCATTGAAATTCCTCCTATATAGTTAGCTGGACATTTTATTGACATAAAACCCAATGAAATTCCATATATAGTTAGTTGCAATAACTATATCGCGCACCCGCAATCCACTGCTGATGATGTCACATATTACATCATTCATGACATGGTCAGTGACATCACTGATGACATCACTGATGACATCTCAAATGACATCACTGATGACATAACTGATGACATCTCAAATGACATCACTGATGACATCATGACACACCAATACCAGTTACTACATATGCACTCACTGATTCCTACGTCTACGCACACATTCACTCATTCACCCATACAATCACTCGTACATACAGTCACTCATTTTTACAACACTGTCATATGCACTCATACACCTATGCAGACACTCACACACTGCCACTCATCCATGGAGTTACTCACACACCTAGTCAGTCCTGTAAAGAATCAATCACACTTCGATTTCCTCATCTATACAGTTAAACACAGAACACCTTACTTTTCCAAACATATACTAACACATACTTACTCTCTTATGCAATTACTGATACAAGTACACATTGATCTGCACATAGTCACTCGCCTCCCAGCCAGTTACACACACACTCAGTCTTCCATACAAATACTTGGGCAACCAATCAATAAGCTATATAGCCACTCATATAGCTACTGATCAATACATGCAGCAGCTTGCACAACAACAGACATATTGATGCACACTTTCAGACAGTTTAGTCATTAACCCATGCATTCAGTAAGACACATTCATTCACTCGCTCAGTCAGTCACGCACCTACTAAATCCTTCATCCACACACTTATACATCCACTCATTCTTCAATATGTAAAACATATTTAAACTTTACAGAAACACACAGTCACTGGATGATGTCATCAGTGATGTCATCAGTGATGTCACTGACCATGTCATGAATGATGTAATATGTGACATCATCAGCAGTGGATTGCGGGTGCGCGATATATAGTTATTGCAACTAACTATATATGGAATTTCATTGGGTTTTATGTCAATAAAATGTCCAGCTAACTATATAGGAGGAATTTCAATGGTTTTTTATATGTTAATTCCTAACTATATAAGGCCTAAAACCTATGGTTTTTTTAGTGAATTTCATTGGTTTTTTTAAAGGCTAATTCCTAACTATATATAGTGTATAACCTTTGGTTTTTTCAGTGAATATACATATATATATATATATATATATATATATATACACATATATTTTTCATCTCAAATGCCCTGAGCTTTACAGAGGTCACACAATGCAGCTCTTTACCATCCGGTTTAGAAGCCTCGAGGCTGCTTGCAGTTTTTTGCATCCATTTCGTCTCTCGATTCCTTGCTTGATTCCCGACGCGTTTCGAGGCAGAACGCCTCTTCTTCTTGGGTGCTACACAGAAAAAATGAATACCTCACCAGTGTTGTCTCTCTGATTATTTTATTGAGAACATCGCCCCCAATGGGCGTGGCACACAAAAGTTGCCCGATGGTATGCTGGTTCATGTAGTTCTTGAGGTGAGCACTATATATTAAAAGTTCGTTTGAAAGTTCATTGTCTCTGTGTTCTTTTATGAAGCTTATTATTGTCCTTAAGTAGGCTGGATTGCAAAATCCCCGAATTGGTACTACGGGTAATTTGAGGCAGGTGAGGCTCCTGAACTAAGGAGAGGAGGAGCCAACAAAAGACCAAAGAACCGGAGAGCACGCCATTGAACCCCAGCATCTGATGAAGGCACACGCCGAAACCTGGTTATGCTAAAGGTTTCAATAAAAAGCATTCCCTGAAACCCCGCTGCGTCCTTTGATTTCTTCACCCGGAGGGAAGGAGAAGCTGACTTCATGTTTAACGCCAACCTGTTGAGGTGCACAAAGGACCCTTTTGCATAAGTGTGTCACGAAACTAACAGGAAAAACTGATCGTATTCGAGGCATCGAACTTTGACCGTGACCCGCCATCCACTAACCTGACACCAGGAAGCCACTGAAGTTCGGTGGACCAAGACTGCTTGGGGAGATGCGAGCAATTTGTTGGTGTCTACGACACTGGTGCAGGTGAATGCGTGGCTGAAAGAAGGGGACAGGAGAGGAAAATTGCAAACAGATCGTAGCGGCCCCGGTCTGCTTCAAACATCCTGACTGTTGCACTGTGGGACTGGTAGTCCCCCGAATTGGTACTACGGGTAATTTGAGGCAGGTGAGGCTCCTGAACTATGGAGAGGAGGAGCCAACAAAAGACCAAAGAACCGGAGAGCATGCCATTGAACCCCAGCATCTGATGAAGGCACACGCCGAAACCTGGTTATGCTAAAGGTTTCAATAAAAAGCATTCCCTGAAACCCCGCTGCGTCCTTTGATTTCTTCACCCGGAGGGAAGGAGAAGCTGACTTCATATATATATATATATATATATATATATATATATATATATATATACAAAAACACAAGGTCGCCCTCAAGAAAGGAAGCCACAAGCAGGTAAGTGATTCAGTTCTTTTATGAAGCAAACTTGCCAGCAGATTGCAACGTGGACATAAGCATCGGTTTTCCAAACAGCCAAACGCGTTTCAAGAACCTCCGTTCCCTTTGTCAATGGCTTTACCTCTGCGTGACTCTCGAAGGCATTCACAGCATACTTATATGTTCAGGGTCCTGCCCCAGTGGGCGTGGCCAAACGGCATTATGGTTCCGGTAGTGCCGGGAATTGTATCCTTCAGTGAGTCCGTTGTCACAGGCAGAGCAGTGGATTCAATTAAAACCCAGGTGGGGCGATACAAAGTCTCGTTAAGCACTCTGCCCTGCTTTGTAGTGAGCGTCTCTAAAACTGTTACCCGTGTGCACTGACACCTCGTGACACCAGCCAGGTCCGCTAGACGCGCCGAGCTTCCCTTCGCGGCTTAGGCATTGCCGCTAAACATCCAAAAACACAAGGTCGCCCTCAAGAAAGGAAGCCACAAGCAGGTAATTGATTCAGTGCTTTTATGAAGCAAACTTGCCAGCAGACTGCAACGTGGACATAAGCATCGGTTTTCCAAACAGCCAAACGCGTTTCAAGAACCTCCGTTCCCTTTGTCAATGGCTTTACCTCTGTGTGACTCTCGAAGGCATTCACAGCATACTTATATTTTTAGGGTCCTGCCCCAGTGGGCGTGGTCAAACGGCATTATGGTTCCTGTAGTACCAGGAATTGTATCCTTCAGTGAGTCCGTTATCACAGGCAGAGCAGTGAATTCAATTAAAACCCAGGTGGGGCGATACAAAGTCTCGTTAAGCACTCTGCCCTGCTTTGTAGTGAGCTTCTCTGAAACTGTTTCCTGTGTGCGCTGACACCTCGTGACGTCATCCAGGTCCGCTAGAGTGGATGTATAAGTGTCTGGGTGAAGGATTTAGTAGGTGCGTGACTGACTGTATGAGTGAGTGATTAAATGTGTCTTACTAAATGCATGGGTTAGTGACTAAACTGCCTGAATGCGTGCATCAGTATGTTTGTTGTTGTGTAAGCTGCTGCATGTGTTGATCAGTAGCTATATGGGTTATTGATTGATTGCCCAAGAATTTGAATGGGAGACTGAGTGTGTGTGTGGGTGGCTGGGAGGTGTGTGACTCTGTGCATAGATGTGTGAGCAGTTGATTCACTAGGTGTATGAGTTCAAGAGTGCATGTGGAAACAGCTATATGAGTGGTTGATTGTGTGCATGGGTGTGTTGGTGAGTGAATGGATATCTCAGTGCTACATGTGCAAGTAAGTACATATGTAAAACACAGTGCATGTATTGTATTGTAATTGTATTGTAAGGGGGTGCTTGTAAAGTGCACTGACACCGTGGGTTTCCTGGCGCTGGTTGGATGCAGAGGTTACAGAGGGACTTAGCTGGATTGAGGGAAAAGCCATGTTTTTAGGGATTTGCGGAAGAGAATGAGAGAATTAGAGGTTTTGAGAGAGAGGGGGAAGGAGTTCCAGAGTTTAGGGGCCAGGAATGCAAATCTCCGGCCTCCAGATCTGCAAAGTTTGATAGGGGGGATGGACAAGAGGTGAAGGTGAGAAGATCTCAGGTTACGTGATGGGCAGTGGAGCCTGATGAGGGATTTCAGAAAAACGGGACAGGAGCCAGATAGAGATTTAAAGGTGAGACAGCCGATCTTAAAGGCTGCCCTCGAGATGACAGGGAGCCAGTGCAGTTTAAAGAGAAGGGGTTTGGCGGATTGCCATTTCGGAATCCCAAGGGCCAATCTTGCCGCTTGATTTTGAACAGATTGCAGTCTGGAGAGAGATGTTTTAGGCAGACCGTGGTAAATAGAGTTCGAAAAATCCAAGCGGGAGAGGACAAGGGCCATGATAACTTGCAGAAGGGCTTCAGGAGTGAGGAGATATGCCACCTTCCTGATCCTGCGCAGCTGGAACATGCAGGAGGAGACCACCGTCCCCACTTGGGGCCCGAGAGAAAGGCCGGAGTCAATAGTGACCCCGAGACTCTTCACCGAGGCCACGGGGGTGGGAGGGGGGCCGAGTTCTGCTGGCCAAAAGTGCAGACCCCAGTGGGTAGAGCTCCTGCCAGGAAGAAGGAGCTCCGTCTTTCCGGGGTTCAATTTGAGCTGGTTTTGACACATCCACTGGAGGATGTGGGACATAGCTGCCTGGAAATTAGAAATAGCAGAGGGGGAATTGAGAGGAAAGATGAGTTGCAGGTCGTCCGCGTAGTTAAAAACGGTGACGTCCCACTGCCTCAAAGAAAAGAGAAGGGGTCGAAGATAGAGGTTGAAGAGAAGGGGGGGATAAAGAGGAGCCCTGGGGGACCCCACAGGGCGAGTGCTCCCTAGGGGCTCTGAAAGTGCCCAGGCTGAGGGTCTGAGACCTCCCGGTCAGGAAGGATTTGACCCATGTCAGCGCCAGGCCCTGGATGCCAGCCTGCTCGACATGGTGGAGAAGAATGTTATGGTCCACCGTGTCGAAAGCGGCTGACAGATCTAATAACACCAAGGCCTGGGGGGTACCCTTGTCAGCGCCGTCTCTCAAGGCATCCAGCACGGCCAAGATCACAGTCTCCGTAGAGTGGCCGGGTCTGAAGCCGGCCTGGTTGGCCTCGAGAAAGTTGGAACTCTCGATGAACTGTGAGAGACAGGCGGTGGCGTGGGCTTCCAGAAGTTTGGAGAAGGGCAAGAGGGAGATAGGGCGGTAGTTCGCCGGGGCGGCGGGGTCAGCACCAGGCTTCTTCACCAGAGGCACCAAAACGGCCTCTTTGAAGGAGCTGGGCACCGTACCAGAAGAAAGAGAGGAGTTCAGCAGGGGAAGGATGCAGTCGGGTAAAGAAAGGCAGATGTCGCGGAGTATGGAAGGGGGACAACAATCGTCTGGAGATCCAGACTTAGTACGGGAGGCCAATGTGGCCAAGGATGTGGGATCTAAAGGAGGAAACTGAGTGAGAGAGAGGGCATTATGGGGGGGAGAGACGAAACCAGTGCCAGGTGGGGTGGCCGGGATGGTGTCCTTAATCAAAGCAATTTTCTGAATGAAAAAAGTACTTAGCGCATTGCAAGATTCCTGTGTGGGGGCCTGAGTCGGGAGCGTCCTGGGATCGGAGGTGAATTCGTTAAGGACTTTAAAAATCTCTTTGGACTTGCAGGGGGCCGATAAGATTCTTTCTGAGGCGTAAGCTTTTTTGGCTGCGGAGATGGCTGATTTATACTTATTGCGCGCGGCCACATATACGTCTCTGCTAGACAAGCAATAGTCTCTCCTCCACTTGCGCTCTACTCGGCGAAGTTCCAAATGAAGGGTTTTGAGTTGGGGGGTAAACCATTTGTGGGAGTTGCTGTGTCGGGATCGGGGGAACTTAGTAAGGGGGGCAAAAATATTGCTGGCTGTCGTAAGCCAGTCAGAAATATGCCCGTAAAGCTTGTTGGTGCTTATATCGTTGGGAAGCAGGGGACGGGTGAGAGAGAGGTGAGATAGCAATTTAGAGGAATCGGCGGCTCTCCACTTGCGGGCGGTGCCACCCTCCCTCAAGGGGATCCTAATCTGGCCAACAGCCGAGAATGTGGTGTCAATCAGAAAGTGGTCAGACCACACACAGGGTGTTATGAGCGGACAGGAGGACTTGACCCCGTGGACCCAAATGTGGTCAAGGATGTGGCCGCCACTGTGGGTGGCGGACCTGACTAATTGAGTAAAGTTCAGGCTCGAGGAGGCCTCGAACAGTTCGAAGGCATGGGGACCAGCGTCCTCGTGCTGGAACCAGTAGTTGAAGTCACCAAAAATGACAGTACAGGGGGAGGAAGTGGCAAGATTGGTCAGCTGTTCGATAAAAGAAGAGGGGAAGGAAGGCATGGGGTGGGGGGGACGGTATAATACCATAAGGGTGACTGCACCCACCTCAGTCCCAAGACGGAGAACCAGGTTGTCCACTTCAGGGAGGGTCATGGAGGCGGAGGCGATAATCTTTAGATTCTTGCGTATTATTGCAGCGAGGATATCAGGAAGGGAGTCATCGGTGAGCCAGGTCTCAGATAATAAGAGAACGTCTGGCCTCTCAGTCAGGAGTAGGTGAAGGATATCGGCTTGATGCCTGACCAAAGAGCGAGTATTAAGGTATAATACACGAATCTGTGACTCGACAAGGGCAGGTGCAATGAGAGGTAACGCCGGCCCCAGATGGGGGGGGGAGTTTCCTGCAATCCCAAGTGAAGAGATCCGAGTCCAGGTATCGGGAGATAGGGGGCTAGCAGAGGTTTGAAGACTCATAAGAGCAGAGGAAGGGTAAGATATCGCAGTAGCAGCGTCCCAGGCCCCTGGGCCCGCCCGGCTGGACTTAGGCGCGACTTCGGCGCGCAAACGGCGCTCCCGCTGCGCTCGTCCGCTGCGCTTCCGAGGGAAGCACATATTTTATAGCTGCAGATAACGTCAGTAGGGGGGTGTGGCTTCGGAAAAGGGGCGTGGCCTCACTCGACGACGGAACGGCGGCAGCGCTGACCTCTGCTGCAGCGCCTTCCAACGAAGAGTTCAAGTGCCAAGAAGGAGAGCAAGGAGGTAGGAAGTGCAGCAAGTAAATAATGTGACAGTCCAATATTTAAGATCAAATTAAGACAGGTTAAAAAACACACTCCCGGCTTTCCGCCTCAGGAGAACAAGAGAGCAACTACCGGCGCTTGTACTCAGCGTCCTTATGAATGCTCTGTCAGTTTCGCGCGCCCTCGAGGGGGGCGTGGCTTCGAAAAAGGGGCATGGCCTCACTCGATGACGGAATGGCGGCAGCGCTGACCTCTGCTGCAGCGCCTTCCAACGAAGAGTTCAAGTGCCAAGAGGGAGAGCAAGGAGGTAGGAAGTGCAGCAAGTAAATAATGTGACAGTCCAATATTTAAGATCAAATTAAGACAGGTTAAAAAACACACTCCCGGCTTTCCGCCTCAGGAGAACAAGAGAGCAACCACTGGCGCTTGCACTCAGCGTCCTTATGAATGCTCTGTCAGTTTTGCGCGCCCTCGAGGGGGGCGTGGCTTCGAAAAAGGGGCGTGGCCTCACTCGGCGACGGAATGGCGGCAGCGCTGACCTCTGCTGCAGCGCCTTCCAACGAAGAGTTCAAGTGCCAAGAGGGAGAGCAAGGAGGTAGGAAGTGCAGCAAGTAAATAATGTGACAGTCCAATATTTAAGATCAAATTAAGACAGGTTAAAAAACACACTCCCGGCTTTCCGCCTCAGGAGAACAATTTGAGCTGGCATATATAAATGACTATACATGAGAGCCAGTGAATGTGCGAGTGGCTATATGGATCATTGTGTACTTGTATCAGTGACTGTATAACAGAGTAAGAATGTGTTAGTATATGTTTGAATAAGTGAGGTGTTGTGTGTATAACTGTATAGTTGAGGAAATGGAAGTGTGATTGATTCTTTGCATGACTGACTAGGTGTGTGAGTAACTCCATGGATGTTGGCAGTGTGTGAGTGTCTGTATAGGTGTATGAGTGCATATGATAGTGTTGTATTGATGAGTGACTGTATGTATGAGTGATTCTATGGGTGAATGAGTGAATGTGTGTGTAGACCTAGGAATCAGTGAGTGCGTATGTAGTAACTGGTATTGGTGTGTCAATGGTTTCAAGAATGGTAGTCTGTATTTAACACTGGGTGTATCAAAGGTTATATTAGAATGTGAGGAGGTGCATTGTATTATCACATGAATGATATCATCAGTGATGTGATCAGTGATGTCAAATGAGATGTCATCAGTGATGTCAACAGTGATGTCATTTGAGATGTCATTAGTGATGTCATCAGTGATGTCACTGAACATGTCATGAATGATGTAATATGTGACATCATCAGCAGTGGATTGCGGGTGCGCGAAATATAGTTAGTACAACTAACTATATAGGAGCAATTTCAATGGTTTTTTAAATGCTAATTCCTAACTATATAAGGCCTGAAACCTATGGTTTTTTAAGTGAATTTGCAAGGTTTTTAAAATGCTAATTCCTAACTATATAAGGCCTGAAACCTATAGCTTTTTAAGTGAATTTGCAAGGTTTTTTAAATGCTAATTCCTAACTATATAAGTCCTGAAACCTATGTTTTTTTAAGTGAATTTGCAAGGTTTTTTAAATGCTAATTCCTAACTATATAAGGCTTGAAACCTATGGTTTTTTTCAGTGAATTTGCAAGGTTTTTTAAATGCTAATTCCTAACTATATCAGGCGTGAAACCTATATTTTTTTTCAATAAATTTCAAAGGTTTTGTAAATGCTAATTCTATTAGCGGATAACGTTTATATATGTTATTATCCTTCTGGGACCACCTGAGCAGCCATCTTGTTTCTCAGGAGAAGTGAGGCACAAGAGAGCACAAAACAAGAGTGGAAAACACAAAAAGGGGGCAGGGTTGAGACCCCCTGACCCACTAGCCCTTCTTAGGGGGTCCCAGAAGGACCACCAAGTGCAATGTATTTATTTATTTTTTTAAATCGCGCGGTACGCGCACGGTATGCGTACCCTACGCGTACGGTGCGTGTACCCCGTGATTTTTTATTTTTTTTTGCCCTTGGGTGTCCTTTTGGGACCCCCTGAGAAGGGCTAGAGGGTTGTGGGGTCTCTACCCAGCCCCCTTTTCGTGTTTTCCACTCTTGTTTTGGGCTCTCTTGTGCCTCAGTTCTCCTGAAAACATCCTGGTTTGGACAGTTTGGAATGTTGACAGTCGACTGCCAGCCAATCAGAAACTCGCTCGCGCACGTAAGGGTACTCGCACGTACGCGTACCGTACACGTACCGTACGCGTACGGTGCGCGTACGGTGAGCGCATATAGATATATAATTTGATCAAATTCAATTTTCTCAACAACTACTGGAGGGATTTTCACCAAATATATAAAAGACACTACTGCATACCTGTCCCTACCATTTTGCCAAGTTTGGTGTAATTCCGTTTAGCCATTCGGGCTGTAGCCGTGTCTAAAGGTCCCATAGAAAATGTCATTTGAAAAATTTCAAATTCAATTTTCTCAAGAACTAATGGAGGGATTTTCACCAAACATAGCAAAGGCACATATGCATACCAGGACCTACCATTTTGCCAAGTTTGGTGTAATTCCATTCAGCCGTTCGGGCTGTAGCCGTGTCTAAAGGTCCCTATGGAAATTACCATGGGGAAAACACGTTTTGGGACCCCCCTTTCGGCCCCCGCTTGACGAATCCCCCCGAAACTTTCAGGGAAGGAGCAGAGCAGAGGTGGACAAAATTCTGGAAAATTACACACAGATTCCTCAATCGGCGCCAGAGTTATTCCCAATAGAATGTTGAGCGCATATAGATATAACATTTTCTCAAATTCATTTTCTCAACAACTACTGGAAGGATTTTCACCAAATATAGAAAAGGCACTACTGCATACCTGTCCCTACCATTTTGCCAAGTTTGGTGTAATTCCGTTCAGCCGTTTGGACTGTAGCTGTGTCTAAAGGTCCTATAGAATATGCCATTTGAAAAACTTCAAATTCAATTTTCTCAAGAACTACTGGAGGGATTTACACCAAACATACAAAAGGCACTGCTGCATACCAGTCCCTACCATTTTGCCAAATCTGGTATAATTCCGTTCAGCCGTTCGAGCTGTAGCCTTGTCAGAATGTCCCCATGGAAATTAACATGGGGAAAACAAGTTTTGGGATCCCCCTTTTTTCTCGGCCCCCACTCAACGAATCCCCCCAAAACTTTCAGGGAAGGAGCAGAGTGCAGCGAGGCAAATTTAAGGAAAATTACAGGCAGATCCCTCAATCGGCTCCAAAGTTATTTCCGATAGAATGTTCCTATGGTAACTAGGTCCTAACTATATATACCTACTGGCGACCGCCAGTAGGTAATATATATATATATATATATTCACTGAAAAAAACATAGGTTTCAGGGGTGTTATACTCACTGGAAAAAACACAGGTTTCAGGGACGTTATAGTTAGTCGCACATTTCACTCGTTCAAAACCTAAGAAATTCGGCCGTTATAGTTAGTTGAGCTAACTATAACTTGCCCCCCCCCGCATTGCACTGCTGTTGACGTCACATATTACATCATTCATGACATGGTCAGTGACATCACTGATGACATCGCTGATGACATCTCAAATGACATCACTGATGACATCATCCAGTGACTGTGTGTTTCTGTAAAGTTTAAATATGTTTTATATATGTATCGGCTAAGGTGTATTGAAGAATGAGTGTGTGTATGACTGTCTGAATGGATGATTTAGTAGGTGTGTGACTGACTGTATAAGTGAGTGATTAACCGTGTCTTACTGAATGCATGTGATAGTGACTAAACTGTGTGAATATCTGCATCAGTCTGTCTGTTGGTGTAAGCGGTTGCATGGGTTGGTGAGCATCTACATGAGTGTCTATATGGGTTATTGATTGGTTGTCTGAGTATCTGTATGGGTGCCCAAGTGTCTGTATGGGTGGGAGGGGTGTGTGTGACTCACTGCATGAATGAAATGAATGAATGAATGAAAAAGACATTTGTACAGCGCACGTACACCAGCGGTTTCTTGGCGCTTTAGAACTGACTGAGACTAACAGCAGAGCATGAGGATTTTAATCATAGGCCTGAGCAAACAGCCACGCCTTCAGGGCTCTCCGGAACACCGGATAGGAGGTGATGTGACGTAGGTCGGGTTGAAAGGAGTTCCACTGGCGAGGGGCTTGTGATGCAAACCTGAGGCCTCCAAGCTTTTTACGCTTGAACTTGCAGATGGAGAGAAGATTGAGTCCAGCAGACCGAAGCGTTCGGGAGGGGGCATATCGCTGGAGAAGAGCTCCTATGAAGGAAGGACCTTGGTTAGCGAGGGCTAGGTACGTGGTGCAGCCAACTTTAAAAAGACTGCGCTGGACTACTGGGAGTCAATGCAGGCTTTTTAGTAGCGGTCTCGCAGAGCAGGACTTAGGTTGACGAAAGATCAGTCTGGCGGCCTGGTTTTGGGCGAGTTGGAGTTGATGGGATTGATAGAGGGGAATCCCGATGTAGAGGGAATTTGCATAATCAATGTGGGATACTACTAGACCCAATACGTTGTGGACCAGGGCGCCATGGGTAAGAAATCTGCTGATCTTCCTGATGCGGCGCAGGTGGAAAAAGCAAGCCGACATCATAGATTTAATTTGGTGATTCATGGATAGATCATTACTGATGGTTACTCCAAGACTCTTGACTGCATGGATGTGTGAGTGGGTGATTCACTGGGTGTATGGGTTCAAGAGTGCCTCTGTGAGGGGCTGTATGGGTGGGTGAGTGTGTGTATGGGTGTGTTGGTGAGTGAATGGATGCCTCAGTGGTACATGTGTGAATAACTACATATTTGAAAGGCAGTATATGTGAGTGTTGGTGTATATAAATGGCTATATGTAAGAGTGAGTGATTGTGAGAGTGGCTGCATGGATGAGTGTGTGCTAGTATCAGTGATTGTAAAAGAGAGTAATTATGTGTTACTATCTGTATGAATAAGTGAGGTGGTGTGTGTATAACTGTATAGGTGAGTAAATGGGAGTGTGAATGATTCTTTTCATGATTGACTAGGTGTGTAAGTAACTCTTTGGGTGAATGGTGATGTGTGAGTGTCTGTATTGGTGTATGAGTGCAAATGATAGTGCTGTATTGATAAGTGACTGCATGTATGAATGACTGTATGGGTGAATGAGCGGACGTGTGTGTAGACCTAGGAATCAGTGAGTGGGTATGTAGTCATTGGTATTGGTGTGTCTATGGTTTTGAAATAATAGTCTGTATTTTAAATGGGTATATTAAATGATATATGAGGGTGTGAGGAGGTGCATCAGTTTATCACATAGATGATGTCATCAGTGATGTCATTTGAGATGTCATCAGTGTTGTCACTGACCATGTAATGAATAATGTAATATGTGATGTCATCAGCAGTGCATTGCAGGGGCGCGACTTATAGTTAGCTCAACTAACTATAACGGTCGAATTTCTCAGGTTTTGTACCAGTTAAATGTCCAACTAACTATAATGTCCCTAAAACCTATGTTTTTTCCATGGTTTTTTAAATGCTAATTTCTCACTATAACGTCCCTGAAACCTAAGTTTTTTTCTGTCAAAATTCTTTTTATTAAGCATCAAAGAAAGTCACAGTGTCAGCATGAGTACAGTATGGCAAACAGGCACCGGGGTTGCAAAATATTCAGCTTTTTGGATCTGTTTCATACAGCCCTAAGGTCATAACACTCCCCATGGTCAAAGTATAAGATGCTATATTTGAAACAACAAACCCCTGAGGAAGGTCTTCAGGCAAGAACCTAGCCTCTATCAACTCCCCTCAAACCACCCCCCTCCCGGTGGTGATGGTTGTGCATAGTGAAGTAATGTTAAGCGGAAGCGCTACCGTAGGTCAGAGTAACTGAAGCAATACTCCCTCTAATCAAGTAGCAGGGGTTATCCCTACTACAGGCCAGGTTTGGGTAGAGTAGAATTGGAAGAGGTGCATAGCCCTCATGGAAGGCGGACAAACTGCGGAGGGCAAGCCTCGGGATAAGTAGGTGACAAGTGGCCCCCATTTATGTTCGAAAGACTTATAATTATCCATAAAGATGTCTGCCAGACGCTCCATGGAGAGGATTCTCCACAAGCGGCAATGCCACATCGATGTTGCCGGTGTGTCTTTCTTTTTCCATAAAGCCACTATTGTGAGTTTTGCCGCCCCTAGACACGTCCACATGATCGCCTTGTCGGCTTTCATTTGGTGCTTCAATGCTGGGTCCCTGATACCCAGAAGAGTCCCCTCTATGGTAGTTGGGATGGGGTAAACCAGCATATCTTTGAGGTGTGAGAGGATTTCTTCCCTAAAAGGGCAAATATGGGGCAGTCCCACCAAATGTGGTGAAAATCCTTCTGAAAGACCACATCCCCGCAAGCAGAGATCAGGGTTGTCAGGGAAGATTTGTCAGAGTTTAGTAGGATATAGATACCAGTTGAGCAGCAACTTGTAGTGGGCTTCCCTTAGGACCACCGATTTATTGTGCTTAGTGAAATCGCCCCAAATGTGTTTCCATTCCTTCTCGGTTACGTCCCGACCCAAGACCCACTCCCAGACGGACATATAGCGTACCCGGGATGCGTGCAATGTAGTCAGTAGCAGGTCATAGAGTGAGGAGATGGCGACTCTCATGGTGCCTGCCTTGTGTATCGCCAGCCTCTCTATGGCCGTTAGCTCTCTAGTGGCCACCTCTCTGACGTGTGGGAGTGTAACCCAGTGTTTAAGCTGGAGGTAATGATAGTGTTCGCAGTGGGGGATCATCAATTCTCTTTCACAGCTGTCAAATGTTAGAGCATCGTTGTTATGAAACAAATCTGTCACCCCTCCCTCCAGCAGTCTAAGGGTCCTTCACATAAGGCTGGTGGAAAAGCAAGGTTAAAATGGATTGAAGTGAAAGGGGAGGGTAATGAGGTCCAACCCTCCCTCCCAGTGACCTGGTCCCAGATTGTCAGAGTGGAGTGGGTGGGGGTGCTAATGTAGGCATTTGTGGGTCGGACCCTTTTGGGTTTCCATAGGAAATCCCAGATAGATCTTCCCACAATGGAGCAGTCCATGTGTAGCCAATGCTTGTCGGACTCCCGCACGGACCATTCCGTCAACACTCTTAACTGTGCGGCCTGATAATATAGTGCGAAGTTTGGTAGGGCCAATCCCCCCCTGCTACTTGGACGTCTCAGTAAATGAAAAGGCAGGCCAGCCCTCCCTCCTTGCCAAATGAACTTGGTGACAAGTGAGCGCAGGCGGGCAATAGATCTCGGTCAAGTTCAATGGGCAGGGCTTCAAAAATATATAAAAAATTTGGTAAGACTGACATTTTAACAGTGTTAATCCATCCTAGCCAGGAGTTGTAGAGGGGAGTCCATCTCTTGAAGTCTTTTTGTAGTTGTGTTACCAAAGATGGGTAGTTGGCCTTGTAGAGGCCCCCAATGTTGGCCATAAGATGGACCCCCAAATAAAGTACAGAATGTTTGGCCCATTGTAAAGTCGTCTGGCTCCTCAATCTAGTTGCCTCAGCAGGAGAGAGAGCGTGAGATTAATTATAAATGATATGGACAAATTTACCCTAAATCCAGCCACCTGTTCAAAATGTTTCAGTTCTCCCTGAACTGCTCGGAGTGAGGAGGCCGGTTTCGTTAGTTTGAGCAAGATGTCATCAGCAAAGAGAGATGGCTTGTGATCTATACCACTAAAGCGGATAACTCGAATCTCTTTGTTTGACCGGAATTTTTCTGTAAGGGGTTCGATATTAAGGGCAAATAAAAGGGGGAAGAGTGGGCCTGTCTGCCGCGTGCCCCTGCTTAGAACAAAGGGGAGTGATGGACAGCCATTGACAATAACCCGGGAGTTTTGGAGGTGGTAGTTGGCCTTGATCATATTAAGGAATACGTCTCCAAAGCCGAATTTCCACATGGCTAGGAAGAGGAACGACCAGTCCACCCTGTTGAAGGCCTTTTCCACATCTAGGCACACCAGGATTGCTGGAAACTCAAATTTAGACAACTTCTCAATCAGATGAATGGTGCGTCTGATACTATCGTGTGTTTGTCTTCCTTTTATAAAACTGGATTGGTCAGGGTGGACCAGATCGGGCATCAGGTTATCCAATCTAGCTGCTAAGATTGCAGAATAGAGCATCGCATCAAGATTGAGAAGAACTTTGGGTCTATATGAGCCACAAAGTTGGGGGTCCTTCCCGGGTTTGGAAATTACAGATATCACTGCCTCAGCGATAGAGGCAGAAACCCGGGCGTCTTTCGCAATTACCTGGAATAATGAGGTGAGGTGTGGGAGAGGCATAGTATTTAAAAAATTGCAACTTAAGTCTAGAGATATCTTTTCTCACCTCATCTTAAGTGATAGGGGAATCCAGGGATTCGGCGGTCTCAGGGGAAACATGGGGGAGCATCACGGAATCAAGGTATTGTTGTTGTAGACTCGTATCAGGGTTGTACCTTGGCATAAGCGTGGAAGGGTATGCTCAGACATGAGTCCCTTGCTCATTGCACCTTCAGGATTCAAGCAAGCCGGGCCGAAGACGGCTGTAATACCAGAAACCTTAGCAGTGAGCTAAAAAACGGTGATGGATCAAGCCCTGATCTGTTGACTGGGTACAAGTGTTCTGTTTAATTCAGATACTACGTCCATCACCACCCCCTTTTCTGAATCGTTTTGTCCACCATAAGTGTGGAAGGGTATACTCAGATGTGAGTCCCTTGCTCACTGCACAATCAGGATTCAAGCAAGCCGGGCCGAAGACGGCTGTAATGCCAGAAACCGGTCCCCGGAAGCTTGTTTCCTTTCCAGTATAAGAATTGGCTTGGTAGTTTGGTCTGCCCTGTTCCCATGATGCACTGGGCCAGGGACAGACTAATTTGTATGTAGCCAGGTTCTGAGCTGTGATGGTGCAGTGAGCTAAAAAACAGTGATGCATTAAGCCCTGATCTGTTGACTGGGTACGAGTGTTCAGTTTAATTCAGATACTCTGTCCATCACCACCACCTTTTCTGAATAGTTTTGTCCACCATAAGCGTGGAAGGGTATACTCAGATGTGAGTCCCTTGCTCACTGCACCATCAGGATTCAAGCAAGCCGGGCCGAAGACGGATGTAATGCCAGAAACCGGTCCCCGGGAGCTTGTTTCTTTCCAGTATAAGAATTGGATTGGTATTGCGGGCTGCCCTGTTTCCATGATGCACTGGGCCAGGGACAGACTAATTTGCATGTAGCCAGGTTCTTAGCTGGGATGGTGCAGTGAGCTAAAAAACGGTGATGGATCAAGCCCTGATCTGTTGACTGGGTACGAGTGTTCTGTTTAATTCAGATACTCTGTCCATCACCACCCCCTTTTCTGAATCGTTTTGTCCACCATAAGCGTGGAAGGGTATACTCAGATGTGAGTCCCTTGCTCACTGCACCATCAGGATTCAAGCAAGCCGGGCCGAAGACGGCTGTAATGCCAGAAACCGGTCCCCGGAAGCTTGTTTCCTTTCCAGTATAAGAATTGGCTTGGTAGTTTGGGCTGCCCTGTTCCCATGATGCACTGGGCCAGGGACAGACTAATTTGCATGTAGCCAGGTTCTGAGCTGGGATGGTGCAGTGAGCTAAAAAACGGTGATGGATCAAGCCCTGATCTGTTGACTGGGTACGAGTGTTCTGTTTAATTCAGATACTCAGTCCATCACCACCCCCTTTTCTGAATCGTTTTGTCCACCATAAGCATGGAAGGGTATACTCAGATGTGAGTCCATTGCTCACTGCACCATCAGGATTCAAGCAAGCCGGGCCGAAGACGGCTGTAATGCCAGAAACTGGTCCCCGGAAGCTTGTTTCCTTTCCAGTATAAGAATTGGCTTGGTAGTTTGGTCTGCCCTGTTCCCATGATGCACTGGGCCAGGGACAGACTAATTTGCATGTAGCTAGGTTCTGAGCTGGGATGGTGCAGTGAGCTAAAAAACGGTGATGGATCAAGCCCTGATCTGCTGACTGGGTACGAGTGTTCTGTTTAATTCAGATACTCTGTCCATCACCACCCCCTTTTCTGAATCGTTTTGTCCACCATAAGCGTGGAAGGGTATACTCAGATGTGAGTCCCTTGCTCACTGCACAATCAGGATTCAAGCAAGCCGGGCCGAAGACGGCTGTAATGCCAGAAACTGGTCCCCGGAAGCTTGTTTCCTTTCCAGTATAAGAATTGGCTTGGTAGTTTGGTCTGCCCTGTTCCCATGATGCACTGGGCCAGGGACAGACTAATTTGTATGTAGCCAGGTTCTGAGCTGGGATGGTGCAGTGAGCTAAAAAACAGTGATGGATTAAGCCCTGATCTGTTGACTGGGTACGAGTGTTCAGTTTAATTCAGATACTCTGTCCATCACCACCCCCTTTTCGGAATAGTTTTGTCCACCATAAGCGTGGAAGGGTATACTCAGATGTGAGTCCCTTGCTCACTGCACCATCAGGATTCAAGCAAGCCGGGCCGAAGACGGATGTAATGCCAGAAACCGGTCCCCGGAAGCTTGTTTCTTTCCAGTATAAGAATTGGATTGGTATTGTGGGCTGCCCTGTTTCCATGATGCACTGGGCCAGGGACAGACTAATTTGCATGTAGCCAGGTTCTTAGCTGGGATGGTGCAGTGAGCTAAAAAACGGTGATGGATCAAGCCCTGATCTGTTGACTGGGTACGAGTGTTCTGTTTAATTCAGATACTCTGTCCATCACCACCCCCTTTTCTGAATCGTTTTGTCCACCATAAGCGTGGAAGGGTATACTCAGATGTGAGTCCCTTGCTCACTGCACCATCAGGATTCAAGCAAGCCGGGCCGAAGACGGCTGTAATGCCAGAAACCGGTCCCCGGAAGCTTGTTTCCTTTCCAGTATAAGAATTGGCTTGGTAGTTTGGGCTGCCCTGTTCCCATGATGCACTGGGCCAGGGACAGACTAATTTGCATGTAGCCAGGTTCTGAGCTGGGATGGTGCAGTGAGCTAAAAAACGGTTATGGATCAAGCCCTGATCTGTTGACTGGGTACGAGTGTTTTGTTTAATTCAGATACTCTGTCCATCACCACCCCCTTTTCTGAATCGTTTTGCCCACCATAAGCGTGGAAGGGTATACTCAGATGTGAGTCCCTTGCTCACTGCACCATCAGGGTTCAAGCAAGCCGGGCCGATAGTCCATCACCACCCCCTTTTCTGAATCCTGCTGTAATCTATTTCACTCTGTCTCTGCGCTGTTCCCCGTGGTAATTCCTTCGTCTGTCACTGCGCTCTAAGCATCATTGTATTGTATTGTATTTTCCTCCGTTGTGCCCCTGCCCTCTGATTTGCGTTTTGTTTTGTCACTGCGCTCTAAGCATCATTGTATTGTATTGTATTTTCCTTTGTTGTGCCCCTGCCCTCTGATTTGCGTTTTTTGTTCCCCCTCTGGTGTGGCCAGCCCCGGTCGCGTTTCCCGCCAGCTCCACACCGCTGCCCCCCTGCGGCCCGCCCCCTTCCCTCTCTCTCCCTTCCCATTCGCCGCCCCACTCCCGCCTCCCAGCTGCTCCTCCCTCGCTCCGACCCCCACTCTCCTCATATGGCAGAGTGGCAAACGCGCAGTGTTGACGGGCAGCGGGCGCGCCCTAAGCGCGCCGAAGGCGCACCAAAGGTAAGCCCGTCTGCGCCCGTCCACGCCTGGACCGCGCCCAGCGCCCGAACCCCTGGCCCCCGCAGACACCAGCCCCCCCGCCGGACCTGCAACACCACCGAACTCAACGCACTCAACACCGGCCGGATCCCGGGATGCTACCGAGCAACCCGGAGACGAACCCACAGACCCTTCAGCTGCCACTCCTGCAAGTTCACCTGCATCCGGACCTGCACTGCACCCGCCAAGCCAAGCACCAGCAGCAACCACCTGAAGTGCTTCCTGCTCAACACTCGCTCCGTCCACAGACACGCCGTCGAACTCTGGAACCTCCTCGACACCACATCCCCAGACGTCGCCTTCCTCACGGAAACCTGGATGAACGTCTCCTCAGCACACGACATCGCCATCACCATCCCGGACGGATACAAGATCACCCGGAGGGACCGCGGCAACCAGACCGGAGGAGGCATCGCCATCATCCACAGGAACACCATCCGCATCACGACCAACACCGATGACACCCTGACAACCGCCGAACACCTGCACTTCCAGATCCACACCGACCCCAAGACCACCCTCAGAGGCACCCTCATCTACAGACCCCCGGGACCCCGCACACAATTCAGCGAAGACATCGCCGACTTCATCAGCCCGCACGCCCTCCCCTCCACTGACTACATCCTCCTCGGGGACCTCAACTTCCACCTGGAGAACAACAACGACCGCAACACCACCACCCTGCTGGACAACCTCGCCAACTTCGGTTTAAAGCAGTGGTGACCACCCCCACCCACTACGCCAGACACACACTCGACCCCGTCTTCTCATCCAGCAAGGACATCGTCTTCAGTCATGCCACTGGACTCCACTGGACGGACCACAGCTGCATCCACTTCAGCATCAGAAGAACAACGGTCCACCACCACCAGCAACAAGTTGCACGCAGAAGCTGGAACAAGATCACAGCCGACCAGCTCGCCGCATCCCTGAGCCAGCACCCCCCACCAGCTCAGCGAACCACAGCCAGGCCGCCGACAATCTCACGAAGTGGATCAGCAGCTGCGCAGACGACCTCGCCCCAGTGAGGACCCCGCTTAGCAGACCCGGCAGTAAGAAAGCACCTTGGTTCACCGACGAACTCAAGAGCTCCAAGAAGATCTGCCGAGCCCTCGAGAAAGCCTGGCGCAGAGACCCAACACCAGACAACATGGCCACCCTCAAGCTCGCCACCCGAAAACACCATCAACTGATCCACGCCACCAAGAAAACTGCATTCAAGGAATGACTGGACAACAATGCACACAACAGCAAGGAACTCTTCAACATCGTTAAAGAGCTCTCCAACCCCGACGCCGGAAACAACGACATCACCCAATCTCAAGACCTCTGCAACTCCCTCACCTCCTACTTCCACAACAAGATCTCTGACATTCACAACAGCTTCAGCACACAACCAACGCTCCCCACGACCGCACCCACGCCCCCCACCACCACCCACCGCGCCTGGACCCCGATCAGCACCAAAGACACCATCCGCACGATGAACACCATCCACTCCGGATCTCCAACCGACCCCTGCCCTCACCACGTCTTCAACAAGGCCGACGCTGTCATTGCACCCCACCTGCGGGGCATCATCAACACCTCCTTCGACACCGCTACCTTCCCTGAGAGCTGGAAGCACGCCGAACTCAGCGCTCTACTAAAGAAACCATCAGCGGACCCCACCGAACTCAAAAACTACCGCCCCATCTCGCTCCTCCCGTTTCCGGCCAAAGTCATCGAGAAGACCGTCAACAAGCAGCTGGCCGCCTTCCTCGAGACAAATGGATCCCTCGACCTCTCGCAGTCTGGCTTCCGGGCCAACCACAGCACCGAGACCGCCCTCATCGCTGCCACCGATGACATCCGAGCCCTGCTCGACAACGGAGAAACAGTGGCCCTCATCCTCCTGGACCTCTCCGCGGCATTCAACACTGTCTGCCACCGCACCCTAGTGCAGCGCCTCAGCAACGCCGGAATCCAGGAAAAGGCACTGGAGTGGATCATCTCCTTCCTCGCCGGAAGGACACATAGAGTCCGCCTTCCCCCGTTCAGATTAGAAGCCACCGAAGTCATCTGCGGCGTTCCTCAGGGCTCCTCGCTCAGCCCCACCCTCTTCAATGTCTACATGAGCCCCCTTGCGGCCATCGCATGCCAACACAACCTCAACATCATCTCCTACTCCGACGACACTCAGCTGATCCTCTCCCTCACCAACGACCCCGCCACCGCCAGAGCCAACCTAAACGAAGGGATGACAGACGTAGCCAAGTGGATGACGACCAGCCGCCTGAAACTGAACTCAGACAAGACGGAAGTTCTTATCCTGGGCTCCTCACCCTCCTCCTGGGATGACTCCTGGTGGCCCCCCGCCCTGGGCAGCGCACCCAAACCGACAGACCACGCACGCAACCTGGGTTTCATCCTGGACTCCTCCCTCTCCATGACCAGACAAGTCAACGCCGTCTCCTCATCTTGCTTCAATATCCTGCGCATGCTACGTAAGATCTTCCGGAGGATCCCCACCAAGACCAGGAAGACGGTCACCCAGGCCCTCGTCACCAGCCGACTGGACTACGGCAACGCCCTCCACGCCGGACCCACCGCCAAGCTCCAGAAGAGACTCCAGCGGATCCAGAACGTCTCAGCAAGACTCATCCTCGACATCCCCCGACACAGCCACATCTCCAGACACCTGAGAGACCTGCACTGGCTCCCGGTCAACAAGAGAATCACCTTCCGTCTCCTCACCCACGCTCACAAAGCCCTACACAACCAAGGCCCAAGATACCTCAACAGCCTCCTCAACTTCTACACTCCCACCCGCCAGCTTCGATCGACCAGCCACGCCCTCGCCACCGTCCCCCGCATCCGAAGAGCCACAACAGGAGGAAGGTCCTTCTCCTACCTGGCCGCCAAGACTTGGAACTCCCTCCCGACCCACCTCCGCCTGACCCAAGACCACCTCGCCTTCAGGAAGCAGCTCAAGACCTGGTTGTTCGAGCAGTAGCAGATCCCCCCTCCCCAGGGCCTTGAGACCCTCCGGGTGAGTAGTGCACTATATAAATGTTGATTGATTGATTGATTGATGCTTCTGGGGGGAGTTCAGCCCCTTAACGTTCCAGGATGCTACTGAAACTATTGGAGTGGTTGACCCTTCCCTCTCCCCATGTAAACCATGTCCCTCCTATGTGTGCATTTGTGGCTGACCCTAGTAACGTGAGACCTCCCTCACTGGAAATCACAAGGTACACCCCAAGCCACGCTGCTGAACTTAAAACTTGAAAGATCAAACATTAACACCCATAGAGCACCACCAGGACCCCACCCACAACAAACAAAAGTCCCCAACATCCCCCAAAACTGGGAGCCATAAGACCAACAAGTCTGCGGCTCGAAATTCTTCCAAAAAAAAGAAGAATTGTGGGTAGCATGGACAAGGCCCTTACCCCCCGGTTGCCAATCAATAGTGTCTAGTAAGCAGTTCAATGGGAAGAAAAATAAAAACCTCAATGTTCACAGTAGTCAATCCCAGTGCCATGTGTTCCAGGCCTGATAGCCTGTCATGCCAGGACCTCCACTGCGGGCCACAGCACCGCTTCCTGGGAGAGTGTTCAAGTTGGGAATCCCGGAGGTCGGGTGGTTATGAAGAGCAGGTTTCTTTGTAAGGACCATTTGTGGATCATCAGGATTTCGTGACTGGGTGCCAGGGCCTGGAACCCCTACTGGGCATTTCCACATCCACCTAGGAGCCTGCTGTGGTTTCATCTTCTGGGAGGGGGAGGCCTAGAATGCGAAGGTCATCGGAGAGATCTGTCACATAATGCGTCTTGATTTGGTAATCGAACGAAAGACCAAAGGGAAATGTCCAACGATAGCGGATATTTTCAGCTCGCAACTTGGAGGTGACCGGTCTCAGCGTATGACGTTTTATCAAGGTGGAGGGAGCTAGATCTTGATAGAGGGTACATTTGTAGTCCTGAAAGGATGTCTTCTTCCTTTTCCTTGCCATAGTCAGGATGGCCTCCTTCGTTTTAAAAGAGTGTAACTTGATCAAGACGTCTCATGGCCATTTGTTCTCCCATCGGATTCTGTTTTCAAGATCTTCTGCTTTCAGTATGACCTGCTGCAGCTGGGCCTGGAGGGCTTGCTGGGAGGCTTGCACTTTGGCGGTGTGAGTTGTTAGGTCTTGTGTCTGTTCTTGTGTCTGTTCCTCCACCTCCAACACTCTGGTGCCCACAGTGTTCACAGGATGGTAGCAGCCTCAAGGTGGTCTGTCCCCAAAGAAGCTAATTATTCTTCAGGTGGAGCTGCCTCACTGGGCACCGTCTATCCCCTGGTCAAGGCATAAGGCAGGTGGTACACTCCGATATGTCCAGCTGCTTTGCCGCCATCTTAAAGTCAGGCACAATGCTAGCAGGCCACCTCCCCCCAGTCCCTCCACGTGCAAAACCGATATTGAGGAAGAGACTGACCCACTTTATGCGTTCTTTTCAAGCTGCCTACTTGCCGTCTGCCGTTACCACGTTCAGTTCATTGAGTGCTCTGCAGCTCCTCCGGTCTGCTGTGATTCAGCCGTAGGCATTCCAGACCTTGTCCACGAGTCCACCGAGGTCGCGGGACGAGGTAGGTGATTTCCGCACCCACCGCAGCTCCGCAAGGTCGGGGGGTTTCAGGGCCATCCGCGGTGAAGATCAATTCCGCCGACACTGTTCTCTCTCAGGTAGGAAGGCTTGTAGGGCATCCGCTTCATGCCGTTACGCCATGTTGAAGACGGCCTCGAAGCTCCAGGGCATCAGATTCTGGGGCATTTACCAGTCACGGTCCTTCATGATCAGGCATTTTCAAGGTTCCTGATGAATCCCTAGACACTGCAGGCTGCAGACATGTAGAGTAGTGCTCACTACATGCTGTTGAATCACTATGTGGCAGTCATCGGGGTCCGGAGCTTAAGCGGCTCATGTCCGCTCAGCCATCTTACTTGGCCACGCCCCTCAACCTATGGTTTTTTTCAGTGAATTTTAAAGGTTTTTTAAATGCTCATTTCTCACTATAACGTCCCTGAAACCAATGTTTTTCTCAGCGAATTTCAAAGGTTTTTTTAAATGATCATTTCTAACTATAACGTCCCTGAAACCTATGTTTTTTCACTGAATTTCTAAGGTTTTTTAAATGATAATTTCTAACTATGCCTACAGAGGTTGAACATGTGAAGAAAGAGGAAGAAAGGCACAGAAAGAAGCAAGAGAAATGCAGAAAGAGGCAACAGAAGTCCAGAAAGACGAAGAAAAGTGCAGGATGAATTTAGAGATATTGAAAGAACCAACAGAAGTGCAAAAAAGGCCTTTTTGCAAAGTCATCCTGTGCCCCCAACTTTTTACTGACTGCTACTCATGGTAACTGACTCTGACTAGCCAGGCCCGGAGCCAGTGCTATGCTGAAAGACACTTAGAATACAATGAGAACACCTACATACACTAGGGTACACTATGGGCTGGGGTACCCCTGTGATTGGCATGGCCTCCCCTGTATGGCCCTAGTACATAAACGGGAAGGGGCATTAAACTACCTCTAACTCAGAGGTGCAGAAAGAGGCAAGAGAGTGCATAAACAGGCAGGAAAGGTGCAGAAACAGGGGTGAAGAAAGAGGCCCGTGAGGTGCAGAAAGAAGCAAGAGCAGTGCAGAAAGAACCAACAGAGGTGCGCAAAGAGGTAAGAGGGGTGAAGAAAGAGGTAAGAGAGGTGCACACAGAGGCAAGAGAGGTACAATAAGAGGCAGGAAGGGTGCAAAAAGAAGGAAGAGAAGTGCACAAAGAAGCAAGAGAATTGCTGAAAGAAGCAACAGGTGTGTAGAAAGAAGCAAGAGAAGTGCAGAAAGAGGCAATTGAGTTGCAGAAAGAAGCAAGAGAAGTGCAGAAAGAACCAACAGAGGTGTTGAAAGAGGACACAGAGGTGCAGAAGGAGGCAAGAGGGGGGATAAAGAAGGAAGAGAAGTGCAGAAAGGAGCAACAGGGGTGCTGGAAGAGGCACGAAGGGTGCAAAAAGAGGCAGGAGAGGTACAGAAAGAAGCAACAGAGGTACAGAAAGAGGCAAGAGTGGTGGAGAAAGAGGGAAGAGAGGTATAGAAAGAGGCATGAGAGTTGCACAAATAGGGAAGAGTGGTGCAGAAAGAGGCAGGAGGGGTGCAGAAAGAAGCAAGAGAGGTGCAGAAACAAGCAAGAGAAGTGCAGAAAGAGGAAAATGAGGTGCAGAAAGAAGTTAGAGCAGTGCAAAAAGAACCAACAGAGGTGCTGAAAGAGGCATCAGAGGTACAGAAGGAATCATGAGGGATGCAGAAAGAAGGAACTTGAGTGCAGAAAGAAGCAACATAGGTGCTGAAAGAGGCATAAGGGATGCAGAAAGAAGGAAGAGAAGTGCAGAAAGAAGTAACAGAGGTGCTGAAAGAGGCGCAAAGGGTGCAGAAAGAGCAAGAGAAGTGCAGAAAGAGGCAACAGATACAGAAAGAGTCAAGTGAGGTGCAGAAAGAGGGAACAGGGGTGCAGAAAGAGGCAAAAGAGGTGCAAAAAGAGAAAAGAGGGGTACAGAAAGAGGCAAGAGATCTGTGGAAAAAGCAACAGAGGTGCTGAAACAGGCAAGTGAGGTGCAGAAAGAGGCAAGAGATCTGCAGAAAAAGCAAAAAAGGGGCTGAAAGAGGCAAGTTAGCTGCAGAAAGAAGCTAGGAAGGTGCAGAAAGAGGCAATACAAGTACAGAAAGAAGTATCAGAGGTGCACAAAGAGGCAAGAGGGGTGCTGAAAAAGGAGAGAGTAGTGCAGAAAGACACAAAATTGGCGCTCTAAGAGGCAAGAGGAATACAGAAAGAGGCTACAGCCATGCAGAAAGAATCAAGAGAAGTGCAGAAAGAACCAACAGAGGTGCTGAAAGAGGCAACAGAGGTGCAGAAGGAGGCAAGAGGGTTGAGAAAGAAGGAAGAGGAGTGCTGAAAGAAGCAACAGGGTGCTGAAAGATGCATGAGGAGTGCAGAAAGAAAGAAGAGAAGTGCAGAAAGAAGCAACAGGGGTGCTGGAAGAGGAACGAGGGGTGTAAAAAGAGGCAAGAGAGGTAAAGTTAGAAGCAACAGAGGTACAGAAAGAGGCAAGAGTGGTGCAGAAAGAGGGAAGAGAGGTGCAGAAAGAGGCAGGAGGGGTGCAGAAAGAAGCAAGAGAGGTGCAGAAAGAGGCAGGAGAATTGCTGAAAGGAGCCACAGAGGCTTAGAAATAAGCAAGCAAAGTGCTGAAAGAGGAAAATGAGGTGCAGAAAGAAGTTAGAGCAGTGCAAAAAGAACCAACAGAGGTGCTGAAAGAGGCATCAAGGTACAGAAGGAATCATGAGGGATGCAGAAAGAAGGAACTTGAGTGCAGAAAGAAGCAACATAGGTGCTGAAAGAGGCATAAGGGATGCAGAAAGAAGGAAGAGAAGTGCAGAAAGAAGTAACAGAGGTGCTGAAAGAGGCGCAAAGGGTGCAGAAAGAGCAAGAGAAGTGCAGAAAGAGGCAACAGATACAGAAAGAGTCAAGTGAGGTGCAGAAAGAGGGAACAGGGGTGCAGAAAGAGGCAAAAGAGGTGCAAAAAGAGAAAAGAGTGGTACAGAAAGAGGCAAGAGATCTGTGGAAAAAGCAACAGAGGTGCTGAAACAGGCAAGTGAGGTGCAGAAAGAGGCAAGAGATCTGCAGAAAAAGCAAAAAAGGGGCTGAAAGAGGCGAGTTAGCCGCAGAAAGAAGCTAGGAAGGTGCAGAAAGAGGCAATACAAGTACAGAAAGAAGTATCAGAGGTGCACAAAGAGGCAAGAGGGGTGCTGAAAAAGGAGAGAGTTGTGCAGAAAGACACAAAAGTGGCGCTCTAAGAGGCAAGAGGAATACAGAAAGAGGCTACAGCCATGCAGAAAGAACCAAGAGAAGTGCAGAAAGAACCAACAGAGGTGCTGAAAGAGGCAACAGATGTGCAGAAGGAGGCAAGAGGGTTGAGAAAGAAGGAAGAGTAGTGCTGAAAGAAGCAACAGGGGTGCTGAAAGATCCATGAGGAGTGCAGAAAGAAAGAAGAGAAGTGCAGAAAGAAGCAACAGGGGTGCTGGAAGAGGAACAAAGGGGGTAAAAAGAGGCAATAGAGGTACAGTTAGAAGCAACAGCGGTACAGAAATAGGCAAGAGTGGTGCAGGAAGAGGGAAGAGAGGTGTAGAAAGAGGCATGAGAGTTGCACAAATAGGGAAGAGTGGTGCAGAAAGCGGCAGGAGGGGTGCAGAAAATAGCAAGAGAGGTGCAGAAACAAGCAAGAGAAGTACAGAAAGAGGCAAGAGAATTGCTGAAAGGAGCCACAGAGGCTTAGAAAGAAGCAAGCAAAGTGCTGAAAGAGGAAAATGAGGTGCAGAAAGAAGTTAGAGCAGTGCAAAAAGAACCAACAGAGGTGCTGAAAGAGGCATCAAGGTACAGAAGGAATCATGAGGGATGCAGAAAGAAGGAACTTGAGTGCAGAAAGAAGCAACATAGGTGCTGAAAGAGGCATAAGGGATGCAGAAAGAAGGAAGAGAAGTGCAGAAAGAAGTAACAGAGGTGCTGAAAGAGGCGCAAAGGGTGCAGAAAGAGCAAGAGAAGTGCAGAAAGAGGCAACAGATACAGAAAGAGTCAAGTGAGGTGCAGAAAGAGGGAACAGGGGTGCAGAAAGAGGCAAAAGAGGTGCAAAAAGAGAAAAGAGTGGTACAGAAAGAGGCAAGAGATCTGTGGAAAAAGCAACAGAGGTGCTGAAACAGGCAAGTGAGGTGCAGAAAGAGGCAAGAGATCTGCAGAAAAAGCAAAAAAGGGGCTGAAAGAGGCGAGTTAGCCGCAGAAAGAAGCTAGGAAGGTGCAGAAAGAGGCAATACAAGTACAGAAAGAAGTATCAGAGGTGCACAAAGAGGCAAGAGGGGTGCTGAAAAAGGAGAGAGTTGTGCAGAAAGACACAAAAGTGGCGCTCTAAGAGGCAAGAGGAATACAGAAAGAGGCTACAGCCATGCAGAAAGAACCAAGAGAAGTGCAGAAAGAACCAACAGAGGTGCTGAAAGAGGCAACAGATGTGCAGAAGGAGGCAAGAGGGTTGAGAAAGAAGGAAGAGTAGTGCTGAAAGAAGCAACAGGGGTGCTGAAAGATCCATGAGGAGTGCAGAAAGAAAGAAGAGAAGTGCAGAAAGAAGCAACAGGGGTGCTGGAAGAGGAACAAAGGGGGTAAAAAGAGGCAATAGAGGTACAGTTAGAAGCAACAGCGGTACAGAAATAGGCAAGAGTGGTGCAGGAAGAGGGAAGAGAGGTGTAGAAAGAGGCATGAGAGTTGCACAAATAGGGAAGAGTGGTGCAGAAAGCGGCAGGAGGGGTGCAGAAAATAGCAAGAGAGGTGCAGAAACAAGCAAGAGAAGTACAGAAAGAGGCAAGAGAATTGCTGAAAGGAGCCACAGAGGCTTAGAAAGAAGCAAGCAAAGTGCTGAAAGAGGAAAATGAGGTGCAGAAAGAAGTTAGAGCAGTGCAAAAAGAACCAACAGAGGTGCTGAAAGAGGCATCAGAGGTACAGAAGGAATCATGAGGGATGCAGAAAGAAGGAACTTGAGTGCATAAAGAAGCAACATAGGTGCTGAAAGAGGCATAAGGGATGCAGAAAGAAGGAAGAGAAGTGCAGAAAGAAGTAACAGAGGTGCTGGAAACAGGCGCAAAGGGTGCAGAAACAGCAAGAGAAGTGCAGAAAGAGGCAACAGATACAGAAAGAGTCAAGTGAGGTGCAGAAAGAGGGAACAGGGTGCAGAAAGAGGCAAAAGAGGTGCAAAAAGAGAAAAGGGATACAGAAAGAGGCAAGAGATCTGTGGAAAAAGCAACAGAGGTGCTAAAACAGGCAAGTGAGGTGCAGAAAGAGGCAAGAGATCTGCAGAAAAAGCAAAAAAGGGTCTGAAAGAGGCAAGTTAGCTGCAGAAAGAAGCTAGGAAGGTGCAGAAAGAGGCAATACAAGTACAGAAAGAAGTATCAGAGGTGCACAAAGAGGCTAGAGGGGTGCTGAAAAAGGAGAGAGTAGTGCAGAAAGAAACAAAATTGGCGCTCTAAGAGGCAAGAGGAATACAGAAAGAGGCACAGCCATGCAGAAAGAATCAAGAGAAGTGCAGAAAGAACCAACAGAGGTGCTGAAAGAGGCAACAGAGGTGCAGAAGGAGGCAAGAGGGTTGAGAAAGAAGGAAGAGGAGTGCTAAAAGAAGCAACAGGGGTGCTGAAAGATGCATGAGGAGTACAGAAAGAAAGAAGAGAAGTGCAGAAAGAAGCAACAGGGGTGCTGGAAGAGGAACGAAGGGAGTAAAAAGAGGCAACAGAGGTACAGTTAGAAGCAACAGAGGTACAGAAAGAGGCAAGACTGGTGCAGAAAGAGGGAAGAGAGGTGTACAAAGAGGCATGAGAGTTGCACAAATTGGGAAGAGTGGTGCAGAAAGAGGCAGGAGGGGTGCAGAAAGAAGCAAGAGGGGTGCAGAAACAAGCAAGAGAAGTGCAGAAAGAGGCAAGAGAACTGCTGAAAGAAGCAACAGAGGTTTGGAAAGAAGCAGGCAAAGTGCTGAAAGAGGCAAGTGAGGTGCAGAAAGAAGTTAGAGCAGTCTAAAAAGAACCAACAGAGGTGCTGAAAGAGGCATCAGATGTACAGAAGGAGTCATGAGGGATGCAGAAAGAAGGAAGAGAAGTGCAGAAAGAAGTAACAGGGGTGCTGAAAGAGGCGCAAAGGGTGCAGAAAGAGCAAGAGAAGTGCAGAAAGAGGCAACAGAGATACCAAAAGAGTCAAGTGAGGTGCAGAAAGAGGGAACAGGTGTGCAAAAAGAGGCAAGAAAGGTGCAAAACAATAAAAGAGGGGTGCAGAAAGAGGCAAGAGATCTGTGGAAAAAAGCAACAGAGGTGATGAAACAGGCAAGTGAGGTGCATAAAGAGGCAAGAGATCTGCGGAAAAAGCAAAAAAGGGGCTGAAAGAGGCAAGTCAGCTGCAGAAAGAAGCTTGGAAGGTGCAGAAAGAGGCGATAGAAGTACAGAAAGAAGTATCAGAGGTGCACAAAGAGGCAAGAGGGGTGCTGAAAAAGGAGAGAGTAGTGCAGAAAGAAGCAAAAGTGGCGCTCTAAGAGGCAAGAGGACTACAGAAAGAGGCTACAGCCATGCAGAAAGAACCAAGAGAAGTGCAGAAAGAAGCAACAGAGGTGCAGAAGGAGGCACAAGGAGTGCAAACAGAAGGAAGATAAGTGTAGAAAGAGGCAACAGAGGTGCTGAAAGAGGCAGGAAGGGTGCAGAAAGAGGCATGAGAAGTGCAGAAAGGAGCAACGGAGGTACAAAAAGAAACAAGAGTGGTGCAGAAAGAGGGAAGAGAGGTATAGAAAGTGGCTAGAGAGTTTTACAAAGAGGGAAGACGGTTGCAGTAAGAGGCAAGAGGGGGGCAGAAACAGGAAAGAAAACTTCAGAAAGTGGCAAGAGAATTGCTGAAAGAAGCAACAGAGCAAGAAAAGTGAGGAAACAGGCAACTGAGATGAAGAAATAGGCAAGAAAGGTACAGAAAGAGGAAAGACGAATGCAGAAAGAGACAACAGGGTGCAGAAGAAGCAAGACAGGTACAGAAACAAGCAGGAACATGGCAGACTGAAGCAACAGGGGTGCAGAAAGAGGCAAGAGAAGTGCAGAAAGAAGCGACAGAGGGGCAGAAAGAGGCAAGAGAACTCTAGAAAGAGGCAAGAAAGTTACAGAAACAGGCAAATGGAGGTACAGAAAGTGGGAACAGAGGTGAAGACAGAGGCAAGAGAGGTGCAGAAACAGGTAAAAGGGGTGCAGAACGAGACGAGCGGGGTGCAGGAAATTCCAAGAGAAGTGCAAAAAGACCAAGAGCAGTGCAAAAGAACCAAAAGAGGTGCAAAAGGAGGCAAGTGAGGTACAGAAGGAGACAAGAGAACTCCAAAAAGAGGCAAGAGAGTTATAGAAACAGGCAAAAGAGATACTGAAAGAGGGGACTGTAGGCAGCCTGAGGTAAAAGAGGTACAGAAGGAGGGATGAGGGGTGAAGAAAAAGGCACTAGGGATGAAGAAATCTGAAACAGAGGTACAGAAAGAAGCCAGAGCAGTGCAGAAAGACCCAACAGAGGTGTAGAAAGAGGCAAGAGGGGTACAGAAAAAGGCAAGTGAAGTGCAGAACAAAGCAAAAGAGGTGCAGAAAGAACCAACAGAGGTGGAAAAAGGGGCAAGAGCGGTGCAGAAAGGGGTAGGCGAGGTGCACAAATAGGCAAGAGGGATAGAGAAAGAGACAGGAGGGTCGCAGAAAGAGGAAGAGAACTGCAGAAAGAAGCAACAGAGTTGCTGAAAGAGGCACAAAGGCTGCAGAAGGAGGCAAGACAAGTGAAGAAAGAAGGAACAGAGGTACAGAAAGAGGCAAGAGGTGTGCAGAAAGAGGGAAGAGAGGTATAGAAAGAGGAAGAGAGCTGCACAAAGAGGGAAGAGGGGTGCAGAAACAGATAAAAGAGGTGCAGAAAGAAGCGAGAGAGGTGCAGAAAGAGGCAAGCGAGTTACAGAAAGGGGCAAGTGAAGTGCAGAAGGAGGCAAGGGAACTGCAGAAAGAAGCAACATAAGTACAGAAAGAGGGAAGAGGGGTGGAGAGAGGCAAGATGGGTACAGAAAGAAATAAATCAAGTGCAGAAAGAAGGAATAGAGGTACAGAAAGAGGCAAAAGGGTGCAGAACGACATAAGAGAGGTACAGAAAGAAGCAAATGAGGTGCAAAAAGAGGCAACAGACATGCCTAAAGAGGGTAAGAGAGGTGCAGAAAATACAAGAGATTTGCAGAATGAGGTCAAGAGAAGTGCAGAAGAAGAAAGAAACGTGAAGAAAGAAGCAACAGAAATGCAGAAAGAGGCAATAGAGGCGCAGAGGGAAGCAAGAGTGGCTTGCTCACCATTAGCATCAATTGAACACCCACATTTAGCAATAAGTAACAGGTGACCATTCTAGGGTTGCAAAGGGCCTTCCACCACTCTCTAACACTTGTTGCTGCATTTTTGGTAACGTTTGACCCATTTGATCTAGAAACAAGGCTTTTTTTGTTCAAATCTGCAGATTATGGTGCAGATGATGAACTATGTGGCTAATGCAGAAAATGTATAATCATGCGAAAGTCAGTGCAGCCAAACGGTCACATAATTCTAGTGGCCCTGCTCATACTTCTGACTAGGTCCACAAGTGTTCCTCAGTGATTCCATCTTTTTTTGTCTCACTGAGTTCATAGTTGAGCTACAATGGAAATGAGCAAGACTAAACTTGAGCTTACCAATCCACAACACAGACTACCATACCACATAATTACTCTCCATAACACATAATCCCACTCTACATAATTCCTAAACATTAAATACCACATACTTTCTATCTACATAATTTCACTGCACACAACGTACAGCCACTCCACTCCCAAAAACATTGGTAAAAAACGTTTCCATTTACAACGCCAATAGCTCCAATTCTCGCAAATGCGAAACCTATTACATTGCAAACACTTCTTTAACTAGTAGTTTGCAGAGTGGTGGAGAAAGGGTGCTGGGCCTCCAACCAGCGCTCAGGAATTCCGCTGCATAGGGCTTATAGGAGGTACCAGTAGTGCTTCTTGGCCCCAAAGTCCCTCAGGAGTAAATTAGACTTCATCCCCATCCCGTAGTCTGCCAGGAGGCACGTTTGCAGAGTGGTGGAGAAAGGGGGGCATGGCCAGCTCTGAAAACTTAGCAACCCTGCTGTGTGGGACTTACTGGAGGTAATAGGAGGGATACTTGGCCCCCAAGGATGTCCTTAGTGGCCAGCTACCCTTCTTGTTACCTCCAGTAAGCCCCCTGGTGTGTTCGAAGTTGGGGGATTAACTCCCCTTGAATACTGAGGGTCCCTGGGGGCCAACTAGCCCATCAGGTACCTCCAGTAAGCACCAATCAGCCGGATTGCGGAGAGGTGGTCCGATACCACACCCCTTTGTTACACCACTCTGCAAATGCGCTTCTTCGCTCACTGCTGCTCGAGGGATGAAGTCCACTTGTGTCCTGAGGTCCTCAGGACACAAGAGGACCTCATCACCCCACCACCAGTGCGCCACGAGTCGAGTATGCAGTTTGGTGTAAAAAGGGGCATGGCCTGGGACCACCTCTCTGCAATACAGCTGTGTGGTGCATACTGGAGGTACCTGGTGGCCTAGTTGGCCCCCAGGGACCCTCAGTATTCAAGGGGACTTAATTCCTCAACTTAGAACGCGCCAGGGGGAAAGTTTGCAGAGTGCTGCAGGGAGGGGGCAAGGCATCAGCAAGATGCCAGCTTTTTTTAAATTTTGTTTTTGGAAGGGTGGCTGTGTGGCCCCCTTCCCTTAATTATTTTTGGGCCCTGGGCACCCCATCCCCCAGGGCCTGAGCACTTTATTTATTTTAAAAAACAGTAAGGGGGCCACGTGGCCCCCCTTCCCTGGGCCACTATTGTCCCCGGGGACCCCATCCCCAGAGGCCTGGCCTCACTTAAAAAAATTGTATTTTAATTTGCGAGGAAGGGGGCTGAGGGACCCCGTCCCCTGGGCCATTCCTGTTCCCAGGGACCCCATCCCCCGGGCTTGGGCACATTTTTTATTTTATTTCGCCAGAGAGGGGCTGCTTTTCCCCCGTCCCTTGGGCCACTTCTAGCCCTGGGTACCCCATCACCCAGGGCCAGCCCTTAGCATTGGGGACTGTGGGGGGAGCCCCAATGCCCCCATGGTCCCACTAGCTTCCTGTCTCTTGCGGGAGCCGGCATTGCTCTTGCACAAGTGGAGCTGCTGACATGCAGCTCCCCTTGTGCAAAAGCAATTCTGCTTTGGTTTTTTGAAGCGAGAGCAGGAAACCTGCTCTCACTTCCATAAACCAAAGCAGACTTTGCTATGACAAGGCGGGAGCCATGCTCTCACCTTTCCATAGCAAACAGCAATGTCCCAGGTGTGGGCACCCCGGGTCATTGCAAGAGCCAGCCCTGGGGGGTGGCGGTTCCCAGGGATATCGAGGGCTCCAGGAGGGGGGCCACATGGCTCCTCCCTTCATTTACATAGCCCCGGGGAGGAAGTGGTCCCCAGGGCCGGGGGTCCATAATGGCCCCCCATATTACCATAATAAATGCCCCGGGGAGGTGCGGGTCCCTGGGGCAGTGTAGGGGGGATTGAGCCCCCCCAATTATTTTCAAAGCCTCGGGGAGGTGGGAGGCCCAGGGGCTTGTGGGGCCTGTGAGGCCCCTAACCCTAATTTCAAGAAAGCCCTGGGGAGGTGGCGGCCCCCAGGGCTTGGGGGACCCCAGAACATAATTTGGCATGCCCCCTGGGCATGACCACCCAGGAGCTCCAGGAGGGGGGCGAGCAGCCCCCTTTACCTCATTTACATATCCCCAGGGGGGTGGTGGTCCCTGGGGCCGGGGCTCCATAACGGACCCCCATATTACCCATGCATTCAGTTAGACACATGTAATCAATTACTTATACAGTGAGTCACGCACCTACTAAATCCTCCATGCAGACACATATACACCCACTCATTCTTCAATACACCTTGGCATATATATATAATACATATTTGAAGTTTACAGAAACACACAGTCACTGGATGATGTCATCAGTGATGTCACTGACCATGTCATGAATGATGTAATATGTGATGTCATTAGCAGGGCATTGCAGGGGCACGTTAGTTGAACTAACTATAACGGCAAAATTTCTCTGGTTTTGGAGTGAAATGTCCAACTAACTATAATGTCCCTGAAACCTTTGTTTTTTCAGTGAATATATATATATATATATATATATATATATACATATATATATATATATATATATATATGCAAACACCGACCCCTCCGTGAAGAAAGCCAGAGGACACAAGGGGAGCTTTCGGGAACACTTTAATGACTGCTTGTAAATGGCATGATGCATTTCGGCGTTGTGCCTTCTTCGGATGCCGCAAGCTGGACGGGAACACTCCTCCTCTCACCCTTGCGCAGGTCCTCCCAATTAAAGGAGGTCAGCTGGCTCCACCCACTGCAAAGTTTCAGCTGCAGTTCAAAGTAGTGGGACTGCAGTTCCCATCATGCAGTGCATAGGTAAGTACCGTTTGTGGAGTCAAATAACGCTG
Organism: Lissotriton vulgaris; assembly: GCF_964263255.1. Taxonomy (NCBI): domain Eukaryota; kingdom Metazoa; phylum Chordata; class Amphibia; order Caudata; family Salamandridae; genus Lissotriton; species Lissotriton vulgaris. The sequence goes on from NC_141696.1 coordinate 419,849,190, forward strand.
TGAATCCTTGCAAGCAGTGCGAGTGTTGTGCACAAGGAGAACCCCCTTGAATAAAAGTCAAAGCGCTTCCTCGGGTCCCCAGCGTTTCTGCCCCATTTTCAAAGTCAGACCGAGCCATGAAACTAGGATACAGTGATCCTGTTTCCCTCGTGAAGTCATGGGCTGTTCCAGACAGTGGCCACTTGCCTGATCCGACTATGAGGCGGTCCTGCAAAATCCGAACCTCGGGTAATTCACAGCAAGTCACCAACATTTGCAGGACGCTTGAACAGAACGGGTCCTCTTCACGTGCTGCTGGCGGGCACGTCAGATATGCAATACATATTTGAAGTTTACAGAAACACACAGTCACTGGATGATGTCATCAGTGATGTCACTGACCATGTCATGAATGATGTAATATGTGATGTCATTAGCAGGGCATTGCAGGGGCACGTTAGTTGAACTAACTATAACGGCAAAATTTCTCTGGTTTTGGAGTGAAATGTCCAACTAACTATAATGTCCCTGAAACCTTTGTTTTTTCAGTGAATATATATATATATATATATATATATATATATATATATATATATATATATATATATATATAAAAATTGTTGATTTTTTAACACGAACCAGAATGAGTATATGGAAAGGACATTAGCTGATCCACGGCGGAATGAATAGAGAATGCAAATTTGTAGGGCACGTGAGCCGATATATACGTGATTAATGTAAGCGGCTGGAATTGTTATAATATGAACTGTATGCACATCAAATGTATATAAGCCACAAATTGCTTCTGCCTACATAGGCTGTTAAAATTTGGAAATTAGAGAAAATTGGTATGTACTGGGGCAACGTTATTAATGTATGCACTATGTACCACTCCAAGATGGCGCTGACAATTCTGAAGCGCAATAGTCCTTTCTCTATTGTGGTGTTAATGGGTTAAATGCATGTCGATGTCTAATGGCTAGTGACATCGAAGAAGGCATTTCGCCGAAACGCGAACGCGTCTGTCTGTTGTTTGTGGCAAATAAACAACCTCATGATATCTACCCCCGTGAGTGCGGAAATTTCTTTCATAATCAAAGGAATTGGGAGCAGAATATTGTGCGGCGTCCACGACCGCTAACTGCACCCGTCAAGGAGTGCACCGCTCACCGTGGAACTTTGGAGCGGAATATATATATATATATATATATATATATATATATATATATATATATATATATATATATGAAAAACAACACTCCTCGCAGATAAGAAAGGAGAAGAGGCCACACGAGGGAACTGTGCAGGAGCCGTTTTAATGAGAGACAGCGTAGCAAAATGCATTTCGGCAATAAGCCTTCTTCGGTTGCTGTTGCTGACACGTGATGACCCCACCTGCATCTTAAAAATGTCCAATACCACCCTCATTGGAAGGTAAGTAAGCCCCCGCCCCCAAGTATATATATATATATATATATATAGAGAGAGAGAGAGAGAGAGAGAGAGAGAGAGAGAGATAGATAGATAGATAGATAGATAGATAGATAGATAGATAGATAGATAGATAGATAGATAGATAGATAGATAGATAGATAGATAGATAGATAGATAGATAGATAGATAGATAGAGAGAGAGAGAGAGAGAGAGAGATAGATAGAATGATAGATAGATAGATAGATAGATAGATATATACAGCCAAATTCATCAACCTGAATTGCGCTCGCAAATGGCCAGATTCTGAGAATCTGGCCGTTTGCGAGTGCGATTTTTGCATTTGGGATTCATCATCCCAAATGCAAAAATCGCTATTTGCGAAATCGCATATTTGCGAGGAATTGGATTTAAGGAATCTCTAATAGAGATTCCTTAAATGCAATTCATCACCCTAATTGAAATTGCGAATTCGCAATATTTGGTCGCAATTTACCACGAAATCTGACTTCGTGGTAAATTGCGAAAAACGAGTAAAAAGCACTTTTGTGCATTTTTTACTTTTGCATGTTACACACACACATGTCCTCTGGACATGTGTGTGCGCAACACCTGTTCAAATGTGCATTTGAGGGGTGCTACAGGGTGTCCTTTGGACACCCCTGGCACCCTTCAAATCACAATCTTATTTGCGATTAGCAAATTGCTAATCGCAAATAAGATAAAACTCCCCATTCATTCCTATGGGCCTTTTGGCCCATAGGAATGAATGGGGAGTTTTATCTTATTTGCGATTAGCAATTTGCTAATCGCAAATAAGGAATCAGTAGGAATCGCAATAAATTTTGCTAATCCTACATGAATCCCGTTTTGCGAGTCCCTAATCGCGAATCGCTATAATTCGCTATTAGGGCCTCGCAAAACGGGAGATTGATGAATCTGGCTGATAGATAGATAGACAGACAGACAGACAGACAGACAGACAGACAGATAGACAGATAGATAGACAGATAGATAGAGAGATAGATAGATAGATAGATAGATAGATAGATAGATAGATAGATAGATAGATAGATAGATAGATAGATAGATAGATAGATAGATAGATAGATAGATAGATAGATAGATAGATAGATAGATAGATAGATAGATAGATAGATAGATAGATAGATAGATAGATAGATAGATAGATCAAAAATCTTCCTTTGGAGCTCTGAGGTCCCTTCTTAATTCTTTGAAGCCATGGAGCAAGATGCATGTGTTTATTTCCTACATAAATCCACAAAATCTCTGAAAATAGTTATCAGGCCGTATAGATAAATTGAGGGAACAAAAGGTTTGCCTTCTCATCCTCCTGCGGGCAGACAGTGATTTGTGGCTATCAGTTAACTCGCAAGATTGAAGCGAGAAATATTTACTGTCTTTGTTCTGGTTCCTCTAATCAGTAAAGGCCTCTATTAAAGGCCGAATGGGATCTAGAGTGAACGGCAAAAGAATCATAATTTCCATTTATTTCTGTCTTTTTCCAAAACACAGACAGTGTGTAGGGATGTTTGTTTCACTGTTAAAGACTGATGAACCACTGGCTCAGATACGTAAGTGAGTCTAGTGTCAATCACGAACATTTTTACATTTCTATCAATATGTTAACTTCTACTTGCAAATTTCCGAAAACATTTGCCAATCCCCCTGTTCCGAAGACACACAATTAATTTAGCAGCATCCGGATCGTCAACATCATCAAACCCTTTTTTCTAAAGATTTTCTAGACGGGAAAACCCGTTACTTTTATTTTCTAATTCATAAAAGAAGCCCCTTATCTATATGTGAGATTGGGTTCCTCGGGTGTATTTGCAACTTGGCTTGAGCGGGCACTTACAGACACGCAGTGAACACGCATTTGGAACTGCGCTCAGATGTCTACGTGCACAGCATGTGCATTACTACTGTGCTCATTTACTAGTCTGTACAGTGGCAACAAGAAGAAGTGCATCTTTATGAGCTGTTTATTTTAGAAGGAGCAGTGGTGGATAATGCAATCATAGGATAAACGTGAAATCATTGGATTTTGCTCCCCCTCCATTAATGGAGAGCAGTGGGTTTGTTTATCCTGCACCTAGTGTGGGACCCTTAAGCACTTGTGAAATCATTCTAGACTATGTTTGCACACCGCTTAAATGCTAAATTTAAGTCAGAGTCTGTCTGAACAGATGCATGTGAAGCCACAGTTGGTCTCTGTCTGGCTTTTTTTTTAGGGATAGAGCTCCTTCACCATTTAGGGGTCACTTACGCACCTCATTCACTCTGTCACCCATCCATCTACCCTAACCCAATGCCAGTTCTCTGTCATCAACAGGATACCGCTTTATTAGCACAACTAACATGGATCCTGACTACTAATGTTGGAGTTTTGCCTTCTGTCAATTGTGTAACGTAAAATGATGCCCCACAATGCAGAATGTGATAAGGGACCCCTGTCTCTCCCATATGTCACAGATAATCATCGGTGTTGGGCTCAACGGGGACCCCTTGAATGTTTGAGGCCCCTTAAAGTTTCGGGGTCCCTCTGCGCTGCAGTGGCCTGTGTTACACCCTTGGTCTCCACCAGGCTTTTCACTGACGTTACGTTACGTTAAAATTATTTATAACGCGCACTATCACCATCGGTTTCTTGGCGCTCATTGACAGGTAACGTGATCCAGGATGAGAGGGTTAGTCATATGCGGATTGAAAAAGCAGGGTTTTTAAAAGTCTGCGGAAACAGTCGTACTTTGGGCAGAGACGGAGTGAAGGTGGCAGGGAGTTCCAGGTGGAGGGGGCCTGGACAGAAAAGCTCAAGCCACCGTGCTTTTTTCTTTTGAATTTGGGGACCTCAAGGAGATTAAGTGATGCTGAGCGAAGGACTCTAGAAGGGATGTGACGGGTCAAGCCCGAAGAGATGAACGCGGGGGCTGCATCCGAGAGGGCCTTGAAGGTTGAACATGCCAGTTTGAAAGTGCAACGTTTGGAAATAGGGAGCCAATGCAGACTACGGAGGAGGGGAGTGACGTGCTGATGTTTGGGCTGGCGGAAAATCAGACGGGCAGCTTGATTCTGCACCAGCTGTAGTCGGTGAAGGTGGCATGGAGGAATTCCCGCGTACAGCATGTTGGCATAGTCGAGCCTGGAGGTGATGAGTGCAATGACAACTTGGGTCAGGGCTTCTTTGGTGAGAAACCTGCTGATCTTGCGGATCCGCCTGAGGTGGAAGAAGCAGGCTGAGGTGACCGTGTTGATTTGCGGTCTCATCGAAAGATCTTCAGAAATGATCACCCCCAGGCTTTTGACTGAGCTCACAGGAGTGGGTGCTGTCCCCAGAGATGTTGGCCAGAAGGTGGAATTCCATGGGTGATTGGGGCCTCCTACCAGGACGAGCTCAGTTTTGGTAGGGTTCTGCTTTAAGTGGCTGTGGTACATCCACTCCGCAATGGTCAGCATGGTGGACTGGAAATTAAGACGGGAGGAAGGAAGGGAGTCTATGGGAAAAATTAACTGGAGGTCGTCCGCGTAGTTAAAAATTGTGACGGGGAGTTGCGGAGGGAGGCTAAGAGGGGTTGGAGATACAAATTAAAAAGAAGAGGGGATAGTGCAGAGCCCTGTGGGACGCCGCAGGGAAGGGATGTGTAGGGTGCGGAAAAAGTGGAAAGATGGACGGACTGTGATCGCTGGTGAAGGAAAGATCTGAGCCAGTCAAGGGCCACTCCCTGAATGCCGGCATTGTGGACACGGTCGATCAAGATGGTGTGATCGACCGTGTCGAATGCCGCCGAGAGATCTAATAGGACAAGGGCCTGGGAGGTGTTATTGTCAGCGCCCTTCCTGAGGGTGTCCATGACTGCTACTATGACCGCCTCGGTGGAGTGGAGGGGTCTGAATCCCGCTTGTTGAGGGTCCAAGAAGGAGGATTTCTCTATGAAAGAGCTCAAGCAGCGGGTGACGTAGGTCTCCAGAATCTTTCCTAGGTAGGGGAGGAGGGAAATGGGTCTGTAGTTGCTGAGTATTGTGGGATCTGCGTTGGGTTTCTTTAGGATAGGTAAGACGGCAGCTTGCTTGAAGGAAAGAGGGACCTCCCCAGTAGCAAGAGAGTTGTTAAGTAGTGCTAGGGGGGGGCCTGGACATGCGAGAAAGGCTTCTCTCAGGATCTGCGGGGGGCAACAATCATTGGGGGATCCCGAACTGACTTTGTGAAGGAGTGAGGCGAATTCTTGTAAAGAGATAGGTGGGAACTCCGACAAGGTGCTGGTATTTCTAGGGGGAAGAGGAGGGGGAGTAGGAGATGCCGGGGTCGGAATGTTGTTTTTTATTTTTGTAATTTTCTCTATGAAGTAGGAGTTTAGCGAGTCACAGAGGGTTTGGGTCGGCTGGGGTTGGGGGGTGACCCTATCCGGCAAGGAGAGCTCATTTACAATTGAAAAAATATCTTTCGTTTTGTTGTTTGAGTCCAGGATTTTTTGTGAGAAATATGCCATCTTAGCTGCCAGGATCGATTGTTTATAAGATTTTAAAGCCTCAGTGTAAACAAGTTTAAGCTGTGGGTCATAGTGGCGACGCCAGCGGCATTCAGCTTGCCGCAGGGCAAGTTTGTCCGCTTTGAGTTGGTCCGTAAACCATCGTTGTGCGTCGTGGGGGCGCTTAGCTTTGATCCTTTTTAAAGGGGCAACTTTGTCACTAGCCTGACGTATCCATTCATCAAGTTTGTCAGCCTGATCCTCTAGTGAGGTCAAAGACGTGGGTGCAGTAGAAGCCAGTGAGTCGTGAAATTCAGGCAGATTGGCTCTTTTCCAGTTGCGAGCCATAAGATTCTTAATACGGGGGGGAGGACACAAAGTGTGCAGATGTAAGTGAAAGGAGATGAAGTAATGGTCAGACCAGGAGCAAGGGAGAACTGAAGGAGGTGAAATGTCGAGGTTAGATGTCCAGACTTGGTCGAGGATATGACCTTTCTGATGGGTGGGGGTGTGAATGTGTTGGGAGAGATTCATGCCTTTTAGAAGGTCTGTGAATTCCACCGACGATTGGCTTTCATGGACATCAGAAGGCCAATAATTAAAGTCACCAATCACCACGATGTTAGCGTGGTTGATTGCTAGTTGGGCGATAGAGTCGCTGAAGAGTTTGGGAAAGAGAGGCATATAGTCGGAGGGTCTATATACGAGAACACAAATAAAAGATGACTTAGGGGAGGTAAATTTTAGCGCTAAGTAATCAGTTTTAGGGATAGAAGTCACCGTGATCTCGGAGAAGATATGTTCAGAGCGGATGATAGCCGCCACTCCGCCACCAGTCTTCCCCGCGGGCCGGTTGGCGTGCATAATGTAGTATCCCGTAGGGATTGCTGCGAGAATGTCGGGGGCTGAGTCTTCAGTGATCCAGGTTTCTGCTAGGAGAAGGATATTGATGGAGCTCTGATGCAATAGTTGGAAGATCTCAAGCTGATGGCGGATAAGGGAACGGGTATTAAGATAGTAGATCAGTGGTAGTGAGGGGGAAGGGTCGTGAAGAGAATCAAGTGCCGAGAAGTCAGATGGAACAAATATGCCACATGCCTGAGCCGCTCTGACAGCACGGGCGGGAATGGGTCCTGAGGATTTGAGTCTCAGGAGATCGGAGGAGGAATAAGAGTAAGATTGGGCATTACGACAGGGCCCTGGGCCTGGTCGGCCGCGGACGGGCGCAGACGGGCTTGACTTGTGCGCGACTTCGGCGCGAAGTCGGCGCTCCCGCTGCGCTTGTCCGCTGCGCTTCCTCCATACTGCCATTAAATACTAGGGGGTGAGGGAGCACTAGACCGCTAACCTGCGAAGGTTTCGTGCAGGGCGGAAGTGGTGTCACGAGCAGGAAGTGACGCTCCTCAAGCTGACCCTCCGCACAAACGGCACAGAGCCGGGGCGGAACGGGGTCACGAGGGAAAGGAAATGCAGGTGAGTGCAAGAAGTGCAAATTACAATTTTAAAATGCTTTCTAGGCGTGCTATTAAAATCAGCAGCAAAATACAGTTTTTAAAAACAGCGTCCACAACAACACACAACCGCAGCCTAGATCGCCGCGTTTGTCAATGGGGCTGGGAGCTGAAAGTGAGGTCTATATACTCTGCAGGCTCGGCAGCACTAGACCGCTAACCTGCGAAGGTTTCGTGCAGGGCGGAAGTGGTGTCACGAGCAGGAAGTGACGCTCCTCAAGCTGACCCTCCGCACAAACGGCACAGAGCCGGGGCGGAACGGGGTCACGAGGGAAAGGAAATGCAGGTGAGTGCAAGAAGTGCAAATTACAATTTTAAAATGCTTTCTAGGCGTGCTATTAAAATCAGCAGCAAAATACAGTTTTTAAAAACAGCGTCCACAACAACACACAACCGCAGCCTAGATCGCCGCGTTTGTCAATGGGGCTGGGAGCTGAAAGCGAGGTCTATATACTCTGCAGGCTCGGCAGCACTAGACCGCTAACCTGCGAAGGTTTCGTGCAGGGCGGAAGTGGTGTCACGAGCAGGAAGTGACGCTCCTCAAGCTGACCCTCCGCACAAATGGCACAGAGCCGGGGCGGAACGGGGTCACGAGGGAAAGGAAATGCAGGTGAGTGCAAGAAGTGCAAATTACAATTTTAAAATGCTTTCTAGGCGTGCTATTAAAATCAGCAGCAAAATACAGTTTTTAAAAACAGCGCCACAACAACACACAACCGCAGCCTAGATCGCCGCGTTTGTCAATGGGGCTGGGAGCTGAAAGCGAGGTCTATATACTCTGCAGGCTCGGCAGCACTAGACCGCTAACCTGCGAAGGTTTCGTGCAGGGCGGAAGTGGTGTCACGAGCAGGAAGTGACGCTCCTCAAGCTGACCCTCCGCACAAACGGCACAGAGCCGGGGCGGAACGGGGTCACGAGGGAAAGGAAATGCAGGTGAGTGCAAGAAGTGCAAATTACAATTTTAAAATGCTTTCTAGGCGTGCTATTAAAATCAGCAGCAAAATACAGTTTTTAAAACAAACAAAGAGGGATGGGATTGAATAGCCTTGGATCATCCTTGTGCTAAGTATAAGGATAGTCCACAGTAAAACATTAAATTCTACCCTGGGATCTTTGGTCTCAGGTAACTTGACAGGGCACTCAACTCTGAAAGACCTGGACATTTTTTATCCTTTATCCAACTCTCCCTACCGTACTGATTTTCAGTTATTCTGCACTCAGCTTTTGATTGTGACATTACAAACAATTCTCCGACCTCTACCAGGTACACTGTGCACAAATCCCCAGACGGGGCAAACATCCTCCATTGAAAATATAGCTCATAACATTTTGATCCCTAATAAAAAAGTCAGTGTCAGATAATGAACAGATAAGGGTTTTGGGTTTCCTACTCCAGCATCCTTAGATTGCGTCTAATGATCAACTCACTATATGAACAAACTTATATGTGTTACACACACATTCCCTTCAAGTAGTTTACATAGCAGCAGGCACAGATCCATCAACTACAAACTCTTTGAACCCAAATGTTTAGTATGCTTTGCTTGTGGTTGAGAAGTTATAGCAGTTCATAAGGAATGTATGTTCTCCAGAGGCAAAACGAATGTGAAAAATAGAGATGTTTTATTTAAAAACAGAAGGATTGTACTATTTTAAGTAAAGGGATGCATTTTCAAGTGATAAGCTTTGACAGAAAATCTGATATATTTCTGCAAGGGAGGATTTGAAGAAGAAAGAGGGAGGATTAAACAACCATTCACCTATGCGATACATAATAAGTTGTTTTTGTTGCAAGTTGTAGCTTGCGGAGTAGTTGTACCATATAAGTTACAGAAAGTCTGTTAAAGTGTTATGACTTGTTTACAGTATATTGTGCGGTTACTAGTGGTATAGGGGGGATAAGTAATAGCACAATGAAAGAGGGACATAATAGAATTAATTTATGTCAAGGCAATATTATGAGCCACATGCATTAAACTCTGATTTTGCAATTCTCAAATTGCGATTTTTTGCGAATTGCTATATGAGAATCGCAAAACGCTTTGTATGTAGGATTTGCAAATAATTTTGAGAAACCTACATATTCCTTATTTGAGAATTGCAAATTGTGAATCGCAATTAAGGAATACCTCCCCATTCATTCCTATGGGCCATTAGGCCAATAGGAATGAATGGGAAGACATTCTCAATTTGCGATTCTCAATTAGAGAATCGCAAATTGAGAATGCAATTCTTAGGGTGCCAGGGTGTCAAAAGGAAACCCTGTTGCACCCCTGAAGTGTGCATGTGTGCACAAGTGATACACATACATGCCCCAAGGGCATATATGTGTGCCACATGGCACTTTGAAAAATGCAAAAAAGTGCATTTTTCTGAGAAATTGCAAATTACCACCAACTTGAAGTTGGTGGTAATTTGTGATTCCTTAAGGCAAATTGCACTTTTTCTGTGAATCTCACACTGCATTTAAGGAATAGCAATTTCCGATTCCTTATTTTGCGAGGCAGTTTATCTTTCATACATACCACTGAACCCAATTGCGAATTTCGGCGTTTGCGATCGCAAATTGGAATGATATTCATGGCCCTATGTGTTTAGAGGAGTTCTAACAAGTTTTGGAACCGGTTCCACTGCACCTGGAACACCATTGAAAATATGGCCCTAGTGCTTACTGGATAACTGCACTGGTGACTGCCTGTTTAGTAGTAAAATCTAGCAATATTCTGCTTTTTGTGGGGTACTAGAGCTTTTGGCCCCAGTGCCTCTGCATCAGCTGTACCATTCAAATCAAACCCTTTTAACTTAAAGATAACTGCAATTGTATCCGAATGTATAGCAGTAAACTATAGCAATATTTGGTGTTTGGAAAAGTTCTGACAACGTTTGGGCCCAGCGCCACTGCGTCTGCTGCACTATTCAAATAATGATCCTGTTGCCTGCAAGATAACTGCACTTGTGACTGCCTGTTTAGTATTACGACATAGCAATATTGGTGTTTATTAAAGTTATGAAAACTTTTGGCCTTGGTGACACTGCACCTTCGTAACTTTTTAAATCAAACCACTTTTACTTGCAAGATACCTGCAATTGTGGCTGCCTGTATAGTAGTGAAATATAGCAATATTAATTGTTTAGAGGAGTTCTGACAACATTTGGGCTATGTGCCACTGCACCTGCTGCACCATTCAAATCATGAGCTTGTTGTCTGCTAGGTAACTGAACTTGTGGTTCCCTGTTTAAGAATAACATACAGCAATATTAGGTGTTTAGTGGGGTGCCTGTAGCTTTTTGGTCCCGGTACTACCCCATCATTGAAATAATGAGCCTAGTGCTTGCTAGATAACTGCACTTATTAGTGTCTATTTAGTTGTAAAATATAGCATTATTAGGTGTTCAGAGGAGATATGACAACGTTTGGCCCTTGTGCCACTGCACCTGCTGCACCATTTAAATCAAGCAACTTTTAACTGCAAGGTAACTGCAATTGTGACCGCCTGTATAGTAGTAAAATATCGCAATTTTAGGTGTTTAGAGGTGTTTTGACAACTTTGGGCCAGGTGCCACTGCACCTGCTCACCATTCAAATGAACATGTTGTCTGCAAGGTAACAGTACTTGTGACTGGTTGTTTAGTAGTAAAATATAGCATTTGTATGTGTTTCGTGGGGTGCCTAGAGCTTTTGGTCCTGGTGTTACTGTACCCGCTGCACCATTGAAATCATGGCCCTGTTGTCTGCAAGGTCGCTGCACTTGTGACTACCTGTTTAGTTTTGCATTTTAGCAATAATCTGGGTTTAGGGGGGTACCTAGAGCGTGTGGCTCCAGTGAAACTGCACTTGCTGCACCATTCAAATCAAGTCCCTTTTAACTGCAAGGTAACTGCAATTGTGACTGCCTGTTTAGTAGTCAAATATAGCAATATTAGGTGTTTAAAAGAGTTTTGATAACTTTCTTTTTGGCCTAGTGCCACTGCACCTGCTGCACCACTCAAATCATGATCCTGTTGCCTGCAAGATAACTGCACTTGTGACTGCCTGTTTAGTAATACAATAGAGCAAAATTGTTGTTTAGTAAAGTTATGAAAACCTTTGGCCTTGGTGACACTGCACCTGCTGCACTTTTTAAATCAAACTCCTTTTACCTGCAAGATAACTGCAATTGAGGCTGCCTGTATAGTAGTAAAATATAGCAATATCAATTGTTTAGAGGAGTTCTGACAAATGTTGGGCCATGTGCCACTGCACCTGCTGCACCATTCAAATTATGATCCTGTTGTCTGCTGGGTAACTGAACTTGTGTTGCCTATTTAAGAATAACATATAGCAATATTGGGTGTTTAGTGGGGTGTCTGGAGCTTTTGATCCTGGTACTACTGCATCATTGAAATAATGAGCCTAGTGCTTGCAAGATAACTGCACTTATTAGTGCCTGTTTAGTTGTAAAATATAGCATTATTAGATGTTCAGAGGAGATATGACGACGTTTGGCCCTTGTGCCACTGCACCTGTTGCACCATTTAAAACAAGCACCTTTTAACTGCAAGGTAACTTCAATTGTGACCGCCTGTATAGTAGTAGAATAAAGCAATTTTAGGTGTTTAGAGTTGTTTTGACAACTTTGGGCCAGGTGCCACTGCACCTGCTGCAGCATTCAAATCACGAACATGTTGTCTGCAAGGTAACAGCACTTGTGACTGCCTGGTTAGTAGTAAAATATAGCATTTTTATGTGTTTAGTGGGGTGCCTAGAGCTTTTGGTCCTGGTGGGACTGCACCTGCTGCACCATTGAAATCATGGCCCTGTTGTCTGCATGGTAGCTGCACTTGTGACTACCTGTTTAGTTTTACATTTTAGCAATAATCTGGGTTTAACGGGGTCCCTAGAGCGTGTGGCTCCAGTGAAACTGCCCTTGCTGCACCATTCAAATCAAGTCCCTTTTAACTGCAAGATAACTGCAATTGTGACTGCCTGTTTTGTAGTCAAATATAGCAATATTAGGTGTTTAATAGAGTTTTGACAACTTTCTCTTTAACCAAGTGCCATTGCACCTGCTGCACCATTCACATCCTGACCCTAGTGCCTGAAAAGATAACGGCACTTGTGACTGCCTATTTATTTGTAAAATATAGCAATAATCAGTGTTTAGTGGGCTGCCAAGAGCTTTTGGTCCTGGTGTTACTGCACCTGCTGCACCATTGAAATCATGGCCCTGGTGTCTGCAAGGTAGCTGCACTTGTGACTACCTGTTTAGTTTTACATTATAGCAATAATCTGGGTTTAGGGGGGTCCTTAGAGCGTGTGGCTCCAGTGAAACTGCCCTTGCTGCACCATTCAAATCAAGTCCCGTTTAACTGCAAGTTAACTGCAATTGTGACAGCCTGTTTTGTAGTCAAATATAGCAATATTAGGTGTTTAATAGAGTTTTGACAACTTTCTTTTTAGCCCAGTGCCACTGCACCTTCTGCACCATTCACATCATGACCCTAGTGCCTGAAAAGATAACTGCACTTGTGACTGCCTGTTTATTTGTAAAATATAGCAAAAATCAGTGTTTAGTGGTGTGCCTGGAGCTTTTGGTCCCCGTGGCACTGCACCTGGACCACTATTGAAACCATGACCCGAGCGCTTGCTAGATAACTGTACTTGTTTAGTGGTAAAATGTAGCAATATTCTGCGTTTAGTGAGGTCCCTATATCTTTTGGCCACAATGCCATGGCACCTGCTGCACCATTCAAATCAAACTCCCTTTACCTGAAAGATAACTACACTTGTGTATGTCTGTATAATAGTAAAATATAGCAATATTAGGTGCTTAGAAGAGTTCTGGCAAAGTTTGGACCCAGTGCCACTGCACCTGCTGCACCATTCAAATCAAGTCACTTGTAACTGCAAGGTAACTGCATTTGTGACTACCTGTTTACTGGTCAAATATAGCAATATTATGTGTCTGGAGGAGTTCTGACAACTTTTGGGCCCGGTGCTACTGCAACTGCTGCACCATTCAAATCAAGACCCTGTTGTCTGCAAGGTAACTGCACTTGTGACTCCCTGTTTAGTTTCAAATTTTAGCAATAATCTTGGTTTAGTGGGTTCACTAGAGCTTTTACCCCCGGTGCCTCTGCACCTGCTGCACCCTTCAAATCAAGTCTTGTTTAACAGCAAGGTATATGCAAGGTATATACAATTGTGGCTGTCTGTTTAGTAATCAAATATATGAATATTATGGCCTTAATTTATGGGTTTTTTTTGCCGTAGGGCAGCACAGCAAACTGAAGAGAAATGCACACTATTAGTACCAATGCAAGAGGAGGGAACTGGGTGAAAAAGAGACCCGGGGGCTGCTTACCAAAGCCTCTGTGGCGATCCGAGCACCACCACACTGGCGGTCCAACTGCTCTATTACAAGTGTGGTGGTGGGATTGCCACAGGACCACTGCAACCCTCATTGATCCCACACCAGTGGCGCAGTAGTCTGAGGCTGCAATATGCTGGTGGTGCCGCTGCTGCACTGCCAAGCATATTACGATTTTCCTCACTGCCCTCCTTTTCATGATAGTGGGCCCATCATGGAAAGGGTAGTGGTGAGGAAACACTGAATGGGGGTGCATCTGTGAATGGGGGTGCATGCAGGGGGCACATATTGTACCCCTCCCGTATTTGTGTACCCCCTGTTCCTGCACAGAAAGAGATACACAACATTGTGCATTTCTTTCCGTGCAGGAATTGGCTGCGGCAGTCTCACAGCGGTTCATGACTAAGGCACAATGATGTGCCTTAGATCTGCACCACTTTCCGACCGCCATAGTAGGACTGCCTGCACAGAATTAACTCGTAATCCGACGGGCGGTCTGACTGTGAGTTTGGTGGTCTTGCTGCAGGGCCCCGGCATTTCAGCCCGCTGCACGACTGCCAGACCAGTAATCAGGTCCCTGTTTACCTTTGTACAAACTTTTATTTTGTGAGCATTCACAAACTTCAACCTATCCCTTTCTCACTCTGGAAATAGTTGGTTATTTACTCCAGGAAATGACCAGTGTAGCTCTCCTTCCCGGAGTGAAGGCTAATGGATCACTTCCAGGCTTGAATGGAATGTAGGTTAAGTAGTTTCTACTTTAGGAACAATGTTGTCTCTACGAAATAAAGAGAAACAAATGTGTATTTGCATAATGAGCACCAAAATCTATGATACAGTGCTCCACTGACTTTTTGTTAGGTTCAAACTGAAAAAATACCACATAGATACATACATATGCTATAGATGTTTACATATTAGGTGAAAGGGAGCTTCGGGACGATAGCACATGAAATTTCAAATAATATGCCTGGAAACCTCTAATTGACAGTTTTTTGGATGTATTACTGGAAATGTTTGAGAATTCAAAAAAGCAGTAGATTTTTACCAATCTGCAACAGTACTTTTACATGTGTAGGTTTACAATTCTTTGTAAAATACCCATATTATTCGTACCTCTAATACAATTTCCATTGCAAAACTTAAAAAGTTTTGAACATTTGGCAAATCACACTCATGAATATTTAGTCTACAGTAACTTTCCAAACAAAATTATTTCCAGAAAAAATGTCAGAGGCTGTAAAACAATCACACCTGCTACAAGAATCAAATTGGACATTAAGGAATTCTGTCCCCTAGGCCTCATTATATTTCCCCATAAACTTCATTGACACTGGATGGCTAAACCCCTTGGTCTATCAGGGCCTCTATTCTATTTCTAGTTGAGAAAGATATCCCCTCCAGTGTGGCTAGTTCAGAAAGTTAATTGAGCCAGTCACCAATGTCAGCAATTATGGGAGGATGGCCCCAATCCTGTACCGAGAACCGCCCTTGTACCAAGCCCAGAACAAATCCCCACCCCTATACAGACCCCGTGGATTCCTTACCGGCATGAGGACAAAGACGACTCCAGTGTAGGACCGCCGTCCCTAATGCACAATTTTCTCCTCCTCTTACAGCCCTGCTCTCTGGAAGGCGGGACCAACGGGCGTGACAGCCAATCGGAGCCCTTCCTATGAAAGGAACCCCTGCTGAAAAATCGAGAAGCCACGCTATTCGAGGCAACTGCGGGGAAGACACTGGAAGGAGTTTGTTAGAGGACCCGCGAGCTGCCGAAGGACGCGAACGCCGAGGACACCGGAGCTGAAGAGGACGAGGAAACCTGGAGTGAGGACTGGTGGAGCCCGGAGGACGCAAGAGCCGCCACAACTCAGGAGAGTTGTGGCCACTAGCGGTACGTGGCGAGACAAGGGTCTAGGGAAGGGGTGGATGTTACACTGTTCGGGAGAGGTGTTTATTCTACTTGCCTCCTTCCGGACCTCTCCTAGCACCACCATACTTTTCCCTGCTAAACGGCCTCACTACAGTATAGAGCCTAACTCCAGCCCAGTTAAGCAGACTCCTCTATCGTCCAGAGCTTAACCTGCTCCAAAGTGCACAAAACATCATTAATTTTCTTTCACTTCTGTGGTGGGGTGACGGTATCCCTAAATAATTCCCTTTAACAGACAGACCCTGACGCCACTCTCTTTTCTCTTTGAGGTATCCAAGGGACCGGGCAGAACACCAGGAAACCCGTAATAGGTTTCCCAAGACCGAAGGACCACCTGAACCCCGTAATAGGTTTCTCCAACTCGGCAAGACAACTAGAAGTCAAGAACGGACGTCTAATAACAGAAAGAGAGCTGTTACATCCCAAGACTGTCTGTAACACGACCCTTCATTACGTTTCTTTAAACTTCCTGAGAACTCTAAGAAACCAATAAAAGCTTTACTATTGACCATATACGGCCTCCCCGCTTCTGCTTCCGACCATCCCTACGACAATACCTTAACAGCTATCCATGTTTTTAGGATAATATTTAGGTGGGCACAGCGATCCGGACCCATAACTTAATTATTGCACTCTGTGTTAACACTTTACACATATAATTAAACAATACCAATTTTTCAGTAAGACCAATTGGCTTAGCTAGTATTGTTTTGATTCTTTTACCAAGAAAAGTGCAGATTTAAAAGAATTATTGATATACCTTTTATGTAGCTTCTTCTCTTGTACACTTTTGGCATATGTCCAAGTGAATCAAAGGCAATTTTTAAATTTTAATTGGAGTCAAGTTTAATCCAAAACAGAGTTTACACTGCAACCGTCTTCTTAGAAAACCTATCTAATCTTCAGGGATACTGGATAATATTCTGTCTTATTTTTGCGCTGCCATGTCAATTTCCAATTCATCCAATGTTGGTACAACATTGTGAAAAATTGCCCTTAGACTTTTGTTCCAATTCACCATACAGAAACCAGAACTTCTGACACATTGGTTATTCTGCCTGAAATCACTTTGTATCTATTGTCTTGAAGATCAACCAATCGTACTCTCAGAAATTTCTCTAGTGCTGTCATTAATTGCCGATGTCTAATCTTTACCAAATGCCCTAGCGAATACAATGATTTATCGTCAATTATGACCACTGTCAGGAGCAGCTGGAGGTGGAAACTGTTTTAGATAGAACTGTAGGATGATCCATGACTGAGCAAATGCTATACTATTTAAATGTCTATGAGATATATGTCCTTTTACACTTCAATAAAAAAACGACATAAAAAATGAATTTAAAAAAACAGGCACACAACCCAATGGAAGAATTGCCTCCTTCTGTAAAAGGAACTGTTAACCCAGATGTGTGGAATTTTACAGGAAAAGATATCAAACTGATTAAAGGTGTAGAACCTGTCCAAGTTATAGTGAAACCTAATGTTGTGTATCCTAGAACATCACCATACAATTTGAACCCAGAAACAATTGAAGGAATGTGGAGGAAAGGGTTTTTAAGAGAATTTGTTGGAAGCCATTGCAACTCTCCAATCGTGGGTTTACAGAAGCCCAGAGGTAAATATTGGATTGTGCCAGAGCTCTGAAAGATAGCATTGCTGTCTTGTGGTACTGAATCCAGCCACCATACTTTCCCAAATTCTGTTGGGGACATGTGTCAAGCTTTCTTCTCTGTTCCATTGCGTGAAGATAGCCAGTTCTTTTTCACCTTTGTATTCACTGAGAAAGTTTTGGCTTGGTGTAAAGTTCTACAGAGATAGAGAGCCTGTCCATTTTCAATCAGATCTTGAAATAGAATCTTGAATCTACTCAGGTGTCCTACAGTTCAGTTTTCCTGCAATACATTGATGACCTGCTTGTGGCATCAGATACATGAGAAGCTTGTAAACAGGATACAATTGCACCTTTAAATTACCTGGCTGAAAACGGACACAAAGGGGTCTATTAGTATGGCGTGCGGAACACCACTGCCCTACTGGTGGGGGCAATCTGCACGCCAAAACACCCCGCCAGTCAGCCTTTTACCCCCCGCCACATTAGCATGGCAGACTGAAAGACCGTCCACCGCTTTTCCGCTGGTAGCCAGCCATTACAATTGCCTACCAGGCGGAATTGGCTCACATTGTTTGGCGGTGCCTTGCGGGCACCGCCATCCATACTATGCCTTTCCATGGCGGAGACTCCGCTATGGAAAGGCATGCAGAGTTCACTTTGGGGGCCCATTGCAGGCCCCCTGGTGGGTGGGAGAGTGGGGGCTGCACTTGGGGGGGTACCAATGGTACCCCCCAACATTGGCATGCACAAGGTGGCAGGCACCGCGCAGTGCCTGTCACGTTGTGCATGCCAATGCACAACATGCATATATTGCATTGTGGCGGGTTCTGCCTACAGCACCGCCCGCCACAATGCAATATATGCGGGATGCCACCGCCACCATGGCAGTGGCATCCTAATTGCCGGTGCTAGTCTACCACACCACTGGTGGCCAGTCCCAGCACCGCTAGGGTGGTGGGCGGACTGAAGTCCGCCCGCCACCCTAATAGACCCCAAAGTGTCTCCAAGCAGGAATGTGGAATTTAATAAAATATCTACTTGTCCATGGGGCAGGTTGCTTCATAAACCCACTTGTCCTGTAACAAAATCCACTTGCCCCTTTGGTGCCATGTAATGCAGCAACAAATTATGGCAGCAATCTCATTATATAGGAGCTCTGATATAGCCTCTCTGATTATGCCAGGGCTCATATCATAGTAGTGTTTGAATACTTGCAACCCCCTTATGTTGTCATGTTTCCACAGATCTACATACTGGGGCTAAAGGTAGTTGTAAGCTATAGTTCTAGGGCTAGAATGGCCTTTTGTGTCTGTGCACACCTACTAACCTGCATGTTTCAAGGGTTCAACAACACTTCTCTGATCTTTTCCCATACTGAGAGATGAGGGAAATTTACTCCAGACAATGGCAGGCGTAAACCTTTCTCTAGAGATGGGAAAAATAGTAGTTGAAGGGAAACTGACCTTGCAAACAATCAGATTTTTCCATGAGCAAATCTACATATGCATATTTGCTCATGCTAAAATACAGTTCACAAATATTTTCCAGGAGTACAACTTATTGTCCTGCTTCAATAAATTCTTGGGATTTCATGAAAGCCATATAGATGCAAGGACATATACCATGGGTGCACTTCTGAGACTTTCTTTAATAATGTGTCCCTAATTTGGTCTGGCGTTGACTGTGCCTTTTGTGTTTATTCAAATTCTGTCTCTCTCTCTCTGTACCAGCTGGCTTCTCTGTGAGTGACAGTATTCTGCTCTTTCACAAGGAGCATATCGGCACACAAAGTAGTTTTGTTCAGTGCCAGTAACTACTGTGGCAGTGCGTGCTTTTTGAGACCAAAAAACAATTTTTGCTTTTGCCAATATTTGTTATAATGGTGAGGGGCTGGCAGCTCCCACATAAATAACGTTTTATAAAAACTATGGCAAAGCAAATCAGATACTGGCAAAACTAAAAGCTGACCACCAATTTCAGACACACTGGTTTAGGCAATGCTGGTTTATTTTTGTTTCTCATAATGTTATTGAAACTGGTTACACTGATTTTCCATTATGAATATTTTTGGGAAATACTAGCATGCATCAACACGTGTTACTACATGATGCTGCAAAGCTATGGTGCCTGAAATTTTACAGTAGTTTAGCAAAAAAACATTTCCTGCTATCATTTTTTCATGAACATTTTAAAGCAAAGAATCATCAATCTTGCTTTCAAGTTTTGCAAATATTTGCACCAAATCAGAGAGCATTCTGGGAGCATTATAAATAGCCTCATATTTCTAAACTTTGAAACGTGCGTGCACATTTTTATACTGGAACCACTGTCAGTAGTGCCGTCGGCGCTTACAACATTTACTTAGAGCGCTTACCCTAATAATAAAGGCTTTCAATTAATGAGCCATCAATACACGTTTGTACAGCATTAACATATAGGCAAAAATATTACCTTAACTGCACACAGTTAACTTCCCTGTTCCATAATTTGGTACTGCAAACTGGCAGCCAAAGGGTTTGGGCTGCAGGGAGTTGGGCCTACTTGTCCCAAGGACAAAATACACATGAAAACTTAAACTTGTTGCCCTTGACCCACACAATATGTCCTGGGCTTTGGGCTATAGGAATTCCACATCCCTGCCCAAGCAAACTGCAGCATTGCCAGAAAAAGGTTAAATACTTGAGAAATATTATTGTGAAAAAGGGGGAAAGGAGAGTGAAAGGAGAGTGTCACCTGAGCGAGTTGAGTTCATCTTATAAACTATAAAACATCTGATATGAATGGCAAAAATGGATATTAATGGAAGAATATTAAACATCCATTAACCCCTTCGCTGCGGCGGCTATTCCGCCGCAGCGCTAAAGGGGCGGGGCGGCCGAGCGGCGGCCGCATGCTGGTGACGGAGCCGCTCCGTCACCAGCCGCGGTTGAGCTATGCTGGTGACGGAGCGGTTCCGTCATGACCCGCCCCGCTCATTAGAACGCCCGCGCAGGCGCGAAATCAGCGCCGCGCAGGCGCGGCGGCTGGGCCATGACGGAACCGCTCCGTCATCAGCACAGCGCACCCGCAGCTGATGACGGAGCGGTTCCGTCATCAGCATGCAAAGGGTTAATACAGTGGGTTTCATATTAAAGCTACTAAATACGAAGCACGTTAACCATTTAGCAAGTCTTGGGATCTGTTCTGAACATAACCATGAACTGAACGGTTAGACACTATAGAATCCCGCCGATTTTCGGGCGCTTTCTAAGTGGACACGTGTAGAGAGACACGCAGGAACCTTTCAACCAGGAAGTAATTTTCGAGCGTGGTTGGAGCAGTAAAGAAATGAAAAGCGCGGGTTGCCTGAGTATATAAAAAGGAAACAACCGAGCCGGGCATTTGTACCCTGTAACTGAAGAGGACGACACACGGAAAGAGATGTTAAAATACAGGTAAGAATCAATTGCCCGTGGAGGGGTCGACCTGAAGCCGAAGAATGCCCTTAGAGTGTAATACCAGACAACATTTTCCCAAAATCCGCTATCTCGGGTGGGTGAGGAATGATTGACACGGTTCTTTTACATATACGGCTTGGGACCGAGGCGTAGGAATACTAGTTCAAACCATTTGGGGCAATGACTCTAAGCTTAGAGTCACTTTAAGAACCCTTAGATAGATGCAAATAATGATAGATGTTGCTGAGGTTTTCCCGAACGGATGAAATTAAAAGGGGTCCCGGTAGGTTGAGTCCATTAAATATGAGAGAGATACTTGGTGTGACATGGGCAGGAGCTATGTGTAGTAAGTAGTTGTAATTAATACAGCACTCGAGTCTCCTATTAAAAATCTCCAACCCATTAAACCACGATAGGGGGACGAATAGTAAGATTAAATCTGAAAATAATATAAAGGAAAAATATTTTATTGTGACTATATATTTTTTCTGAATAGACACGGACTTTAACAAATGAAGTCGTGAACTAACCAGTCCCAAAAAATCCTTAAATGTAAGAGGAGGAACCCGAAGACACGTATATAAGAGGCGGCCCTACACTCAGAATTACAGGTAAAAGCTTAATAATATCGAGATACAGTGAGTGATAGAAACGTGGGGTGACATAAAATAGTGATGATTAAAACGTAACATTGAGACATACAATTTCTATCACTATAGAGTGAAGGATCTAATGGTAAACTGGAAGAATAAAAGAAAAAGAAAATCCTAACAAATAGGAGTGAAGATTAGATACAACTACAGTCTTCCTAGGTGAGATATATATGGACTTGGAACGTAACACGTATAGAAAGGACGGGAGAGAATGTGATTTAGTGACCTCTTCATTTCTCCCTTTCCAGCTTCCTGTTATCAACAGAATAATCTTCAAACAGATAGCCAGATTGAATGAGGCTAATAATCTGAGGTGTCAAAATAAAATCTTACCCCTGTAAAACATTAGGTGAGTTGATACAGTCGTTATTGATCTGTCTAGGGAAGAACAAGTTTGCACTTCCTCGAATATATAAGACATGTGGTCCTAGATTTAAACGTGGTCCCCGCATGAATGTTGATGTCTATGTAGGAGTGGAATATAGCGAAGAATAAATTTGCACTTCCTTGAGCATAAAAGATATGTGGCCTTAGATTTGAACTTGGCCCCGGTATGATTGCTCATGTTTGCGTACGAATGGAAGAGAGTGAACAAAGGTGTACTAGATCATGGACTCATTTTAGACCCTTAAGGTCGCTCTTAGATAAGACTATAAATGGACTTGTATATTTATAAAGTGTGTTTAAATGCTTTTAATGTCAGTTGGCCATACATGTATCTTTCCTTTTTTTTATTTTTTATAAAAAGTAAAAAATGTTTCCTTGTTACAATGAGATGACCCAATAACTAATGACATGATATATAGCGAAAATAGGACATCTGTGGTTTTTTATCAAATAATGACAGGATATATAGCCATAATAGGACATCTGTGGCTTTTATTATTTAATATTGTACTACCATGTATGATTACCATTGAATAGGACGATGTTTGAATTTTATTTATGTTTTGTAGGTACTACCATGTATGATTACCATTGAATAGGACGATGTTTGAATTTTATTTATGTCTTGTAGGTACACACGCAATGTCTAACTGTATCCAGCCCATAGGAGAGTGATCTCTTGGTCTTGATAAAGATGGTTTAATAATTTCGAGCCCATCGAAACGTGTCAACGCACTTTCTCGAGTACACAATCCCCCAAATCCACACTACTTAAACGATAAATATATTGAGATATGGTCAAGTATTGAATGAAGTATCTAATATAACAGGGGATGTGTAGTTTCCCAAGACCAATTGTGTAGGTCTGGTGCAATACTCTCTTTATGCCTGTTTAACATTTGTAATTGTTTTTATTTGTGATTTCTAATTTAGGAATGTTGTTTTAATTTGTTTAGCTGATGTTCAGCTTTTTAATGGTAGGAACCCTTTTGTATATTTGTCAACTGAATAAAGAATCAGATTAGCAAAAAAAGTTTTTTTGGCCCCTGTTGTACACTGAGCAATTGTTGTAGTACATCCTTGTAGAGTGAATGGAATGAGTGAAAGTCTTGCAATGATTGGAGAACTGTAAACATTGGACGAGTGATTTACCCTTTGGGATTTTTCTATTCATACATCTTATAAACTAACCTGCCCAGAACACAGAGAAAAGTCAGAACGTTTTTGAGAATAGTTGGCTGCTGTAGTCGGTGGATACCAAACTTTTTCCCCTGGAGACTAAGCCTTTGCGAAGGCTGACACACAAAGATGTTGTAGTGTAGTGCCTATTTTCCCAATAGGCCCTGCGCATTGGAATAACATAAACAGTAGTATCGACGTAGAAGTGCGGATCTTCCAGGCCTCCACTGACTATGTTAAACTTAATTGGGGTTGTTACCAACTAGCTCAGAGGTCACTGGAAACTTTCTTGACTGAATAGGAAGTGATCAGCTTCCCTGGCACAACCAAGAAGGGATTCGGTTTTCCAACAACCGTGCAACATGACAACTTTGCTCCTCAGATCAAGAGTCAATCTCTAGGGTCGTGTGAAACAATAGACAGTTATTTTACTCAGTCAGGTTGGTGCAGATTACTTTCACAATATGTAGAGAATAGAGGGACGGGCGTTGTCAATAAAGGGTAACATTTATTGAACAGTCTTTCTTCTCGTACAAGAGAAATGAATTGCCACAATTGCAAGACTTGTTATTATAAAAAGTACGTACAGTAAGATGAGTATTGCGAAATAATACTGTAAAAGCATTGATATGGTTTCTTAGCCATACAATGGTTTAAAATGAATAAAACATATATACATTCATATATACATTAGGCTAAAATACACAACTGGTGCTTCTAACTACGCCTACCCCAGTGTACCTGACCTAAGCCTATAACTTGGGAGGGGAGTAAGTAAGTAGCTTTAGTTTAAGTTGGTTTTGCCAAGGTTTGCTTCAAGAATTCTCTCTAAGGGTTTAGTCAACACCATACCTCTGGAATAGAATGATGGAGGTCTGGTATCTCCCTCAGGGCTCGATATCCCAGTCGCCCGCAAGGGTAGACCAGAAACGCCGGAGCTGGATTTCTCAGCAGGAGAAAGACAGCGTCTCTTCTCAGCCCGTCGAGGAGGAGGAGGAGGAGGGGCAGCATCCGTGGGCAGCTTGCATCTGCTGGGCTCTTCACAGGGGGACGGCTGTTCAGCTCCTAAGTTCACCACACCATCGTTCGCTAGTTAGCAGCGATAGAAGTAGCGATTGCAGCTATGGTATTATCAGCATGACAGCTTCTTCAGCAGCAGCGAGATAGCTGGCAGCATCACCTTCAGCAAAACAACGGCAGACAGCAACACAGCATTGATTGCTTCAGCACAGCGTTTGCTTAAGGCAACGTTGGTAATATTTATACCTGAAAGGTGCCTTGTTTGAAGTAAGTTTTTGGACATAAGACGTCAATAAAGATGTCACTAGGAAGTGATCATCTATCAGTGCTCATTAGAGTTCTATTACTAATCAAAACACAGCAAGCAGGGATTTCCAGGTTTGCTGAGTTTTTATCTTGTTGAAGAACTCGGAGTGTTAATCTAGGAATCTCAGATAGTAACTTCTGCTATGTCATTGCACTAATTGGTTGCAAAGGAAGTGGCAGAGAAAGCTATTCTGGAATGTGGCTCTGTTCGTGTGAGGCCAGAGACGAGTTTCTGAATATTGCACTTGAACGGTTATGCCAATATAGGGAATAAATGGATTTATAGCCGAATAGGGGCATAAGGTCACAGTATCGATCAGGGTCCTAGATTAGCACGCAACACCCACTCCACGAATTCATGTCCATCAAATTACTAAAACTAGAGCAATAAGATGCATGTGTAACATTGCCCACCCCAAAATACATATATGCATTTGAAATAGGCGTATTTGTAATACGTGAACATTTAGGTACTGTACGTTTTTGAAGCATAGAAATCATTCAAAAATTATAGCATATGAAATCAATGAACGATTATGCAAAAAGAATTACACATGAAATATCTCTGAAACAGAAGAAGGTCGAGATAATTTCATCACATATAAATGCATTGCAATAAAATGTGCTAGAGGCTGGTGTAAAATTATTATGTCTCTAGATGTATTTAGAAATAGAAGTTGAAGCTTCTGTTCTCTAAGAATAGTTTTACTTTAAGCAAAGAATTTTTCGTGCCAGAAAAAGGGTGAAAATAATAAAAAGTGTTCAATTCAAAAGAATTATTGCTTGAACGGGGAAAATAGAGTTCCAACGCTTTTAGCAGTTTTTGTTGTTCAAAACTGAAGGCCGAATTCAGAGTTCATGGGAACGCTGTGTGTCGGAATGCTTCTCCAAAGTTATTGTTTCTGTTCGGGTGAGAACATCATATCAGACAGGCTCTCAAAGAATTGGTCTACAAAATCAGGTGACAGTTCGACCAGATTCGATAGTGCTGTAACTTAGCAGGTGTGAGAATGATTGCTGTCATCAAAGTCGGGATCAGCAATGCTCACAGAAGGTCGTACCTGGGTGATGTTGCTTTTGTCACTCGCTCCACTGTTACCACCTAGTCGTAGCACAGGAGTCTCAACGAATGCCGTCATCAGGATTGGTAGCCGCTGGGGACAACACAATGCGTGAGCCGTTATCGGACTTAGCAAAGTATCGATATCCATTGGTACTGCTGATGGAAGTGAAAGACAGATGTCCAACACGCACTCATCTCGGCATAGCATACATCGTAGTACAGGTAAGATGCAATTTTGCCATATCGGTCTGAATGAAAGGAACCAGGTCATGTTTAGGAATCTCAGCCTGGCCAATCCAAGGACTCTAGTTATTCTGTCCCGGTAGCGGATTGCTAGGATTGTCTCTTCCATTCCCATAGGAGTCATGTCTGAGCTGTGGCTTGCCATAACGAAGCAGGAGGGTCAAAAATAAAATCCCTGCTACAAGTCCCAAAAATAGGGGTATGCCGCCAAAAACAGAGTGGACAAAATTTGGAACGATTCCCAGAATTGCTTGAAATGGTGTTAGCAGTCCCGTAAAAATCGTCTTAAATATGCCTGGGATGCCTGTGGCACTAGACATGTTAAGGAGTTGGTTCAACATTTCTACGAAATGCACGGGGCAATTTGTTGATAAAAGGTCATGAACCTCCGTAGCTGTCCTTGCAACTAGGAGATCATACGTCTCTTTTGATGATGTTATGGGCACTGTTGTCTGTAAAAGCACAGATTTCATTTTGCTTAAAGTATCAATTCGTATAGAAGAGAAATGCAGACGAGGCCAGATGGGAGTCTCTATGTCTCCAGGCCCGCTCGGGAACAATGCTTGCATACAGCATTTGACCATGGAAGTAACGCTTACGAGATAACTTTTCCCTGGAACAAGGCCACAACATCTGTGATCCGTTCTTAGAATGTAACTCCCATTCGTGAGTTGCATAAAGAAGGGCTCTATCTGAGTTGCATGTGTGACAAGCTGGTGGCATGAAAGGTTGTTAGTATTACCTTCACAGGCTCCATGTAAATTAATACCCTGGCACAAAAGTATACCGCTTAGTTAACGTTTACAGTTTTCACCACTAAGAAATACATTTTTGTCGCTGTCACTATAGCATGAATGTGTGTATGGTAATTTCCATGCTGACTTAACATATCCTTTACCCAATCGTTCATACTGGCCAGTAGGTATGTATTCAAGGCGTTTTTTAAATCGGAAAGTTGTTATTGGAATAGTGATAATTCTGTGTATTATCCATTCAATGACAGGACTTTCTGACATTGTCAATGGTAATCTCTCAAGATTTTCGATGCTCTGGATTGTATAGTCTGCTCCTTTCTGTGCCAAACTGATTTGTTTATCAGTAAGGTTAAAAATGGAAAACAATGACGTTGTGTTGAATAAACGCCATGGCACATAGCCTGAACGAAGATTTTGCAGCGTCCAGCCTAATTGTACAATAGAACGTAATTGTGACTGGCCATGCTGTAACATTAGCAAGTCTCTGTCTATTATGTCAAAGGCAGAAGATACAATATTGTCCAACGAATATATTCTGGAGGACAGAGTCATTAACCCATTGTCCACTACAGAAAGTGATTTTTCCAAATTAATATGATCAATTTCTCGTATTTTTTCAGCTGTTTCAATTTGTGTGACTTTCCAAGACTCATTGTACGCAGCATAGATACTGGTCGCTATGAAACGTTTTTGAAGCTGTTTGCGTGGTCCCATAATAAAATCGCGCAAATCAGCACCATCTTTAAGTAAAGACAAGTGTTGCTTAATTTCAGCCAGTGTGGATGATCCGAGCCATTCGAGGCAGAGTTTCCCTACACTGTATGTTGTTACTATCCATGGATGTTGTCTCTGGGAGTATCTAGGGTCTTGTCGGGTCATTTTTAACCCCTGTGTTTTGTTCAGGAATCTATCTTGACAGTTGTTTGTGTCAGTAGGCCAGATTAACCACTTTTTCCAATCAGGATGTGTTCTGTTAAAATGTAAAATTTTAGATACGTCTATCTCAATATCTGTTGTTACATTTTCAGGTATTGGCTTCGGAATAGACGGTTTGTTAAGGTCTTTGATCTTAGCTAGGCCAAGACAGGATGTTTGGTGAATTTTGCCATTTAAAAACATCATTTGTTCTGGTATCATGCAGGTTCTGAATAGTGCTTCAAGGCCTTCCGAAATTCAGAAAACCTAGTATGGATTGTAAATTCTTCAGCGTTTTTGGAGCTTGGAGTACAGCGCACTTCTCTAAGAAGTTGTCCACTAGGCTTTTCCCTTCACTTGATTATTCGTACCCTAAGAATAGTACTGTCAGATGGGCAAATCGAGACTTTTTAAAGTTGAATTTGTAACCCTCTGCCGCGAACCCAAGTATAATGGTGTTCGCTCTTTTTAAGTGAGTATCCAAGTCGTCGTCCGTGAGATAGATATCATCTACGTAAGATAATGCCTCATCATCATACATTTGTAGTAACTCTGTTACCCTAGCTGAGAATAGTCCTGGGCTGTTCTTGAACCCCTCTGGGAGTCGACAAAAATTTTTCTGCGACCCAAATGCTGAGAAAGCGGTCAAGTATCTGCTTTCTGGTGCAATGTTTTGACAAAAGAAACCATTAGATATGTCTAATGTCGTTTTATATTTTTTCCTAACTATGTTATTCATTAGGGCTGCACTATGCGAGTTTTGTACTGCAAATGTTTTGCAACATGCATTAAGGTGTCTGTAATCCAAAACTAGACGATAAGAATTGTCTGGCTTGGAGACAGGAAACAAAGGATTGTTCATTTGAGAGGTGCATGTTTCAATCACCCCCTGGTATTCAAGTTGATCTAAGATCTCCCTGACTTGTTTTTTAGCTTCTTGCTGAATGGGATACTGCCGTTGGGCAGTTGGTTCACTTTTTAACTGGATTTTGTGAGGAGGTGAGTCCTCATCCCATCCTACATGATTTTTATATAATGCCGGTGCCTGGGCTACTGCCCATTTCCTAGCATATGTATATTTTTTGTGAATCGGAATGTGATTCGAGAAGGCAGGCATAATCATTTCTTCGCCACGAGGGCAGTCCCTGACAAACTCTGGGGGCCAATCTTTTTTCAGCTAACAGAATATCATAGCCTTTTGAGAGTTTATCCCAAAATAGACCCTTTATTTTCCTAGTCTTATCACCCTCTATACGCAATGTTATTTCGTATATTTTATGGGGCTCGCTAAGTCTGGTGTCGGCAGTTTCAACCTGAATGTATTCACTCGTGTCCACTGTCTCCCGATGTCTCATCAGGATCTTGCGGGCTATACTGATTTCTGCTGCACTGTCTAGCATTGTCTGTGCCCACTCCCCGTTTTTCAACTGTGTCCTCAGTATTCTCGGCATGGTTGATTACTCTAATACTGGCTACCTTCTTTTTTGGAAATTGAGATTTTTTACTCTGAGCAGGTTCCTTGTCTTTGGACTTGGTGTGCTCTCCTGGGTCTGACCGTCCTCTTCTTTCCGATTTCTGCGAAAAAGATCGAGAGGGACGTGTATCAATACTTTGATATCTATCAGGTTTTTTCAAATTATCCCTATTTCTAAGGTTATATCTTTTCTCAGAGGGCTCCCTCTGGAGAGACTGGTGTTCTCGAGTCGGAGTTCTCTCCCTCCGTCGAGGAGACCTACCTCTGGACTGGAAAACTTTTTCCTTGGGAGTGGATTGTTTATTTCCATCCCAGCTCTTTTTAGGAGTGATTGAATTATTTTTAATAAATAATTTTTCAGGATTTTCGAGCAGTTGGGGGTTTACTGGTTTCCCACCCAAGCTGTCTCTACCTAATTCTTCATAGCATTTTTCTATGATTTTGGCAAGCTCAATTGGCTGATCTGTTATATCTGTTTCCTTCAACTTCTGGCCGATCGCCACAGATGCTGCTTCTCCCTTTATGTTGGCTAATAATATAGCCGAGACCTGCTTGAAGTCTTTCAGTAATTTCATGCCAAGAGTTAAAGCGGGCTCTGGACCGTATTCATTTTAAATCTGTTTTAGCACTTCTGGTATTACCGCCATAGACGGAACACCATGTGTTTTTGTGTAAATGGAAGCAAAGGCTGTACCCCAAGTATCGCAGTCCTCCACGTGTGGTGCGATTCCCATAGGAAGGCAGATGGTCAAGATTCTGTGTTTCTCAATAGGGGTAGTATCCGGAAATACTGCCTCTATTTGAGTGATTTTCTGTGCTAACCAGAAAGGAATTTGTTCCCGTTTTACGGGTGTTTTACCAAGACATGACTGTATGTTCTGTGGTGTAATTTTATTAGTGTTCCCCTGATGAGGGGTCAGCTGTGGTACATTAACAGCTGGTTGGACTGTTGCAGTCCGCATTACATATTGGACTAATTGCCTATGTATTTTAATTAATGTTTTTAGCTGTACTAACAGCTCTTCTTTAGACATTTTTGCAATGTTCTGACTTGCTGTGTCCATTCAATTGTAATAAACTTTCCTAAAATTAAAACTAAAATTAGGCATAGTAGGAGTATGAATACCCCTGAAATAATCCAATGCTCAATCAACGGTGAATCCAGATATAATTCTTTGATTTGTTGAAAGAGTTCCGTCGTAGTTTCTTTAGAATACTTTTTTATTTCTGGCATCACTTCGGGGTTACTTTGATCCTCGGAAAAGTTGTCGAAGTCGATGAAATAACCAGAGGCAGTTCTGTCAATTGTTGGGATTGTTCTTTCAATCTGTCTCTCGGTAGCACTTTCTGATGCCACATTATTGTAGACTGGTGTTTCTTGACGAACTGTTTTAATCTGTGTCTCAAGAGGCACGAGTTCCATGGCATTATTGCATAGTCCATCTCTGTGCACTGCAGGCTGATCGAATGTGATTAGTCTTTCAGTTTGAACCTCTTGGATTGTTGCAAGTTTGGATATTCTGTTGTTTCTCGGGAGTCCACTGGGCCTACTGTTGATTATAGGTCACATGCTTGTGGTTTTACCAGGTCTATAGAAACAACTCTGTTCTCCTTTTTACCAGCAAGGGGCGGTAGTACTACTGATCTTGTTCCAGTGACTGCCAAGACAGGTACTGCTTTTCTGTAAGAAGGCCCAAATTCCTTCTTCACCGCAATTTTTTCTCTGACTAGATCCCCAATCTTTGGAATCCAGACAGGCCTTGCTGGGGCTGTTGCTTGTGGTGCCTCGTCAGTGGTATCTGGCTGTTGCTTTACCTTTATGTTGCCTAAGGATTTTCTTGTTTCATTCAGTTCCTGTAAAACAGCCAAACGATCTATGATGTCAAAGTCTGTTGTTTTTTCTTGTACCACTGATACCTGACTATCTAAGTCCTGAATTCTCATTCTAATTCCGAACAATAGTTCGTATGGGCTGAAACCTTTTAGAGAATTTCTTGGCAAATTGTTAAGACTGGTCTGGACACTTATTAAATGTTTGACCCACCCAGCGCCTGAACCTAATACCTTCGCTGTTATAGATCGCTTTATGTCTCGGTTTTTTCTTTCTACCACACTATTCCCTTCGGGGTGCGACGGACAAGAATACTGCAACCCAATTCCCATGCTGGCCATGGCCTCCCCATAAGCTTGAGAGCTAAAAGCAGGACCCTGGTCAGAATGGAACGTGGTTATTGCGTATGTACCGATAAAGACTCGCAGATCTTTTATAACCGTTCTAGCGTCAGCCGAGCGCTGGGGCCACATTTTTTAAGTGAGTTTAGCCTTAATGATTAATAGGACGCAGGATGTGGTGTAGACAGAGTTACGCTGTTTCTGATTGGTAGCCGGTAGCATGGTTCACTACTGCGATCCCTGTTGCAGTTTTCACAGTTGTTTGCATATATTTGGTGCTGTACACTCATTCCCGGCCACCAGTATACTGATTGTAATTCAGTCAGGGATTCCTTGATCTTTCTGTGCCTAGGACCCAAACCCATGTGTGCGTCTGCTATTAAAAATATTCTCCTGTTCGTGTTTGGAATTACCCTATCCCCTACTCCAGGGATTCGAGCAAAAGGAACGGAGTTTGCATCGATTACGTATGCATAATTGAGTGGATAGTTCACGGGTAGTGCTGCACAGTCGCCTTTTACGGTCGTTTTTACTGCCAGCATGGTTTCCCCGTCTATGTATTTTTCTGCACGCTTTTTTGTGGCTACGGAAGCCGGTTTAGTTGCTTCCGCTGTGGCTGTATTAGCCAATGAATTCCCTGCAACGTGAACGCCATCACGTTGAAGACTCTGTGCGTGTATCACATGAGTCTTTTGTAGTTCTTTCTGTAAAAGAGCTACCTGTTTCCAGAGCTATTTATGCTTTATTGTGGCACCTGTGTCATCTTTGTAATCGTTTTCAATCCAGCTCTGCAGTTTATTATTGTAAGAGTTGACGCATAAATGAGAATCACACACGATTAGTGTGGGGAATTCACGTTCTGCATTTTCAAGCGCCATCTTTAAAGATCTGATTTCAGCTTTCTGAGCCGAACAGTTTCTTATTGATTCAGTTTTTGTTACTTTCGGTCTGAATTTACCACACAGCCAACGACCTTTAACAATCGCACACGCTGCATCGTAGGATTTGCTCCCTATGTTAAAATGCTGTACAAATCTATCTGTATAGATTATACAGGCGTACTGTGGGAGAGGCAGAAGTTCGATTGGCAGAGGATATTCTTCTTCATATTCTAAATCATTCAGTTCTTCGAATTGCGGGGCGAAATAGTATTTCACATCTTCCGCTCCTAGAGAATCTACACACTGTATCCATTTCGGATCCAGTGACACTGTAGGCAGCTTTACTGGGCTGAATAGCGCCTCGAAGGCGGATTCCGCTGTGAGGATATTAATCCTTTTGCCGTGTGCTAGTTCTCGTTCATTTGCTAATGCAATTTGCACTGCTTTCACAGTTCTTTCTGTGTGACTGAATGTTTTTTCTACTTGTGTGTACAAGTGAGATTTAATTGAAATTGGTACATTTTCTACCTCATTAGAGGTCAGGTACGTGAATCTGCATCTTCCTGGGATGACTCGGATTACAAGATCGCGTGTGTTGTCACGTGTATCTAATTTTGTTTTAGCTAGCATGTCTGTTTGCAGTGATCTCAAAATTTCTGTGTGTTTTTGAGTCCAAGTGATTTGTTTAAATTCAGGTTTTATTAGTTTGTATAGAGGTTTAACCCTCTCTGCGTAATTTAGAATGTATGTTCTTCCGAAATTCAGAAAACCTAGTATGGATTGTAAATTCTTCAGCGTTTTTGGAGCTTGGAGTACAGCGCACTTCTCTAAGAAGTTGTCCACTAGGCTTTTCCCTTCACTTGATTATTCGTACCCTAAGAATAGTACTGTCAGATGGGCAAATCGAGACTTTTTAAAGTTGAATTTGTAACCCTCTGCCGCGAACCCAAGTATAATGGTGTTCGCTCTTTTTAAGTGAGTATCCAAGTCGTCGTCCGTGAGATAGATATCATCTACGTAAGATAATGCCTCATCATCATACATTTGTAGTAACTCTGTTACCCTAGCTGAGAATAGTCCTGGGCTGTTCTTGAACCCCTCTGGGAGTCGACAAAAATTTTTCTGCGACCCAAATGCTGAGAAAGCGGTCAAGTATCTGCTTTCTGGTGCAATGTTTTGACAAAAGAAACCATTAGATATGTCTAATGTCGTTTTATATTTTTTCCTAACTATGTTATTCATTAGGGCTGCACTATGCGAGTTTTGTACTGCAAATGTTTTGCAACATGCATTAAGGTGTCTGTAATCCAAAACTAGACGATAAGAATTGTCTGGCTTGGAGACAGGAAACAAAGGATTGTTCATTTGAGAGGTGCATGTTTCAATCACCCCCTGGTATTCAAGTTGATCTAAGATCTCCCTGACTTGTTTTTTAGCTTCTTGCTGAATGGGATACTGCCGTTGGGCAGTTGGTTCACTTTTTAACTGGATTTTGTGAGGAGGTGAGTCCTCATCCCATCCTACATGATTTTTATATAATGCCGGTGCCTGGGCTACTGCCCATTTCCTAGCATATGTATATTTTTTGTGAATCGGAATGTGATTCGAGAAGGCAGGCATAATCATTTCTTCGCCACGAGGGCACTCCCTGACAAACTCTGGGGGCCAATCTTTTTCAGCTAACAGAATATCATAGCCTTTTGAGAGTTTATCCCAAAATAGACCCTTTATTTTCCTAGTCTTATCACCCTCTATACGCAATGTTATTTCGTATATTTTATGGGGCTCGCTAAGTCTGGTGTCGGCAGTTTCAACCTGAATGTATTCACTCGTGTCCACTGTCTCCCGATGTCTCATCAGGATCTTGCGGGCTATACTGATTTCTGCTGCACTGTCTAGCATTGTCTGTGCCCACTCCCCGTTTTTCAACTGTGTCCTCAGTATTCTCGGTATGGTTGATTACTCTAATACTGGCTACCTTCTTTTTTGGAAATTGAGATTTTTTACTCTGAGCAGGTTCCTTGTCTTTGGACTTGGTGTGCTCTCCTGGGTCTGACCGTCCTCTTCTTTCCGATTTCTGCGAAAAAGATCGAGAGGGACGTGTATCAATACTTTGATATCTATCAGGTTTTTTCAAATTATCCCTATTTCTAAGGTTATATCTTTTCTCAGAGGGCTCCCTCTGGAGAGACTGGTGTTCTCGAGTCGGAGTTCTCTCCCTCCGTCGAGGAGACCTACCTCTGGACTGGAAAACTTTTTCCTTGGGAGTGGATTGTTTATTTCCATCCCAGCTCTTTTTAGGAGTGATTGAATTATTTTTAATAAATAATTTTTCAGGATTTTCGAGCAGTTGAGGGTTTACTGGTTTCCCACCCAAGCTGTCTCTACCTAATTCTTCATAGCATTTTTCTATGATTTTGGCAAGCTCAATTGGCTGATCTGTTATATCTGTTTCCTTCAACTTCTGGCCGATCGCCACAGATGCTGCTTCTCCCTTTATGTTGGCTAATAATATAGCCGAGACCTGCTTGAAGTCTTTCAGTAATTTCATACCAAGAGTTAAAGCGGGCTCTGGACCGTATTCATTTTAAATCTGTTTTAGCACTTCTGGTATTACCGCCATAGACGGAACACCATGTGTTTTTGTGTAAATGGAAGCAAAGGCTGTACCCCAAGTATCGCAGTCCTCCACGTGTGGTGCGATTCCCATAGGAAGGCAGATGGTCAAGATTCTGTGTTTCTCAATAGGGGTAGTATCCGGAAATACTGCCTCTATTTGAGTGATTTTCTGTGCTAACCAGAAAGGAATTTGTTCCCGTTTTACGGGTGTTTTACCAAGACATGACTGTATGTTCTGTGGTGTAATTTTATTAGTGTTCCCCTGATGAGGGGTCAGCTGTGGTACATTAACAGCTGGTTGGACTGTTGCAGTCCGCATTACATATTGGACTAATTGCCTATGTATTTTAATTAATGTTTTTAGCTGTACTAACAGCTCTTCTTTAGACATTTTTGCAATGTCTGGATGTGGTGTGTAGCTGGCTAGAAACGGCCACGTTGCTCCTGGTCTACCTAGTAGACCGAGCCTGGTAATATGATCATTATGTTTTAGGGCGCCATTAAACCAGAACAGGAGCTCTTGGAATTTTAGTGGGATTTCAGTCTCCTCGAAAGGAGCGTACTCTTCCGGTGTTTTCTCTATTTTGTAATAGTGAAACTCTTTTGTTCTAGCGTTTGCCGCTGGAAAGTTTATCCATGAATAGAATACCTCTGTCTGCCGATATTCGTGTGCCTCTATCACGAAAATTACTGTACCACCTTGTGGTGTCAGTCCGTTTTCTATAAGTAAAGATTTTCCGTTTTCCGTTTTCTATAAGTATAGATTTTCTTAAATGTGCCGGGATGATTATTGCACCCGGTACCGTGTCGTCGGGACCCTGCTGAGTCGCATCTGCTGCGGCCTCAGTGGTTCCGTTTTCTCCTGGCATTGTATAAATGCAAGGTTTGCAGAGTAGGTCTCAAAGGAGACAAAGATTAGGTGCACAATATTATGGAACACTGTATCCTTCAACGTTGAATAAACCAGAGCTTTACATAGGAATCTCTTCCAACTAAGGTCGGGGGGATTTTAACCTTTCACCCACTCCAGACGTCTATTGGAGTATTTACGGGAGAAAGGGGTCTGTGTGAAATATGCACGACTGAGTTACTCTAACGTCTTGCGTTAGTTTATCGCCTTACCAAATGTTGGGCGCCATGTATTGTAGTTCCTATTTTCCCAATAGGCCCTGCGCATTGGAATAACATGAACAGTAGTATCGACGTAGAAGTGCGGATCTTCCAGGCCTCCACTGACTATGTTAAACTTAATTGGGGTTGTTACCAACTAGCTCAGAGGTCACTGGAAACTTTCTTGACTGAATAGGAAGTGATCAGCTTCCCTGGCACAGCCAAGAAGGGATTCAGTTTTCCAACAACCGTGCAACATGACAACTTTGCTCCTCAGATCAAGAGTCAATCTCTAGGGTCGTGTGAAACAATAGACAGTTATTTTACTCAGTCAGGTTGGTGCAGATTACTTTCACAATATGTAGAGAATAGAGAGACGGGCGTTGTCAATAAAGGGTAACATTTATTGAACAGTCTTTCTTCTCATACAAGAGAAATGAATTGCCACAATTGCAAGACTTGTTATTATAAAAAGTACGTACAGTAAGATGAGTATTGCGAAATAATACTGTAAAAGCATTGATATGGTTTCTTAGCCATACAATGGTTTAAAATGAATAAAACATATATACATTCATATATACATTAGGCTAAAATACTCATCTGGTGCTTCTAACTACGCCTACCCCAGTGTACCTGACCTAAGCCTAATACTTGGGAGGGGAGTAAGTAAGTAGCTTTAGTTTAAGTTGGTTTTGCCAAGGTTTGCTTCAAGAATTCTCTCTAATGGTTTAGTCAACACCATACCTCTGGAATAGAATGATGGAGGTCTGGTATCTCCCTCAGGGCTCGATATCCCAGTCACCCGCAAGGGTAGACCAGAAACGCCGGAGCTGGATTTCTCTGCAGGAGAAAGACAGCGTCTCTTCTCAGCGCGTCGAGGAGGAGGAGGAGGAGGGGCAGCATCCGTGGGCAGCTTGCATCTGCTGGACTCTTCGCAGGGGGACGGCTGTTCAGCTCCTAAGTTCACCACACCATCGTTCGCTAGTTAGCAGCGATAGCAGTAGCGATTGCAGCTATGGTATCATCAGCATGACAGCTTCTTCAGCAGCAGCGAGATAGCTGGCAGCATCAGCTTCAGCGAAACAACGGCAGACAGCAACACAGCATTGATTGCTTCAGCACAGCGCTTGCTTAAGGCAACGTTGGTAATATTTATACCTGAAA
The DNA here is from genome assembly GCF_964263255.1 of Lissotriton vulgaris. Lineage (NCBI taxonomy): Eukaryota > Metazoa > Chordata > Amphibia > Caudata > Salamandridae > Lissotriton > Lissotriton vulgaris. The sequence continues at coordinate 419,885,878 of NC_141696.1, forward strand.
GGTGCCTTGTTTGACGTAAGTTTTTGGACATAAGACGTCAATAAAGATGTCACTAGGAAGTGATCGTCTATCAGTGCTCATTAGAGTTCTATTACTAATCAAAAAACACAGCAAGCGGGGATTTCCAGGTTTGCTGAGTTTTTATCTTGTTGAAGAACTCGGAGTGTTAATCTAGGAATCTCAGATAGTAACTTCTGCTATGTCATTGCACTAATTGGTTGCAAAGGAAGTGGCAGAGAAAGCTATTCTGGAATGTGGCTCTGTTCATGGGAGGCCAGAGACGAGTTTCTGAATATTGCACTTAAACGGTTATGCCAATATAGGGAATAAATGGATTTATAGCTGAATAGGGGCATAAGGTCACAGTATCGATCAGGGTCCTAGATTAGCACGCAACAATGTACCTGAGCCTCTTCCATGGGACAGTGAGTGCTTAAAAGCATTCCGGGACCTGAGAGAAAGTCTCTGTTGTGCCCGAGCACTAGAAATGCCAGATTACAGTAGGATTTTACATTGTTTAGCAGAGAGAGGGAGGGCTGTGCTCACTTGGTGCTTACCCAGATGCATGGAGATGAAAGAAGTCCTGTGACTTGTTTTTCGACTACCATTGACCATGTAGCCGCAGGACTTCCTGGTTGCCTTGAATCAATGACAGCTGTTGGAATTAGTATCGAGAGGAGTGAGAACATAGTGATGGGATACCCTTTAACTGTTATGGTCCCTCGCTATGTTAAAATGTTGCTTACCAGATCAAAAACCCAGTGCATGACCAACAGTAGGCTTACCAAATGTGAACAACAGATTTTGGCAGGGGAAATTTAGTATTAAAGTGTTTCTAAATTCTGAATCACTCAGCACTACAGCAATGCTTGCAGATTGCAATGGAGACAAAGTTGAGCATGATTGTCTAGACTTTGCAGACTTATGCACCAAGCCAAGGCCAGATATAAAACATGAGCCTTTGATTAAGCCTGATTATGTATTGTTTGTTGATGGCTCATGTCTAAGAAACAATGAAGGTACCTTTAGAGCAATTTAGGCTCTCTGTACAATTTGAGACATTGTAGAAGATTCATGGCTTCGAGGTGGGACCGCCACACAAGTTGCAGAATTATTTGCCCTGATACGAGCCTGCAGTTTAACAGCCTAATTGAGAGTGACTGTATTTACAGACAGTTAATATGGCTTTGGTGTCATCCATGATTTTGGACAGGTATGGTCACAAAGAGGTTTTGTTACATCATCTGCAGAACACCGACAAATTACTGTCTCACTGTAGCTAAACTGTTGTTGAGAGAGTTGATATCAAGGTAAGGCTTATTGGTTTGTCTGGAGTCAGATCGTATTACACATTTTAATAATGAGGTCCTGAGAATGATTTGTGCAGCCTTACAGATTGAGCAGAGGTTACACTGTATTTATCGACCTGAAGCCTCTCCAATAGTTGAACAGCTCAATGGTTCTCAAGTCCCGATTGGCCAAAGTTTTTGCTTCTACACCAATGAAATGGCCAGATGCTTTACCTTTGGTGTTAATGAGTCTCCGAAAAATTCCTGACTAAGTTGTCCCCTCATGAAATCTTGATGGGGAGTGAGATGAGACTGCCTACTTTACCTGCAAATGCACTTTTGAATATCACAGATGATATGATACTCGACTACTGCAAAACATTTGTTGATGCGGTGCATTCTGCCTCTCACTAGGATGAAACTGTCACCTTAAATCAGCATCGAAAACAGTGCCACGACCTCAGTCATGGTGCCTGGGTGTTGGTCAATAAGAACATTTAGAAGTCTTGTCTGGAACCAAGATGGAAAGCCCCGTACCAGGTGATCCTCATCATGAACACTGCTGTTAAGTGTTCCAGAATACCAAACTGGATGCATGTGTCACACACCCGGAGAGTAAGAAATTCATACGAAAAAATAGTGTTCTGTTAGTCGGAACAAAGAGCACTAGTGACAGAACTGTTAAAAGTTGGCCAGTTGCAAGGAGTAATACAGCAAGAGGCATAACAGCAAGGAGGAGAGAGGGGTGAAGAAAGACAAACAGTTGCGCCGATTCACGTTCCTGTTACTTTTCAAAGATGCATTGAAGTCTCTAAAGAAGAAGAAATAAAACTTTAAACCTGAATTGTAACCATTAGAGACACCTAGAGGTCTATTACAATAGTGGGTGGTTCGCCATCGCCTGTATGGCGGTGGTGATCCGCCCGCCATTACCTACCACCCGCCTACCATTTACCCCACCATATTATGCTGGTGGGGTGACCCCGGCAGACAGAAAGACCGTCTGCCGGTTTTCTGCCCGTCGATGAGTCGGCTGGGCAGAAAAGGGGCTGAATATGTTGGCTGTGTCTGCAAGACACCGCCATCCCTATTACAAAACAGACGGTTCCTAAATGTGGGGCCCATTGCGGGCCCCAAGGGTGTTGAGGGTGTGGGGGGTACACATGGGGGGTACCTATGATACCCCCCTGCATTTGCATGCACAACGTGGCAGGCACCGCATGGTGCCTGCCACGTTGTGCATGCAAATGCACAACATGCCTTTTTTTCATTGAGGCTGGTGCTGATGAAAGCACGGCCCGCCGCAATGTAAAAAATGCTGGATGCACCGGCCAGTGTGGCAGGTGCATCCTTATATACATCACGGGACAGCTGCACATATAGCGGGCGGTCCCTTTTGCCGTTACAGTGCCCGCCATCGTAATAGACCCCAAATAGGCAAATGAGTTTATGATATGGAAAATTGTTTCTAAAGAGCAGGGAAAGGGATTATTAGAACAATATGTGTGCCAATATTAAGTGTAAGGATTTGCATATTGACCTTGTGTGCAATTTACAAACTTTGTAGATTTTGTATTATAAGATGAAAGATCATAGAAAGAGACAGACAAATGGAAAGGGATTTAGCAATAAATGATCGCATTTGTGATGAATACCGAAAGGTAAAACTATATGAGAGTTTGAAAAGGAAGAGTAAAGACTGAGTGAACCCTAAAGATTAATTTTGGATGAAAATGTGATGATTAAACCAACCATCAGATGCAGCCACCCCCCACAATGTTGTGGATGGGGGATGCCACTACCACCGTGGTGGTGGCATCCTAATTGCCGGTGCCGGATAGCCGCACCACTAGCGGCCAGCCCCAGCACCACCAGGGTGGCGGGCGGACAAAAGTCTGTCCGCCATCCTGACAGGCCCCTTAGATACATGAGTATTAAATATGTGATCCATTTAAAAACAATTTAATATTTTATTAATTTATGCAAATGAATTTACAAATATTAAAAAAAAGAGCAGGATACAAGGGATTTATCTAGGAAAGTGCATTAATACTCAGGTGTCAGATATGATATTAATTTAAATATTTAATGAAAATATATTTTACATTATATTTTAATCAAAAATACTTAAAAGGGTGATTAACAATGTTTAAACATTGATCAACAAGAATATTATATTTCTAAAAACAAATCACAGTTAATTTATAATATTTAAATGTATATTTAAAGAGACTACAATTCGATGTGCAATAATTATTTTATTATAAATATTACATTTATTTAAAAATGTTTAAAAAATAAAACAATACAATTTATTGATCAAGAATGTAAAACACATTTTTATATATGGTAACACATACTTCTTAACTTAATTAAAACATTTCCCCAATGTTTTCCTTTTACTGCTCTTGAAGAAATTGTCATTTTTTCGGTCTTTATTTCAGCTTTACCCAAATATTTCAGCATCTGTTTCTACAGTCGGTAGAGCATTGCGGTCAATGTTGGAAGCAAGCAGGAAGTGTGCTCAGCTAAGAATCATTTAATTTGCTTATTTAGACATATTGGTATGGAAACGCATTGTAAGAAGAGATCGAGTGAGGTGGATAGATGTTATAAATGTACTTTTTTTTTAACCAGTTTTACATCCTCATACAGGTTATTTTAATATGCCCATGTTGAGATGGTAGTTTTTCTTTCAACATAGGTTTTAAAAACAAGAAAAAAATGATGAACATTTATTGTTAAAATCTATTTGAAATAAAAGCAACATTCTTGCATGTATCACTTGGCAGAGTTAAGAATAGCCACTGTCCAGCAATTTCTCTGAGGTGAAACTTTGAGGAGTAAGAATAGCGCACTTGTCCAGCACTTTTCCCTGTGGTAAGACTTGGCTGAGTTAGGACAGTAAATCTGTCCCCCAACCAACGGACCAGTAACTTCCCTGAGGTAACACTTGGTAGACTTAGAAAAGTAGGTCTGTTTCTGAGACACTGTCCAGCACCTTTCTCTGTAGTGACAGTTGGCAGAGTTAGAATAGTAAATCTGTGCCATAGCCATTGTCCAGCACTTTCCCTGAGATAACTCTTGGCTGCTTTAGAATAGTAAATCGTCCCCCCAGTCACTGTCCAGAGTCTGTCCTGAGGAAATCCTCGGCAGAGTTAGAAAAGTAAATCTGCGCCCCCCTCAGCCACTGTCCTGTACCTTCCCTGAGGAAACACTTGGCGAAGTTAGAATAGAAAATCTGCCTCTGGACACTGTCCAGAATAGTAAATCTGTCCCGGTTCCTGAGGTAATACTAGTTAGACTACTCCCAGCCACTGACCAGTACCTTTCCTAAGGTAATACTTGGCGAAGTTAGAATAGTAAATCTGTCCCATAGTCACTGTCCATCACCTTCCCTGAGGTAACACTTGGCGGAGTTAGAAGAGTAATTCTGGCCCCGGTCACTGTCCAGCACCTTTCCTGAGGTAACACTTGATGAAGCTAGAATATTAAATCTGCCCTCCAAGCCGCTGACCCATACCTTCTCTGACTATACTTCAGTTCCTTCTTTATTTATTTAAATTTGAACTTTGACACTGTTGAGGAAATATTATCATTACTTTTTAAAGAAAAAAGCTAAATATTCTTGTATTTTAACCTACATTATTGTCTGCATTAAAAATGTTCACAAATAGCATGGGGTTTTGAGAATCCACTGATTTAATATCTGTAAATGTAAAACAATGAATACATTTCCATTAATCTATTATGCCTTGGGATTTGTTTACAAAAAACATGTTATACTTACTTTCATAGATTGAACAGTGTCTCACAGTATTTATCATTTGGGTATGTCAGAAGGCAGTGTACCACTGACTAGAATATGGTGGATGCCTCTTTGTATATGGTCTTTAAGGGTAAACCATAGTTCACATTAAATTGTTAGAAACCAATCAAGCAAAACATGAATAAAGTTATAGTTATTTTTCTGCTGAAATCTAACAAGTATTTGACCTTCCTCACAGAGTTTGTCTGCCATCTTGTTTGGGGACAATGTGTTTGGTGATGTAGAAATGAAATAAAGGCCTAAGTTTAAAAGCTACATAATGTTTTAGTGCTGTAGAAAACAGCAGTGCTTTGTTCTAATGTGGTGCGTTGTTATATCATTGTTTTTGGAAACATTTGTGTAGTGTTGCAGCTTTTTGCATTGTGTTGCTATACAAGGATGTTGAAAAATGTGCGTAAGTTTGCGATGCATTGAGTTGACTTGCGATGTGTTGCTTTTTGTTGTGTTCTTTTTCATGAAAATGCGTTTCACAAAAGTGCTTTTAATATAAAAATGTTGCACAAATATGATATGGAAAACTATAATTAATTAATCTACGTAAATATAATTTTCATTTTTCCCCACATTTATTTCCTTTTTTTATCAATAAAACCGTAGCATGGTAAAGGTTTCCGCAGTATTTGTCTAAGGGCCTTATTACGAGTTTGGCAGTGCGGTGCCAGGCCTGCCCTGCTGCTGCAGCGCCAAGCTAGTGTGCAAGCCGCCCGCCAGATTACAAGTTATTCTCGTGTCTGGTGGTCTTTGTTGGTGATGCTCCCAAGGCAGTGCCCTGAAAATGTTCACCACCATAGGAACACCATAAACAGTTCCTGCACAGCATGATTGTAAAGTCCATGCGGTGGAGGAACTGGTGTGCATGTACACAGTGGGGGGGGGACAGCGTTTACAACGCAACTTTTACCATGCACTACCTTTACCACGCAAATTTTACAAACCAAGTCGTTACAACGACTTGCGCTGGGGGGCGCTGTAGGATAGGGAATGGTTTAATTTAAAACCTTCCCTACTATCCACGGGGACTGGAGTTGGAATAGTAAATTAAACTAATCACTATCCAGTGCCCCCCAACGCAAGTCGTTGTAACGACTTGCGTTGTAAAAGTTGCGTGGTAAAGGCATGCGCTGTAAAAGCATGTGTCGTAACGATATACATCTCAGTGGGCGCACATGTTGTGCTCCCCTGTGTGCATCCACAAGAGGCCGAGGTCCATGGGGCCCTGCAGAGCCCCCTTTGTTTCCTCTACACCACAGTGTTCTTGGAGTAAGAACCTCCATGACAATACCGTCAGAGATGAAACTTGTAATGTGCCTGGCGGGACTGCAGTGGGTCCCGCCAAGTATATTGCAGCCTCCTAATCACCTCAACACCGCCAGGGAACAGCAGTTCTCTGGCGGCTATGGTGGGCAGTTGTGGTCTGACTGCCTAAATCATAATAGGACAGATCGGAGACTGCCACCGCCACGCCCCCCCACGAGTCTGGCGTCAGTGGACCGCCAGACTCGTAATCGATCTAGAAATGGTAAAGGTATGCATTGCAATGTGATATTGTTATATATTTGTTGTTGGGAAACATTTGTATAGTGTTGTGTATAATATATTGATATATAATAATGTTGAAAAAACGTGCTTAGTGTTGTGTTGTTTTGTTTTGGCTCGTGTTGCAGGGTGGCATCATCTTGAAAATAGTTGCATAGGGTTGGGATACATTGTGTTGATGTGCGATGTGTTGTGCTTTGTTCTTTTGCACGCAAATGCATTTCACAAAAGTACTTTTTATATAAAAATGTTGCATACAATTTTATGATATGGAAAACTATAATGAATTAATGTAAATATAATGTACATTTTTCCCCCATATTTGTTTCCATTTTTGATGAATAGAAACATTGCACGTTAAAGGTTTCTGTAGTAAATGTCCAGATTACAATCTTGGCAGTGCTGTGCCAGGTCTGCCCCACTGCCGCACCTCTAGCAACCCGCCAGTTTATAAGTTATTCTCGTAAAAATGGTCACCAAAAAGAGAATGCCAAACACAGTTCCTGTATGCCATGGATTTGAAGTCCATGCAGTGCAGGAACTGGTGTGCATGCAGAGCCCCCTTTGTTTCCTTTTCACTACAGTGTTCTTGGAGTGAGAACCTCCATGACACCACCGTGGGAGAGGATACTCGTAATATGCTTGGCAGGACCGTGATGGGTCCCACCAAGCATATTGCAGCCTCCTGACCCCACAACACCGGACGGCTATGGCAGGGCTGTTGTGGTCTGACAGCCCAAATCGTAATAGGGCAGTTGGGAGACTGCCACCACTGTACCCCACGAGTCTGGCGGTCCATGGACCTCCAGGCTCGTAATTGGGCCCTATATGATGAAGGTATGCTTTACAATGTGATGCGTTTGCTATATATTTGTTTTTGTAAACATTTGCATAGTGTTTGCATTGTAATGATATACAATGATGTTGAAAAAATTTGCTTATTGCTGTGTTTTTTTTATTTTGCATTTGGTTCCAGGGTGGTATTATCTTGAAAATATTTGCAGAGGTTTGCGATGTATTGCATTGACTTGCGATGTGTTGCGCTGTGCTCTTTGCAAGCAAATGCATTTTGCAAAAGTAAATTTTACATTAAAATGTCATAAAAATATGTTATGGAAAACTACAATTAATTAGTCTATGTAAATATAATTTACATTTTTTCCTCATATTTATTTCCACTTTTGATCAATAAAAAAATTGCACGGTAAAGGTTTCCGTGGTAAATGTCTAAGTGGTAAAGGTATGCATTGTAATGGTTACTTTAATATAAACCATGTACATTCATGGTAAAGGCATGTGTGGTAAAGACGTGTGGTAAAGGTATATGCACAGTAAAGACTGTGTGGTAAAGGCATGCATGGAAAAGGCAGGCGTTGTAACGTCATACAAAGGTCAGAGGTCTAAAAGGACTTGTCATCACAACAGAATTATAGAACAATGATAAAAGAGATGAAACATGTAGCCCAATGGCGTTCTGTGCATATGTGTTTTAACATGGGCTTAAACATTCTGAAGAGTGAGCATGCAATTCAAAACTGTTCAGTCTGCACATATAGGCAAAGTCTAAGGAAAGCACAAACTATCAAATACTCTTAGAGCTAGCATACATAGGAAGAGTCTATTTAAGAGTTAGTAAAGTTAGTAAAGGAGCTGGAGGTCATTGAAGATTGCAAAGTCACTTGGCTGACATGTATCAGGACATTCTATACCCAGATACTTGTGAGGAAAAGTCTTCCTCCACTTCGTCCCATATGTGTTGAGGATCGATAAAATATCATAGGGCAAAATTATCTTACAAATTGGTGGGAACTGAGAGGGCCACATTTTCTCCAAGCCAGACCCTCGTACCACAATCCCTTTCTCAGCCTCTGCAGTTACAAAGTATCTAATTGATTGCATAATAATGTAAATGTACCCCTTCTTTTCCCAATATATGATGTTCTTTCTTTTCATAGACTCTCCACTCCATCTTCTCACACTGTTTAACCCCATACATGCTTGTGACGGCTGGGAGCCGTCACGCATCACAGTGTGTGTGTGCGGAGGACTTCCCTCGGCCGTCCGAATCCCGCCCACTAATTGAAATGCCCGTACAGCGCAAACATTTGCGCCGCATGCAAGGGGTTAATGGCTTTATAATGACATCCTTTGTCTTCTCTATGTTAGCTCACAACTCAATCACTCCTTGATTCCAGAATGCACCCTCAATCATACAGTGTGACACCAGCACCATGGATGTCAAGTCACCAAAATGCCAGGTGGAGCTTAAGTGACATCACACACCTCAAAGACATCACAGGAAATTATGTTATATCATAATTGACCCCATAATAAGTGCACAAATTATATAGTAACACAGCTGTTACTAAAAAAGAAATAAATGTGGGCCTGATTCACAAAGGTAAACTTACACTTTTGCGTAGGATTAATTGCTATTCACAAAGGTATTTTACGAGTAGTATCTCTATGACAGTGGAGTCTTCACAGAAAAAAGTAGGACTTTTTATGTGCAGAGACTTAGCAGTTGTACAGCTTCTACTAGTAAAATACCTTTGTGGATAGCAAATAATCGTAAATCTACACAAAAGTGTAATGTTACCTTTGTGAATCAGGCCCTGTGTTTTTTAGATATCACCTGTACTTAAATATGAATGCTGACATAATTTGCCTAGTAAACATTATGATTACCCTAGTTTACACAACAAATTAAACCGTATTGATAAAACACAGGAAAACACTTTGAAAAGTTTCATTTAGCAGTCATGTCAACCTATACTCACGTATATGACCATATATTGAATATGAATTATGTTATTCTTTATCATTGTTAAAAAGTTTGAATCTATGATCGAAGGAAACGCACAGTCACTGCTCCTCAGCACGAAAGTGAAGGTTTTTGTTGAATCCGATGATTTTCGGATGTATTCACACTAATTAAAAAGACAAGTTGCATTTTATTTTACTTTTTTGTTTATTCAGATTTATGTGCATTGTTCCGTTGAAGTTATTTGATAGAGTTTGATCCCAGTCTGAGCAGCAGAAAATAAACCGTGCTCATCAGGAGACTGTTTACATTCTGCTCTTGGGACTGCTTTCGCCATTTTGAGGCCAGGGTTTACAAAGACAGTGACAGAGGTAGCAAAGGACAAACCAGGGGTCACAGTGGCAACCACCGGTGACCTCTAAATGACGTCCTAGACCAGCGCCAGTCACAATTAGCAAGGATATATTTTAAAATGCTGCACAGATGAGGCTCCTTACTGTACAATGCTAGTGTGAAAAAAGACACCGCACCCCTTCTTTATTTACCCATGCTGGAAAATTATCCCCACAACCACCCATCAGTCTTCGGCTGCACCAATGCGAGACCCTTTTCCTGGCAGTGCTCCAATCCTTAAGCTTACTCTTAAGTGTGGGTTTCCATCTCAGTTAATGAGTTGTGTTACCCTAGATGAGTGCTGCTTAACCTTTTGACTTCTAAGGGCCTCCACTTAATCATTACTGTAACCTGGAGACCCCCACTGAATCATAATTGGAATCCGGGAACTCTCACTGAGTCATTACTGGAAACTGGGGACCAGGGTCTAAGCATTTGCGATGATTTGAACCTCAAAACAAAACAGAAAGGATACAGAAACAAACATTCATAAAACGCTGAAATATTTCATTTTATTGACAAGCAAATATATATTTTGTATTTTAATAGGAAGGTTGGAGTGTTTCTAAATTTAATTGAGGCCATTCATTGTCCATACTGTAGTCTGGTTGAAACACTTGTATTGCTCCCACAAATTAATCTGAGGATACTAACTTAGAGCCCACATTTTACAAACGCGGACTAACACTGTGGTGTAATTTGAATCTTTTTTTAGTGTTCACAAAAAATGTAATGGTAACTTTGCAACTGTGGATGTGGCGGAGAACTCTGCACATAAAAAGGTAGGACAGGCCTATCTTTTGATATGCTGAGTTCTCTGTTCCGACTGCAGAGTCTCAGCAGTCATTAAGTTACTATTAAACCATTTGTTTTGAAAACTGAAAAGAGTAAACTTGAACAAAACTGTGAATCGGGCCCTTAATTTTTAGCCTCAAGTTTTACATTCCTTCACATTTACAATATTCATTTGTAGATGTTGCTTTTCTTTTATGTACACTTGATTAATCTGTTAATATTATTTATTTTTCTAAGCAGTTGCAGACCCCCTGGGTAAGCTTCATGGAACCTCAAGGGTCCCTGGACCACAGGTTAAGAACCACTGCCCTAGAGTGATGCAATGCCATCTGTCACCATTATAATTCAGCCTCCATTGCCCGAATTCATTTTTGTAGATTTCCATGTCTATGTTCTCTTGTCCATGGCTTTGTGTTTACTCTTGCCTGAAGGGATTACCCTCGCCACTCCTTAGCAGGAATGTCAGAATTGAATGCTTTTTGGAGGAACCACACTCCCAAACACTCTGCAAAGAATTGAGCTTCATGAATGTTTGTTGGACATGGCCCTTCTTAGGGGAATTACCCCAAAACGTTTTGCTTTTTCCTCCTAGTCTTTGCTGACTCTCTCTGTATGACCTTAGGAATCTGGCCACCTTCCCACTGTACTGCAGCGGGAAGGTGGCACGCCCACCTCACCCGTATTGGGCAAGGGGTGTGTATATGATGAATTTAGGTGCTGTACCTCAGTGCGCCCCATAAACAGGTACACTACATACCTGCTGAAGGCACAATCCTGGTGAGTAGTGGGACATAGCACTCCATGTGCCACCCACAGGATAGCCTTTCAACTCTGTATCAGGCTTGTCATTGTAGGCTGGAAGGGCGCCATTGCACCCCTGCCTAGATTGGCATCACTTATGCCTCAGCCAACCCTGAATGGGTCATCTCATATCATGAGGGCATCCCCCATGGAGTTCAGAAACATGGGCCAGTCTGCCAATGCAGACCATGAAGGGATCACTTGTGCCTGGGGGGTGTTAACTGTATATTGATCCTTATGCTGTTTCCAAATATGTGTCCTGCCTGCCATTTCAGGCTGTAGGATGCACCCAGGCACATATGGCATTGTGGATAGGTGCCCGGTCTGCTATAGCGGACCGGTGAGTGCATACCTGCATCCCCTGCTTTTTTACACTCGGGTCAGGCCTGCCATGGCAGGCCTATGTCTGAACGTTTGCACCTATGGTGCTAGCCACAAGGTGCCTGGCATGCTGTCGCAAGCGGGGTGGGTGCAATCGCACCCGTAAGGGGGTTGGCCTGAGTACGGCTGACCCAGGCAGGGTGGTGAACATGCACTTGCAGCTAAGGTGCAGACCAGTGCATGCACATTGGTAGCTATCGGGGTTAAACTCATGAGTTGCCTGGCAGGGCAGGTCACTGTATGTATGCACCATTACCTATGGAGATTTCATATGACGCTTGCCATCACAGTGAAGAACCAGATAAACCCACTTACTGGGTCTCGGCGGCAGGGGAACCAGCCAAGCCATCCATACCCTTCATACGTAGTAAAAGGAGACACAGGAGCCTTCGTCTGCAGGAGGAACCCAGATTTATTCAAATAGCACGGGCTATGGAACAGAGTCCCAACCTCGTCAGAAACAAGACAGAGGAGGCTGCTGCTTTACTCCACAGCTAACAAGCCCTTTATACTTTTTCATCTCTGTCTTTTGACTGTTAGTTCATTGTTCAATCAGGGCAGTGTTTGCAGTTGATAACCAGATCCAGACGACGTTTGTAGATGGTGGCCTGGTCAAGGCTTGGTACACAAATCATTGTTCACTCGGCTTGATCAAGGCTCAGTCTTTCAGGTCATTGTTTAATCACCTTGATCAAAGCCCGGTCTTTCAGGTCATTGTTTAATCACCGTGACCAAGGCCCAGCAGTCAGACCATTGTCCAGATAACCTGATCACGGTGTCAAGGATGTTTACCAGGCTGGGAGCAGGAGATGGAAAACAAATCATTTACACAGGGTGTGAGTGTCTCATGGCTTTCTGTTGAACTGCAAGAACAGGGGGGGTTGGGTGTGCGTAAGCATGGGCGTAAAATCCGTTCCGCTCGCGGATTTTGCGGATTTTTGGTAAATTCGCAATCCGCGAGATTCGCGAATTTCCCGCAAAATCCGCAAATTCGCACGCAGCGGATTTTTTTTCTCTTGGTGATACAATTTTGCGGCGCGCGGCGTTTACTTACCGTCATTCAGCGTTTGCCGAGTTGTTTTTCTTGATATTTTGCGAGTGCTGCGCCATTTTGGATCTTGCTGCGGGATCCCGCGAGAATTTGGCGAGCGCGATTACGTAATCGCGGCTTGCCAACTTGCACAGCGAGAGTTTGTCAACGCGAGTACGCCGTGATCACGTATCGCGGGACTTCGCAATTGCGAGCTTGGAGATGCGGCGAGCAGCAACAATCTTGCACTCGCGAAAATATAAAATTTGGAATTCTGCACAAGAAATCCACCAGCAAGCAGCATAAACCTTCTGGAAATGATGATTTTTATCTGAATAACTCCTCAGGTTGACATTTGCCTGCACTTTTTTTGCGAGGAGTCCATTTTGGGGGGGGGGGTGGGAGGAAGGAAGTGCCCCACAGTCTTCAACTTCCTGTTCCTGTTCAGCAGGCTCCTCCCAGTGCTTTGTCCCTCTCCTGGTCACTTTTCATTTGGATCTGGAGCTGGAAGGATTACTTTTTGTGGATGCTGCTGGATATTTGGATTTGAGGCCTTTTTTGACTTTCTTTGGATCACTTTTGGATTAGAAATTTCACAAGTAAGTTTGTTTGGGGCATTACAGTTGCTGCAACTACAATTTTGGAATTTTCGATTTTTGGGCTGTTTTGGGGCCTTTTGCCCAGGGGTACTCAGCGGTGGGTGGACTGAGTCTTTCTGTGGGGTGTCTTGAATTTAAACATCATGGAGGGCATGGATGGAATGGGATTGTGCTCATTTTTCAGTAATTTTCGTTTTTTTGGGCTGTACTTGTGGCCTTTTCACCAGGGGTAGTGAGTCTTGCATGGGCCTAGTCTTTCTGTGGGGTGTCTTGAACTTAAACATCATGGAGGGCATGGATGGAATGGGATTGTGCTGATTTTTCAGTGATTTTCGTTTTTTTAGGCTGTACTTGTGGCCTTTTCACCAGGGGTATTGAGTCTTGCATGGGCCTAGTCTTTCTGTGGGGTGTCTTGAACTTAAACATCATGGAGGGCATGGATGGAATGGGATTGTGCTGATTTTTCTGTGTTTTTCGATTTTTGGGGGTGTTCATGGGGAGGGACAGGCCATGTGGCTGAGGGCCATTTTGAGTGCTGCTACAGGCCCTGGCCATGTGCTGGGAGGCAAGTGGCCATTTTGAATGCAGGCAGTGTTGTTAGGCCTGCAACCATTTTGCCTAGTTTTCAACCTTTATGCCCAGGGGTAGTGAGTCTTGCATGGGGCTAGTCTTTCTGTTGGGTGTCTTGAATTTAAACATCATGGAGGGCATGGATGGAATGGGATTGTGCTGATTTTTCAGTGATTTTCGTTTTCTTGGGCTGTACTTGTGGCCTTTTCACCAGGGGTATTGAGTCTTGCATGGGCCTAGTCTTTCTGTGGGGTGTCTTGAACTTAAACATCATGGAGGGCATGGATGGAATGGGATTGTGCTGATTTTTCTGTGTTTTTCGATTTTTGGGGGTGTTCATGGGGAGGGACAGGCCATGTGGCTGGGGGCCATTTTGAGTGCTGCTACAGGCCCTGGCCATGTGCTGGAAGGCAAGTGGCCATTTTGAATGCAGGCAGTGTTGTTAGGCCTGCAACCATTTTGCCTAGTTTTCAACCTTTATGCCCAGGGGTAGTGAGTCTTGCATGGGCCTAGTCTTTCTGTGGGGTGTCTTGAATTTAAACATCATGGAGGGCATGGATGGAATGGGATTGTGCTGATTTTTCAGTGATTTTCGTTTTTTTGGGCTGTACTTGTGGCCTTTTCACCAGGGGTATTGAGTCTTGCATGGGCCTAGTCTTTCTGTGGGGTGTCTTGAACTTAAACATCATGGAGGGCATGGATGGAATGGGATTGTGCTGATTTTTCTGTGTTTTTCGATTTTTGGGGGTGTTCATGGGGAGGGACAGGCCATGTGGCTGGGGGCCATTTTGAGTGCTGCTACAGGCCCTGGCCATGTGCTGGGAGGCAAGTGGCCATTTTGAATGCAGGCAGTGTTGTTAGGCCTGCAACCATTTTGCCTAGTTTTCAACCTTTATGCCCAGGGGTAGTGAGTCTTGCATGGGCCTAGTCTTTCTGTGGGGTGTCTTGAATTTAAACATCATGGAGGGCATGGATGGAATGGGATTGTGCTGATTTTTCAGTGATTTTCGTTTTTTGGGCTGTACTTGTGGCCTTTTCACCAGGGGTATTGAGTCTTGCATGGGCCTAGTCTTTCTGTGGGGTGTCTTGAACTTAAACATCATGGAGGGCATGGATGGAATGGGATTGTGCTGATTTTTCAGTGATTTTCGTTTTTTTGGGCTGTACTTGTGGCCTTTTCACCAGGGGTATTGAGTCTTGCATGGGCCTAGTCTTTCTGTGGGGTGTCTAGAACTTAAACATCATGGAGGGCATGGATGGAATGGGATTGTGCTGATTTTTCTGTGTTTTTCGATTTTTGGGGGTGTTCATGGGGAGGGACAGGCCATGTGGCTGGGGACCGTTTTGAGTGCTGCTACAGGCCCTGGCCATGTGCTGGGAGGCAAGTGGCCATTTTGAATGCAGGCAGTGTTGTTAGGCCTGCAACCATTTTGCCTAGTTTTCAACCTTTATGCCCAGGGGTAGTGAGTCTTGCATGGGCCTAGTCTTTCTGTGGGGTGTCTTGAATTTAAACATCATGGAGGGCATGGATGGAATGGGATTGTGCTGATTTTTCAGTGATTTTCGTTTTTTTGGGCTGTACTTGTGGCCTTTTCACCAGGGGTAGTGAGTCTTGCATGGGCCTAGTCTTTCTGTGGGGTGTCTTGAACTTAAACATCATGGAGGGCATGGATGGAATGGGATTGTGCTGATTTTTCAGTGATTTTCGTTTTTTTGGGCTGTACTTGTGGCCTTTTCACCAGGGGTAGTGAGTCTTGCATGGGCCTAGTCTTTCTGTGGGGTGTCTTGAATGTAAGCATCATGGAGGGCATGGGATTGTGCTGATTTTTCTGGGTTTTTTTCGATTTTTTTTGGGGTGTATAACTGAACTGATGTTCCTCTGTCTTCCATTGCTTTTAGGTGCACAAGACTCAAGAGAACCACCAGTGCCAGGAAGAAGTCCTGCAGCAGTGTGTGTGCAGCATAACGTCACGCGACGTCACGTCTGGCCTCTGACAACTCTGCAACTCGTGCAACTGCGGCCTGCTGTTCTGACCTGCTCTGAAGAAGATGGCCCTAAAAAAAGGTCTCCGTAGCTCCTCTAGCAAGAAAGTTGCTAGTAAGGAGCAGAAGAAGCAAGTTACCAAGGAGGCTGGTGTGCCGGCCGCCGCGTTTTTTGGGAGTAAAAAAAAAAGTACGCCTGCAGCAGCAGCGGGATCTGCTGGGGACCAAGCTGGGAGCAGCACCCCCGCTCCATTGGGCTCAGTGCCTCCACCACCACGCCAACTTAAGTCAAAGCCCTTGAGTGCTTCAGAGGCAGTCAGTGTACTTCTTCAATCACCATCGACCAGTGATGTTGGCTCATCGCAAGAAAGTAGCAGCAATGTCCCTGAATCAACACAGGTTTTTGTAACTCATCTGACAAGTGTTGAACAACCACAGCCGCAACAACAACAACATGTGCAAGTACAAGCCCAAGTACATGTGGAAGGAGAGGCAGCGCAAGGAGATGCGCAAGCAGAGGTGCATGGAGGGTCACAAGTGCCCACAATAGTTGTTCCTCCCGAAGTAGGGGCACATCAGGAAATTGACAATCAAACCGAGGTATCATTTGAGGAAGCCACTCCTCCTGATGATCATTCATTGTCTTCCACATCCCTAGCAAGGAAAAGATCAAGGGGGGTGTCTACATCTTCTTCAAGCCCACCTCCTACTGATGATCTGGATGAAGATTGGAAACCATCACGGCAGTCTGAGAGTGAGGCACACCATGATCTGACAAAGATACCTAAACGTAAAAGGAAGGTCGTCGAAAAACTCATAGCTATGGAGTGTGATGAGGCTCAACAAGAAGTGACGGATACTGCTGCTGATGAAGCCTCTCACGACGACGAGCCAGTCATCATAAAGGTCACTGCAGCCCCAGCGGGCATGCAGCAAGGAGACATTTTGACCCTATCCCGAGAAGCTGCTGAGCGTGATGATGATGTCGACGAGGAGGCAATGGAAAGACAACAATCATTGGATTTGGAGTTAACTAGTACACCAACACCTACCGCTTCCATATTTCTTCCTCGCAAGAAGGGACCTCCATCCACCTCGACCTCAATTAGTGGTGGTGAAAGTGCAAAACGTACTGAAGTTCGGCAATCCACATCCTCCACTTCATCTGGCATTAGCAGCAGGACCACCACCACCACCAGTATCGCCGCCTCCTCCGGCCCCCAAAGACATTTCAAGTCTGCAGTTTGGGACTTCTTTAGTGTTTGCCCAAAAAAGGAAAACATAGCCATTTGTAGCATTTGTAAGCTTCGAGTTAGTCGTGGTAAGTTTGGTACCAACTATGGTACCGGAGACCAGAGAGGTCATCTTAGGAGAACGCTCGCTGTCCAATGGTTTGCGCACCTAGAGGCGATCAAGGAAGCTCGAATTGCACGTAATGAAAACGTTGATGTTTCATCTGATGATGACGAGGAGGAAGAAGACGTGTCAAACCCTTCACTTACACCCAGTACCCCTGTCAGCAGCACACCCCATGTGAGCCACACTAAGAGTGTGGGAGAGAGTGAGACACCAATGCGAAAAAGTTCATCAGCGAGCGTAACTGGGTCGAAGATATCATCATCATCATCCCATAAATCCTTGGTCCAGGGCAACATTAAAAAGATGTTGTTTACAGAAGCGCAATATGAACGCAACCACCCACTGACGCGTCTGTATAAGACTAACTGGCTAAAATGCTAGCTCTGGACCTTCTCCCTTTTTCTTTTGTAGAAGGGGTTGGTTTTCTAAAATTAGTGGCAGCGCTCTGCCCTAAATGGAAGGTTCCTAGCCGGTTCTATTTTGCCCGAGTTGCGGTTCCAGCACTACATGAAGATGTTCTGGAGGTGATTGGGGCAGCTTTGCAGAAGAGTGCTGTTCACACTATACATCTGACAACAGACATGTGGACCAGTGGCGCAGGCGCGGATTACATGTGCATCACTGCACACTGGGTCTCTTTTTCAGGGGTTAAAGCAAAGCTAAACGCAGGTTTTGACCCGGACAAAGTTTTTAAAGGTGCTCGGAAACATGCAACACTAGCCATGTTTGGTTTGGAGAAACGTCACACAGCAGAAAACATTTTGGATGTGTTTAACACAAAGGTCCTTGACTGGCTGTCCCCAAAAAAACGGCAGGTTGGTTATGTTTCCACGGATAATGGCGCCAATGTAGTTAAGGCCATGCAGCTGGGTGACTATTTCAGAGTGCCGTGTTTGGCGCACTGTATAAACCTGGTTGTCAAAAAATTCTTGAGTGATAAAGGCAGTGCAGCGTACAGGGTAGTGGACACCTGCCGAAAAATGTGCAAACATTTCAGCCATTCTTTTAAGGCCCGGAAGCATCTGAGGAGCCTGCTATATGAACGTCAAATGCCAGTGAAAGCACTCATCCAGGAGGTGGCAACACGTTTGAACTCAACCTTCTACATGCTTGAGCGTCTGTATGAGCAGTATACGGTACTCGATCACTATTTCTTAACACAGGGTACAGCTCAGAAGGAGGACCTGAGGATGGGTGCGGCGCAATGGGACATAGTTAAAAGCCTGACACGCATGCTTCGTCCTTTTGAGTTCTTCACATGTGCAGTCAGCAAGGAGGACTGTAATTTGGGAAAAGCTATCCCATTGTTGTACATGCTGGAGCACCAACTGAAGGAGGTATGTTCTGTGTTTCAAAAAGATGAAGAAAACCAAGACCCTTTTGTTCTGGCGGAGAAATTATTAGAGCACCTACAAGGTGATGAACGTCTTAAAATGATCCACTCAAACCAGCATTACATTTGTGCTACTATTCTGGATCCACGCCACAAAAAGGCGCTGGCAGGCCAAGCATTCTTTCCTTTTGCTGATGAAGATGTTACAAAGTACAAACAGTGGCTAGCCTCCTCAGCCAAGAGGTTTGAAAGAGAACAGCAGCAAATTGAAGGAAAAGGCAGTACATCAACATCAGCAGGCCATCCCCAGTCACAACAATCCACTTCTGCACCTGTGGCTGCGGCACAAGTGACCTCCCAGCCGTTAAAGAGACCGGCAACCGGATCATCTGCACCACCAGACACAACAGTAACATTGGAGACTGAAGAGGATTGGCTAGCTCGGCTTGGGTTTGGTTCTCAAAAGGTCACAGCAACAGCTAAGCAAAGTGGAGGAACCTTGGATGAGAACCTTGAGTCGATGGTGAAGGACTATCTGAATGACTCAACAGAGGTCTATGTTAATGCTGACCCATTGGCGTATTGGCATGGGAAAAAAGAATTGTGGCCACAGCTCTCCAACCTGGCTTTAAACTACTTGTCTTGCCCACTCGCAAGCGTGTCTTCTGAACGTGTTTTCAGTGCTGCTGGTGGCATTGTAACTTCCAAACGGAGCCGCCTCTCGCCCAAAAATGTGGAGAGGTTAACAATGATCAAGATGAATCAGCACCTCATACCACCAGATTACAGAGTACGAGAAAGCACGCCGGATGAAGACGAGGTGGACAGCAACATAGATGAGGGAATTTCTTCTCTGTCAGGTGACCCTGAGCTCACCCTGCCTGAATTCGCAGAGTATGATGACGAAGCCTTATTCTTATTCGTGGACCGTGACACCGAGCCCTGAAAATGAGACAATGAATCAATAACTTTCTTTTTCGTCCTTATTCACTTTTATTCCTGTGTGTCTGTCTTTCTTTGTTGTGCACGGTTAATATAATTCAAACTTTAATCACCTAATCTCAAAAACAAGCCCTTCAGCAGAACTGTCTTCACTTGTTTGCTTATTGATTTGAAGGTGCCGCAGTCTGTATTCCTCAAGTTCACAAGTTCAGAAGAACATGCTCCTCTATCCTCCTCCTCCAGACTCCTATTTCCATCAAAGCAGAGGGCTGGTTTACGCCCAATGAAGAAAGACTCAGCACTTGTGGGGGTGTTGTTCTACCTCTTTGCGGGTGAGTTGACGGCTCTGGGGCCATTGCTGGGAAGCTCTAATACCGGATAAAAGTGGTTTGGACCAAATCCGAGGCGGAATTTTATTTGTGTTTTTGCTGACTTGCTTGCCTTTGAGGTGCTCTTAGGGGGGGTTCTGTTTGTGGGTGAGTTTCGGGGTCTGTGAGCACTGCTGTGACACTCTAATCTTGCTTGCAATTGCTTTTCAGGAAATCCGTGGTGGTAAACCGGACTTATGGCCTAGCTACACAGCGCGTTTGGACCGAAGGCCGAGAAATATTGTAAGTATGAGATTTTCCTTTTGGCCTGTTTGGGGGTGTTATGCTTTTTGGCGGGTGGGTTGGCGGGTCTTGGGGCATTCCTGGGAAGGTCTAATACCGGATAGAAGTGGTTGGGACAAAATCCACGCTGATTTTTTTTTGCTATTTCTGACATTTTGCTCAATGTAGCGTTTTCGGGGGCCTGTTTGGGGGCTTCCTGGTGTTTGTGGGTGGGTTTCGGGGTCTGGGAGCACTGCTGGGACACTCTAATCTTGATTGCATTTGCTTTTCTGGAAATCCGTGGTGGTAAACGGGACTTTTGGCCTAGCTTCACAGCGCGTTTGGACCGAAGGCCGAGAAATATTGTAAGTATGAGATTTTGCTTTTGGCCTGTTTGGGGGTGTTATGCTTTTTGGCGGGTGGGTTGACGGGTCTTGGGGCATTCCTGGGAAGGTCTAATACCGGATAGAAGTGGTTGGGACAAAATCCACGCTGATTTTTTTTTGGCTATTTCTGACATTTTGCTCAATGTAGCGTTTTCGGGGGCCTGTTTGGGGGGCTTCCTGGTGTTTGTGGGTGGGTTTCGGGGTCTGGGAGCACTGCTGGGACACTCTAATCTTGATTGCATTTGCTTTTCAGGAAATCCGTGGTGGTAAACCGGACTTATGGCCTAGCTACACAGCGCGTTTGGACCGAAGGCCGAGAAATATTGTAAGTATGAGATTTTGCTTTTGGCCTGTTTGGGGGTGTTATGCTTTTTGGCGGGTGGGTTGGCGGGTCTTGGGGCATTCCTGGGAAGGTCTAATACAGGATAGAAGTGGTTGGGACAAAATCCACGCTGATTTTTTTTGTTGCTATCTCTGACATTTTGCTCAATGTACCATTTTTTGGGGGGTGTTTGGGGGGCTTCCTTGTGTTTGTGGGTGGGTTTCGGGGTCTGGGAGCACTGCTGGCTATGGATACTTTACTTTGCAAGAGGTTTGAAGCAAATCCATGGTGGCAGAGGGGAGTTAGGGCCTAGCTGCAGAGCGCGCGCGGAGTGATTTGGGAAATTTGCAAAAAAATGACTAAGTCCCCATTTTTGTACTTTTGCTCTTTGGCTGTTTGGGGGTCTTCTACTCGTTTTCTCCTGGGTTGACGGCTCTGGGGCCATTGCTGGGAAGCTTTAATACCGAATAAAAGTGGTTTGGACCAAATCCGAGGCGGAATTTTTTTTGTGTTTTTGCTGACTTGCTTGCCTTTGAGGTGCTCTTAGGGGGGGTTCCGTCTGTTTGTGGGTGAGTTTCGGGGTCTGTGAGCACTGCTGGGACACTCTAATCTTGATTGCATTTGCTTTTCAGGAAATCCGTGGTGGTAAACCGGACTTATGGCCTAGCTACACAGCGCGTTTGGACAGAAGGCCGAGAAATATTGTAAGTATGAGATTTTGCTTTTGGCCTGTTTGGGGGTGTTATGCTTTTTGGCGGGTGGGTTGGCGGGTCTTGGGGCATTCCTGGGAAGGTCTAATACCGGATAGAAGTGGTTGGGACAAAATCCACGCTGATTTTTTTTGGCTATTTCTGACATTTTGCTCAATGTAGCGTTTTCGGGGGCCTGTTTGGGTGGCTTCCTGGTGTTTGTGGGTGGGTTTCGGGTCTGTGAGCACTGCTGGGACACTCTAATCTTGATTGCATTTGCTTTTCAGGAAATCCGTGGTGGTAAACCGGACTTATGGCCTAGCTACACGGCGCGTCTGGACCGAAGGCCGAGAAATATTGTAAGTATGAGATTTTGCTTTTGGCCTGTTTGGGGGTGTTATACTTTTTGGCGGGTGGGTTGGCGGGTCTTGGGGCATTCCTGGGAAGGTCTAATACCGGATAGAAGTGGTTGGGACAAAATCCGCGCGGATTTTTTTTTGGCTATTTCTGACATTTTGCTCAATGTAGCGTTTTCGGGGGCCTGATTGGGGGGCTTCCTGGTGTTTGTGGGTGGGTTTCGGGGTCTGGGAGCACTGCTGGGACACTCTAATCTTGATTGCATTTGCTTTTCAGGAAATCCATGGTGGTAAACCGGACTTATGGCCTAGCTACATAGCGCGTTTGGACCGAAGGCCGAGAAATATTGTAAGTATGAGATTTTGCTTTTGGCTTGTTTGGGGGTGTTATGCTTTTTGGCAGGTGGGTTGGCGGGTCTTGGGGCATTCCTGGGAAGGTCTAATACCGGATAGAAGTGGTTGGGACAAAATCCACGCGGAAAAGCCTTTTGGCACTTTTTGTAACTTAGGGTTTGTTAGGGTTAGCCCAAGCAGCAGGATTGCATGTGTTTCGGGGTGTTCTAGATTTTTGCAATTGAGTTCTGGGGTCTTAGAGCACTTGTGAGAATGTGTAATTTTGGTTGCAACTCATTTGAAGAAAATCCATGGTGGGAAAGGGGGGATTTGGCATAGTTAAAGAAAGCCTTTGCCACTATTCTTAACTTAGGGTTCGTTAGGGTTAGCAGTATTTCTATTGCATGTGTTTGGGTGGGGGGGTTTTCGAGTCTTGGAGCGATGCTGGCTATGGATACTTTTGCTTGGTTGCTTGCAAGTGGTTTGAATGCAATCCACGGTGGGTAAGGAGGTATTTGGGCCTACTTTTACTTTCAAAGTACGTTTTGTCACCAGTTTTCTGCTAGGCCTCGTTTTTTGAGATTTGATTGGGGGTCTTCTACATTTTTGCGACTGGCTTAAGTAAGGGTCTGGGTGGGAGCACTGCTGGGAAGATCTAATTTTGTTCTAAAACACAGTTTACAGTACACCTAGCTTGAGGGGAAAGATCCGCTACATTAATTTGCCCATACTTATTTATCCTTCAAAAGGTGACTCAGACAGAGTACGCACTTTCAAAAATATTGTACTGTCTACTAGGAAAATCAAAGTGTGACTTTTTGCACTCCACAGCCTACATACCTTATATTTATTTATCAGTGGTGTTGTAATATTATATCACTTCCTGTTTTTCGTTGAATAATTACAGGCCGGGTTTCAGTCTGTGCAATGGGGAAAAAAGGATGGAGTCAGGCTTCACATTAGCGAGCTGCAATTCAGCATCCGCCAGGCAGGCAGTGGACAGGGTGTCTTCTGGTCACCAACATTGATGGACGAAGCGTCAGATGGAATGGAGGAGTGCCGCTAATAAGAGGAATTTTTTTCTGCATGCAACTTACTTACCAAATTCAACAGGACAACTACAACAACATACAGATACAGTATCCATTGTGTTTTTCTATGACTGTGACTGCATTTCTTGGATCTCTCTCTGCTTCTAAATTGATCCCTTAACACATCACTTAGTCCACTCCACTATCACATCTGCACCACACATAGTCATTTGTAAGTGCTCCTACGTAATTCGCAAGTCGCAGCACGCCCCAGCCCGTAGAGGACTGGGATGGCCCCAATGATGAAGCATGTCACCAAGGGGCAACCCTGGTGAGTGAGGGGACACCTAGAAAAAGAGCAATTTCTCAGTTTCTATCTACTATACCTTCCAGACCAACCCCATTGAGTGTTGTGAATGGATTTATAGTGACCAGCAAGGCTCTCAGGTATCTGGCAACAGAGACCTTATGTTGAATATAGTTATCAATAATTCCACACACGCCCTGTACTGTCGCATTCTTTCTTCCACAGTTGTCGAAAGTACTACTTACTTTTCACTGACATGCATGCAGTAGTGCATGCACTTTCAAAGATTGATGGATAGGTTTGTACCCAAAGATTTGTTTATGTTCAATTGTTTGCCCATGCTGTGCTTTTTTTACAGGGTGTCTTCTGGTGACCAACATCGATGGACGAAGCGTCAGCTGCAATGGAGGAGTGCCGCTAATAAGAGGAATTTTTTTCTGCATGCAACTTACTTACCAATTTCAACAGGACAACTACAACAACATACAGATACAGTATCCATTGTTTCTTTCTATGACTGTGACTGCATTTCTTGGATCTCTCTCTGCTTCTAAATTTATCCTTTAACACATCACTTAGTCCACTCCACTATCACATCTGCACCACACATAGTCATTTGTAAGTGCTCCTACGTAATTCGCAAGTCGCAGCACGCCCCAGCCCGTAGAGGACTGGGATGGCCCCAATGATGAAGCATGTCACCAAGGGGCAACCCTGGTGAGTGAGGGGACACCTAGAAAAAGAGCAATTTCTCCTTTTCTATCTACTATACCTTCCAGACCAACCCCATTGAGTGTTGTGAATGGATTTATAGTGACCAGCAAGGCTCTCAGGTATCTGGCAACAGAGACCTTATGTTGAATATAGTTATCAATATTTCCACACACGCCCTGTACTGTCGCATTCTTTATTTCACAGTTGTCGAAAGTACAACTTACTTTTCACTGACATGCATGCAGTAGTGCATGCACTTTCAAAGATTGATGGATAGGTTTGTACCCAAAGATTTGTTTATGTTCACAATTGTTTGTCCATGCTGTGCTATTTTTTCTTGTCTCCCAAAACCTTTCCCAAAAACCCCCGTACCCATCCATTTTTCAAACCCTAACCCTCTTCCCCCGGGCTGTGTGGTTTTGATTGATGTGTGACTAAATTACAGCAATAAATCCACAAACTTGCTGGGGAGGATAAGGTGATAGCAACAGGCTGGTGAAGAAATCCGAGGATATATTCTTACTCTGCTTGACAAAGACCCATGGCTAATGTCAAAGAACTTCAACCGAATTTGTAGTTATACTTTACCATTTGTTCGGCTACAATGTGGCACTGTTCTAGTGTACTGTCACCTGCTATATTCTCTATTGTACCGTTGTATTGCTCAGGAGGACAAACCAGATTTCATTTTCTTTTTTTTCATAGGCATGCAACTGCCACTGTGTCACACCACTAGTACCACCGCTATGAGGAAATTTTATCCGCCCAGGATTGCCAACCTTATTCGCTGTTTCCCGTGGAGCCAGCCCTGGGCCTAGCCCTACTTGCAAACAGAAATTACAGGTAAGATAGGCGTTTGGTTGGAGGTAGTATAATGGAGTATTATGAGAGACGAGAGATTGACGGTAGTACTACTAAAGTCCTAGGACTATTCAGGAAAACAAACTTACTGTTAAACCCCCACCCACCAGACTCAAAAGCAGTAAAAAACAGGTATGGTCAGATAAAGTTTCAAAAAGTATATTTTTATAGCCCTAACAAAATAATCTCCCGCAAGACCCTCCCTAACCCCAACGATTGTCCTTCAAAAGTCCCCTAAAAACCCAACTACCAATTCCCACCCCCCAAAAGTTCCTAAAAAAGGGGCAAGGGACACTATGGCAGGGTGCTGTTGGCTTTAGCAGCCAGGGCATCATGCTCCTTGTGGAGGGTGGCATGTTCGAAGCGGAGGCCCTCCACCAAGTTCTTATAGTTCAGGACCTCCTGCTCCAGGTAGGACAGTCTGAGGGATAAGCGGCGCCGGTGTGCCTTGCAAATCCTGTGGGGGGCAGCTGCTGTCTTTGCTGCTCGGCAGTGGCGTTTGGCTTTGGTAGCCCGGCTCCGTACTGCTGGAGCACTGCGCTGGCTGGCAGCCCGCACGGAGGAGGATGCAGCTGTCCCAGTGGACGTTGTTGTTGTACCAGACTGTGTCTCCTCCTCCTCCAGGGCCACCAGCCGCCGATATTCAGCGACAGTGGCATCCAGCCTCCGTTGCCGGGCCATTCGAGCCAGCTCCTTCCTCCTTGATGGTCTCTTGGATTTGGAAGGAGCAACTACATGAAGAAAGAAAGACATAGTCTGTAACCAATGCTCCTTAAGATTAACACAAAATGATTGAGCAGAAAGTTGTCACAGTACAAGTAGCAAATTGAAAGCACAGTACATAACTATTGAGGACAGTATCTATGTAACCTCCGACTTCTTTATCCTTGCTCTAACATTAGTGGGAGTTTAAGGAACAAATTCTACGAGCACTATGGACTTCCATTACAGTCGACTATGACAGTACACCAGTCTTATTCTTCTTCTTCTCTCTTGTTTAGGAAAATTGGTACGTTATCTTATGCAAGCTGGCATAATGCCAGCGCAGTGAACTTGCACCCGAGAAAAACAGACGCACACCATGGTGAGTGAGACAGACTTGCGTTACTGTACCGGTCCAGTACATGCAGGTGGTGAAGCTCTTACTTTTCTATTACGGGTGGCACTGAGAATACTCTGTTAAAAGGGCTACTGCTTAATTAATTTAGCTTTCACCCTACAGTGCAAATGAGTATTAGAAAAGGAAAATGAAGAAGCTAAATAATCTGATTATCTATCACTTCACATGGGATGTATTTGATGACATATGGGATGACTTTAGGTGCTTTGCTTATTATTGAGTGAACAGTGATACCCCCACACATGAATGACATACTACTACTAAACTAAAGTTATTAAGAGAGGTAGGGAGTGTCCACCGTAATAACCGGATATATGCTGTGCTTGCAGTTGCAATACAAACTACTGCTACTATTCATGGTAGTATTTGGACAAAATTACAACTTCTTTTCCTTGCCTTTCCTACACTGGAACGGACGTGCGGATGCGGTGTTACATGCTCTTCAAAGTAACACTTAGTTCATCCAGTGACCGTCTACTCTCTCTAGATACACATATGCTATCTAAGAGTCAGATAGTACCATGAATGATCCAGGCATCCATCTATTCAAAGTATATGCACACATACAGTTTCTGTTTCACCCACCCAGGCTGTTCTCCTTCCACCCATCCTTGCTTCATCATTCACCCAGCCATGCACCATACCATATTCTTTCCTTCCTAGCCACCTCGGGGACCAAGCAAACACATATCATTCTTCTTTGCCAGTCATCATTACATTTCTCGTCCTTCCACACTTACTTACACCCTTCTTTCGCTTTTCGTTCATCCCTTCCATCAAGTTCACCTCAGATCTGATTGGGATTCTTCTCGCCAAAAACTTTACAGCTAAGTCGAAGTACATTTAGAGGAGGCTACTACCTGGTTTATTTATAATACACCCGTGCAGAAAGCACACTCTGCAGTCTTCAATCTCAAATGAGTAAGGAATGTATAGCTTATCTCTGCCCGCCACCACCGTGTCATCCCCCACATATTTGTCCGGCACTTCCACCGCCTCCTCCCCAGAGTTTTCCTCGTCCAATGCCACCACCACCTCGACGCTGGCCCCGCCTCCAGATGTTCCACCTACAAAGTACATTTAATAATGTTAGAATACACCACTCACTACTATATAATATTTGGTCTAGGAAGAAGAAAGAAATGTGAAAATAACAGTATACAATTTAATAATTTGTGACTGTCTACTCTAAAGTAAAAATGTCCCTTTTTCCAGGGAAGGCTGTTGTCTTGCTGCACTTTTTGGCACAACTGATGAATGCTTGCTTTTTATTTTTAACACGCACCACTTTTTCTCCTAACAGACAGAAGCTTGACTTCTAAGAACACGAGCAAGATCAAGTTCAAACCAAGTGAGAGCTCGGCTCGACCACAAGAAATGTGTCCAATTAATCGTCAGCACTAAGCACTTTTCCATTTCCAGTTAAACGCTTACTTTTATGACAAACTTGATTTTAATAAATGTGTTTACTTTTAATAAAGCTTTTAAACTTAAATAGACTCTGTGGTTTTTGGTCCTCCAGACTAGAGTGGATGAGCTAAAGGTTTTGGAATTTTTGCAAGCATAAGTCCATGCCTCTGCCATCGGTGACTTTGGGAGCTAAATGACTCTGCCACACTATCTAGTCAGTAAGGAGATTGGGGGTTCAACTACAAAGTCTGTTATCACTGAGGTATGTGGAAAGTCTAACAGCACCTATTATAATTGATAAGCTAAGCAATGCATTATTTAGTGTCCATAGTTCTGTTTGTGCAGATTTGTCCCTGCAACAGTAGTAGAATGGATTGTCCTCCTATCCAAACCAAAAGTAAAGTAGTATCTTATTCTTTCTTGGTGGTCATTCACCTTTTTATTGTTGGCAATTGTCAAAGCATATACATTTAGAATACTTGAAAAGACATTATGGACAATCCCAGAGGACTGCACTCAGTGCATAGAGCTATTGCTGACTAGAATGGGAGTCCAATGGAAATGCCAAATGTGCAATCTTAGTTAGCTACACAGACAGACTAATAAGAATAATCTAGTAATACCACACAGAGTCATAGTCGAGGCAGGATAAGAATTTAGATCCTGTCCACAAGAAGATCAAAGACGATTTAGAAAAAATCGAATGAGGAACGCTAGGAAAAAATAAGTACTCTATATTAAAATTAAAACTTACTGGGGCCAGCAAAGGAGCCCTCGCCTGCCCGGTCCTGGCCTGCATCGTCAACAGCACCCTCCTCCTCCTCCTCCTGTGTCCTCCTCTTGCCCCTGGGGGAAGCTGATGTACAACATGAAAGAAAGAAAAACAGAAAACATGCATGATATTTGTCAACCAAATCAAACATTTCAAAAGAACTAACAAAATATTTTTGCGAAATAGCAAATAGACAACTACTCCACGGGATATATTATTGACCAATCTCATGTGGTCGACTACGTTATTACTTTAGTATTGCTTGATTTGCGGACCGTCGAATTGGAAATTACCTTATGTAACTCACTAAACAAAGTACTAAAAAGGTTTGCCTAGGATTGGCAGGCAGCAGTCCGCAGCACGCGAAGTGACAGCCAAAGTCCATTGTGATTGAAGATCAGCGACAACACTAAAGTTTCCTACTACATTAACCAGTCATTAAAATACTCCAACTATCAATCCACCACCACTATTTCTTCTTATCGCCATGTGTACAAAGGAAGGACTGGACTTGAGTCTGTAGGGGCTGATTTAGAAGCCCCTTGCGGCTCTTTTGCTCCATTGTTGCGTGACTTTTGTGACGCAGCGGCAGCACAAAAGAGGCGCAATGGTGCGGCGTATATTAACAACGTGACGCATATGGGAGATGCATCACGTTGTAAAGCCCTGCGCCAATAGGGGGCGTTCCGGCGCAAGGTAGGGCGTTCCTGCGCAGGAACGCATCCTAAAAGTGGCTGAGGGAAATCTACAAGATTTCAATCAGTCACTTTGAGGACAATGATGCGTGACTCAAACCCTGCGCCTGCTTGAAGCAGACGTACGGCTTGACGCAGCATTGGGGAGATAGGGCACCCCAGAGCATTGATGGAGCTGCACCATCGTTGCGACGCAACTCCAGCAATGCGCCGCCTTTACGGCACAGATGCGTAACGCTTTGGTGACGTTTTGGGCCCATGGTGCGCCGCATTGTAAATACGGCGCACCATGGGTGATGGTGGCGTGACGCACAATTACTGGCGCATCCCTGCTACTTTGCAGGGATGCGCCGGTAATTAAAAATCTGAACCTTAGTGTGTAGCATTACGCAGTTCTTTAAACTACACTCATACATAATTTCACAGGCCAATGAAATGAACACAAAATCTAAAACAAATAAGCATAGTAGCAACACTACTGAGAAGAAGGAGAGCAGTGTACCTGAAATGCACAGAAGATTTTGAAATATAATTTACCTACAATGTAATGAGCAGCATTATTGCTCTTGGTAAAAAACAAAAATTTGCAATATAATAACACAGCAGGAGAAAACAGAGTAGTAAAGAAATAGCTACTACTACTCACCAAGCCCGGGGATCTCAAGGCCAAGGAGGTCGAGCAGATCTCGCTCACGGGTCAGGACATCCGTCCAGCGGTGGGTGGCCTGGTTGTAGGTGCGCCAGACCCGAGAGTGGTGGTAAATGGCCTGGCACACCTTCTCCCACCGCTTCCGGAGCTCCCGGATCCCGTACCCGGCACTGATCTTGCCGCCTCCCATGATGGTCCTGGGGAGGCGGCGCTGAACATAAAAAATGAGTTGGCCCACCTCCTCCGGGCTAAAGATCTCCCTGGGTACGACCTCCTCCCCCCTCAAACGCCCGCACGGGAGCCGGACACGGGGTGCGGGACCCTTCCCCTTCTCGGGATGCTTCCCGGCTCCCTTCACCATGGTCTGGGCGGAAAAGATAAGAAAATAGAATAGGGAAGAGAAGAAAAGAAAAGAGTTTAAAAAAGTAGTTTAAAATTAACCAAAAGTAGCAGTAAACACAAAAATATAGGGCTAGAAAAATAGAGGGATAGATAATAAGTAAAATAGATAAAAAAAAACTTCAAACAAGCAAAGGATGGCAGAGATTTAGAGAGGATACAAAGACCATGCCCAGAACCATAGCAATGAATGAGAAACAAGATGGCCGCGCCCGTTCACGACCGCGCGGGTAAGTTTGCGCGAGATTTTCCTCGCGAACACTCGCAAAACTGTACTGGCGAGCCGCAAACTTTGCGAGATTACACTTCGCGCCCGGAAACAGAAATACGTCAGGCAAACAAGATGGCCGCGCCCTTGAACGACCGCGAGGGTAACTTCGCGCCTTGCGCTACGAGCGGCTCACAAAAACGCACAAAACCTTGCGAACTAACACGCCGCAAAAAAACAAATCGCATATTCGCACGAATTCGCGGCTTCCGAATCCGATCTCGCGAGTGTTCGCGCCCCGCGAATCCCGCAAAATTGCAGTAAAACGAGTTTTGCAAAACTGAAAGCACTCGGCAGGTGCAAGAGTTCAAACTCATCATTAGTAACCATTCCCTGTAGTGCTTCCTGACTGGGGCCCCTCCAGAGTTCAGTTGCTAGTTGCAACAATTGTATGACCCTGCTCTGACCCTCACAGCAGGCTTATAAATAGCTACAAGTAGGCCACAAAGGTCCTGGAAAAAAAAATGCAGTGCAACAGAAAGCAAATTACAGATAAGGAAGCAGGTGCCAGACTGGAATTTTAAAACAGTGACACATTAATAAACTAACCCCAAATTAATTCATGTCAGTTGAAGCAGGGCTGGTGGGCTTGCTTTTCCCCCCCATAATCTATAGTGATGATGAACCAGAGGGTGGCATTGATGTAACAGAGGGTGGCAGTGGTGAAACAGAGGGTGCTGGGAACCTGTGATGATGAACCAGACGTAGAAACAACATAATCGCAACCGTTGCGAGCCGAAATGTAATTTCGCAATTGCGAACTGGTACAAAACCCTCGCGAACTGGCAGAAATCCTTGCGAACACAAAAAAAAAAGCAAATTTGCGAGAATTCGCGGATTTTGCGGATTGCGAGTTCGCAAATCCACAAAATTCGCGAACGCGAGATTCGCAAAATTCGCCCATGCTTAGGTGTGCGACAGATTCTGGGCAGAAATGCAGGCTGCAAGATCGCTGTTGTCGTGTTAGTTAGATTTTCCTCAGGCATCAGCAGAAACGACCAGGTGGGTCATGTGGAAGTGTTTGACACAAGATGGCAATGAAAAAGCAATGAAGTCTCGGTACAAATGATGCCGATCAGAAGAACACTTTTCCTCAGACCCTCCTTTTGCCATTGAGTGGCAAATACTTTAAGAAATGTCAATGTTCATAAGGCCATCGGTTTCTTGTTGGAGCATCATCATCATATTATTGTTTTGGGAATGTTAGAGGGTGGAGGCTTGACGGTCTGGACACACATTGTACAGAGCACTGGCAGACACTGAAAGCACAAACAGCAGGAGACCAGGACAGTTACTCATCAGGCAAGGAAGATGAGGTTCCTCCACCCCCACTGGGAAAGGAGGTCCCAGATCCAGCCTGTGAGGGACCAGTTGCCTTCATCCAGATGAATTTCGGAAAAAAGGTGATGCAGACGTTGGATGGTATCGTACACTGTAGGTGCGTTGTCTGGGATGTACACGCAGCAGCTGGAGCCGATCAATTTACACACACCACCACAATCAGCAATGAGGACATCTAGGACCATTCTGTTCTGGAGCGTTATGAGGCGGTCCGCCTGCAGCCATGCAGTGATGTTGGAGAGGGCACCAGCTGTTACTGTGATGGTGGCTTCAAGGACCCTGGTCAGTCCTCATACAGCTCGACTGTTGGCCATGAGGTCCCAGAAAGGAAGGAAACCTTTATAGAAGTCCCCGGTTTCCTGGCCTGCTGTATCATCGGCTGATATGATGCCCCTACATGAGCGGTGCAGAGCGCCCTTCATTGACCGGTGATAACCTCCATGGGTAGAATACGTTGCTGGAAGGAGGAAGGCCAGATAGCAGGTACCAGACCAGTTACGGGGGAGCCAAGTGTAGGCGGCAGTGCCACAGATGAAATAGATGTTGGGGATGCCACCAGCTTCGGAGGAGATGTGGAGTTCAAAGCTTTTGTGATTTCACATGTACTGGTACCAACTTTCTTAGTCTCTAGGCCATGAAGGCAGACACGGCCTTGCACATTTATGACATTCATAGTGTCTCGTTCATCAGGCAGTATCTTTCTTGTGCGGAATCTGGAAAATGTTCGTCGATTAGTTGAGTTGAATACTACCATCTCACCGAGTTCATCTGGTGATAGTAGCGTTGTGGATGAGCTGGTCGGGAAAAAAGGAGCATTGACTTGGCCGGACCTGTTCCGCCAGAAGTCCTCCCGAAATGTTCCAAGGGCAGAATTGGCAGTACCATTGACAGTGTAGGCCTCCTGTATCAATATCCACCATGCAAGACAAGTCCCAGAGATGGAAAAGGCGTAGGGAAAGAATGGGACAGGGTGTATCATGGAATGCGGCATCAGTCCACAAACCCAGCAGTTGGAAGTGTTCATGATCAGCTGATGTTGATGCAACATTTGGATGAAGGTGTTGTTGAAGAATTCTGCACGGCGGGGTAATTCGTGGGCTGGTAGCGTGAAATACTGGTGTTCTGCAGGAGTCGGGGTAGGAGTTGGTGAGGTAACAGGATGGTAGATTAGCAACAGCCAACCAAGGATAGACAGGATGAGGGAGACAAACAACGTCACCACGGTGGCCATGAAGCATTTACTATGTTAGAGACTGACATCTTGTTTCTGGATTCGGGTGTTTTTGACGGCTGCCACTGTCCTAAGCCAGGGACCTCTAGTGGCTGTCTGTGATTGTTGGTTGCTTCACTGGGCGCAGGTGCCACGGGCCCTGTGGCGTACCTTATTCTGACACACCAGCACTACTCTCAGCCGGGGAAGATCACAGCCCTACAGCCTATAGGTACTTGGTGAAGTCAAGGGTAAGCCTTCCCTTGGGAGTGCAAGTTGTATTGGTCAGAAGTAGGGACAGTATGGTCGGGAAACAATTGCTCTTGGTGTTGAGCAGAGTTAAGGTAGGGTCCCACCCTTCCTTTCAGTATGCTGTCACTCTCTGCTTCCGTGGATGTAGAATGCAGTCTGGCATCGCTGAATGGGACAAACATCGGGATTGTTTCTGTTTCTGAGTCTCCTTATCCTTTCCTCACCCACTGATCATAGGGGAGGGGCAGAGGCACACGCCTGCAGTGCGACGAATGCACCCAATTCTTCCAACCTTCTACTCACACTGCAGTGCGGGTGGCCAGTAACACCTGACAGGGCTGTGTCCAGCGGGGCTCGAGGCTCTTAGTCTGTTGACATTTTTTTACCAAGACCCAATCCCCAGGTTGGATGACGTGTCCTGGGCCCTCACTTTTGTCAGGTAGGGCCTCATGCACTGGTGATAAAGAGTACGAAAGGTATTAGTCAGACTGTAGAGATAATCAGGTAATACAGGGTATTCAATGTCAGACAGTTTCTTAGGCCGTGGGACACCCCATACATTGGCAGGACTCCTGAGCACAATTTCATCAGGGGATAGCCCTATTCTGGTGTGGGCCATTGTTCTTGTGGACAGTAGGGCTAAGGGCAGAGCATCAACCCAAGTGACACCTGTCTCGGCTACTATTTTGGCCATTTTAGTTTTTAGGATGCCATTGTACACCTCCACTAGACCTGCTGACTGGGGGTGGTTAGCTGCATGAAATTTTTGTTTTATACCCAATGCTGTACAGACATATTCCATAATTTGAGCAGTAAAGTGGGTCCCGTTGTCACTCCAGACCAAGTGGGGCAAACCAAATCGTGGGAGGTACTCTTTTAATAGCACTTTGGCGGTGGTGATAGCGTGCAGTCTTTGACGGGGTAGGCCTCCACCCATTGGCTGAAGGTACAGACCACCACTAGGACATATTTCAAATTGTTACATCGGTACATCTGGATGTAATCCATTTGGAGGACTTCAAAAGGGAAGGTAGGAGGAGAGAATCCTCCCTTAGGAGTAACTGTGCCTTTTCCTGGGTTATACATTAGGCAAATCATGCATGTTTTAACCAGCTTGTCAGCATATGCTGGTATCTTAGAGTTGTACCATGTAGGTTTCAACATTTTACATATCCCTTTTGCACTGATGTGAGCAGGACCATGGGCCATCGTAAGTACTGGTAGCACGTGGCTGTCAGGTAACATCCATTGTCTTTCCATAGTCGTACGGACCCAACTATCAATTCTCTCCTTTGCTAATTGCTCCTTCCACACCCTTAGTTCCTCAGGAGTAGTATGGGACTGAATATCAATCCCACTCTGTACTGTGTTTTCAACCATGCCCTCGTCTGCCACCCACCTAGCAGGACCCCCTATATACAGTCCTTCCCTTTTCCTAAAAGCTGTTTGTTTGTCCGTCTGGTCAGCCAGGGCATTGCCTTTCCCAACATCATCTGTCACTTTCTTATGGGCCTTACATTTTATAATGGCCACCTTTCTGGGGAGTGTCAGGGAGTCTAACAATCAGTGAATTAGTGGGCCATGTTGAATCTTGGTCCTATGGGAAGTAAGGAAATTCCTTTCTTTCCATACCTCCCAAAGTTGTGGGCCACCCTGAAGGAATATTGTCTGTCAGTATAAATATTTACCGTCATCCCTTTGCTTAACTCACAAGCTCTAGTGAGGGCCACTAATTCTGCTGCTTGAGCAGAGCACTGCGGAATCTGAGCTGTTTCTACTACTCGCTCTAATGTCGTGAGGGCGTAGGCGGCTGAGGGGTTTCCATCTGGCCCTCTGAAACATGATCCGTCAACATACAGTGTACCTTCTGGTTCTGCTATCAGGGTGTCCTGTAGTCAACCAGTCCCTCTGTCTCCTCCTCTGTCCTTAATATGCAGTCATGTGGGTCTAAGCGGGCATCCTGAGTATCCAGTAGGAGTAATGTGGCGGGGTTTAGTACAGTGCATCTTTTGATGTTAATGTGGCTGGCAAAGAGTGTCAGTTCATATCCTGTGAGTCGTGCGCTAGTGAGGTACACTGTCTTGGTGTTATTAAGGAGGGTATCTACAGAATGGGGAACCATCAGAGTCAGGGGGGAGTTCATGACGATCCCCGCACTCTCTCGGACCATGAGGGCGGCCGCAGCAGTCACCCATAGGCATCCTGGGTGAGCCCTTGCAACAGGATCTAAGGTGGCTGAAAAATAGGCACATGGCCGATGGTGACCTCCAAACATCTGGGCCAAGACAGCGCATGCACAGCCGTATATCTCATGTACAAAAAGAAAAAATAGTTTGTTATAATCAGGAGTACCGAGGACCGGAGCAGTACACAGAGCCTTTTTTAAATCTTGGAAGGCCTGTGCAGGCTCTCTAGTCCATGGAAAGGAACTGTCTGATATTTCTTTCAGTTGTGAGTGCAAGAAGAGGTTTGACCATGGCCGAAAAATTGGAAATCCACTGTCTATAGTATGAGGTTATGCCTATGAAGGCTCGCACCTGCTTTTGTGTTCGTGGGGCCGTCATAGCATTGATAATGGCTACACGATCAGCAGTGAGCTGCCTGCCCTCCTTCGAGAGGAGATGACCTAAATAGGTCACCTTCTCTTGACAAAACTGAAGCTTTTTCAAAGAGACTTTGTGATTATGGGGGGCAAAGTGGCGTAACAAACAGAGTAGCTTCTTTACATGCTGGGGCAGAATTTGCAGCAATGAGGAGGTTATCTACATATTGTAATAGTGTGGAATTATCAGGGAGTTCCAAGGAATCTAGTTGACTTTTTAGGGCTTGACTATAAAAACTGAGGCTCTCGGTGAAACCTTGAGGGGCACAGCAGAATCTAAAGCTCCGCCCACCAAGGGAGAAACCAAAAAAATGTCTGCTGTCAGGATGTATAGGAATACTGAAAAAAGCATTCTTCAGGTCTATGACAGAAAAGTGTGTGGCATCAGAAGGGACCATCGTTAAGAGGGCTGTAATGTCAGGGACAACAGGATATTGGGAGAGTGTTATTTTGTTAATGGCTCTCAGGTCAATCACATATCTGTATATTTTAGGGGAGAGAGCATCTCCATTGGCCTTTTTAAGAACGGGAATAATGGGACTGTTACAGATATTGCCACGTGTCTTCTCCACTACGCCCTTGTCCATTAATTCAGATATTATTGTTAAAAGGGCCATTTCTCCTTCCACGGGCAGACGATACTGCCGGAGGCGGGGGAGAAGTGCACCTGGCTGGATGCGTACCACATGAGGGGATATGTTGAGACACCCTACATCAGTGTCTGAGGTTGCCCAGAGGGAGGAAGGTAAAGACTGCAACTCTGGTGGGAGGGGACCTGATAGATACATATAGGAAGTTGCGGTGGGGGAAATTGTTAGGGATACACCTTGGGGACTACATGATATGGTTGCATACAGAGCTTTCAGTAAATCCATGCCTAACAAGTTTTCACTGCAACCTGTAGTAAGGACCAAGGGAGCGTCAACATATGCAGGGCCAATATCGAGAGGAAGGGGTTCAGAGACAGGGCTGGTCACAGGTGTTCCTGCAAAACCCACAGAGACATTCATATTGCCAGAAAGGGGTGCCTCCGGGACTGAGAGACGTGCAATAGAAGACCTGGTGGCCCCAGTATCCAAAAGAAAATTCTGATCGTTTCCCACAACTAACATTTGAACATACGGGCCCCTTTGATCCACTCTAATTTGCACTCTGGTAATACCCCTTTCCTGGCTGTACTATGCTTGGTAGGACCCTGCCTCTTCAACTTCATCATAATCATCATTGTAATAAGTGCGTGTTGCTTCGTACCAATCAAACCTATTAGCCGGGCACTGCCGGATGGGTGCGTCATCCCTGGGCCTGTGTTCTTTATCCTGTGGATGGGGCGGGCCATGGTCCCTAGTCGGCCTCCCCTCCCTGGGAGCGCGAGGCCGAGTCTTCCCTGATCGGATGTTTTCAGCCAACACAGGACACTCATCTATCCAATGGCCGTACCCCTTACAATAAGCACACTGATCTGTTTGGCGGGCTCCTGTATGTTGAGGGCTGGAGGGGGTAGACTGGCGAGCCCTCGGAGAGGCTTGGGGTTGAGGTCTGAAATTCCCGCGGGCATCGGGACCTCCGGGAGGGTAAGCCTGCTGCAGAAGTGCCTTAGTCTTAAGATCCCTAACCTTCTTACTTTCCTTGTCTCTATCTTCATTCTCCCTATTCTCATGATATTGTGCCATAGCCAAGATACCAGTCATAGTTTAGGCAGACCACGTACTTTCAACTTTCTTAAGCCTGGCAGAGGTCTCAGGAAGCAAGTTGCTGACAAACCTATCGACAAATACTGGGCCAGAACATGGGGTACGGGGATCCAAACCACTATCAGCCAGATTCATGAAGCCAAATTGCGATCGCAATAGCTGCGAATTAGCAATTGCGATCGCAACTTGAGTAAAAGCAATTCATGATAGTGAAAATAGCAAAATAGCGAAATCGCTAAATCCAAATTGCGATTTCGCAAAGAAAATCGCAGAATCCTGGAACCAGCCCATTTGCGATTTAGAAATAGCGAGAAACCATGGATTCTGCAAAATCAATTGCGAACTCGCTAAATAATCGCAATCGCCATTCAAGAAAAATCGCAGATTGCGAAAAACACGATAATCGCTATTTGCGAGGCGCAATTTAAGGAGAACCCAAACCAGGTGGTAACCAGCAAAGAAAAAAAAATAAAGAAAAAAAAAATCCTAACTACAAACAGGTGCAGGCCTGACCAAACACACTAAAGGACATGCAGCTGGAGCCTGAGGACTCTCACAATGCCAGGACTCTACATAGTGGTCAGGCGGCGTAGGCTTCAGCGAGCAGCACGGAACAGGCGTAGGATCCAGGAGCGGATATTCCGTCAGCGGGTCACCCTTCTGGGCCAAACCAGGGAGCAAATCTATGCTAAGTACCGCCTAAATGGGCCAATGATCATTAAGCTGATCCAGGAACTAGACCCCCTGCTGCAGCATCCAACAAGGAGGACCAATGCCGTTCCCACCCATGTGCAGGTATTGTGCAGCCTGCACCTACTGGCCTCCAGAAGCTTCCAGGGGATAGTTGCTGTCGCAGGGGGGACATCCCAGCCAACCATGTCCCGCTGCCTAAGGAGTTTCCTGGATGCAATGCTGACCCGGCTACACCACTACATATCATTCCCCACCACCCAACAGGACTTAAATGACACCAAGCTGAAATTCTACAACATTGCACATTTCCCGCATGTAATTGGATGCATTGACTGTACCATTATCCACATCTGCCCACCAGCACAAACGGAATACATGTACCGCAACCGCAAGTCCTACCACTCCCTCAATATCCAGATGTTGTGCAACGCAAAGAATTACATCACGGACATAGTGGCACAATATCCGGGCAGCACGCATGACTCCTTCATCTTCCGGCATGGCGGCATTCACACACGACTGGCCAGGGGAGACTTTGGCGAAGGACACCTACTAGGTAAGTACACATGCCCCCAAATAGTACACTGTGAGCATGTATCTGCGCAGAATAGGCACTCACCCTGTGCTTATTACCCTCAGGTGACAGCGCCTACGGTCTACGTGAGTACCTCCGCACCCCATACCTCAACCCTGCCACACCACAGCAACGGCGTTACAATGCTGCACACATACGAACAAGAAATTGCATTGAGAGGACATTTGGCCTATTGAAGAGCCGTTTCCGCATACTGCACAAGACTGGTGGGGCCATCAAATACACACCTGAGGTCTGCTACCGCATCGTGGCCGTGTGTGCAATACTCCACAACATTGCTACCAAGCGCAGGATACCAGTGGAGATATCTGGCAGTGAATCTGAAGGGGACAACCAGCCGCCTCCACATGTGCGTCATGCACGCGGAGAAAATCCTGCTGAAGAACACAGGTGCCGCAACCACATCACTATTAACTGTTTCTAGTGCACCCATTCCCCTAACAAAACACTGCACTCATGCATGACAAATGTAATAATGACATGAGTGTGAATCAAGTTAGATCATTGATCTTTATTGTTCATGCACAATAAATTGGCCTTTAGTAATTCTGGTGTCTCATGAAGTATTACTCCATACCTCCCCATTTTGGGGTAGTGGGTTTGCAGGGGTGTACTGCATGGCCTCCCTCAGATTGTCTGAGTCCTCACTGTCGGTTACGACGAGACACCCCAAGTCGTCTCTCTGTGTCCTGAGGGACGGTGTTGGCCCTAGTTGCTGCTGTTGGCCTGCTGCTGCGGCGACGTGCAGGCATCGGTGGCAAGGATGCACTGCTGTTGGTTGACGCTGCCTCACTCATGTCGTCAGGCCCCTCTGCTTCTCCAAGGGCAGTGGCCTGGCTGCAGAGCACTGCTGCCGTAAGCAGGTCTAGACACCTGGCCACATCCTGGCAACACTGCACCATCTGGCCCTGCATGGCGAGTGACCTGCGTGCCAGCTGTGATGTTGCATTCCCAACTACATGGTTAGATCTTGTGTAGGCCGATAGGCGGGCCAGGAGTTGGCGGTGGCGTCGGCGGGTCATGTCCTGCTGGGCTACCAGCAGCTGGCTGTTCTCTCGGACAGCAGCGGTCATCTGGGAAATGTTTTGGCCTGTCGACTGCAGCTGGGTGTGAATAGCTGCCAGGAGACGCGCCTGTATACGATGCATCGCCAGCATGCGGCGTTCGATGGCCAGGCCAGGATCAGGTATTAGGAGTGCCCTGCCTGTGCCTGCTGGGCCCTGACGCTGATGGCGCCTCAGTGCGCTGGTGTGTGATCTGGCTCCAGCTGTACGCCTCGTCTGCCTCCTAGGCGCTGGTGGCGGGGCCTGTACCACTGCTGTGGCTGTTTGCTGGGGTGTTGGCTGCACGACTGTGGCTGCAGAGGTGGCCCTGTCCTCACGGGGTGGTGGTGGTGGGATAACTGCTGGTGGCTGTGATGGGCCGGGTCGTTGGGAGGACTGGCCCTCACCCTCAGTGTCCTCCAGGGTCTCGGCGATGTGCAGGGCCTCGCTATCTGTGCTGGCTTGCTCAACTGCACCTGTAATGTGAAAGGGTGCATGATTAATGTTATGTATCTTGCACAAGCAATGTTGATACATGCATGCAGGCTTGCTTTCCCTGACTGGCTTTTGGATTTACTTTGAATTTACTGCTCTGGCTGTGTTGAGCTAACTGGGGGTACATGATTTCACTACAACTACCACAATGCAATGGGGCATTTCTTGTGTGTATGGGCTGCATTGTTGGGGATGTCATATTGCTAGCTCAGGAGTCATGGGCATTGTTGGGGGACAGGGTCTCAGTCGCATGGCACTTACCTTCAGATTCTTGGCTGGGTCGAGACGAGTCCAGCTGCATGACCCCCACGCAGGCTTCTGGTGCAATGGTGTCCTCTATCAGGTCCTCCAATGGGGTGTTCGGTGTGGCTACTGGTTCCCCTGCACCGGTGGGCAGTCGCTCCCCAAGCCTCTCCGCGATACGCTCCTTAGAACGACCTCTCAGGTCATACCAGCGCTTTTTAAGGTCATCAATTGACCGCTGGGTCACCCCAACCGAATTGACCTTAGCGCGGATGCGTTGCCAGATCCAGCTCTTATCTGCCTCTGGCACCCTCCGGGAGTCTTTTCCAAAGAGCCGGGCATGATCCTTGGAGACCCCATCAATTAGATGCTCCAGTTCAAGTTCAGAAAACTTGATTTTGCGCTTTCTCTCCTGCCCACTGCTCCCTGCTGCATCCTGGGACATCTTGGTAAACTTTTTTCCTGCTGGGGTGCTGCACAGTGTAAGGTTTGGTGTTCTTCAGTATCCTGCTACCACTCCCTGGCTCTGTGTTCTGTTTGTGGGTGTGGTAAGCCTACTTCCTGGTTGTGATGTCATCAGTGGGCTCAAAATGTGACTTCCCGTTTTTGCGATCTCGCAGTTAGCGAGATCGCAAAATGCGATTTCGCTAATTGCGAGGTCGCAATTTCTACATTGAAAATAGCCGATTCTGCGATTAATATGCGATTGTGGCAAGATCGCAATCGGCAATTGCGATCGAATGTGATTCGCTTTTTAGCATCGCATTTCTACATGAATACCATTCTGCGATTTTCAAAATGCGAATCGCTATTTTTCGCAATTTGCTAATCGCAGAATGGTACCTTCATGAATCTAGGTCCCTTGTATTCTGTCTCAAAAAGGGTAAAGAAGTCAGCCACATTCTCATCTTTTCGCTGCCTACAGGCATTTATTTTATCCCAGTTAATGACAGTTTCAGGCAAACTTGTTTTCATAAACGTTATTATTTTACCGGGCAAAGTCAGTATGGCAGCTTCTAGTTTAGTCCCTCCTACCCTTGCTTCTTCCATAGCCTCTAGGTCAGCCCATTTACCTCCCAACGCTACTTCATGGTCAGTATGTCGAATTTTGTCCCAAATTTCAGTGGGGACAACTGTACCGAAAAGTAAATCTATATCCTCAAGGACGAGAGTACCTGCAGATATAATCTGACCTAATTCTCTGTAAAAGTCAGCCGGATTCTTTCGGGGATCTGGTAATTGTCCTTTTAACTGCATTACTTCTGACCTTTTCCAAGGAATATGAACCCAAAGCCTGCACCAGTGTGCCTCAACAGCCCCTCGGCCATTATTTTAGGCATCGGTAAGTGCGTTAACAAAAGCAGTGGCCGCCTCTCTCATTGGCATAGCTGTTTCTAGAGGGGTATTGGGAAAAGTGGTCATATCACGGTAAGCCGTTAAAGCAAACATAGTGCCAAACATCCCCTCTCCCTGAACATCGCCTCTTTTTATTTGCGACCTAAGGTCCATTAATCCGGTGAGTATCTGCATAAGCACATTCTCAAATCTTTGCTTGACCAGGGTACACATGTATTCAGCCCAGGTGGTCTGTTCCATATTCGTCCACTGGGAAAAGGTGGACCATATTTCTTTAAAGGCATAAATATTCCTGTTATTTATCCCACATTCACACTGTTGCTTCGGTAGGACATTTTCTCAAAGGGACGCAAAGCTGACTGCAGAGCGCAAGGAGGCCAGTCGGGGGAATTCAACAATTTATATAAATCCTGCTTAACTGTAGACCACGGGGAAGCAGGAAAAGGGCGTGTAGGGGTAAAGCCGCAGGGGTTGGGCGGATGGAGACTTGTTGTCATTCCCGCAGCGATGACAGGGTTAGCAGGCGTGGTCGGTGTCATAGTTAAAATCAGGAGGGATGTTGTGACAGGGAGAACAGTAAGAGGGGCAGTGGGGGCAGGAGTGGGCCGTGGTGGGGGGACATTCGGGGTGTGAGGCGTCAGGGCAGGGTACATTGGGACATATGCAGGAGGGCTTTCTAGCATGGTATCAGGCAAGGAATCACCTTCTTCTCCCCCTTCCATATGGCCCTTTCCTTTCTCCTCACGAGCTGGATAACATTTTTGTAACCGGGCCCCATGCTCCCTATCGGCTATTTCTACTGATTTTGTCATTTGATTTTGTAAATTTTCTCTGGCATGGTCGGCCATTGACATACGTTCTTGTTTTCTATCTTGAGCCTTCTTCTTTCTGGCTCTCTGCTCTATCTCTTTCCTCCAAAATCGGACAGATTCAAACATAGATAGGCGCGTTTTTCTTTTCATTAATTGTTCCTCTAGGTTGGCGATAACTTGGGAATTAAAGGAGGCATAAAGTGGCCACTATAATTCCACGTTACTTTGTTTCGTATATTTTACCCAGAATGAGGAAAACATTATGGCAGAAGGGCCATGTTTAACATACATCTTATGGCCAGGGGTCCCTTCTGGAGGAAGCGGACAAGCCGCCTCCAGCTGGGAGTCCTGCGTACACATACAACAACATAATCTCTTGAACTTACTACTGACTGGCATGCTTGAAAGCAGATAACAGACACCAGCGGGTTTTAAAACTCACCTCGCTTGCTTGGCTTTTGCAAAAGTCAATAACAGCAGAATCATACAGAACAGACACCAGCGGGTTTTAAACACTCACCTCGCTTGCTTGGCTTTGGCAAAAGTCAATAACAG
Organism: Lissotriton vulgaris; assembly: GCF_964263255.1. Taxonomy (NCBI): domain Eukaryota; kingdom Metazoa; phylum Chordata; class Amphibia; order Caudata; family Salamandridae; genus Lissotriton; species Lissotriton vulgaris. The sequence goes on from NC_141696.1 coordinate 419,929,272, forward strand.
CTTGGCTTTTGCGAAAGTCAATAACAGAAATATACAGACTTGGTGGGTGATCAGTCCACCCTTACCTTACAGGGGTAGTTCTCTTCTGCAGACTCAGGGCTGTGTCCTGCTCCAGAAATTATTTGCTAGGGGACTCCAGCGAGAATGCAATCATGTGGCCCAGACCGGGTGGGGAGGAACAGCGGGCGAGTCTTTCGGTTTACCGAATTGCAAGAATCCCTCGGGTAGGGTACCTCCGTCAGAGTCACTCCGTGCACCTCCTCACATCCAATGGGCCTGACCTTCGTGCTCGTGGAGTCCCTGTTCAGGAGCCATTTGAAGAACCGGATTAACCCCTTTACTGAGTCTCGGCGGCGGGGGAACCGCTCAAGCCTTCCATACCCTTCATACGTAGTAAAAGGAGACACAGGAGCCTTTGTCTGCAGGAGGAACCCAGATTTATTCAAATAGCCCGGGCTATGGAACAGAGTCCCAAGCTCGTCACAAACCAGACAGAGGAGGCTGCTGCTTTACTCCGCAGCTTACAAGCCTTTTATACTTTTTCATCTCAGTCTTTTGGCTGTTAGTTTATTGTTCAATCAGGGCAGTGTTTGCAGTTGATAACCAGATCCAGACGACGTTTGTAGATGGTGACCTGGTCAAGGCTTGGTACACAAATCATTGTTTACTCGGCTTGATCAAGGCTCAGTCTTTCGGGTCATTGTTTAATTACCTTGATCAAAGCCCGGTCTTTCAGGTCATTGTTTAATCACCCTGATCAAGGCCCAGAAGTTAGACCATTGTCCAGATAACCTGATCACGGTGTCAAGGATGTTTACCAGGCTGGGAGCAGGAGATGGAAAACAAATCATTTACACAGGGTGTGAGTGTCTCATGGCTTTCTGTTGAACTGCAAGAACAGGGGGGTTGGGTTTGCAACAGTTCCTGGGAAGAAATGCAGGCTGCAAGATGGCTGTTGTTGTGTTAGTTAGATTTTCCTCAGGCATCAGCAGAAACGACCAGGTGGGTCGTGTGGAAGTGTTTGACACGAGATGGCAATGAAAAAGCAATGGAGTCTTGGTACAAATGATGCCAATCAGAAGAACACTTTTCCTCAACAGGCTAGTGCGTGAGCACTGACACACGTATTAGTTAAACCCATTTCTAGTCAGCCATTGCCGATGCAGACTAGAGCCGGGGTACTTGAACCCCTGATGCTCGGGACTATTGTCCAACCTGCCAACACAGGTCTGTGAGCGAACTAGCGCACATGTGCCTAGGTAGTGAGGAATACCTGTGGGTGTTTTCACTACCTATGAGGCTTGCTCTTCCCATAGGTTAAAATAGGAAAGTAGTTGACATTGCTTCGGGCTGCAACAGTGATTTGCTGTGGAGCAGTCTCATAATGTTTCCTATGTATGGATTGGCAATGCAAAACCCTTTCCAATGGTAAAGAGAGGTTTGGTGTAACTCGCTTAAAAATGCCACTTATAGAGTGTGGGCATTTGAATGCTCAAAGTGTCTGGTGTGCCGTTGTGCATGGCTCCGGTGGACACCAGAGGTCGGGGGAGCACATCTGTACATTCCAGAAGTGACAGCCATAAGCCATGGGCATCCCACGAGAAATGCAGACCTCTTCCATTTGGGGGCTGAATGGAGAGAGAGGTTTTGACACTTAGCCTCTAGGGGCCGGAATATGGCCCCACTAAAGAGTAAGATCTGCATTCCATGGCCTCATTGCAGACAGTCCTATAATTTAGGGAAGAAATCTGTGGTTCGAATTGAACCCCATGAACCACCCTGAACTTCAAAGACACCTGAAAGTTTTACTACTGGTGCCATCCTTCAGAAAATGTGAGATATGCTTGTAGGGATGCAGGACTGTAGAACCTGGACTGTGTGGTGCACATTGCCAGAGACCTCTGTGAATGGGACTGCATGCCCATTCTGAATAGTGTCTGGCCTGGGTTGAGATCTGCTGACGTGTGGCCCCCTGAAGTGTGCTCTCCAAGGGTACGTCTGCTGGCCTCCTGTTCTCCCAAGGATATCAGGGACATCAAAGATCTCCCGCAAGGGACCTACAGCATCTACCAGTAACATATGGAGAGCAGTGCCCTCTGAAGTGCCTACATTGGCTACTGAATCCCAACTGGTACAGCAGTATGAGCATGGAACTAAGACTTGTGTCTGAGGAGTGGATTGTGTAGTGCGGAGCCCCAGAAATCTTCCCTGCATCTAAGGCGTGTGGTTCCTCTACTGCAGGAACCCTGACACTCATAAACATCTAGTTGTTATGAGCGGATTCACCATTTGTGGGACCCGGCGTGGTCCATTTGGATGATCGTGCCACATCTCTCTCGTGTGACACGCTAACTGCATTCTCATTGTGTGCGGGGTCCAATTCATAGGGTGGAACCCTTGGAGGTGGGCGTGTGGATCACTGACATAATATCGATAGTCAAAATATCGACTTGCAAAAATATCGAGGTAAAAATATAGAATGCCAGAATATCGACTGCCTATCTACAAATAGGTAAGTACAAAAATATCGACTCCAAAATATCGATAGGAAAAAATATAGACAGTCAAAATATCGAATTTTTTAAATATCTTAAAAGTAATTTAAAAGTAATGTAATAATAAATATAATTAAATTAAACATACTTAAAATACTTAAATAAACTTAAAATTAATAAATAATTAATGTAACTTTAAAAAAATAATAATAATTTTAAAACATATATATATATAAATACATATTATTAACAAAACATATACAATATTTTTTCAGTACGATAGCGAGAGGGTTAAATTTACTATTCACACTCCAGAGAGTGCAACAGTAGGAAAAGCGTTGGATAGCGTAGGGGTAAAAATTACTATTCCCACTCCAGAGAGCGCAACAGTAGGGAAAGCGTTTGATAGCGTAGGGGTAAAAATTACTATTCCCACTGCAGTGAGTGCAACAGTAGGGAAAGCGTTGGATAGTGTAGGGGTAAAAATTTATATTCCAACTCCAGAGAGTGCAACAGTAGGGCAAGCGTTGGATAGTGGGAGGGTAAAAATTACTATTACCACTCCAGGGAGAGCAACAGTAGGGAAAGCGCTGGATAGCGTACCGGCAAAAATTACTATTCCCACTCCAGAGAGCGCAACAGTGGGGAAAGCATTGGATAGCGTAGGGGTAAAAGTAACTATTCCCACTCCAGAGAGTGCAACAGTAGGGAAAGCGTTGGATAGCGTGGGAGTAAAAATTACTATTCCCACTCCAGTGAGTGCAACAGTAGGGAAAGCGTTGGATAGCATAGGGGTAAAAATTACTATTCCCACTCCAGTGAGTGCAACAGTAGGGAAAGCGTTGGATAGCGCAGGGGTAAAAATTACTATTCCCACTCCAGTGAGTGCAACAGTAGGGAAAGCGTTGGATAGCATAGGGGTAAAAATTACTATTCCCACTCCAGTGAGTGCAACAGTAGGGAAAGCGTTGGATAGCGTAGGGGTAAAAATTACTATTCCTACTCCAGAGAGTGCAACAGTAGGGAAAGCGTTGTATAGCATAGGGGTAAAAATTACTATTCCAACTCCAGAGAGTGCAACAGTAGGGAAAGCGTTGGATAGCGTAGGGGTAAAAATTACTATTCCCACTCCAGTGAGTGCAACAGTAGGGAAAGCGTTGGATAGCGTAGGGGTAAAAATTACTATTCCAACTCCAGGGAGTGCTTCAGTAGGGAAGCGTTGGATAGCTTAGGGGTAAAAATTACTATTCCCACTCCAGTGAGTGCAACAGTAGGGAAAGTGTTGGATAGCGTAGGAGTAAAAATTACTATTCCCACTCCAGTGAGTGCAACAGTAGGGAAAGCGTTGGATAGCGTAGGGATTAAAATTACTATTCCCACTCCAGTGAGTGCAACAGTAGGGAAAGCGTTGGATAGCGTAGGGGTAAAAATTACTATTCCTACTCCAGAGAGTGCAACAGTAGGGAAAGCGTTGGATAGCGTAGGGGTAAAAATTACTATTCCAACTCCAGAGAGTGCAACAGTAGGGAAAGCGTTGGATAGCGTAGGGGTAAAAATTACTATTCCCACTCCAGTGAGTGCAACAGTAGGGAAAGCGTTGGATAGCGTAGGGGTAAAAATTACTATTCCCACTCCAGTGAGTGCAATAGTAGGGAAAGTAAATACTTCATATATAAATATAAATAACATAAATATTAATGCCAATTACAAAATAATAAAAACATTTTACAATTTTATAAAACATATTAATTAATCCATTAAAATTACAAATAAAAATTAAATAATAATAAATATTACCTACTAATACTAATTATTTACCAATTACCAATAAATTAATTTACAATATAAAAATAAATAAAAATTAGACACAAAAATGTTTTAAAAAATGTAATTACTTACAATTAAATTACTTCCCAAGCTATTCCTCTATAAACACACAACCCACTACAGAAAATAATGTAATAAAAGTAACATATTTATCAATTAATCAATTACAATAAATTACCAATTATATTTTAATTAATTACCAATTAATAATTAATTAACAATTAATTCTAAATAAATACCAATAAATAAATTAACCTATTTAATTAATTATAATTAAATTACTTCCCACCTATTCCCCTATAAACCCACAACCCGCTACAGAACATAAATTACTAAAATTAACATATGTATCAATTAATCAATTAAAATTAATTACCATTTATATTTTAATTAATTATGAATTAATAATTAATTAACAATTAATGCTAAATAAATACCAATAAATAAATTAACATATTTAATTAATTATAATTAAATTACTTCCCACCCTATTCCCCTATAAACTCACAACTCGCTACATAATTATATTACACAAAAATATTAACTTATCTTAAATTCGATATTTTTGTTGTCTATATTATGTCTAGTCGATAATATGTCCATTCTATATTTTTAATTCAATGTTATGACGATTTTATTCGATATTTAAATTTTCTAGTCGATATTTTGGTAGTCTATATTATGTCTAGTCGATATTTTGAGAATTCTATATTTTTTACTCGATATTATGTCTAATCGATAATTAAAACTCGATATTTTGTCTCTATACCGGGGGTGTACCTGTAGTAGTGTCTCCTTCTATCTCATGTGACTCTGCTGAACTTGCACCTGTGTGTGTGACTGAACTTGTCTGGAGCAACCTGTATCATCATGCACCGGATGTTAAGCCTCCTTTCCAGAGGGGTACGAAATTTGCAACTCTTCATGTAGGAGACCTGAAGTGTCTGGTGCGACTCATATCATCGAGCACCAGGCGCTGTGCCCAGATTGCATGGGCACAACCATGATCATCGTGTACTGCTCAGGGTGCCTCCTCCAATTGAGAGGCTCCCCTCAGTTACTCCCCATTGTTCCCAAAGTTGTTCCCCTTTGACCCTCATCACAGCACACCAACTGTCCCCTCCACACCTTGCCCCTCCTGAAGACACCTCAGTGCCAGGTGTAGCAAGAGCGATTGACTGGGAAGAAGGAGCACTTCTGAGACAGTTTGGAAGTGGGTGAAGAGACTGTGTGACTCCATTGTGTTCTAAGACATGTGAGGGAACTTCCTGAGTGGCTGCTAAACTTCCCTTCTTTCTGTCTACCTCCTAATTAAAACTTGTAACATATCCCCACCTGTTTCCCGAAGATCCAGACATAGTGTGACTTCTGCCACATATGGCCTAGACTCTGGGTGGTGGGCTGATTATCTTCCATCTTGGGGTATAGTACTATTGAGGTGAACCAGAGGGTAGCTGGAGGCTGAAGCCACAGAGTCTGCAGGGTGTGATCCATTAACCTGAAGGGTACCAGTAGCACCGCATTAGGGCAGCAAAAATCCGGCACTACGGCTGTGTGCCCGATACCTGCTAGCGCGAAGGCTTGGTGTCTTGCTATGTTTTCGGTTCTGTAATACATACATTCTGACTGCCACATGCATTTTTAAATAACTTTTAACTTTCATTTATTTGATCACTACTTTGCACATGTTGTTGTGAGCTCCTGCCCCATTATCTTACTGCCGGTCCCCGGTCCGTCGCGGCTTGTGCCAGTTGTACGGTGGAACTTGAGCCAATTTCCGCTGCTCCACACTGTGATTGCCATAATTCCGGGCGGGTCAGCATCCCAGCAGTTGGCCCCGCCCCCTCCTCTATTTAAAATCCATCACAGCACAGACGCTCGCCAAAGGCAAGCCCATCTGCGCCCGTCCATTCTGACCACCGCCAGGACCCCTGCATAATTTACATCGCATTTCTGGGTAAGCTTGTCTAGTATCATGCTGCGCTATTCTAGTGAGGAACTGCAATCTCTAAATCCTTTAAATCTATTATACAATGGAAAGGCTATTCATATGATTGAGCCCCTAGGTAATCATTACGTTATTCCCCATAGTGAGAATAAGTTAAAGATAAATGCCTTTAAGCATGACACAAATGACACATTGGCCACAGATATAAAAGCAATTGTCAAACCGCTTACGGATCTATATCTCAATGCGAGGTCTTTACCTAAGCATACACTCGAACTCTGGAGCCTTCTGGATGCCGAAAAACCTGATGTTTGTTTCATTACTGAAATGTGACTTCATAGCCAGGCCTCATTTGATGTTGCTATAGCCTCCCCCCCCTCAGTATCATCTAGCTAGGCTATATAGGGAAGTAGGTAGAGGAGGAGGTATTGCAATTGCAACCAAGGCCCCTATCGAGATCAAGGTGTTGGAGTCTTTCTCCAACACCTCATCTGAGATAATGATTTTTAATATTGGAATTCCTAGCTCTGAAACTTGGAGAGGAGCTTTAGTTTATAGACCCCCTGGTCCTAAATCAAAATGTGTTAAATACTTATTAGAAGTAATAGTGTTGCATGTCCTAGCGGCTGACAATTTTATTTTACTTGTAGATTTTAACTATCATGCGGAGCAACTGTTGGATTCTGATACAAGCCACTTAGTCGGGGCAATGGACACACTAAGTCTGACCCAGAGGGTAATAGGCCCCACGCATCTAGCTGGTCATACACTAGATATAATATTCACTAATTCGTCTAAATTGATCATTGAACCTCCTCTCCCTATATTATGGACTGATCACTATCAAATTTAGTATGCTTAAATACTCTCAGAGGAATCTGGGGCGGAACAGAAGAGTTCTGATTCCGCCTTGGCGTAAACTAACTCCAGATACCTTTTTAACCCATTTTAAACCGCAGCAGATATGCCAGTCTGATACAGTGGAACAGGCTATAGCTATTTTAGACGCAGCTATTGTGTGTGCTTTGGACAAAGCTGCCCCCATGACCAACGTTAATGTAACAAACAAAGCTTTACCATGGTATATAACTGCCCTAAAAACCGATAAACAAATTAGTAGAATAGCTGAACGTCAATGGAGGAAAACTAAAACAGATGAAGGTCCCAGGAACTACAGACAGTCCCATCTTAATTATATAAAAACCATTAAATCAGCCAAAAAGACCTATTTAACTCAGCGAATAAACAACGCTGCACACTCAAGTAAGGAACTTTATAAAATATTGAAGAACCGGGGTTTAACCCAGCGGCATCAGGGGCACGCCTAAGATCTTCAAGTTCACCTGTCTTGGTATACAGAGACACGGAATACTTCTGGATGGCATCAGAGACCAAGTTTATTAGCTGCAGCTAGTAACAGTGATCCTAGAAATACATCACGGTGTAAATTCTCAGGAGACTGCTCATTTTACTAAGGCGAGACATCTCCTTTTATACCCAATATTCACATTATAAATGTACACCCACTGCACAAAATTCTAGCCAATAAGGTACATTTTCAAACAAAGTATCACATAACAAAAACTCAATTTACAGTATCCCAACCCAAAAGTTAATTAATAGGAATGTCCCAAATTCAATCTCCACAAGCCGGACAAACCTATAATTGAAAGCATAACCCATGTAATGAAGAAACATAAAAAAGAAACAGTAACAGATGCTGAACAAGATAAGGCATGTGAAAGGAAACTAAAAGTTAACGATGTCCTGAACATTGATTGGCAATCTCAGACAAAGATCGATCAGGGAAATTGGCTTTGCGAGGTCAGTTTCAGGTGAAGATGTCAGTGTCTTACAGTTCATTTCAGAGTCAAAAAGAAACCTAATTAATGTATACATGAACTAAGAACGCCAGGCCACTTTGTTCGCCAGGCTACCTTCACAGGCCTACGTGAGGGCAACACAAAATGGTGGCACAGAACAAAATGGAGTCCGACTCAAGAATTACAAAACCTCATTATTGAAAGAGTTTACATCCTCTCTGGTTGAGCAGTCTCTGTTTGTTCCCACTCAAGAAGGGGTAGATTCTGTATCTTCCTTTTTTGATAATAAAATCAAATCCATCAACTCATCTTTCCCCCATTTTGACTCTGGCCAATTTCAGCAAAGTAGGAACTTGTCCATGGTATCCCCTTTGGTGGAAATAAATGATGCCCCACGGTTAATGGAATTTGAATCCATAACTATTGCTGAATTACTGGAAGGCTCAAGTAAGATCAAATCGGGTTCGCCAGCAGACCCATTCTCACCCCGCTCCTGCAGTAAGATTATGCCATTACTCGTTAACCTTTTAAACAAAATTTTTAACATGTCACTAGAGCAAGCCAAAGTTCCGATTATGTGGAAACACGCGCAAGTTAAGCAAATTCTTTAAAAAACGTCAGTCGATCCCACCTTACCAGTCCATTATCATCCCATTTCCTTGCTACCTTATTTTGGGAAGATATTGGAGCACTTAGTCAACAAACGGCTCACTGTCTATTTAGAGAACCACGGTCTTCTGGACCCCTCACAATCTGGCTTCCGGGCTGCCCATGGTACGGTGACTGCAGTCATTGAGATTATTGATAACATCAGGCTTACATTGGACAGAGGGGAACCAGCAATTCTGATTCTCCTTGATTTGTCCGCAGCCTTTGACACCATCTCCCACAATATTCTGACACATCAACTGTGGGTGTCAGAGGGAAGGCCCTGGACTGGTTCGAGAGCTATCTGACGGACCGCTTTACTACCGTTCATGTAGACTCATTAGTCTCATGCAGTCGTCCAGCCACTGTCGGGGTCCCACAGGGCTCTATTCCCAGCCCTATGCTGTTTAATTTATATTTAACACCTTTAGCTGGTATCATCAGATCGTACGGTTTTGAAACCGTGTCTTATGCCGACGATACCCAACTGAATGTCACTTGTTGTTCTGATTACGTCGGCACACGTTCCTGTTTCAAGAGTTGTATGATCGATATAAACAACTGGATGAGTAGAAATAAGTTACAACTAAATGGCAGCAAAACTGAGATTATCTTATTTGGCAAAGCAGAGGAATTTTGGTCACAAGACTGGTGGCCTTCGGAATTAGGCTCATGTCCCTCTCCTAAGTCTGCAGTACGCAACCTTGGAATTACCATCGACTGGTCTCTGTCTATGAAAACTCATGTCAACCAGGTTCTAGGTGTCTGCTACGGGATTATGCGCAATCTCCGTAAAATCTTTAAATGGCTACCTATTGAAGCAGGGAAACCTTTGGTGCAGGGTTTAGTTATTAGCCGTCTTGATTACGGCAATGCCTTGTTCACAGCACTTAATGAAGATCTGCTTTCCAAGCTTCAGAACCTTCAGAATACTGCGGCCAGATTGGTTCTTGACCTTCCTCCTAGATACTCTTCTGTTCCAAACCTTAAAAATCTTCATTGGCTTCTAGTGCGACAAAGAAGCCATTTTAAAATCTTAGGTCTCACACACAAGATAATGTTCGATACCGGCCCTAACTACTCAGCAAAAAAACTCCAATGTTATATACCAAGGAGATCGTTAAGGTCTGGTACCAAATCATATCTGGTTCAGCCACGCATACGTATGTCCCGTAATGGTGGCCGCTCTTTTTCTTACCTTGCCCCCATTCGATGGAACAAATTGCCATCACACCTTCTATCCATAGTGGATCATAAATGCTTTCGTAAAAACATTAAAACCTGGCTCTTTCCTAAGTAAACGTTTTGGCAAGTTTGGGGTTGTTGTCTGTTGTTTTTTTTGCTGCAAGCGCCTTGAGACCTTATCGTGATAAGTGCGCACTCCAAGAATATTTGACATGACATGACATGACAGTGCATATGTGTGTAAGAGTGTCCCCGATGGCTTGGATTGATGCCTGTCGCATTGAGTAGTGGTGCGGAGTGAGGGTGTGTGAATGAGAGTGATAGTCAGCGGACTGCCGGTGATTCATTAAACTGGCCGGTGGTGCCGCTTTAAATGGCGGTTTCATGCCAATAGCATAATACATTTGACATTGGTTTTACCCGCATGGTTCCTGCCTGCAGTGCTGCTAAAAACTGTTCACATTTTATGTATGTACATATCTTTGATATCATTTTGACTCAGGGTGTATCCTTCAACTGTGCAGGACTGTATTATCAGGATTTCTAGGGTGGGCCTGGGGTGGACAGCGTGGTGCTCCCTATCTCTCTGTGGGGGTGGGGGTGTCTTAGATTAGGAATTTCCACGATGTGCGCATTATTGATATCATAACAATACAAGTGGACGTAGTACTGCTCGTAATATATGTCTAAATGTGTTTTATGCCAAAAAGTATATGATGTTCATGTTATAATTGAAAATGTGTTGAATATAAATGTTATTTACATACATCCTGTGTGACGTCTCTTTTGTGATGCTCAGTGTTTTTATCGCAAGTGACTGCTTTGCCTTTGCTTTGCACATAGCCTCAGAGGAAAGCCTGACTGCTCAGTGCCAAACTACCCAAGGGTGAGCACAGGTTGTACGGCGAGTGTGATTACCGGCCATTGACGGGAGTGGTAGGTTCTGCCTAGCTGGGGGAATCCCTTCAGCAAAGCAAAAAGTGCTGGTTACAACAATGTGGTCTTATGGTCAAAGCTGCTTACTTTGAAACTGGGGAACCACATTTGAGTCTCAGCGTTGACTCAACAGCCTATAATTCTGAGCAAATCACTTTGACTCCCCATGCCTAAAATCAGGGTCAGACTGGCCGTAGTGGGCACCGGGCGTTTCCCCAGTGGGCTGCTAGGATGGGGGCCGGTTTTAGGCCCCTGGGGGCCTTTATTGCTACTGGGGGTCGGCATTATCAGCCCCCTGTAACAAAATTGGCCGAAACCGGCCCTGGCAAACTGCTTGGCTGCACCCCTCCTCACCCCAAGGGGGGCCGGCCGAGCATTTTGCCAGGGCCGGTTTCAGTTCCCAGTCCAGCCCTGCCTAAAAAATGAATATTGTGTAACCTTATGCAATATAAGTGGTGCTCGTGTGAAGTGCTCCAATATTCTTGAGTTGAGTTTACTCTATATAAAACTGCAAAAATAAATAAAGAACTTTTTGAAGGCTGCTATTGGCTCTCATTCCGACCCTCCTGATCTGTGATACACAAAGGAATCTGTTTTGGCACAGAAAAGGGGTAATTACAAAGGACTGCTCTGGTCGTTGAGCAGTGCTGTCCAATTTTTTGCTGCACCAGCAGGCTTTTATATTGGTGAACAAATTGACTCAATTCTCTCCTTCACCTTACGCCGCTATGTACCTTGCACAAAACCTTAGTAAATAACCTAAGAATCCAGGGGCCTCCTTTATGAGAAATGACGCACCGGCGGCGTAAAAGTGACGCACAGCCTCATAAATGAGGTCCCAGGTGTCTCTTGGAAGTACACCATTAACCTACTAAATTTTTAGTATAAGGAGAGAATACAAAATGCCTTGGATTTCTAGCAAAATATTCTGTTTATTTTCACTGGCTCAAATCACTTTCTGATTTTTATCTCTGATGCAGAGCTTAGCAATAGTTTTACAATAGACAGGAGACAAAATGTGAAAAGTATTGTGTACAAGAGGTAGCATTCTTAATACTATGAGTTCAAATATATTGATTCTCAACTTTTGCATTTCGAGTTCCATAAAGCTGTGCCGGCTGTGAGCTGGATGCCACAGAGAAAAGCAGACAGCATGATACAATAGAAAGTTGGCATGTATTTTTCAAGGAGACCAAGAAATAAATTACATTGAACTGCAATGCATGATGTTCTGGTTGCGAATAATACATCTTGGAGCCTTTTAAGTTTTTTTGTCCTTGCTTGAAAATAAATGACTTGCAAAACATTTCTCCTAGATTTAAGAATTCTACTGCTAAATGAATTTGAACCTAGTGTACTGAACTGGCGAGGATGAAAAAATCACCTCCCGCTTCACTTGTAGTAAGAAATAAATAATTTCTTAACATCTAACCTATACCCAGACATTATTTCAAAGAATTATTACAGGGGTTAGTTATATGCCTATCCAAACAGATTTAAGAGAAACGGGCCAGATATAGAAGGTTGTTTTACCGTTCTTTGAAACTGGGGAACCACATTTGAGTCTCAGCGTTGACTCAACAGCCTATAATTCTGGGCAAATCAATTTGACTTCCCATGCCTAAAATCAGGTTCGGACTAGCCGTAGTGGGCACCGGGCGTTTCCCCAGTGGGCTGCTAGGATGGGGGCCGGTTTTAAGCCCCTGTGGGCCTTTATTGCTACTGGGGGTCGGCATTATCAGCCCCCTGTAACAAAATCGGCCGAAACCGGCCCTGGCAAACTGCTCGGCTGCACCCCACCTCACCCCAAGGGGGGCCGGACGAGCATTTTGCCAGGGCCGGTTTCAGTTCCCAGTCCGGCCCTGCCTAAAAAATGAATAATGTGTAACCTTATGCAATATAAGTGGTGCTCGTGTGAAGTGCTCCAATATTCTTGAGTCGAGTTTACTTTATATAAAACTGCAAAAATAAATAAAGAACTTTTTGAAGCCTGCTATTGGCTCTCATTCCGACCCTCCTGATCCGTGATACACAAAGGAATCTGTTTTGGCACAGAAAAGGGGTAATTACAAAGGACTGCTCTGGTCGTTGAGCAGTGCTGTCCAATTTTTTCTGCATCAGCAGGCTTTTATATTGGTGAACAAATTGACTCAATTCTCTCCTTCACCTTACGCCGCTATGTACCTTGCACAAAACCTTAGTAAATAACCTAAGAATCCAGGGGCCTCATTTATGAGAAATGACGCATCGCTGCGTGAAAGCAGCGATACGTCACTTTTCAGGGCGCACTCCTTGCGACATTCCTGATGCGTCATATTTAATGTATGACGCATCATGTCGCAAGGAGTTACAGATACGTCAGTATTTCTGACGTATCTGTAAGCGCAAAAGTGAGGCATTGCTGGAGTGTGTCACAAAAGTGACGCAACTCCAGCAATGCTTCCTTTCACATGAGGCAAGTCCCATGTGAAAGGGCCTGCGTCAGTCTTACGCCTGCTGTGAGGCAGGCGCAAGATTTTGACGCAACGCCGTCCTAAAAGTGACGCAGTGAAATCACATAGATTTCACTGCGTCACTTCTACGACCCTTCCTTGCGTCAATACGCCCCCCTTGCATACATTATACCTGGCGCAGGTATAATGTGGCGCAGGGGTTTACAAAGTGACGCATCTACCTAGATGCGTCACTTTGTAAATATGGCGCAACAAGGTGCATTTTTTACGCCACTGGTGCGTCACAAAAAGTGACGGACCGGCGGCGTAAAAGTGACGCACAGCCTCATAAATGAGGCCCTAAGTGTCTCATGGAAGTACACCATTAACCTACTAAACTTTTAGTATAAGGAGAGAATACAAAATGCCTTGGATTTCTAGAAAAATATTCTGTTTATTTTCACTAGCTCAAATCACTTTCTGATTTTTATCTCTGATGCGGAGCTTAGCAGTAGTTTTACAATAGACAGGAGACAAAATGTGAAAAGTATTGTGTACAAGAGGTAGCATTCTTAATACTATGAGTTCAAATATATTGATTCTCAACGTTTGCATTTCGAGTTCCATAAAGCTGTGCCGGCCGTGAGCTGGATGCCACAGAGAAAAGCAGACAGCATGCTACAATAGAAAGTTGGCATTTATTTTTCAAGGAGACCAAGAAATAAATTGCATTGCACTGCAATGCATGATGTTCTGGATGCGAATAATACATCTTGGAGCCTTTTAAGGTTTTTTGTCCTTGCTTGAAAATAAATGACTTACAAAAACATTTCTCCTAGATTTAAGAATTCTACTGCTAAATGAATTTGAACCTAGTGCACTGAACTGGCGAGGATGAAAAAATCACCTCCAGCTTCACTTGTACTAAGAAATAAATGATTTACTAGCATGGAACCTATACACAGACATTATTTCAAAGAATTATTACAGGGCTAAGTGATATGCCTATCCAAACAGATTTAAGAGAAACGGGCCAGATATAGAAGGTTGGTATACCGTTCTACAACACCAAGTTCACTAAGTCAGACAGTTTGTGACCAGTAAAAACCTTTTGGTAATGCACTAAATCCATTTAACGAGTCAGAAAAGTATTTCTGAAATGCTAAATGGGTTTTGAAATGATTACCAATTTGGAAGGGCTGTGTTTCGGATATTTTTTCTAAATTGTGAATCAGTAAGGTATGTATCAAGGGTATGAATTGCCGTCTCAAACCATTGACAAGTATTGAGTCCCAGGTTGGGTGGTAACTGGGTTGCCAAGGAAAGGGATAATTTTTCTCTTTAGAATTATGATGGCAGCTTGAGGGGTAATATGCAGTGGTTCATGAGACTCTATCAGTGATGCTCCCCCATGTTAATAGCGGGATCAGCGATGCTCCCCTGTGTCAACAGTGGGAGTCTCTTAAAGGGCTTTACTCTCATGGTTGTGACATCTTCAGCCCAGCAAACCTTGGTTCAGATTGTCAGGCGCCTCAGCATTAGCGCATGTACCTGATATGATGAGTCATCAGATACAAAGGTGATGGGAGGAAGCTTGCAATTTTTCTAGTCACCCAAGACTGGTTTTGGGTTGTTTGTGTTCCTGCTCAAGGAGGACCTGTCCTGGCAGTACGGGGTAGACTGTATCTGGGGTCAAGACTAATTTGCACATGGCCAGGTCCAAACTGAGGTGACATGGTGGGCAAAAGAATGCTAGGTACGAATGCTTCCCCAAGTTATTGCCAGCAGTTAGACTTAATGCAACTTAACTGAACTTAATGCAAGCACTCAACCCATCAAAATGTGTGTGGTTGATGTACCACCTTAAGTGGCAAGGGTATGCCCAGAAAGGGGCCCTGTGCTCAGTGTGCCACTGCCCGTGCTCGGTGTGCTACTGGAACCAGGCTACTCCCGGTTGATAAGCCCCAATCAGGGTGAAACCGGTCTTTTGTAGCTTGTGTTCCGGTTCAGGGAGGACCTGGCCTGGCAGTTCAATCTTGATTGCTTCAGTTGGAGCAGGGTCAAGACTGATTTGGATATGGCTGTGTTGTGTTTTATCTAGGACCCTGATCAATATTGTGACCTCATGCCCCTATATGGCTATAATCAATACATATCCCTATAATGGCATAACGATCAGAGCCATATTTCAGTAACTCGTCTCTGCAGCTCATGACAGTCCATGACACAGCAGAAGCCACTTCCTTAGATTCCTAGATAGCACACCGAGTTCTTTCGACATCTCAAACCCCCCAGCAACTTGGGAAAGCCCTGTTTGCTTTGTTTTGATTAGTAATAGAACTCCTGTGAGCACTGTAAGAACGACCAGTTCTTAGTGACATCTTTATTGGCGTCTTATGTCCAAAAACTTACGTCAAACTCGGCACCTTTCAGGTATAAATATACCAACGTTGCCTTAAGCAAGCACACGGTGGTGGTGAATACTGGAGCAGAACAGCTGTCCCTTGCAGAGCCCAGCAGATGCGAGAAGCCCACGGACGCTGCCCCTCCCCCTTGACGCGCTGAGATAGACGCTGTCTTTTCTCTTGCCGAGAAAATCCAGCTCCAGCGTCTCCAGCCTACCCTTGCGGGTAACTGGGATATCGGGTCCTGAGAGGAGATACCAGACCTCCTGCATTCTATTTCAGAGGTACGGTGCTGACTAAACCCTTAGAGAGAATTCTTGAAACAAACTCTTGACAAAACCGACTTAACTTAAAACTGCTACTTACTTACTCTCTCACTTGTATTAGGCTTAGGTCAGGTACACTGGGGTAGGCGTAGTTAGAAGCACCAGTTGAGGTTGTTAGCTAATGTATATATAAATGTATATATGTTATTCATTTTAACTATCTTATGGCTAAGAAACCATATCAATGCTTTTGCAGTATTATTTCGTAATACTCCTTTTACTGTACGCACTTTTCATAATAACAAGTCTTGCAATTGTGGCAATTCATTTCTCTTGCATGAGAAGAAAGACTGCTCAATAAATAATATATTTTATTGAAAACGCCCGTCTCTCTATTCTCTGCATCCTGGTGAAAGTAAATCTGCACAACTGACTGAGTGAAATAGCTGTCAATTGTTTCACACGACTCTAGAGATTGACTCTTATTCTGAGGAGCAAAGTTGTCATGTTAATGCGGTTGTCGGAAGCTGAATCCCGTCTTGTCTGAGCCAGGGAAGCTGATCACTTCCTATTCAGTCAAGAAAGTTTCCAGTGACCTCTGAGCTAGCTGGCGCAAACCTAAATTAAGTCTAACATAGTCAGTAGAGACCTAGAAGACCGCAGTCCTACGTCTACACTGCTGTTTATGTTATTCCAATGCGCAGGGCCTATAGGGAAAATAGGAACTACACTACATGGCGCCCAACATTTGGTAAGGCAATAAAACTAACGCAAGGCGTTAGAGTAACTCAGTCGTGCTTTTTCACACGGACCCTTTCTCCCGTAAATACTCCAATAGACGTCTGGAGTGGGTGAAAGGTTAAAATCCGCCTGAACTTAGTAGGAAGAGATTCCTATGTAGAGTTTCTGGTTTAGTCAACGTTGAAGGATACAGTGTTCCAAAATATTGTGCACCTAATCTTTGTTTCCTTGAAAACCTGATCTGCAACAAAAAACCTTTCTGACAGTAAAATGAGTGATGAAGAAAGGGATGCTGCTATACTAGCAAATCAACTAATGGAGGAGGACACAAGTCTCCTTCAGACTGACCAGAATGCTATACTCATTCCGGTCAACATAAGAAAAACTATAACGTTAAAACTTATAGAAAACGGACTGACATCACGAGGTGGTACAGTCATTTTCGTGATAGAGGCACATGAATATCGGCAGACAGAGGTATTCTATTCTTGGATAAACTTTCCAGCGGCAAACGCTACAACACATGAGTTTCACTATTACAAAATAGAGGAACCACCGGAAGAGTACGCTCCTTTTGAGGAGATTGAAATCCCATTAAAATACCAAGAGCACCTGCTCTGGTTTAAAGGCACCCTAAAACATAATGATCACAGTACCAGGCTCGGTCCACTAGGTAGACCAGGAGCAACATGGCCGGTTCCAGCCAGCTACACACCACATCCAGACATTGAAAAAATGTCAAGAGAAGAACTTTTAGCACAGCTAAAATTACTGATTAAAATACATAGACAATTAGTCCAATATGTAATGCGGACTGCAACAGTCCAAACAGCTGTTAATGTTCCGCAGCTGACCCCTCATAGGGGAACACAAATAGAATTACACCACAGAACATACAATCATGTCTTGGAAAAACTCCCGTAAAACGGGAACAAATTCCTTTCTGGTTAGCACAGAAAATTACTCAAATAGAGGCAGTATTCCCGAATACTACCCCTATTGAGAAACACAGAATTCTGACTATCTGCCTTCCAATGGGGGTCGCACCACATGTGGAGGACTGTGACACTTGGGGTACAGTCTTTGCTTCCATTTACACAAAAACACATGGTGTTCCATCCATGGCGGTAATACCGGATGTGCTAAAACAAATTCAGAATGAATACGATCCAGAACCTGCTTTAACTCTTGGTATGAAATTACTGAAAGACTTCAAGCAGGTCTCGGCTATATTACTAGCCAACATAAAAGGAGAAGCAGCATCTGTGGCGATCCGCCAGAAATTGAAAGAAACAGATATAACAGATCAACCAATTGAGCTTGCCAGAATTGTAGAAAATTGCTATGAAGAATTAGGTAGAGATAGTTTGGATCAGAAACCTGTAAAACCCCAACTACTCGAAAATCCTGAAAAATTATTTATTAAAAATAATCTAAACACTCTTAAAAAGAGTTGGGATGGAAACAAACAATCCACTCCCAAAGAAAAAGTTTACCAGTCCAGAGGAAGGTCTCCTCGACGGTGGGAAAGAACTCCGACTCGAGAACACCAGTCTCCCCAAAGGGAACACTCTGAGAAAAGATATAACCTTAGAAATAGGGATAACTTGAAAAAGCCTGATAGATATCAAAGTATTGATACACGTCCCTCTCGATCTTTTTTGCAGAAATCGGAAAGAAGAGGACGGTCAGACCCAAGGGAAGAGCACACCAAGTCCGAAGACAAGGAACCTGCTCAAAGTAAAAAATTACAATTCCGGAGGAAGAAGGTAGCCAGTATTAGGGTAATCGAACATGCCGAGAATACTGAGGACACAGCTGAAAAACGGAGAGTGGGCACAGACAATGCTAGACAGTGCCGCAGAAATCACCATAGCTCGCAAGATCCTGATGAGTCATCTGGAGACAGTGGACACGGAAGAATACATTCAAGTAGAAACTGCAGACACCAGAGTTAGCGAACCTCATAAGATATACGAAATAACACTGCGTATAGAGGGAGATAAGACTAGAAAAATAAGGGGTCTATTTTGGGATAACCTCTCAAAAGGCTATGACATCCTGTTAGCCGAAAAAGATTGGCCCCCGGAGTTTGTCAGGGAGTGCCCTTATGGCGAAGAAATGATTATGCCTGCCTTCTCAAATCACATTCCAATTCACACTAAATACATATATGCAAGGAAATGGGCAGTAGCCCAGGCACCAGCATTATATAAGAATCATGTAGGATGGGATGAGGACTCTCCTCCTCACAAAATCCAGTTAAAAAGTCAACCAACTGCACAAAGGCAGTACCCATTTAAGCAAGAAATGAAAAAAAACAGGTCAGGGAGATTTTAGATCAACTTGAATACCAAGGGGTAATTGAAACATGCACCTCTCAAATGAACAATCCTTTGTTTCCTGTCTCCAAACTGGACGATTCGTACTGTCAAGTCTTGGACTACAGACGCCTTAACTCATGTTGCAAAACATTTGCAGTACAAAATTCGCATAGTGCTGCACTAATGAATAACATAGTTCGCAAAAAATACAAGACAGCATTAGACATATCTAATGGGTTCTTTTGCCAAAATATTGCACCAGAAAGCAGGTACTTGACTGCTTTCTCAATAATGGGGTCACAGAAAAATTCCTGTAGGCTCCCACAGGGATTCAAGAACAGCCCAGGACTATTCTCAGCCAGAGTAACAGAGTTACTACAAATGTATGATGATGAGGCATTATCTTATGTCGATGACATCTATCTCACAGACGACCACTTGGATACTCACTTGAAAATGGTGAACACCATAATACTTGGGTTCGCAGCAGAGGGTTACAAATTCAACTTCAAAAAGTCAAGAATTGCCCATCTAACAGTCTTATTTTTAGGATACGAATTATCAAGTGAAGGAAAAAGCCTAGCGGATAACTTCTTAGAGAAGTGCGCTGTACTCCAAGCACCAAAACCGCTGAAGAACTTACAATCGATTCTAGGCTTCCTGAATTTTGGAAGAACTTACATTCTAAACTATGCAGAGAGAATTAAACCTCTCTACGAATTAATAAAACCTCATTTTAAACCAATCAACTGGACTCAAAAACACACGGAAATTTTGAGATCACTGCAAACAGACATGTGAGCGAAAACAAAATTAGAAACACGTGACAATACACGCAACCTTGTAATCCGAGCCATCCCAGGAAGATGCGGATTCACGTACCTGACCTCTAATGAGGGAGAAACGGTACCAATAGCTTACAAATCACATTTGTACACACAAGCAGAAAAAACATTCAGTCTCACAGAAAATACTGTGAAGGCAGTGCAAACTGCTATAGCGAAAGAACGAGCACTAGCACAAGGCAAAAAGATCACTGTTCTCACAGCAGAATCCGCCTTCGAGGCACTATTCAGCCCAGTAAACCTGCCTACAGTGTCACTAGATCCGAAATGGATACAGTGGGAAAATTCTCTTGCTACAGAAGACGTGAAATACTATTTCGCCCCGCACATGAAAAAACGGAATGATTTAAAATATGAAAAAGAATATCCTCTGCCAATCGAAATTCTGCCCCTTGAACAGCACTCCTGTATAATCTATACAGACAGATTTGTACAGCATTACAATGTAGAAGATAAATCCTACGATGCAGCCTGCGCGATTGTTAAAGGTCGCTGGCTCTGCGGTAAATTCAGACCGAAAATAACACAAACTGAATCAGTGAGAAAATGTTCGGCTCAGCGAGCTGAAATCAGATCTTTAAAGATGGCGCTTGAAAATGCAGAACGTGAATTCCCGACACTAATCGTGTGTGATTCGCATTTTTGCGTCAATTCTTACAATAATGATTTGCAGAGCTGGGTTCAAAATGATTACAAAGATGACACAGGTGCCACAATCAAGCATAAAATGCTCTGGAAACAGGTAGTTCTTGTTCAGAAAGAACTACAGAAGACTCACGGGATACACACTTTGAGTCATCAACGTGATGGCGTTCACGTTGCAGGGAATTCATTGGCTAATACAGCCACAACGGAAGCAAGTAAACCAGCTTCCGTAGCCACAAAAAAAGCGTTCAGAAAAATACATAGATGGGGAAACCATGCTGGCAGTAAAAACATCTTCAAAGGCAACTGTGCAGCGCTACCTGTGAATTATCCACTCAATTATACATACATAATTGATGCAAACTCCGTTCCTTTTGCTCGAATCCCTGGAGTGGGGGATAGGGTGATTCCAAACACGAATCGGAGAAAATTATTATTAGCAGACGCACACATGGGTGAAGGTCCAAGGCACAAACAGATGAAGGAATCTCTGACTGAATTACAATTAGTATACTGGTGGCCGGGGATGAGCCTGCACCATTATAAATTTGTAAAGAGCTGTCCAGACTGCGACAGAGACCACAGTAACGAGTCAAGCAGAGTAATGCCATGGCCTTGTATGATGGTAGCATAGAGCTATCTACACATGCAATCCAACGTCCTATTGTTTGTTTAAGACTACATTTGCTTTAAGAATGTGGCCCCAGCGCTCGGCTGATGCCAAAACTGTTGTAAAAGATTTGCGAGTCTTTATCGGCACATACGCAATTGCCATGCTTCATTCTGACCAGGGTCCTGATTTAGCTGTCGAGTTTATAAGGAGGCCATGACCAGCATATGCATTGGATTGCGATTCTCTTGCCCATTTCATCCTGAGGGAAACAGTGTAGTGGAAAGAAAAAACCGAGACATAAAGCAATCTATAACAGCTAGGGTATTAGGTTCGGGTGATGGGTGGGTCAAACATTTAATAAGTGTCCAACGTAGTCTTAACAACCTGCCAAGAAATTCTCTAAAAGGTTTCAGCCTGTACGAACTATTGTTCGGAACTAGAATGCATGTTCAGGACTTAGATAGTCTTGCTTCAGTTGTAGAAGATAAGAATAAAGACTTTGATATCAAAGATCGTTTGGCTGTTTTACAGGACTTAAATGAAACAAGAAAAGCCCTGAGCAACATAAAGTTAAAACAACAGCCAACCACCACTGAAGACACACCACCTGTCCCAGCAAGACCTGTCTGGATTCCAAAGATTGGGGATCTGGTCAGAGAGAAAATAGCGGTGAAGAAGGAATTTGGGCCTTCTTACAGAAAAGCAGTACCTGTCTTAGCGATCAACGGAACAAGATCAGTAGTACTACCGCCCCTTGCTGGTAAAAAGGAGAACAGAGTTGTATCAATCGACCTGGTAAAACCACAATCATGTGGCCTATAATCAACAGCAGGTCAGTGGACTCCCAAGAAGTAACAGAATACCCAAATTTGCAAGTATCCAAGAGGTTAAAACTGAAACACTAATCACATTTGATAAACCTGCAGTTAATAAAAAAGGACTATGCAGAAATGCAATGGAACTTGTCCCTCTTGAAACACAGATTGAAACAGTTCGTCGTGAAATACCAGTCTACAATGATGTAGCATCAGAATGTGCTAATGAAAGCCAAATGGGAAACGCTATTCCCACAATCGACAAAACTGCATCTGGCTACTTCATCAACTTTGACAACTTTTCTGAAGATCAAAGCGTCCCTGAAGTGATGCCAGAAACAAAGACTTTTAAAGAAAAAGCAATAGAACTCTTTCATCTACTCAAAGAAACCTATCTTATTTCTCCATGGTTAGAATTTTGGATTGGGCTAGGTGTATTTTTCCTCCTGCTTTGGCTCATCATGGTACTTTGTTTGGGAAAATTCATTGAGGGAAAATACAGTTCAATGGACACAGCAAGTCAGAACATCAACTTAGTTCTGAAACCTCACAGTTCATCTCACATGAAGAAAAGAGAACTATCATCAGTAAATGTCACAGCCATTCCAATACCCGGAGGGGTAGTTTGGGACAAGATAGACTATGAAATATATGGCCCGGTCGAGTTCTTGAAATATCCTCACCAGTTTAAGGTTTCAATAAGTGACTTTGTAAAATCAAGTACATTCTCTGATGATTGGGACTTTAAAAGTATAAATGATATGATGTCAGATTTGGTGTTGTCAGCAAAATTTACAGAACATGATTATTTACAAGGTTCATCTAATTATGAACAGATGTACTGTTTTTCACATTATGCAGACCACTATTTACATAAATCTGCCCAACCTAGAAATGTTTTAAATATAGCCAATGGGAACATTGTGCTACTCCACCTAAAAGCAGTTCAAAAACATTCTATGAGAAATTCCAATACTTCTCAGGGTTTAACACGAGTAATGCAGAAACATTTTATTATAAACTGTTGGATAAAACAGGGACGAAAACCATGCTGACAAATACTAAATTGATTTATTCAGAAGCATTTTATGAAAAAATGATTATATTTGGTTTTGATTTCCGGAAAAATAACATTGAAACAAAAACCATTTGGGGTACAAAATATTGGCAGGTACAAGGCCAAGAAACATTATTTCGAGCATGCATGATCCCAGAACAAATAATGTTCCTGAATGACACAATTCAACAAACAACCTGTCTTGGCCTAGCTAAGATTAAAGACCTTAACAAACTGTCTATTCCAAAGCCAATACCTGATAATGCAACCACAGATATTGAATTAGACGTAACCCAAATTTTAAATGAAAACAGAACACATCCTGATTGGAAAAAGTGGTTAATCTGGCCTATAGACACGAATAACTGTCAAGATAGATTCCTGAACAAAATACAGGGGTTAAAAATGTCCAGACCAGACCCTAGATACTCCCAGAGACAACATCCAGGGATAGTAACAACATACAGTGTAGGGAAACTCTGCCTTGAATGGCTACAAACATCCACACTGGCACAAATTAAGCAACACTTGTCTTTACTTAAAGATGGTGCTGACTTGCGCAATTTCATTATGGGACCACGCAAACAGCGTCAAAAACGTTGCATAGCGGGTAGCATATATGCGGCATACAACGAGACTTGGAAAGAAACTCAAATTGAAACAGCCGAGAAAATACGAGAAATTGATCGTATCAATTTGGAAAAATCACTTTCTGTTGTGGACAATGGGTTAATGATTCTGTCCTCCAGAATATATTTACTGGACAGTATTGTATCATCTGCTATTGATATAATAGACCAGGACTTGCTAATGTTACAACATGGCCAGTCCCAATTACGTTCTATTGTACAGCTAGGATGGGCGTTGCAAAATCTCCGTTCGGGCTATGTGCCATGGCATTTAATCAACACAATGTCATTGTTTTCCATCTTTAACCTTACTGATAAACAAATCAGTTTGGCACAGAAAGGAGCAGACTATACAATCCTGAGCATCGAAAAACTTGAGAGATTGCCATTGACAATGTCAGAAAGACCTGTCATTGAATGGATAATACACGGGATTATCAAAATTCCGATAACAGCTTTCCAATTTAGAAATTGCCTTGAGTATATACCGGCAGGCCAGTATGAAAAGTTGGGTAAAGGATACATTAAGTCATCATGGAAATTACCTTATACACACACATGTTACAGTGACAACAACAAAAATGTATTTCTTAGTGGTAATGAGTGTAAACATTCACTAAGCGGTATACTTTTGTGCCAAGGTATTAACTTACATGGGGCCTGTGAGGGTACTTCTAACAACCTTTCATGCCACCAACATGGCACACCTGCAGCACAAATAGAGCCATTCTTTAGGCAACTTTCTAACGGGAGTTACGTTCTAATAACGGATCACAGCTGTTGTGGCTTGGTGCCAGGGAAAGCATATCTCTTAAGCGTGAGTTCCATGGTCACTTGCTGTATGCAAGCATTGTATCCAAACGGCCCTGGAGACTCAGTGGCTCCGATTTGGCCTAATTTGAAAGTCTCTTCTATACGAATTGATACTTTAATCAGAATGAAGTCTGTACTTTTGCAGACATCAGTGCCCATCACGTCATCAAAAGTGACGTATGATCTCCAAGTAGCAAGGACGGCGGCAGAGAAACATGCACTTTTATCAACAAATTTCCCGGTGCATTTCAAAGAAATGCTCAGCCAAATACTAAATATGTCGAATGCCAGTGGTATCTCGAATGGATTTAAGACAGTTTTTTCGGGACTGTTAACACCATTTGAAGCGGTCCTGGGTATCTTTCCAAATTTTGTACATTCGATTTTTGGCGGCGTACCACTACTTTTGGGACTCGTAGCAGGTATTTTATTTTTGACTCTCCTGCTCCGATAAGTCAAACCAAAAAGCAGACATGACTCCGGCACGGATGGAAGAAACGATCCTAGCAATACGCTACCGGGACCGCATAACTAAAGTCCTTGGGATAACTCGGCTACGAGATCTGAATATGACCTGGTTTCCTTCATTCAGACCTATATGGCAGACCTGCATCTTACCTGTACTTCGATGTATTCTATGCGGAGAGGAATGCGTGTTAGACATCTGTCTTGCACTACCATCAGCCATACCAATGGACGTCGATACTTTGCTAAGTCCAGTAAAGGCTCACGCATTGTGTTGTCCCCAGCGGTTACCAATCCTGATGACGGCATTCGTTGAGACTCCTGCACTACGACTAGGTGGTGGCAGTGAAGCGAGACGTGAAAGCAGCATCACCCAGGTACGACCTTCTGTGAGCATTGCTGATCCTGAAATCGATGATAGCAATCATCTCACAACTGCCAAGTTACAGCGTTATCGAACTTGGTCGAACTGTCACCTGAATATATAGACCAATTCTTTGCGAGACTGTCTGAAATGATGTTCTCCCCTGAACAGAAACAATAACTTTTTGGAAAAACAATCCGGCACACAGCGTTCCCATGAACTCTGAATTCGGCCTTCAGCTTTGAACAACAAAAGCTACTGAAAAGCGTTTTTGAACTACTTTTCCCCGCTCACCATGAAATTAATTTTTCCAAAATATTTACCTTTTTTCTGGCACACGTCCTTTGCTTAAAGTAGAACTATTCATAAAGAACAGAGCTTCCATTTTAAGTAAATCTAGAGACAAAATACTAACTCAGACTCTAGCACATTTTTAATGCAATAGTATTTAATATGTGATGAAATAGTCTCGCCCTTCTTTTCTGTATTTAGAGACATTTCATGTGTAATTCTTCGCAAAGTCGTTCAACTGAATACATATGCAATATTTTTTTTAATATTTACTATGCTTGATAAACGTACAGTACCAATTCATTTCCATGTATTTCAAGTGCACCATTTCTAATGCAAAATGTATTTTGGGGTGGGTATGAATACACGTGCTTCTTATTGCTTTGGTTTTAGTAATTTGATGGACATAAATTCGTGGAGTAGGTGTTGTGTTTTATCTAGGACCCTGATCAATAGAGTGACCTCATGCCCCTATACGGCTATATTCAATACATATCCCTATAATGGCATAACGATCAGAGCCATATTTCAGTAACTCGTCTCTGCAGCTCATGACAGTCCATGGCACAGCAGAAGCCACTTCCTTAGATTCCTAGATAGCACACCGAGTTCTTTCAACATCTCAAACCCCCCAGCAACCTGGGAAAGCCCCGTTTGCTTTGTTTTGATTAGTAATAGAACTCCTGCGAGCACTGTAAGAACGACCAGTTCTTAGTGACATCTTTATTGATGTCTTATGTCCAAAAACTTACGTCAAACTCGGCACCTATCAGGTATAAATATACCAACGTTGCTTTAAGCAAGCACACAGTGGTGGTGAATACTGGAGCAGAACATCTGTCCCTTGCAGAGCCCAGCAGATGCGAGAAGCCCACGGACGCTGCCCCTCCTCCTTGACGCGCTGAGAAAGACACTGCTTTTCTCTTGCCGAGAAAATCCAGCTCCGGCGTCTCCAGCCTACCCTTGCGGGTAACTGGGATATCGGGTCCTGAGAGGAGATACCAGACCTCCTGCATTCTATTCCAGAGGTACGGTGCTGACTAAACCCTTAGAGAGAATTCTTGAAACAAACTCTTGGCAAAACCAACTTAACTTAAAACTGCTACTTACTTACTCCCTCCCTTGTATTAGGCTTAGGTCAGGTACACTGGGGTAGGCGTAGTTAGAAGCACCAGTTGAGGTTGTTAGCTAATGTATATATAAATGTATATATTTTATTCATTTTAACTATCTTATGGCTAAGAAACCATATCAATGCTTTTACAGTATTATTTCGTAATACTCCTTTTACTGTACGCACTTTTCATAATAACAAGTCTTGCAATTGTGGCCATTCATTTCTCTTGCATGAGAAGAAAGACTGCTCAATAAATAATATCTTTTATTGAAAACGCCCGTCTCTCTATTCTCTGCATCCTGGTGAAAGTAAATCTGCACAACTGACTGAGTTAAATAGCTGTCTATTGTTTCACACGACTCTAGAGATTGACTCTTATTCTGAGGAGCAAAGTTGTCATATTAATGCGGTTGTCGGAAGCTGAATCCCTTCTTAGCTGAGCCAGGGAAGCTGTTCACTTCCTATTCAGTCAAGAAAGTTTCCAGTGACCTCTGAGCTAGCTGGCGCAAACCTAAATTAAGTCTAACATAGTCCGTAGAGACCTAGAAGACCACAGTCCTACGTCTACACTGCTGTTTATGTTATTCCAATGCGCAGGGCCTATAGGGAAAATAGGAACTACACTACAGCTGGGTCCAAATTGAGGTGGCATGATGGGGAAAAGAACAATGGTTTGGAAAGCTACGGAGTTGGCGAAATGTGTCTTTTGTTCCATTTTGCGCGGTCACCTCCACTTTCTGCTCGATTGAATTGCTGGTTTTTCAACTCTGCACACTAGGACACTGCTGTCTAGTGCCCAGTGCATGTTCACTAATCCTTAAAACGTCGAAATTGGCTACATTCCTAATTCGCTTATGTTGGAAATGGATGTTTTTTGCAGGGTTACCCCAAACTTTTTGCCTTCCTCCACTGGTTTTTCTAACCTCGTTTGTGTAGGTTTTAGGACATTGGGTCTTTTACCACTGCTGACCAGTGCTAAAGTGCATGTGCTATCTCCCTAAAACATGGTAACATTGGCTCATACCCAATTGGCATATTTATTTACTTATTAGTCCCTAGTAAAATGCACTACATATGCCCAGGGTCTGTAAATTAAATGCTACTAGTGGGCCTGCAGCACTTGTTGGCCCACCCACATAGGTAGCCCCTTAACCATGTCTAGGCCTGACAGTGCAGGGCCTGTGTGTGCAGTTTACTGCCACTTTGACTTGGAATTTAAAGCTACTTGCCAAGCCGTAAACTCCCCTTTTATTACATATAGGTCAACCCTAAGGTAGACCCTAAGTACCCTAAGGACAGTGTGATATGTAAGTAAAAGGTAGGAAGTTTACCTTTATGTTTTACATGCTCTGGTAGTGACAAATAGCCGATTTCGTCTTTCACTGCTGTGAGGCCTACCGCTCTCATAGGCCAGCATTGGCAATTCTAAACTTAGACCAAAAGTCTAATTTTACTACTCGTAAATGTCCTTTGTGAATACCAAAAGTTGTAAAGTAGTCTTTTCTCTCAGATTACTTCTGTGAATCGGGCCCACCATTTGGTTCAATGTATACGTTCTGCAATTATGGGCAAATAATTATAATGTGAGTGTGTTAAAAATTAATCCATCAATAGTACTAACTACTCGCATACCGAAAGGCTGACAGTTTTGTACCGCCAATTCCAATACGGTAAGGACCCGACTGCAAGAATATTGTAAAAGTGAATTGCATGCTTGGCCCATCTAAGATCAAGAACATGAAGGAAGGACTAATGCAAGCAGATGGATAGTAAGTGGTAAAAGTGTCAGCCATTTTGTAATGGTAACCTTACACATGTGAATAATGACGTACAGGTTCTCAATTATCAGGTCTAAAATAAGGAACCTCAGCCAATAATACAAAATTATAACAATAACCACAAGGAAGAAGACTGGAGGGAGAGGAACTGCCAAATCCATTGATAAAAGTTCAGATTATCAGTCAGTACAGGATGTTCGGCTCTTTCGACGTTCATTACGGTCCTATACATATACTGACACTCAGTCCCCACTTTAATCTCCCATCCCTCAACTACCCCGGCTCTCCCCGCCTCCCAGGCATGTCACTTACATCTAGGTCATTAATGTATAGTAGACCAGTGCCCCAAGCAGGGTGTCACCATTGACTGGAGTAGCACTATAGGGGATCACATTCCTTCCAGGCAACAGAGGGCCGGACTCAAGAAACCCTCCCCCTCTTACAGCCTAACTTATATCTGCGTCCTCAGCATCTTCTGAGGATTTAAGCATTAAGACTAGCACTTCCCAGGCCCTCGGCGCTTCTAATGCCCTCTCACTTCCTGTTCTTCTGGCAATCTGCTGTCTGATCACACCTTCACATTTGTCCCCCTGAAGGATTTCTGCTTTCCATCTTGCTATCCTTGGCCCATGCTTAGCTTTCCAATGCATGGTGATATCCCTTTTAGCCAGTAATAGACCCAATTCCAAGAAATTACTCTTGATTTTATTCTTGGACGTGTGATGGGGAACCAGTGTAGAATGCAGTGTTTCAAGGTCAGCTCTACTTCCCTGTCAGTAAGATCAGTCAGTAATGTCGTTATCTCCCCCCGGTAGCTGTCCAGGAATGGTCAAGTCCACAACATATGTTTGAAATCTGTGTCTTCTGTATTGCAGCATGGGCAAGCCGTTGTTTGGGTTGGGAAATACTTCTTGAGCTTTTCCAGGGTAAGGAATGCCCTTTCTAAGATATAAAAATGTTCTAGTTGGAACCTGGCATTTTGGGTGCTCTTCCAGGCTCTCTCTACCAAATCCCCCCAGGCCTTCTCCTGGATAGCCTCCCCAAGGTTAGTTTCCCAATTGAGCTGCAGTTCAGTCAGGGGGAGTAATGTTTCCCTCGTCCTGTGCCTGTATAAGTATGTCACTGCTTTGAAGGTACCTGCTGCCATAATCACGTATTGGCAGCCTAGTGACATTTTGGGCTCTGTGAGTCCTCCACCCCAGTGTTTCTGAATGGCTGCCGTGAGGGCTGTGTACTGCAAAAAGAACAATTGATGGACAGAATGCAGAACAATGTCATACATTCACGCCAGTACAGAGATCTGGGCCAAAATCCATCATTTTTTTGCTCACCATGCCATTCCAGTTTGGACCCAGTCATATGCAAATCAGTCTTGACCCTGCGCCCAATGGGAACAGTCCAGCCTGAACTGCAAGGCCAGGTCTTCCCGGGACTGAAAACAAGCATCCTAGGACCTGTTTCGGGCGTTCAGCCCTCATCATCCAGTATAGCTTGACTCCAGTGACATGGAAAGCACGGGACCCACGTCTGAGCATACCCGTCCCACTCGGGGTGACAAATGCAAAAAGAACAATTGATGGACCGAATGCAGAACAATGTCATACATTCACCCCAGGACAGAGATCGGGCCCCAGATCCCTAGTTTTTTTGCTCACCATGCCATTCCAGTTTGGACCTAGCCATATGCAAATACGTCTTGACCCTGTGCCCAATGGGAACAGTCCAGCCCGAACTGCAAGGCCAGGTCATCCCTGAACTGGAAAAAAGCATCCTGTCATCAGCCAGGATAGCTCGACTCCAGTGGCATGGAGAGCACGGGACCCACGTCTGAGCATAACATTCCCACTTGGGGTGACAAATACAAAAAGAACAATTGATGGACAGAATGCAGAACAATGTCATACATTCACCCCAGTACAGAGATCTGGGCCTAAATCCATTGTTTTTTTGCTCGCCATTCCAGTTTGGAACCAGTCATATGCAAATCAGTCTTGACCCTGCGCCCAATGGGAACAGTCCAGCCCGAACTGCAAGGATAGGTCCTTCCTGGACTGGAAACAAGCATTCTAGGACTGGTTTGGGGTTTTCAGCCCTCATCAGACAGGATAGCTTGATTCCAGTGGCATGGAGAGCACGGGACCCACGTCTGAGCATACCTGTCCTACTCGGGGTGACAAATGCAAAAAAAACAATTGATGGACAGAATGCAGAAGAATGTCATACACCTACCCCAGTAAAGAGATCTGGGCAGTGTACACAAGAAAATCCCCCCCCAGGTAAGTAATAGCGGGCATGTAGGTCACTGAACGGGATCATGGCCCCCTCTTCATATAGGTCTCCTATGCTAGTCAACCCCTGTTCCACCCAGAGCTCCAACCTCTGCCAGTTACCTCCATGTGACAAGGCCGTACACATAAGTAATGGGATTTCCGGCGCGTAAGGGAGTCTAATTTTAGCTCTTCGCAGGTACCTGTTCCAACACCTATGTGCTGTGTCGAGCTCCGTGGTGAGGGTCGTGGGTCTGACAGGGAGCTGCAAGATGATTGGAGATAGCAGCCTCAGGGACGCAAACTCCTCCCTCTGATCTTCTTCTCCCCTGACACAGCTTGCTACCCACTCTGTGAGCCACTGAAACTGGTCCGCCAAATAATAGGTCTCATAGTCAGGTACCGCTAGCCCACCTTCGGCTCTCTGTCGCATAAGGATAGCAAGTGCTGCTCTACGTCTGCTAGTACCCCAGAGAAAACCCGTGATCATTGATCGGAGCTGGGCAAAGTACTTTGTCGGTATCCAGACCGGTAAGGTCTCAAAGTAGTATAGTAATCTCGGGAGAGTGACCATTTTGAGCAGGGCTACGCGGCCAACAACAAAGAGAGACAATGAGTCCCAGAAGTCGAAGTTGCTTTTTGCTCCTCTGATAGCTCTTCCTATGTTACCCTCTAGCATGTCTTCCTGAGTGTGGTATATTTGTGTACCCAGGAATGGCAGGCACCTGTCTTCCCACGTCACCCCCTCTGTGTCTCGTGGGCCTATCCGGCCTCTTCAAAACCGGCAAGACCTCGCCCAGTTCACTTTTAACTCTGCAACTCTGCCGAGGTCCTATAGCAAGTTTTACGCTCCCATCAGAGACTTCCCAGAATCAGCTAGAAAGAGCAAAAGGTCATCAGCGTACAGTGCGATGTGATGGATCTGCCCATGCACCGTGAGTACCTGATAAACCTGCCCTGATCTGGCTTGCGCTGCCAGTGGCTTCATCGCCAGGGCAAACAGCAGGGGAGAAAGGGGGCACCCATGACGTGTCCCCCTTCCCACACTACAGGCTTCCGATATTCGTCCACTAATTTTAACTCTGGCAGTAGAGTCAGAATATAGGAGAGCCGTCCAACCCACGAAATCATCACCCAGACCGATTTGCCACATCACATGGAACAAAGAAGGCCATTCCAGGCATTCAAATGCTTTTTCTATATCAACAGTGAAGATCGTCGCCACGTCTACACTATAGGAGTCAGCCTCTAGAACTTGCAGGAGGACCCGAATGTTAAGTGCTGTGCTTCTGGTGGGGATAAATCCGGATTGATATTTGTGTATAAGGGCAGTCATGTGGGGGAGCAGACGAGTAGCCAAAACCCTACTTAGTATTTTATAGTCTAAATTAAACATAGACAACAGGCGATACGCAGTCTTACACCATGGCGGCTTCCCCGGTTTGAGTAACGGTATAATGATTGCCTCTCTAGTGGTTGCAGGTAGGTGGCCAAACCGCTTCGCGTCATTATATAACTGTACCAGCCTGGGATCCAATAAATCAATGAATGATAGGTAGAATTCAATTGGCATGCCATCCGTGCTCGGAGTTTTATTGCGAGCCATGTTCTTAATAGCTCCTCTCACTTATCTAAGCTCTATCTCCTGCCCTAGTGCCTCTGCACTGTCCTCATCCAGGGCTGGTAGTTCCACGTCTCGTGTGAACTCGTGCAAATTCTCCTGCGCTGGAGTCAGTTTACTGCTGTAAAGGTCTGTATAATAGGCCAGGAACAAGTAATTGATGCCTCACTGGTCATACGTCGCCGCCCCATCCTGGTCTCTATGTTCCAAGATCACTATGCCTCTCCTGGCGGGGTTAGCCAACCAAGCCAGAAGGGCTCCCAACTTGTCTCTTTCTGAATGAGCACGAGTGATGTGTATTTATAGTCTAAGCAACGCAGACACTCTACTTGCAATCCCACTACCTCCCTAGCATCCAAAAGCTCCTTCTGATTGTCCGGGTTCTCAGGTCTATCTTTTTCCAGGTCTCGCAGCCGTTGGTCATCCCACTCTATTACCTTAAGGAGCACCCTCCGTAGGCCCATCATCTCAGAGATAAAACGCCCTCTAATGAATGCTGTACATGCATTCCACTCCACTAAAGAGGATATTGCAGTGTTAGCATTATCTTGAAAGTAGTTAGTAATAGCTGTTTCTATCACGGCATGAAATACTGGATCATCCAAAACCCCAGGTCGCGCTCGGGACCATTGTAAACCTACTAGTTAGGGATTATGGTCAGAGAGCATCCTAGTGAGGTACTCACTGCTGTAAATCCCTTCGTGGACGTCAGGGGAGCACAATATGGCACCTAATCAGACATGCAATTCATGTAGGGCTGAGAAAAAGGAATAATCCCTGGTCGCAGGGTGATGTGCCCTCCAGGAGTCTATCAAGCCCCATTTTTGTTGCCAATCGCAGTGCGCCTCAGCCAGTTTGTGTGCAGGAGCATCAGGGAGTGGAGGATGAGAGCGATCTAGGTTGATATCCGACGTGCAGTTAAAGTTGCCCCCCCCAAATTACTGAAACTGTGAGGACAGTCACCAGTTTCCTAGTAAGATGTGAGAAAAATGCTGATTGGCCCGAATTATACTAGTACTAAGTCCCTACCATCCAATCTCCCCGATATTATCACAAACCTGTCTTCTGGATCTATTATCTGTTTTGCGCCCTTACCCATATGAAGACCCCTGTGCATATGCAGAGTAAGTGGTGTACGCTCAACCCCTCCAGCGACGCTGCAATGCTGAGCCTTTTTTGGCTATTATGTGAGTTTCCTGAAACAATGCAATCTGAATACCTCTGAGAACCAAATATGAGTGTATTTTATGACGTCATACCATTGAGTGCATCCCCCTCACGTTCCATGAAATACATTTTGAAGCTAGTGGGGATCCCATTGTCTTAGGAATTTCCTGCATGAATTAAACCCCCTCCCCCTGTGACACGCCTGGACCCTCTCAACATTTCCCAACTGAAAGAAACCCCCAACTTCCCCCTCCCCAGGACAGGTACTGGAAAACTAGTTCCCATCCACACACTTCTGAAGCGTACAAAAATCTAATGGCAGGTGCGGGGTGAACGACCTACAGTCTTGGCCCCATATTCCCCATTCTGCCGCCTCCCCAGTATATAACCCAGACATTAACCCCCGGGCCAGTTAGTTGTGGCTCTGAGAGTGGTGTGACATACGGCAGAGTCTTTGAGAGTTCTTCTAGGTGTGCCTGCATATCTTGCATTTGAAATCTTAAGCACCTACCGCTTGTCTGGGGTGCAACCTTTGGCAAATCCGTTCCCGAGCTGTCATTGTCGCTGCGATCTGGTGACGCCTCTAATCTTCCGGTGTGCAGACCGCTCCTGCTCGATGAAGGGCTGGGACTTCTTTGGCTAAGTGTCGCTACAGCCTGCAATGCTTTGAGGCGTTCCAGGCTAAGTTCTTTGGGCGATGGGGCGTTGAAGCCAGTTTTGTGACTGCGAGGGCTATGGTGCGGAGAGTTTGGAGCGGAAGCGCGAAGGGTCGTCAGTCCACGTGTCTCGAGCCACTCCCAAGACTCTTGTGGTGTGATGAAAAAACAAGTTTCCGCAGGATCTGCCCCTGGAAGAGGCATTGGGAACAACATTGCATAGGGCAAGTGCAGCTGGCGTAACTTCTTTTTGACAGCCGAAAAGGACGCCCTGTTCCATTGGACCTCCATTGTGAAATCGGGAAAAAACATTATGGCTTTGTTGCCAATTTGCAGTCCTTATTTTTGGCGAGCTCTCTGCGAGATGTGATCCCTGTCTCGAAAATGCTGCAAGCGTGCCACTATTGGATTTGGTTGGCCCCTGGTTTTGGTGGTGTTGCTGGAACCCTGTGCGCTTGTTCCAGAGCATAGAAGGGTGACAACCCTTGGGAGCCACCTCCATTCTGATCCAATCCTCCAAGAAGCGCACCTTATTTGCCCCTTCTGTTTTTTCTGGCACTCTAATGACACAGATGTTATTCCTGCGGGACCTGCCCTCACTGTCTTCAGCCCGCATTTCCAGCACCTTTACTTTAGCTTCTAGGTCTGTGAGGAATTATTGCACCCTGAGCACTTTCTCTGGGAGGCCTTCGAGCTCTTTTTTATTAGTGGTCACCCTTACATTGAGTTTGCGATGGTCATCCTTTAGAAAGTGTAAATCCGTTCCAATCGCATCCATTTTCCCTTCTAGCACCTCTCTGGAGGCTGTAATCGCCTGCATGTCGGACAATGTGGGTCTCCTGGTAGTGATTGATTGATTGATTTTGAGATTTATATAGCGCTCGAATGCCCAGGGTCTTTTTCCTTTTTATGTATCCAATAAGAAACCACTGTGCCTTTATATAACCTATGTTTTGTGTATTGTTATTTTGGTTTCACTGATACACTTGGGACACTGTGCACTTGTTTATGTACCGTTTATGTTTATGTATATGTATGCACCGAACTGTATGACATATTTAAACAGAGTCTATACAATGAAGTAAAAACATGATAGAAATATACATAATTGTCCGTACATTTCTTTCTGCCATCCTTTTCAATCCTCGGTGCTAATATCTATCGCTATTAAGCTATATATTTAATTCATATCACTTTTAATTTACCACTGGAACCATTGTTTTTTGATATAACAGCTTTATACGCCAGGCATAGAGATTTAAACTCTATTCTTCTCTTTACCTGGAGCCAATGGAGAGTTTTTAAGCATTGAGAAACAAACTGGTACTTAGGAATGTTCAGTAGTAGCCTGGCGGCAGCATTTTGCACCCGCTGAAGTTTCAGCAAATGGAGTTGAGTCTCTCTCCGATTCCAGGACTTCTTCCTCACCATCCGTCTGGGCGCAGGGGCATCCAAGCTGAAGACAGTGAACCCTCTCTTTTTCTGCATCCTCCCCATTGTTTTGGATCAAACGGGTTTTCTCTGCCAACCACAGATGTTCCTCACCATGTTGGGGGGACGTGCTATGTGGACTTAGCCCGGCCCTTTTAGTCAGCCGCTGAGTTTCAGAGATCTAATGAGGAGCTCACAGCCGAAACCCCCCAAGGATTTGCCTACGCACTGCAGAAGCACTGCGTATGCTGCGTCATATGCCCAGTAATACCTGTCCAGGAGTCATGGGCGTCCGCAGGGGGGGGCAAGGAGGGGCGCTTGCCCCCCCTGGAACGACCCTCCTTGCCCCCCCTGCGGACGCCCATAAAAAACATGACTTCAAGACGGGGTTCACTCTCTTTCCTCTCCTTTCTTTTATTTGCTTCCTTGTGAAATGGATCCAAAAAAGAGACGCTTTTGCTGGAAATGTTGCATTTTAATTCCAAAGTGCAGCATTGGGAATAAAAGGCTAAAAATATGAAACATAGATAAATAACTAAATAAAGTAAGACAGAGTGGTAGCAAACTGGCAAAACTGATTTTATTCACACTGAAACACATTAGCGCCACTTTTACAGAGTTTGCCAGTGAAGCGCTATTTTTGTTTTCTTGACTTTGTTTTCCCTGGACTTGGAACTAGTGCACAAATCCTGGAGGTACTGCAATGTGTGGATTGGAAAACAAAATGTGTGCTGCGGCTCTGCGTCCAGGGATGTGGTCTTTTTACCATACTGCTTACGTTTTGTAAGGATATAAGCAATGGTCATTGAAATGGGTCCATTCAGGGCCCTGTAGTCGTGTACTTAACTTTTCAGACAAAAGCACTCACTGATTTCTGAATAGTGAGTGTAAAAGCATTAAGGTAACCATGTTGTTCCTGCTTACATTTCCCATGGTTTGCAAAATTTTGCATTCCCTATAAGTATGTTTGCTTTTTCCAGGATGTTGTTACTTTTTTTTTTTGTAGGCCGCATATTGCTCCTGTCTAGTGCGTAATTTAAATTGAGCTGCATCCAGGTGTTTATAGCGGGCAACAATTGGGTTGTAGTTGAAGACAGTGGGAGTTTTTCTCAGTGGGGCAGTACAGTGTTCAGTGTGGGAGAGGATGTGGCACTATGGTCAGAGCGGCTGAATTTGGAACTGGGAACCAGGTTCAGCCTTAATAACCAGTCCACCAGACCACTCTCCTGCGAGAACACAATCACATGCTACACCTTAGAAGGCTTCGCAACACCTTAAAAGTGCTGGTGTCTTTCGCACAAGCAGGTGGACCCTAGCATGACAAGTGTAGGTCAACCTTCAAGGCTTGTCCACCACTATCCATACTGAAGTTCACCTCCAGTCTTGCGGGCAGGCCTATGAAGCAGCACACCCTAGAACAACAGTCACTGAGGTCACAGGACCCTTAAGAAGGGCCAGCTCTAGGGCAGTGCAACCAGTGTGACCGCACCGGGTGCTGACTTTAGTTGGAGGCATCATGTTTGCAAGTATATTATGGTTTTAAAAACTCTTGCTGCCTCCTTCCTGGTCTCCAGCACTTTTCGGCAACAATAAAAATGTCATGATGACTCTGGTGATTAATGTTCTTCCTAGAGAGAGATCAGAATTTTGTCTAGTGGAAGTTTTGACTCATGGAAAGGTAGCTCAGAGGATTAATGTACCGGCTGCAAAGAACATGCGCCATGCAGATCACAAAGTGCACATAATGTAAATAGGTCAGTGGGCTACTGCTTTTGTCAGAGAGATCCTTTTGTTACTTGCAGTTTATACGGTAAAATCCTAACTTAGAACAGTGAGCTATTAACTCATCTAAGAGCTGCATACAAACCGCAAGGTATAAATTAGAGCATAATGCCCCCCCCCCCAGTCTTTGATTATCCTAATGTCCCAAAAGGTGTTCTTTTGGACAGAAATCAATTCTGATTATTAAGGAGAACCCCCAACCATGTTATTACTTTTTAAATTCCGGGTATTGTGTTTCTCCAAACCAATCACTATAAAACTATACCGGCTACTAGTATGGTGGTTATGTGACTCCTACACCTTGTAGTCCTTAGACTTATGTAATATTTTCTATACAGTGATTTACACACATATTGATTGTCTCTGTGTAATGTGTGTGATGTAAAGTGCTCTGACACCCTACAATGGTATAAGTGGCGCTGTAAATCAAAATAAATGCATCTGAGAAAGAGTGGTTATGGAGACTTGGGGGGCATAGTTAAAGGGTGGTAGTGAGGGAATCCATGGCAGAGGTGGTCATTGGGGGGCACTAACAAACATTAATGCACAGGACACTACCAGTGCTATGGCTGGCCCTGCCCTTAAGGCCAGTCTGCCTCACTGATAGGTACCTCCATTGGCCTTATTTCAGCAGTAGTAGCTGCAACTCACCAGGGAATGGCAACGCAGGATTTGCACGCACACCAAACTAAGTTCGCAAACTTCACAGTCTCCCTGCTTCATTGACATGCACTTTTAACATGTGCTGCCTGCTGTGGGGCCACTGGAATTAATTATGTAGCAAAGGATGACAACATTATGCCGTAGTGTTGACTAAATTATGCATTAAAAAAAAGTCTGCAGCGTAATGCAGTATATTTTCAGATATTTTATTATTTTGACGTGTGTACACATGCTAACAGTCTCTGGAATGATTTTGCCTTATTAGTACCAGTGTAACAGACTAACGCAGCAGTGAGAAAGGTGACCAGTCAACCTTTACAATAGGGCATCCACTCCGCAGCAACACACGTCACATTTTATATTAACTTTTGATATGTTTGAGCTACAAACAATTTATTAGTTTAAATGGTCAGATCATGCAGCAGATCTTGCATTATGAGGCAAATATGGCAGAGCCATAATTTTAGAGAAAACATTTGAAACTAGGATATTATTTTGCCATTCATGGTTGAACTGCTGTTGTGAGAAAAGGGAGAAGTGCTGATGACAGAAACTCCATGGCTCGGAGACAAATGGCTTGTGTTTCCACATTTTATCGTATTTGGTACATTCTGTGATTATTAGAAGCATATCCCACTTTGTGAATATATTTTAATGTCAATAACTCATTATAACCTTAAATAATCATGTGTATCCATTGGTTGATTAAACTGGGCAGTGAAATGCCAAACAAATAGTAAAAATTGTGATGTCTGCGCATTCTGGCCACACCTCTGGCTCCACCCACAGATCCAATCCTTGGGTTATTCCTGCCCTCTGATTCTCCGCCCACTGTTCCCCTACTTTTTTCCCCCACTTCGACCACTGTGTAAGACTCAGCATCCTTGGACCTGTGATGTGCCGCCGCTGCGGGCACCGCATGTGCCACACATTTACGGTGCTGGGCTTCTGCATAAGGGAGCTGGCCATTATTGTATCCCTAAACGTGCACACGTTGTCAGTTTGACATTGACTACACTTAGAGGGACTCTAATTTAATGTGTGTAAAATTTAGCAATGCCTAGGGAATTCTAGTAAAGGGAGCACCCATTGGCGAATCACTAGCGTGTGTGATTGCTGCATTATTTATTACTAACTTTGACGTTGTGCTTTAACTTTGGATAAAAGTTATCATGAATTCTAGCACCAAGAAGCCAATATTGGTGAATATGTGTGCTACAAATAATCCCTAAGATACACTGTGCATACAGTATATTTAATCTGGTGCTTTAATCATAGGCTGTTTTAAAGTATTCTGATAAAAATCGAATCGTGCTGAAGACAGCCTTGATTAGTGTTGGATCGAGGACCCAGAAGTCTGCACACCTAGCAGACCGAGATAAAGCACCTTGTCAGAAAGTTTAGCGTTTTCCCTACAGGTGGTGTTTGTTGGCCTGTGGCAGGGTCAGTCACATGTCCTGGATTCCTGGCATTTAATTGAGTCTATCCCAGTTCTGCGCCCCAGTGTTTCTTGTGCCCCACCTGGCACACATCATGTTGGAGGATGGTGATGACGTTAACATTTTGCCCCCCCCTGGAAAAATTTCTGCGGACGCCCCTGCCAGGAGTGATGTGCTCCTTGACCTCCCATGGCTCTGGATCTGCCCTGTAGGGGTGTGGGAAAGTCACGTTCGCCTCCTTGGAACTTTGCTGGCACCACAGAGCTAGATGAGGATCTACTAGACTCCTATTCAGCAAAGTGTGGTGCACTACGACATCCCAGCTCCTCAATAGCGAGGAGATCTGCACCAGTTGATTGTCTCCGCAGATTCTGTGGGGCTTCAAGGAACTTAGGTGATTTACTGCTGCAAAATTGAGGGGGAGAGCATTGACAACACAAGCGCCATTCATCCAGCATCACCCAGCGTTTCTTCTGAATCAGAGAGCGTCTCCATTAGCGCCGTCCTCTGCTAGACGATCCTAGCGTTCTTCCATTCGGCCTTCTGCTGTGCGGGCTACTACCGGGTCTGCGCAGCAGGGCCTAGTTCGCATGCGGCGACCAAGTTCAGGGGATCCCACCAGGGGATGAAGGTCACCTACTGCCGTTGGTACACTTGCCAAACAGAAGCTAGTGTGTGCCGTGTCCCAGAGTATGTGCGAGGTGCAAGGCGCACCTCTGCCGGAGCCCCTCGCTACACCTTCCACGAAACTGCAGGGCTCCCTACCTCATGGACATCACCGCGTCACCAGGCCACCACGCCAGGGGAGCTGCAGCACTGTAGACAGGGAGTGACTACAGGTTCCAGCAGCGCTGCGTGCCATCAGCGCTGTTCTACCACTTTCCAGTGCTCAGAGTTCTTATAGAGGTAAAGTGGATGCTGCCAGCCGGTACTGTTCGTCGGTTGGTGAGTCCTCTCCGGTGCGGGCACACTCCCGCTGGTTCTGCCAGGCTCCACTAGGCTGTACTTGCGATGTGCAGGTGAGTGTGCATGTGGCTCAGGCACTACTCATTCACTGCTTCTTGCCCCAGCTTCGCACCACTATCGGCATTGCTCCCAACCCCCAGCGGGATCATACAGGCTCCGCCGCCGAGTCTTGCCCATCTGCTCTGGTAGCTTTGCTAGGCCTGTTTCGCGGCAGGCGCCATTTCGCAGCCGCAGCCTCCAAGGCAGCCAGTAGGTGGTCTGTTCACCAGTGCCCTTACCTCCACTGCTGTGCTCCACATCTCTCTGGTGATCCTGACAGGTGTCGGCGCTGGGGACTGCCTCCCTGTCAGCGAGTCTCATCGGGCTCACTGCGGCATTCAGAGAATGGCCGCCATTTTGTTCCTGCCTCTGCCCGGCCTGCAATCCGCAGTGCTAGGCGACCCTCTGCCTGCAATTCGGCTCCCTCTGCCCAGTTCGGGGGACAGAATGAATGACTACGGTGAAGCCGCGGTCGGAGCTCCTCAGGTTGCGTCCATTCCCATCAGCTTCAGACCATGCCCCCCTCTATCACCTGCCATCTGAAGTCATTTTGATTGTGGCCCAGTTGATTAAAATGTTCAACCAGTGGTGTATCAGTCACTTTGCACCTCAGACGACTTCGGTGTTGGGAAATCCATGTCCTTATTTTCTGAGTAGTTTGGACAATATATATTAACAGGTGATTGCGCAAATTACATTTCTGGTGTTACAATTGGAAAAGTGGTTGAGGGCAGTAGGTACATTATTGTGTACAAACTCTTTAGATTTGATAGTGCAGCCAAACACACTGCAATTACCGCATTTATGATGACCCACCAATGGTGTTGAACCCCAGAAATCATGCAGAGTACTTTGAGTACTGGATCATGGGAGACAAGCTCTGACCAAATGGTCTTTAATATTTTTGCTCTTTTTGAAGGCAAATAAGGGGCGTTCTAAGCACAGATCTCCTGTGTTCAAGGTATTCCAATTGTGCACCGCTATTTTCTTTAAATGGTTGGAAATAGATGAAAAGTGGTAACACAAACTATTTTGTTTACACCTTCCTTGTGTTTGGGGGAGAGCAATGCCTCACATGGGCTGTATCGTGCCCTTTTTAAGGACCTGGTAATTAATTTATAGGAATAACCTTTGGCCAGCAGTTTAGATTCTAACGTAACTGCTTCTTTCAAAAAGTCATTTTTTTAAAAACTGTTTCTAAAAATCCTCAAAAATTACGAGTAAGGAAGAGAATCTCTCTGTGGGGGGATGGCTGGTCTAAGCC
This sequence comes from Lissotriton vulgaris, assembly GCF_964263255.1. Classification (NCBI taxonomy): domain Eukaryota; kingdom Metazoa; phylum Chordata; class Amphibia; order Caudata; family Salamandridae; genus Lissotriton; species Lissotriton vulgaris. The sequence continues at coordinate 419,971,029 of NC_141696.1, forward strand.
AAAAGTAAGTTTCGTTCTGAGGTTTTATGATAAAGGGTTGTATAAAATTCACCCTCAACATTTCTAAGCATCAAATCCAAAAATGGAATTTCCTCTGTACTGAATTGATAGGTGAATCTAAGTCATTTGCAGTTGTTATTAAGCTATGTTACAAATCTAGTCAAGTCAGTAGCGCCCCCATTCCAAATTAAAATACTATTGTCAAGGTATCTCTTCCATATTTTTATTTGGTCAAGAAAAGGGTTGCTATCAGAAAGTATAATGCTGCTTTAAATGTTGTGCATAAAGGAAATGACAAAGCTGGGAGCATATAAGTATCCTTTACTTGTTGGTAACATTGTCTGTCAAATTGAAAACATTTTCTTCTTAATGTCAGTTGTAACAGCTCAAGAATGAATTTAGTTGGTACAGTGAAGGGTCATTCTCTCCTTCCTAGGTTTTGTCTTATGACTTCAATGCCTTCTGTCGAGATAATATTCCTGTATAAGGATTCAATTTCCAAAGTAAACAGGACGCATCTGCTTTCATCAAATGGTATCTGTTTAATCTGATTCATCATATCTGTGCTGTTCTTGATATAGCAACTGGTTTTAGGTACAAGGTCTATTATGAAAAAATCCACATATCGACCAATGGGTTTGAATATTGACCCACAGCCAGATACAATCAGCCTCCCTGGAGGTAATGCCTGACTTGTGTACCTTCAGTAGGGTGTATATTACTCGTGTTCTGGGGTTCTTAGTATTCAGAAACAGTTCTTAATTTTTGGAAATGTATCCTGGTTCTAAGCCTTTTCTGGAAATGGAGGAAATTACAGGCTGTAGGGTCTCCTGGGAGCCTCATGTAGTGTTCCTGGTTGGATAACTGCCTCATGATTTCATTCTTGTACACATCAGTGTTTTGCAAAACAATGCCGCCACGTTTGTCAGTTGACTTGACAATGTTTTGCTCATTGGACTTTACTACAGTAAGGGTTTTCTTCTTTGCTAGAGGTATGTTGTATGGAAAAGGTATGCAACTCGGTGGTATAGATGAATTGGGAGGTAAAACAGTAGACGGAGGTCAAAAATCAGTGTGTGTATTGAGGAGGTGCATGGGTTTGTCTTGAAAAAAGGTGTGTAGTCTGATTTTAGACTTTCAGAAAGTGGAAATTTCTCTGTACTTACTGCTGATTGTTCTTGACAGCCTGTCTCTAATACACGTCTGGGGTGGATGGCAGCTGCACTTTGTGCATTCCATCTAGACAGCCACAAACAGAGGGAGGGGAGGCTCATCTGTAATCTGAGCACTCATCTGCATTCTGATGGGTCTTCCGCAGCAGGAAGGGGGGCGGTGGCTCACAATTACATTCTGAAGAGGCTGTGCCTTGTCCTTATACAACAAACAAACGTACTCCCTAGGGTTAGCCTGGCAGACAGGGCTGGCCTGAAAGGGATCCTTCTGCACTTCAGAGAATTCTTTTGAAGTCACCCCCTACATCAAAGCGCTTTTGGGTATAAGTACTGGGTCTCTTACTCCCTCAAATCAGACACTTCTGGATATTCAACTGAACATCTGTCAGAGGACTGTTGAGCTGCTTAAAGGACTCAACTAGATTGCCTTTCTGGAAGTACTGGTGTTTTTCTTGTTGCTCTTCTGCCTGCTGCTCTCTAACTCTGCTGGAAGGAGAACTGGACTCTGCCTTCCCTCCTAGTGATCTACAAGGGTTTGCATCCTGTTTTCTGGAGTCTCAGGGACACAAAATACTTCCTACAATTCTGTTGGTGCTGCTGGGCTTTCCCTTCTGTGAGTCCTAACCTTGACTGAGGTGCCACCTCCAAGCGATATGCCTCAGAAGTGAGTTCTGCAGCTATTTCATCACCAACAGTCTCTTGTCCTCACACAGCAAGATTTGCTACCTGGGACCTTGAGGCCTCGTTTGCCATCCACAGTGCCCATTCAAGACCTTGCACATGCAGGCTCATTGCTCCTACCAACGGCTCCCCGTGAGCACTATCTAAAGCAAAGGGGTAACCCAGTATCCCTCTGAACCTGGGCATGTATGATACATGTAACAATCGGTTTCATGGATCTCTGCCATTAGTCAGCCACCTTAAGCCAAATGTAGCCTTGATTTATTACGAAGTGGCTCTTGGCTTGACTAAACACGTCTGCTAGGCAAAGAATTCTCATTCTCAGCAGTACACTAAGAATTGTTTGTCACTCGATGGATACTTCTATGATCCACAATTTCCAATGCAGACTTGAGCTTTCATTACGATGCACTCTGTGTCCTTGCGTTTTGGCTTGGACTGCATTCGCCACTCCAGCAGCACTTAATTTATTGTTTGCTTGACTGCTTACTGCGGACTTGGCTGAGAACCTTGGAGCAGTTTGGAATCCCTCTATCACTTGTCATTCATCTACAGGTTACCCAGCTTTTCCATCAATTGGACTTTCCCCTTGAATTACTCTCCCCAAGGCTTTGGGGTTGAGGTTCACCTACACCGTAGAAATCTCAAGATATTCGGCTGTCCTTTTTGATTATTTGTCCTGAAGAAGACCCGCGTTGACATCTTCAATTAATGCAGATTGTCAGGGTCTAAACGTCGACAGCTTCTTTGTCCATGCATTAGGTCCCCATACGGATTAATTCATGTAATTCACTTACCAAGCTAGGTGACCTTTATCATTATAATTAGACCTTGTTTCTCAATATCTCTTTGTGAAATTAGTTGTACAGTAATTGTTCATCTTCTTGTATAATACACAAATGTTGTCACTTTATCACTTCACTCACCATGTCACTATAATCACGTTCACGTGCACAATTTTTTATTAAGTTATCGGAAAGCCTATATGTCTTGATAATTTTTGTCTTTGTTTCAAATTTTGTAAATATGAAGTAAAATACCTTTTCTAATGAGATTAATTCATTTTTTCTCCATTGTGTTCCAGTGCATGTTGTATTTTAATTATATAAATTGCATTGTGTATTGAAAACCACAAAGAAATAGTTTTGACCCGAAGGACCGATTGTTGTATGTATCCCTGTGAACAGGGAACTTCGCTCAGCTTAAGAAGGTAAAACTTTAGCTGGACCTGTTTGGAACAGTATCCGACCCGCAGTCCATCGCGGTCAGCCTGAAATTTGGATTTACCCCAGTATAGTGCAACCAAAAGTAACCTTTTAGCGCGATTGACTGTTTTTGGTTTATTCTTTAAAAATCCATATCTCTGGTCCTACTTATTGGTTTTTTGTGATGTATTCATTGTTTTACTGTGTGTGTGCGTGTGTGTGTGTGTGTATGTTGCACAAATACTTTACACATTGCCTTTGTAGATAAGTCTGACTGCTCTGTGCCAACCTACCGGAGAGTGAGCACAGGTTATCTTACTGTGTATATAGCGTACCCTGACAAGGGTGCTGGTTCCTGCTTGGCCTGGGTGCATACCCCAGCCAACTATGAATCCAATTTCTAACAGCATATTTAACTTACTTCTAAGATCCTGGTAGATGGTATAAAGTGCACCCAAGGCTTGTAAATTAAATCACTAATAACTACAGCACTCATTGTGCTACTACTAAAATGAAGTATAAAACATGACTGTAGGTCTACTACTGAAGCTTGTCTGCCCAGTTTTATAACTGCAATTTCAGCTTGTCAAAATAAACCACTTTGACAAGATTAAACCCTCCTTTTAAAACCTAATACATCCTCCTTAAGTAGGCCTTAAAGCCCAATAAGGCAGGATGCATGGTGTTTAAAAGTAGGACATGTAAAAGTTTAATGTAATATATGTCCTTACACTGACAATCCCCCAGAAGCTATTTTCACTACGGCAAGGTGAGCTGCTCCATAGCAAAGCGCTGGGATATAATATTACAATTTAATAATGTTATCTCTACTTTCGAACTGGCTAAAACGTTCATTATTGGACTTTTAAAAATATTAATTACTAGACAAATTAATCGAAAAAGTTAGATTTGAAATACATATTTAACAAAATTTCCTCTTAAAAAAGTCACCTTTAACTTGCCTAAAGCTTCGATAAGCCCATATGCAGGAACTTTCAACTGTCACTCAGGAGCTGAATAGCTCTTTAATGAGGTGTGAGCCTCTTCTTAAAGCTGAGACCAAGGTTGTAGGCATATGCAGGTGTTCTGTTCCTCTGACAGGGTGACCATCTGTGCTGTGCCAAGGAACCTAATTAACTTCAAAAAGGCTTACCATGTCACAGCAGGTTTAGCTAACAACTGGGCCTATCCACTTCCTTTGTCCCCAAAGCCAATTAGGCACCAAACTCAGCGGGAGAAGAACTGCTCTCACAACCGGTTGTGAGTGAACACAGAGGAGGGGTTGCTCATTTGCGTGGCTGCAGCACTAGTGTGGGCACAGCAGTTCTACACCAAAAGATTCTGCTTGTAGGTAGAAAAAAGTACTGTGGGATTGTTTGCATTGGGGCACACATGTATTGCTGCAAAAGTGGAAAATATTTGTTCCTATTGGTAAGGGAGGTCCAGAAGTCATCCCCAACCACAGGATAGTGCAAGGCATAAATGTGACACCCCTGGGCCATCTTTTAAGAACACTGCTGGTCCTCTGGAAGACAGAAGGACTGCACCTGCTGTTAAGGCCTGTAAGGAAAACCTTAAGGGCTGGACCTGCTCCCAGCTGTACATCATTGAAAAAGAAGTGGATCCGTCGAATGAACTCCTGTTAAAATACAGGGACACAAAAGCTGCAAGAGGCCTCCTTTCCTGACAGAGCCACAGCTGACAAGTGTCCACTGGACCGTGCTGGGACCCTGATGGTGGCTTCCGCTGGTGTAAGTCTTAATCCCCAAATGTTCTTGTTGAGGTCCTTGACCCTTAGCTGTGTCAAAGGGTAATCCTCCTAATATCCTGGGAAGACCTGTGGCTTTAAAACTTCTTACAAACTGTTTGCCTATAGAAGCATCATGGAGCAGAATCAATCTGCCAGCTGATCTGCCAATAGTGCATAGTCGGTGGTAATGACTTTGTCAAAGGTCTTACTACATATATCGACACTGAGGTCACTTTGACTCCATCCCGCACCTCCCTCAATGGTGCTGTTGATAAGGACCCAGGACCCAATTCATTCCGAAGACCCCAGGGCATGAACACTTGACTTTGTCCAATAAAACCTTTCCAATGTAATCTAATGGTGTCACCGAGACTCTATTCTGATGCTGAAACCCGTCGGTGCTAGCTCACTGTCTGCTTTCACTGAAGCCTGTGGATGTAGGAAGGTAATGTTTCATCTGGAACAAACCTGGTCGTCATAGCCGACCCGCTCTCATCGCAGTTGGCCTTACAACTCATCTTTATCCCGGTCAAGTGCAACTTTTTTTGCCAATATTGTCATCTGAAACATTGACAATTCATATCTTCAGTTTCTCTTCTTAGATCTTTGTTGTTTTGATGTCATTTTATTCATTAAAGTGTCCTCTATATAAATTGGAGTGGGATTTTAATATGGTGTGTTGATTACTGTTTTGGTATTTCTAAATGCTTTACATATTTACTTAAGTTAAACCTGTGTTCTCTGTGCCATAGTTACCATGGGTTGAACTCAGGTTTAAATTACTGAAACCTTTACTGTACCTAACAAGGATGTGCTGTTATTACTTGTGGCGGACTGCCATGCATTCCAACTAGTGGTCCTCTTTCTCACAGCTACCCTGAGTGATTGCCAATGGTTAGACCTGCTGCAAACGGTGCAGAGAAAAGATTTTGACTAAAAAATATCAACGTGCAAGAATATGGATGTAAGAATATTTATTGTTTTAAATATCGAAGTAAGTAATATTGATGTTAAAAATATTGCTTTTAATATTTTTTAGAAATATCAAATTTATAAATATCGAAGGTAACAATATCGATGTAATTAATATCAATTTTGTGGTTTCTAAATTTTATTATTTTCTATATTTTAGGAGCGAGATGTTGGTTTTATAGGGGATATGGGTGGGGTGTAAATTAAAAATGTTGATTAAATATTTTTAGATAAAATTGATTTGTACATATTTAAAAAGTGTGATGTTGGGTTTATAGGGGATAAGGGTGGGTACTAAATTAAAACTGCAGATGAAAAAAATAAATATTAGTAATTTTTCAATATATTTTATTTTATTGATTTAGTGTTTATAGGGGATAAGGGTGAGGAGTAAATTAAAATAGTATTTTTTTAAATTAAACGTAAAATTTTTGTAAATTGTAAAAATAATTTTGAAGTGAATTTTTTAGTTTTTTTTGTTTTTTGAGCATGTCCTTATTGTCTCATCAAGATTTACAGCACAAAGTTGTTAATATGCAGACAATGGATTTTCAATTTTGCGGCTATCAAACCCCATGGGGGGAACAAATTAACTAAAAACATTAAAAAAACTCCCCACATAGTCCCGTATGCCTATAGTATCTTTAAAAAATCATGTGATATAGCACAGCCAAATCTTCAGCCAATAGGAAAGTGGCACCCAGCATTTAACAAGGAACATCCAATCAGTGAGGGACAAGTCCAGATAGAGATCTGCACATATAGTCTAAGAACCACATTTACCAAAATTTTCATCACCCTCTCCCTGAATGACACTTCACCCCTCAGATCGTGGGCGGTCAGCCGCCTCATCTTGTTCCGTGTTTGTGTCTGAGAGAGGAGGTATTCCTTTAGAGGGCCCCATATGTCTTTTAGTCGTGACGATACCGGAAGCAGCTCGGCATAGCATAGTGATTGTTTCTGCCAGGCAGTCCTTAAATTTAGGATCCCTTCCTCACCCCCATTTGAAGCCACTCTGCGCTTGGCTATGTGGAAGCTCAGCGCGAGAAACATTTTATGTACCGTAACTATGTCCTGGGTGCAGCCCAGCAGTGCAATCAATAGGGTCGGCTGTAGTTGAATTTCTAACATACGTAACATGCCCTCTAACACCTGTGACCAGTAGTCATATATCTGTTGACATTGCTATGCTAAGCGATAAACATCCGCCCCTTCCCTTCCGCATCGCGCACACTTGTCCTCCTCCCGTAGCTTACATTTGTGGAGTTTAGCAGGGGTGTAGTATAATCGATGCAGGAGCTTATAATGAATAGGTCTCAGCCGACTGCTAGTGGTGAGAGCTTCTGCCTGTGTTCGACTGAATTCCCACTGCTCGTCTGTTAGAGGTATCTCTAGGTCTTTATCCCATTCTGCCCGGGAAATTGGGGTGAAAGGTAGTGGTGCCTTTTGTGTGTGTTTATATGTAAGCGAGGTGGCATGTCTAGGGGGTTCCGGTTGCAAGATCGCATGCAGCGGTGGCAAGGTAGGTGGCTCTAATGGGTATGTTGGGGTGACAGCTTTCATGCTCTGCCTAAGTCTAATGTACATGAATAGTTCCATGGTAGTAAGTTCAAACATGCTAAAAAATTGCTCCCTGGTTCGGAAAATGCTTCCTATATAGGTCTCCCCATGCAGTGTATCTAAGATTATTTAACATCCGACGGCATATCCCCTCATAGGTGACCGTAATGATGCGTGTCGTACCAATGGCATTTTAGGGGAGTACATCATTAGGACCTCTAGTTTGGTTGTGATCTTTCTCTAGGCCTTATTGGTGCGATCAACCGTGGATGGATTTAGTTTGCGACCCTCTTCTGACGACAACAGGTAGCCCGCGGATGGGGCAGGAGCCATATAGCTATCTTCTACGCCCAAATGCGGCTTAAAGGGAAGCGGGTGGAACCAATACACTGCAAAGTGTACTTTGGCGCAGTAGTAATAGTATTCGAAGTTGGGGACGTCAAACCCCCCTTGGGTCTAGGGCAGCATCAGCATGGTGCAGCTGTCGTCCTCCCCAAATCAGCCAGGTAACTTGTGTTTTTAATGTCTTAAAGAAAAACCTCCCGGGATTGTACAGGATATTGATTAAAAGGTATAGAAATGTTGGTAAAAGAACCATTTTGATTAGCGAGATTCACCCGGCCATTGAGAGGGGCAGAGTCAGCCAACCAGGTAATAGTGTCCGTCACCTTATTTATTGTAGCCACATAATTGCAGCGCATCAGTTCCTCTTTATCTCTGGTAATGCCGATTCCCAGATATTTAACTTCATCAAATTTCCAGACTAGGGGGTAGTCTAATTGGTGTGGCTTAGTCAAATCTGTTAATGGGAATACTGCAGACTTGTCCCAGTTAATATGGATACCTGAGATGACGCCGAATTTGGTTATTTCTCGCAACAATAGAATAAGGTTATCTTGGGGTTTTTTGATGTATAATGTAATGTTGTCTGCGTATAGCGATACTATAAGCTGTCTAGAGGAATACACCAATACCCTTTCTTTATGATGCTGTCTAATTTTCACTGGCAGGGTTTCTATTGCTAAGGCAAACAAGATGGGGGAGAGGGGCAGCCCTGCCTAGTGCCTCTGGAGATGGTAAAACTAGCAGATCTGGCTCCGTTCAGCAGCACATTGGCAATCACTTGTCTGTACAGCAACTCCACCCAGCCCAGAAAAGCGGTGGGCATTCCCATGTATCGTAGAGCACCAATAAAGTAGTCCCACTCCACCGAATTGAATGCCTTGGTGGCATCAAGAAACACCACACAGAGCAGAGCTATTGGGAATGGCCAGCAGGACTGCCAATAGTGTTCTAAGGTTCTGTGATATTGCATGATTAGGGATGAACCCAGATTGGTCGGGCAGGACCAGTTGCTCCATCAGGAGCTGGAGGCGGTTGGAGAGTACCTTCGAAAGTATCTTTGTATCGCAATTTAGTAGCGAAAGGGGCTGATATGATTCGCAGTGGAGTGGGGCTTGTCTGGTTTGAATAGTGAGAATATCTGAGCTTCTCTCATGGTTCTCGGGATGTTACCCTCTTATCTGGCTTCGTAAAAAACCTCTTTCAATATGCGGCCAATTGCACCGCATATGTCTTGTAAAATTCTATAGAGAGGCCATCCGACCCTGGTGTACGCTGTGACTTCATTTGCATTATGGCCGTGGTTAATTCATCTATTTCTAAGTGGGCACTCAGGAATTCTCGCTGTGTGTTACCAAGCCATGCTAAGGCCGTATCCTCAAAGTACTGTGGGAGGTCGAGTCGCTGCCCCCTCTGTGAAGTGTATAACATTGTATAGAAATCGACGAATGATTGCAGTTGATCTGATAGGTTTCTGTGAATCTCTCCCTCCGAGTCTTGGATCTCAGGTATGTATTTGGAGAACTTGGGTGGGCGGACAAAGTTTGCCATGATCTTCCCTGAGGGATCTCCCTCTCCATATACTCTCACTACATGGTATTTGGCCGGAATTAGCATTCTGGTTACTCCGCTGTTGTATACTCTGTCAACTTGTCACGCAAATTAGCGCAGGTCTCCTCTCCTGTATAAGCGAGATCTCTCTCTAGTGTTTTAATGTCACTTTCCAGCCGGCTCCGTTCCCTCTGAATGACCTGAAGGATCCCCCCACCTTTAGAAATACACCAACCCCTGACCGTAACCATAAAGGCCTCCCAGACCGCGGTGCGGCTGGGTACTGACTCAACATTGAGCACAAAGAGGTCTTGGATTTCCAGTTCAAGCTCTGCCCTAAAGACCATGTCTAGAAGGTGCGCAGGGTTAAGGTGCCATCTGGCAGAAGGGGTCTGATCCACTGGAGGCTTTAACACCAATTTGACAGGCGACTGTACGTGCTAGGTGGGTGACTGTTTCTATCCAATATGCCATGCCCACTGAGACAAACAGATAGTCAAGCCTGAACCATGTGGAGTGGACTGCAGAGTGATGTGTACCTTCTTTTTGTGTAGGGTGCTTGTAAATGTCATGTGTCAAGGAGATAGCTGGTAGTCACCAGGTGTGCTAGCAGCTTTTGGGTGGCCGTACAGTGTGATGTAGTAGCTTGGGATCTGTCCATCTGTGAAAACATAGTTGTATTAAAGTCCCCTCCCATAGCAGGTAAGTAGAACCAAGAGTCTGGATCTTACTCCATAGCATATTCAGAGTCTGTGGGTCATCCACATTGGGGCCCTAATAATTGGCAATGGGTACGTCTTGTGAAGCCAATCGCCCCCAGATCAAGCAATACCTTCACTGAGGATCTATCTCGGTCCCCCCAAACACAAAAGCCACATTACGTCTAATAATAATGGAAACCACCTGGAGTATGTGAAGTAGGACGAAAAGCAATGGTGGGAAGCCCATCTTGCGGCAAACGGGTGTGGTTGCGGGGTCAAAGTTAGTTTCCTGCAGATCTCTAGATATCTCTAGATATCCTATGACCTGCCTCTTCTTCCGTTGGTTATTCAAACCTTGGATGTTCCATGACAAGATGATCAGTTTATTATTGGTGTCTGGAGTGCCCGTCATTTCCCCACCTCAAATAAGTTAGTATGTTTCTTGTGCTGTAGAAGCTGGACTGCTGAATCAAATCAAACCTTACAGAGCAAGGACCGCCTCCCCCCTCACACACCGACATCCCCAACTTTTCGGGCATCATTACCCACCCTGATCAGACCCAAACTATGAACAAAAACTTACAATAAAGCTTAGAAAAAGTTATATGGGGGATCACCCTCACAGGGAAAATACTAGGGGCCCACGACTTGCCAACTCCCTTCCTTTGTCACACCCACTTGCCACCTAGTCTTCCTCAGACTAGCAGCATGCGTGGGAGGAAGGTGAGTGGCCAGGCAGACAATTGATCAGAGTCTTTTCATATGCAACAGTTCGCTAGTTAGTATCAAGTATTGATAATAACTAGCGAACCTCGTCAGAGGTCCAAATAGAGTAAACCATTAAAGCAATTAGGTGAATAATCCGGAGCCGTCGTTGCCGATTGGGACCTGGATCATGAGAGGGCAGCTGTCTCTGCAGGGGGCATCCGGTGGCAATGCTTGGGGTAGATTTATGCTTGCTGGGGATTTTGAAAGAAATGCTGATGTCCTCAGTGAGTGATGCGAAGCTTCGCTGGGTATAGCATCGAATATGGATAGAGGGCGAGGGTGGTGTTTTCATAGTGGACCTGCTCCTTCTCCCGGGCGAGGCATAGGACTGTGTCCCGATCCCTATAGTTGAAGAATCAGACTATCACCAAGCGTGGAGGTGCACCTGGGAGTGGGCGCGCAGTCAGGGATCTATGTGCTCTTTCTGCAGTCAAATGATTTGAGAAAGAGTCCCTCCCAAACAGGTTGACAAGGGGCTGTTCAATAAAGTCCTCCATGTGGCTTGTGTTGCTCGTCTCCACCAGGCCTAGAATGTGAACGTTATTTCCTCTGGAGCAGGCCTCCAAATCCTCATTTTTGTCAGCTATGATCTTGAGGAGCTTGTCCATTTGCGAGACTCGCTCCCTGTTCTCTGTGGCTCCATCCTCCAGATCCGAGATTCTGGTTTCCGCCTCCCTGAGCCTTTGGTCATGTAGGTCAAGTTTGTGCACCAAAGAATCCAATCGCTCGTTCATAGTGTTTATTTCCATATCAATAGATGTCAAGCTGTTTTTCATGCTTAGCAGTAGAGTCTTCCAGTCTTCTTCCTGGCTTACGCTGTGTCCGAGGCCACATGGTCTGTGGAGCCAGCTTTGGACGCCTTTCGAGACTCAAAGGGTATTTTGATTTGCTTCGTGTCAGTTCTACCCATTATGCACACTGGAGTTGAGTAGGGTCCTTCTTGGCAGGGAGGATATGTGCTGCCGACTCTTTGGAAGCAGGAGCGTCTGGGCACTAGAGTTGTACTGTGAAATGGCCGCCGCTGATTTGTACCTCACGATCTCGTATTGTTGGCAGGGAAGGGCCCGATGTCTGTCGCTAGTGTCTGCATTGGAGCGAGTAGTTATGTAGCTCAACCAGGCAATATAGCAGTGTGAAAATTGGCTTTTAGGTCTGCGCTCACTCCCCATGCCAGGCCCGGGCCCGCCATGGGTTGCTGGTCCTACTAAATAGGGAAAATAGCGCCCGCAGTGCCACTCTTTTGTGGTATTTTGGTAGGCAGAAATGTCTGCTCGCCTCTGGGCTCAGCATACGGCAAAACCAAGTGTTCCCAGGCACCAGTACAGTCGCTAATGTGGCTTCTTCCCCCCGCAGCCGACGCGTCACAGTAGAAGAAAGTGTCTCTCTGTCTCCCACGCTCCGCTAGCAGGCAGCTGGGTGTGCAACAAGGCCCCCACGAGGGACCGGCCCCCATCAGTAGTAAAGTCCGACCCGGCTCTGCAGCTTCGCAAAGTTGGTCACCCAAAGTAGTACAGGCGCATGGTACTCTCCCCCTCCGCTGCATCTCACCTCAGTGGTGTGGCTGTGTGTCTCTGTGGCCTCCGAAATTGCAGTGGCACCGTAGGCAGGGCCCCGCGCTGCTGTTGCTTTCGGGCACAGGCTTGTGTTCCCGCATCAGGCCGCGGGCTTGCTTGAAACTTGTCACCGCTTCTCAGCACCAGGCCCCAAGCGCAGTATAGGGCGCAGGAATTCACAGCTCCCAGCCGCTCAACTCTCAGCACTGGTTCGGACCTCACCACACTGATAAAACTTCAAGGAGTTCCGGCAGCAATGTAACTGAAATTAGGACCTTATTTCCTCTCAGGATGGGTCTAAAGGATATTTCTCCACCAGGCTGGTGAGAGCCTTACTGGTATGCGGCCATCTTGGTTGCACACCACCTAGTGCCCCCCCTTTGAAGGGAAAATGTTTAAATACATTTTTTGAAAATATTACGTTTTTTACTAATATTTAAATAATTCAATAAAATATGTATAATTATTATGAATAATTCAAAATTTAAAAAAATACATTTTAAACATTCATTAAAAATGAATTGTTATTTTTTTATTATTTGTGTATTTTTTAAATTTATAGACCATTTAAAAATATTACATTTTAATAAGTTTTGATTTGTTCGTATTTGTTTAATTTTAATTAATAAAAACATTCACTTTTTTTATTATAATCTAATTTTTTTAGTTTGAAAGATTAATATAGGGAGGGAGGTTTATTTATTTTTTCATTTATTTAAATTGTTTTTGGAGTTGGAATAGTAAATTATTATGGTTTACTGTCCAGCACTTTTCCCCGAGCTTATTTGGATTTGGAGTTGGAATAGTAAATTATTATGGTTTACTATCTAGCACTTTCCCTGAGTTTATTTGGATTTAGAGTTGAAATAGTAAACTATTATGGTTTAGTATCCAGAACTTTCCCTGAGTTTATTTGGATTTGGAGTTGGAAAAGTAAATTTTTACGGTTTATTATAAAATAGATTTTTTGAGTATAGTTATTTTTGTTGTGGGGATTTTAATTGGGGTTATTATTTTCATTTTTTTCAGAAGTTATTTTATTTGGAAAGTTGTTATAGGAATTTGTTAATATTTATAATACAAATATGTTTTTAAAGTTTATATGTATATAGTAATAGGTATATAGATATGTATCTCTTTTTCAACATTACTTTCTTCTTGAAAACATTAATCATGATTTTTCATGGTATGAATATTTTATTACAAAACATAACATATTTGTAACATTTATTTTTTATGTATAATATTATCGTTGCAGTGGTTGAGACCGCCCTCCAGTCATGCGGCGGTCCTGTCAATCAAATTATGATGCACCTGCAATACTGGCGGGTGCATTCCAGGGCTTTAACATTCTGGGCGGTGCTGCTGGCTGCAGCACCGTTCACAATGTTAAAATGACATGCACTGCATTTACCTGCACTATGTGGCAGGCACCACACAGTGCCTGACACTTAGTGCAGGGAAATATTGGGGGTACCCCCCGTGCACCTCGCCCCCAACACAGAGGGGGCCTGCAACGGGTCCCAGAATCCAATATCACAGAGGGGGCCGCAACAGGCCCCCAAATCCAATCTCCGCCAGCCTTTCAATGGCGGTTCACCCACCATTAATAGGCTGGCTGAAGCCAGCATTTTAATCTGGCGGATGGTGCCTGCTAGGCACCGCCACCATTTTCCAGTTCCTGTTCTTTACGCCGGGAAATCAGAACGATTGCCTGTGGCGGAATGTGGTGGGCAGTCATTGATTCCCCCCACTATCGTAATGTGGCGAGGGAGATTGGCATTCAGATGGTGGAGGGCTGGCCACCGCACGACTGGCAGTGGCGGGCCTTTTGCCATCATAATGACCCCCATAGTCATAGAATGGTAAAGCAAAGTATTTTCCTTTTTTTATAAACAGTTTCCATGTTATGATTTATTATTTTTTTGTACAAAATAGAAAACATTTGTATACATTTTTGTAACATTTAAAAAAAAAAAGATAACATATTTTTTCATTTTTGAAAAATTGAATTACATGCATTTGACAAAGTTGTTCATTTTTATTTAGTATATTGAATATCATTATTAATAAAACAATATTTACTATGTTAAATAATGTACAATTAACCCTGGGCTAAGTACTTTGCTACGCCCACAGAGTGGGCGTAATGTTGCCTACTTCGCCCTCTGCGAAGTAGGCTTAGCAGGCAACACTACGCCCACTCCTTGAATGTAGCGAAGTTGCCCGCCACCCGCCTCCCTCCCGCCCTCCCTAAATACTTAAATTAACTTTTAAAAATGAATAAAAACCACTTACCTTGTCCGCTGCGTCCCCGATGCTCCCTCTTGTAATCGCGCCGCCGTCTCGGATACTAATGCACATGCTCGGCCGCCTGCGCATGCGCATTTCTCACGAGAATGTATTTAGGGAGGGCGGGAGGGAGGCGGGTGGCGCATAGTGGTGCTACGCGAAGTGCGTAGGTGGGCGTAGTTTCTCACCCACTTCACGTAGCTTCGCTTAGCCCCACTACGCCTACTACGCCCAGGGTTATTTACAATATTTGTAATAGAATATTTTGTATAACATATTACTTTATTATTACATTTTTTGTACATTTACATTGCATGACATAAACATATATTTTAATATACATTAACTGTCTGATTCCGATTTGGTGTATTCAGTTACACAATCATTAATCACCCCAATGTTGGGATGATTAATGATTGTGTAACTTAATTTGACCTTCAACTCGAGCACCTGCTTTACTTTATCTATTAGTGCTTCCTGTTGAAGCTCTTTGTAGCTATTTTAGAATGGCGCTGGCAGCTTGCCGGCGCCATTCTAAGTGAGGCTGAGGGCAGAAGGGCACAAAAGTGGGACAGAGGGCAGAAGGGGATAAAAAATAAGTGGGGCAGAGGGCAGAATCGCACAGAAACGAGTGGTACTGAGGGTAGAAGGGCATAAAAACGAGAGGGTGGCAGTGATTAACCGGCAAAAAAAAACCCCCGCGAACACGCAAAGCGCCCCGCGAACACCCGCGAACACGCAAAGTGCCCCACAAACACCCGCAAACACGCAAAATAAAAAAATCCGCAAATTTGCACGAATTCGCGAATTTTGCGGATTGCGAATTCGCAAATCCGCAAATTCGCGGATCGCGAATTTGCAAAATTCGCCCATGCTTAGATACGGCCCGCACACACGCCATGAATGTTGGATGTATGGTGCGTTTGACGCTCGCGTATGGCACCAGTGTAATAGTGATTAGACCCGCACACACGCCAGGAATGTTGGGGTACGGTGCGTTTGACGCTTGCGTATGGCACCAGTGTAATAGTGATAAGACCCGCACACACGCTATGAATGTTGGGGTACAGTGCGTGACATCCGGGTAGTGGGTGGATATGAATCCCAGCAGTGCCCACACAGATGAGGGGTGCGTGGATATGACTCCCAGCAGTGCCCAGACATATGAGGGGTGGGTGGATATGACTCCCAGCAGGGTCCAGACAGATGAGGGGTGGGTGGATATGACACCCTGCAGTGTCCAGACAGATGAGGGGTGTGTGTAGAGGACTCCCAGCAGTGTCCAGACATATGAGGGGTGGGTGCAGAGGACTCCCAGCATAGGCCAACAGAATGGGGGTTGGTGGATATGACTCTGAGCAGTGCCCACACAGATAAGGGGTGGGTGGATATGACTCCCAGCAGTGCCCACACAGATGAGGGGTGGGTGGATATGACACCCAGCAGAGTCCAGACAGATGAGGGGAGGGTGCAGAGGACTCCTAGCAATATCCAGACAGATGAGGGGTGGGTGTAGAGGACTCCCAGCAGTGTCTAAACAGATGAGGGGTGGGTGGATATGACTCCCAGCAGTGCCAACACAGATGAGGGGTGGGTGGATATGACTCCCAGCAGTGCCCACACAGATGAGGGGTGGGTGCAGAGGACTCCCAGCATAGACCAACAGTATGGGGGTGGGTGGAGATGACTCCCAGCAGTGCCCACACAGATGAGGGGTGGGTGGATACGACTCCCAGCAGTGCCCACAGAGATGAGGAGTGGGTGCATATGACTCCCAGCAGTGCCCACACAGATGAGGGGTGGGTGGATATGACACCCATCAGTGTTCAGACAGATTAGGGGTGTGTGCAGAGGACTCCCAGCAGTGTCCAGAGAGATGAGGTGTGGGTGGATATGACTCCCAGCAATGTGCAGACAGATGAGGGGTGTGTGCACAGGACTCCCTGCAGTGTCCAGAAAGATGAGGTGTGGGTGGATATGACTCCTAGCAGTGTCCAGACAGATGAGGGATGGGTGCAGAGGACTCCCAGCAGTGTCCAGACAGATGAGAGGTGTGTGCAGAGGACTCCCAGCAGTGTCCAGACAGATGAGGTGTGGGTGGATATGACTCCCAGCAGTGTCCAGACAGATGAGGGGTGGGTGCAGAGGACTCCCAGCATAGGCCAACAGCATGGGGGTGGGTGGATATGACTCCCAGCAGTGCCCACACAGATGAGGGGTGGGTGGATATGACACCCAGCAGAGTCCAGACAGATGATGGGAGTGTGAAGAGGACTCCTAGCAATATCCAGACAGATGAGGGGTGGGTGTAGAGGACTCCCAGCAGTGTCTAAACAGATGAGGGGTGGGTGGATATGACTCCCAGCAGTGCCAACACAGATGAGGGGTGGGTGGATATGACTCCCAGCAGTGCCCACACAGTTGAGGGTTGGGTGGATATGTCTCCCAGCAGTGCCCACACAGATGAGTGGTGGGTGCAGAGGACACCCAGCATAGGCCAACAGTATGGGGGTGGGTGGAAATGACTCCCAGCAGTGCCCACACAGATGAGGGGTGGGTGGATATGACTCTTAGCAGTGCCCACACAGATGAGGGGTGTCTGCAAAGGACACCCAGCATAGGCCAACAGTATGGGGGTGGGAGGATATGACTCCCAGCAGTGCCCACACAGAAGAGGGGTGGGTGGATATGACTCCCAGCAGTGCCCACACAGTTGAGGGTTGGGTGGATATGTCTCCCAGCAGTGCCCACACAGATGAGTGGTGGGTGCAGAGGACACCCAGCATAGGCCAACAGTATGGGGGTGGGCGGATATGACTCCCAGCAGTGCCCACACAGATGAGGGGTGGGTGGATATGACTCTTAGCAGTGCCCACACAGATGAGGGGTGTCTGCAGAGGACACTCAGCATAGGCCAACAGTATGGGGGTGGGAGGATATGACTCCCAGCAGTGCCCACACAGATGAAGGGTGGGTGGATATGACTCCCAGCAGTGCCCACACAGATGAGGGGAGGGTGGATATGACACCCAGCAGTGTCCAGACAAATGCGGAGTGGGTACAGAGGACTCTCAGTAGTGTCCAGACAGATGAGGGGTGGGTGCAGAGGACTCCCAGCAGTATCCAGGCAGACATGGGGTGGGTGGATATGACTCCCAGCAGTGCCCACACAGAAGAGGGGTGGGTGGATATGACTCCTAGCAGTGCCCACACAGATGAGGGGTGGGTGCAGAGGACTCCCAGCATAGGCCAACTGTATGGGGCGGGTGGATATGACTCCCAGCAGTGCCCACACAGATGAGGGATGGGTGGATATGACTCCCAGCAGTGTCCACACAGATGAGGGGTGGGTGGATATGACTCCCAGCAGTGTCCAGACAGATGAGGGGTGGGTGCAGAGGACTCCCAGCATATGCCGACAGTATGGGGGTGGGTGGATATGACTCCCAGCAGTGCCCACACAGATGAGGGGTGGGTGGATATGACTCCCAGCAGTGCCCACACAGATGAGGGGTGGGTGCAGAGGACTCCCAGCATAGGCCAACAGTATGGGGGGGGTGGATATGACTCCCAGCAGCACCCACACAGATGAGGGGTGGGTGGATATGACTCCCAGCAGTGCCCACACAGATGAGGGGTGGGTGGATATGACACCCAGCAGTGTTCAGACAAATGAGGGGTGTGTGCAGAGGACTCCCAACAGTTTCCATACAGATGAGGTGTGGGTGGATATGACTCCCAGAAGTGTCCAGACAGATGAGGGGTGGGTGCATAGGACTCCCAGCAGTGTCCAGACAGATGAGGGGTGGGTGCAGAGGACTTCCAGCAGTGCCCAGACAGATGGGGGTGGGTGGATATGACTCCCAGCAGTGTCCAGACAGATGAGGGGTGGGTGCAGAGGACTACCAGCACTGCTCAGATATAGGGGGTACATCATCATCAGCATACCACAACTACATGGGGGTATGTGCACATCCCTAACTTGTGACTTTCATAACAGTGCCATAGCAACACATCACTTACAGCAGTTTCCCACTCCCTGGAGGATGGATTATTGTCACACACTGCGTGACACACCACATGTGGGTGTGATGTCAAATTACACATGCATACCCACCCATGGAGTTTGCTGGCTAAATACACACCCCACCATCATGACACTATAGTGTCCAGTGATGTAATAGCCCACCAAACAAAGAGAGGGAAATGGAACACACACTGTCACGTACATCCCTGGGCTGATATGAATGTCCAGGTGGTGGGCAGACCACCAGTATGTAGTCTATCATGAAAGGAATAGTGTTCAAAACCCTTAGGGACAATGCTCAGAATTGTGAGTCATGTGCCCAAATACCCTACAGAACATTTTCCAACATAGGGGTAGGCTGTGATAACACACATGCATAGTGCCAAAAAGGGTGAATGTGTCAATGAAGGCATTTGTACATACTCAAACACAAGTACAGTGAGTAGCATGGATGGCACAGACAAATGAGCAGTACACATCTGTGAGCAGGCATGGCCCTTGCTGAAGGGAACCGTCACCAAAACAGGAGATGTGCACACATGTCAGCACAACAATTGTGCAACTGTCTGCAGTGAAGATCTCAGGTGTCACAGAGGAAGGAACACTTTTTGGGACAATGTCTGTAGCCAAACTGAACATACACAACCAATGATTAATTGCAGAGACATTGTAAAGACACACAGATCCCATGGTCGACCTCATGACCATCATCAAAAAATTATAGTTCACAACCCCAAAACATTAGCATGACACCTACTCAAGGGCCCTCATCAACGACATCAAGTATCTGAAATACAATAGTGTAGAATGCAAAATAAAAGGCTTTATTCAGCTTCAAAAATTATTTTTTTTTAAAAATGAGTCCAAGCTCTAAAGAGTCCAATTGGTAGTCCATAACAAAGTCCTTTGGGGGACGTAGGGGAGGTCGTCTACCCCAAACTTGTCTGCACAGGAATGGACTAATGGTCTGTTGACCCTTGGGGGGCATCATCATGTTCAGGACCAGGCACCAAAGGGACAGTAGTGGGAAGGGTAGGTGTGGTGGGTGCAGGGTCGGACGTATCGTCCTCAGTGGTTTGTGCAGCGCCAAAGGTGGAAATGTACTCAGCGCTGCACACTGCTGCCAGTTCGTAAAAGACCACTCCCTGCACCCGGAGACACTATGGGAGTGGAGGTTGAGGGCTGTGCGGGTTGCGGACTGTGAGTTTGGCTGCGTATGTGTGGTCTGACCCCAGTCCCTGTGGGTGTGCCTGCCGCCCTCTGAGATTGTGTGCCAGGAGGTGTGCGCTTTGACTTTTGTTGGGGTGTGCTGCATGTGTCCGTAGGTGTGCATGATTGTGCCTTCCTGCGTGTGCTTTGGACAGGTATGGGAGAGGGGAGTGTGGATGGGTACGAAGATGGGGGGGGACCGACCGCTGCAGGAGGGCAACCGCTGCCATCAGTGAGGAGTCCATGGACGTTAGAGTCCAACATTGGTCAGATATCATAGCTGACATGCCCTCCATGAACGGCAACAACTGGTTCAGTATTTTAGTCTGGCCATGGAGGACTGTCAGCATTGATGTCTGACCAACATGAATCTGCCAGAGTAGGTCCACAGACTCAGCACTGAGGGCAGTAGGGGAGACAGGGCAGGGGGCCCGGTGCCTGGGCCGAAGGAGACATGGGGGCAGCACGGACAGAAGGGATTGGAGCAACTGGGAGGGTGGAGATGGTACTGGAGGAGGCGGGGACATACACAGTGCTGCCGTCGGGTATTGTGGCATATTCCCCCTCCTCCAGGGAGTCAGAGGCAGACCCATCTGCATGGTAGGAGGTATCGCCTTCCAGAAGGTCCGCAGGCCGACTCCCCTCACCCTCCGTGCCACTGGCTCCCTCCGACTCCACAGCGATGGTGGCACTGTTGCTGGGTCCCTCCTCTCGGTCCGTGCATGTGTCTCCTTCTGTCTCTGTTGATGATGCTGTGGGCAAGTAGAAGAAAGAGAAAGGCATCAGTCACCTGTACACATCTGACACATGAGCACAAAAACAGTAGATCACACTGCAAATCATGGCCTGCATAATGAGTAACAGCCAGATAGCCCTGCACATATTTGAGACTTGTACTGCTGAGTTGGTATGGACACAATGCTACTTGGACACAAGGATCCAAAGAACACACCAGGCCACAACTTGAATGAGAATTACACATAGAGCCTACTATTTCATTACAGGACAGCTGATCAATACAATGAAGTGATGTTCACTCACACCAGCCCATCAGCTCATTTGAGGGCATGTCATGTTTATTTTTAAATCAACTGGTGTATCTGGGTTGTTGTAGGAGTGCCAGCAAGCTGCCATATGTGTCTTGGATGTATTGCACACGCCACACTCCATAGTGACCTGATGTGTACTAGCAGTTTTGCATGTGCTATGTACATTGCTATCGATGTTGGCTGACAGTTATTCTCCATTCTTCCCAAATATGTCCTGCAGGGCACCACCTCTACCAAGGCCATTTCCAGACTTGGCTACCATGAGAGAATGTGACTGCATCCGATGTTACAGATTCACTCGACAGTTGATTCTGGACTTGACGAACAGGCTGGAACCACATCTCCAACCACGACACAGTTATCCAACTGCGCTGAGCCCCAAGCTAAAGGTGATGTCAGCACTCCTTTTCTTTGCAACAGGTACGTTTCAATTCACCATAGGGGATGTCTTGGGAATGTCCCAAACAATGTTCAGCCGTGTCCTGCGTGATGTTTTAGCTGCCTTGTTGGAGCACATAGATGAATTTATCAGATTTCCGACTCTGGAAGAGTTGACAGATTTCAAGGAGAATTCTATGCCCTGGGAGGGATGCCACATGTCATTGGGTCCATTGATGGGACACATGTGGCTTTGGTGCCACCACAGGCTCAGGAGCAGGCTTACTGCAACAGGAAACATTACCATTCAATAAATGCCCTGGTGGTGTGTCTTGCTAACATGCAGATTTCCCATGTTTGTGAACGTTTTCCAGGATCGGGCCATGATGCATTCATCATGAGGCGTAGCAGGGTGCCACAAATGATTCTGCAGCTGCGCAACGATCGGGCATGTCTTGTTGGTGGGTATAGTCTGTTTGTCCTCTGTGTCTCAGTATCTTTTGCTCTGAAGGCATCTCCTGAACCACAAATTTACATGATGTATATTTGTAGGCGACGCTGGATATCCCAACATGCCATGGCTAATGACACCTCTCCGCAACCCAAGAACAGCTGCAGATCAGCAGTACAATAATGCACACGGGCAGACCAGGCGAGTGATTCAGCGGATGTTTGGCCGATTCCGGTGCCTCGATAAGACCGCCGGATCCCTCCCATATGCCCCGGGCAAGGTTTTTAAAATCTTCATTGTGTGCTGCATGCTGCACAACATGGCGGTTGAAAAGGCAGTGCCACTCATCCTGGATCCTGAGGAGCAAGAACATCCACCAGTTGAGGATGAAGGGCTTGGTCACGATGCAAGTGATGAGGAGGAGGAGGAGGATGATATCCGGAGTCAGCTCATACGCAACTTCTTCTCATAATGGTGAGTCACTGGGAATGAGTGTGCAAGCTTGTAGCATTGAGTGTTATGTTATGGGGCATTTGTATAGCGCATTATCACCAAGCGGTCTCTAAGCGCTGTCAGAGAGGAGCCCATAAAGATGAAAAGAAAAACCTGTGTTTCAATGTGTGTGTCCAGCAGACTGTGTGCAATGTAACTTTGATGTGTGTGTTCTGATGAGTCACGCAAGTGCTGATGTCATGCCACACTGAAATGCGCAAGGACAGAGCTAGAAATTTACATGTGTACTACGTTGTTCCAGTCTATTACATGGCCATGTCCCTGTCAATTAATTTAAACAGTGAGCCCTTGTGTGTCTGTCATTCCCAGGTTGCTGTGCCTGTTGTCTGTTCGTGTCATCTTCATCCTTCTGCTATTCCTCATGATGATTGCAGCGTGGACCGAATCAGCATTCCATGCACGGACATGTGTAAATGTCAGTTTGGGTAAGAGATCCAAACAGGCTGTTATGGTTGGTATGGTTTGAGAATGTGTGGGAACTGTTTCTGTGCATGATGTAGAACCATACATACATGTCACATCACCATGGATCACGTTTCATGTTGTACCACTCCCATGGCAGGACAGTCACCCTTCTTGACAGTCATCTGTTGTGGAGGTTTTTACTCTGGTGAAGCATCAATGTCTGTAAACCTTCACACTGACACATTGCGGATACCACCAGTTGACATTGTGTGGTACATCCCAACCACAGGCTCTATGGGGAATTGCAGCATCACTGTGTGCAGCTGGATGTGTTTGGCTCATCCACTTAATCTTGTGTGCCAGTACAATTGGATTTCCAATCTATCATGTTGTGAAGGTGTGGGCCAGCGTATGTCCCACATGTTCTGTCAAATGTCCGGTGAGTATGTTTGTATGGATGCATTGTCCCTTGTGCCAGTATGTCATGTCACTGTCACGTCGCTTCCTCAGGGCCGGTGTAGGACACTGCTTTGAAAGCCTTCTCGGTAAGTTGATGTTAACTTTCTATTCCCATGATGGCAGGAATGTTGTGCTGATGATGTCAAAACGTTGTGCTGTAGCAAATGTCAATGCTTATGTGGCACCTGTCGTGTGACGTGAATCCCAGGATTGTCTTGTGCAGTGATGCATATCCTGGTCAGGGTAGGGGTGGTTTGAGCCATTGTGCATCATTACTCTCTGTTGAGTTCTGGACCGGAAGTTTGTTATGTTAGGCATTTGAAAGCCCAGTTGGACGAGCCAATGACTGTCTCTTGCGGGGCCTCCTTGTGTTTACCTAATTTACTCCCTAGTTGGATGAGGTTTTCAAGGCTCATGTGGATGAAGTGTCATTTCCCTTCTTGAGCCAAACTGATTCCCAGGGGTAACTACGGATTGTTGTCTTTTTGTGAGTAGCACTGCAGCGCATTAGAATTTCTGTTTATTGGAGCCATATTCATACTCTGTGATTCCTTGATATCCGCATGGCAATAATTGCATAGAAGCAGCCTGCAGAGCATTATCCCCCCTTCATTTAGCTGCCAAACTCTGCTACCTTTTATGTGTCCGTGTTCAATTCTCAGATCTACTTACATTTTTATTACTGTGATCCCAACTAGGATACAGTAGCTGTTGTATTCCTTTACAGGTGTAACTGTTACAGTTTAGGTCCTGAGGGATTATGTGATTCAGTGACAAGAAGTGTTGAATCCTTATGCTTGTTTACCTTTGTTTCAGATCTCACTCCATGCTGTTCCCTTCCTTTCCTTCCCTCGCCTGATCACCCTTTTGAGTCAGTCTATTATACTCAGACCAAGGGGCTATCGGGAGATGGACCATTTTGCGCAGCACAGGTTTCTGAGGATTCAATGATCCGACAGTCCCAGGCAGTTTGGATGACTGGTATTTTCTTCTGAGTAATGCCACTGGCCATGGACATTGGCTATAGCAGCATGGCCTCAACACAACCTTGATCCATTTGTGTAGTAAATGTGTTCCCCACAGTACAATGTGCCTCATTATTGTCACGCAGATCTCTTGCCAGTTTGCATGCGTCATCTGTGGCATACTTTACGATGATTGTACATATGGGAGTATGTGTACTGTGGCAACATGCATGCAGTTTATCATGGCTAATGATCCATAATGTGCATGAGGTACATGTTTGTGTATGTATTTGTGCAGCTTGCAACCACAACGGGCAGGCAACACCTGCTGATGCTGTGTGTCCTGGCCGCAGCTTGGCCTTTTGTTGCCTGATCCTTTGACCGTCATATTTGGTGATTGATCATCCATTGTCTTTCAGTGACCCATGAGTAACCAGACACTCCTTCTTTTCCATACACCTGTTACATTGTGCCTTTCAAAGCTCCTTGTCTTTGTGTGCTACTTTCTGCATGGTGTCTCACACCTTCCGCCGTCATGTGTTCACTCATTCCTGCTGCTGCCTCCCCTGCGGCACCGCACCACCGAGTGCTCTGATTCTGCAACACACACGTCTCCAAGATGCTCCTCCCTTCCTCCACCCATTCTTATTGCAGGCAGCAGCTTGTCGGTGCCACTGCTGCGCCACCTCTGTGCCAAAGGCAGGACCATCAGCGCCTGCAACGTGCACAGTGCAAAAGGCTCTGGTCCTTCCATGACGTAGGTAACACAACAGACTCATGCTCCAGCCACCTGAGCGAAAGGTTCCAGATGGTGGTTAAATGGTGATTGTGAATCTTAGACAGGATGTTGTATTGCTTGGCGGGCAAAGGGGTCAGTAGGGGAACCGGATTTACACATCTGCAATTCAAGCAGAGAGGCTTTCTATGAAATTGTGGCTAAATCTGAGACCACAGAGCTGGGAAATGGCTTTAGTGATTGGTTCTCAGACATTGGACAACTACATCTGCACACAGGCCCTTACCTACACACACTACATGGGTCAGGAGGACAGCAACACCTGGCTGGAGGACAACCACAGCACCATCCTGCATTGGTACATCAACATTTGCATCCACTTGTCCAAAAAACAGCACACTGCACCACACTCCGCTTCAGATGCACCAGGAAAGCTTGACCAGAGTCAACACTAACAAGCTGTGTTGCACCCTCCCACAGGACACTCCAACCAACTAGACCGCCACACCCTGCAACCGCACACACTGGATCAGCAACTGATCCAACACTTTTGCCACATTGGCTGTCTTTCCTGTGAAGCACAACAACAGTTAAGCCACCGGGGAAAGGCTCATACAGGTCTTGCCGGACTCATGCGCACACCTTATAAAACAAACAACCATCTGTTACCTTGCAGCCCTGAAATCCTCCACACACAGACATCACCATATCATCAGCACGGACAAGAGGACAACCTTCAGGTATGGCCTAGGCACCAACACACACAACATGAATGACCTCATCGGCATTGTGAGTGAACTATATTACCCCAGCTCTCCATCCAAAATATATCACACCCTTGCAAGGCCAAGGGGATCCCTTGCAACTTACTACCACTCCAAGCTCATGGACGTACACGAAATCCTCCCCACACAGAGGCAGACAGCGCTATTTTCCACAGGACATACCCCCCTCAGGTCCTGGACTCCCGTCAGCAGCAAAGACACCACCCGACTCATGTACACCATCTACTGCAGCTCTCCATCAGGAGCCTTCACACACAACATCTCAATCACAGCATACACCATCCTTGAAGTCCACATCCGGCACGTCATGAATGTGTCCTTTGAGTATGCCACTTTCCATGGGAGCTGGAGGCATGCCAACACACACAACATGAATGACCTCTTCGACAATGGACGTCAGTCACGCAGGATATCCTAGAACATCACCCTGCTTCCCTACCTGGCAAATGTCATCAATAAGACAGTAAAGGAGCAAATGACCATCTGCCTCCGAGCAAACATCTCCAGCCAACCTGCCCTTGAGCATCTTCCACAGTAATCACCCCACTGCAACAGCCCTCATTGCCGCCAACAACGACATCTTGGACCCTGCTCAACAATGGTGAGGCCACCACCCTCACCCCATCGACTGTTCAACGACATTCAACCCCATGTGCTAACACACTGTCAGATCACACATCTCCAACACTGGGATCCACAGGAAGACCCAGGATGAAATTACCAAGTACCTCCCCAGCAAGGCTCAGGGAGTCCGCATCACCCCTTCGTCGCATAGTACACTGGGGTCATCGGTCCCATGGCCCAGGCCACAGCTCTCAGCGTGACAGTCTACAATGTCTCCATGACCCCCCTCTCCAACATCACATGCGCACACAACATCATCATCATGTCCTATGCCATTGACACCCAACTGCTCCTCACCCTCACCAAAGACCCAGCCACTCCCAGATCCAACATTCAAGAAGGCATGAGGTGCGTTGACAAATGGATGAACATTAACCACCTGAGGCTGGACTTGGACAAGACTGAGCTCATTATCTGAGGAATGTCCCCTTACAGCTGGGACAACTCCTTGTGTCACACCGGCCTGGGCAGCGCACAAGCACACAGTGGCCACGCACGCAAGCAGGTGCTCATCGTACACTCCTCGCTCGCAATTACCATGCAAGTCAACACCATCACTACCTCATGCTGCAAGTCCCTCCACATGCTGCTAATGATCTTCAGATAGATCCACTACTAGTCAAGACAGACAGTTGCCCAGGTCCATGACACCAGCCGGCTAAAATATGGCAAAACCCTCTAGGCAGGGACAAGAGACAGACTCCAGGAGGACTTGTGCACATCCAGGATGCATGCGCACACCTCAGCCTCAGCATCCCCTGCCACAGCCACATGACCGTCCACCTGAGATACCTACAATTGTCTCACTGTCAATTGCAGGATCACCTTTATACTCCTCAGCCACACTCAGTAGGCACTCCACAACCCCTGCCCCAAAGACGAACATGGATGTCTCCCATCCAACATCCCGCTGCCCCAACTCCGTCCAGCCACCCATGCCCGGGGCACCATTTATCACATCCACAGTGTAACTGCATGCAGGAGATATTTCTCCCACATCACCAAACAGACCTGGTACTCCATCCCTGGGCACCTCAACATAACCCATGACCTCTTCACCTTACTGAAACTCTTCCAGAACTATCTGTCAGAGCAGTAGGGCAAGCCCCCCACTCAACAGATTGAAACCATCACGGGTGACTATTGCGCTCCATGTATGTATTTGATGGTACATTGTGACCTGTGTGTGTCCTCAACTGCACTCAGATCCCAGTGTATTGATGGCTTCAGTTTGTTGCACACTCTGGCATACTTTGAGATTTCCCCACACGTATGTTGTTGAGTCATGTAAAAAGAATGCGACATCAAAATCTATTGTGTTTCTTTGGTTTATTTTTTTATCTTGTGCCGAAAATGTGAATGAGTGCTAGGTGCTTTACAAAAAGGGGGGGAATACAAAGTTCACAAAGGAAGATGTGATGCCATGCAGTTCGAGTCAACAGAGTCCAGACCACAGTGCTTGCCATCATTGGTCTGACTGCAACCAGCAAGTCCATGTGGGTGAGTGGAACAGTCAATAAGGTGATGCTGTTGCACACAATGGCAAGATGCCAGACCAGGTGACCCGGGAGATGCGCATGACCCACTGCCTCTCACTGTCTTTTGCGTGGACGACCCACATTCCTTTGGGGGACCCTCATATGCAGGCCTTGACGATGCATGGGACGCTCCGTTGGACGATTCGTTCTCCTCCTCCCTCCCTGTGCCTGTTGGCGGTCTTCAGCTCGATGTTTCTTGTCTGGTGACACAGGGAGGGTGCTGCATGTTGTCAGAGATCAGACGGAGTGAATGGCTTATGTCCCTGTGCACCGCCAAGAGCTCATCAAGTCTTGCCTCCATCTGCCCTTGGTGTTGTTGTTGACTGGCGTGTTGCTCCGCCTGCAGGTTTTTGATTTCTGTGAGTGCCCCCACTACCTGGCTGAACTCCCTGGTGTCCCGCCGGTATGCCTCCATGATGTTTCGTAGTTCAGACATACCGGGCCCTGCAACTGGGTGGTCAGGTTCTCGCCGCCGCCTGGTGCCACTCCCACCACCCCTGCCCACATGAGCCTGGCCTGCCGTTGTGGGCACATCGGGTCGACAGGTCCCCTGAGGGATGGCAGTGGTGGTGTTGTCTGCCACCTCCTGGGTGCCCAGCGAACCTTGTCCCTCATTGTCAAACTGGCTCAGTTGTTGAGTGTTGGCAGGGCTCTGAGCTGTCTGCTGGGATGTGGCAGGAATGGGTGTGGTGGTTGGCGCAGATGTCCCTGATCCAGCTGCTGCATGGGTTTGGGCTCCAGAGGTGCCAGGTTGGTCGGGTCATCCATGGAGTGGTGAGAGGCGTTGCTGTCAGTGGGATCACGGTCCTGCGTAGCCTGGGACTGCGATTCATCTCCCCCCCCCCGTTGGGGGTAGATTGAGCACATTGCCCGTTGGGTGTGAGAGACAGACAATCTTAATGCCATTTCATGCAACATCCAATTTTGATAAACATTGTCGTTGGCACTGTTCCAACTGTTAGTTGTCTATGCTTTGGATTGTTCTCAATGTTCACTTGTGGATGGGCATGTTGGGGGGTCAGATTGATCTGTGCTCCGGAGTCATTGACATGTGAGTGACTATTTACATTGACTGGCACAGCCATGCATGTCAGCAGTGATTTGCCAGTCCTTGTGCACCACAGCTATGCCAGCATGTATGCAACACGTTGACACTTTGTATCACCATGGTGGAACAACGGCACAGCTGGGTCACGCATCTGTGCCATGGAAGTGGCACATTGCTGGAGTTGTGTCGCCGGCGCAATGCAGATCCAGCAATGCTCTGTGTGGCCCTATCTGCACAATGCTGCGTCAATCCTTATGTCTGCTTTAAGCATGCACAGGGTTTTGAGGCAGCATGTGCATAAAAGTGACTGAGCTGAAATCTTGAAGATTTCAATCAACCACTTTTGTGAGGTGTTGCTGTGCCGTTACAGACCCCCCCCCCGCACCTGTACACATACTTCTGGCGCAGGGCTTTAGAACGTGGCACATCTCCCAGATGCATCACGTTGTAAATACCCAGCACCATGGCGCAACTTTTTTGCGTCCGCTGCGTCACAAAGGTGAAGCAACGGCGTCTCGAATGAAGCGCAAGTGATCTGTGAATCAGCACCATGCATTGTTTTTGCTTGGATGCTTCATCTGATCTGTATTTGTTTTGTTGTGTTACCTGACAATTGTGAAAGTGGGGCACTCCATTGCCTGTCCCAGGAGGCTATGTTTATGTAAGGGGTGTGTGTGACAGGCCGTGCTGGTAGTTGGAGTCTGATTTGGAACTGGGATTTCCTCGCGGGGTGGCTGTCCCCCCATGGGGCATGCTGCCATGACAGTGTTTTTGAGTTCCTGTCCAAGATATCTGACCTTGTTGTCCTGGTGTTAGTGTTTTCACTGGTCACAGGAGGGCCTTGTGCCGCCTACACCAGGGCCCAGTGTCAGCTTTCTTGTCAGTACTTTCACACTCCCTGTGCATTGAGCATGGTGCATGGGTGTGTACATGGGCCATATGGGATGAGTGCAATTGGCCATGGGCGTACACAGAAATGTTGATAGGGGTGGCCACATTTTTTGCTTCATCCCCATCCCCCTTGCACCCTTCAGTCCCTCTGCCTTGCACCCTCTGCACCCTCCCCCTTGCACCCCCCTCCCCTCTGCCTTGCTCCCTCATCCCCTCTTCCTTGTACCCTTCCCACCCTCCGCCTGGCACCCTCCTCCCCTCTGCCTTACACAATTCTCGGCAACCCCCTTGCACACTTCCCACCCAATGGAGGGTGTGGCCACCTGGGACAATGGCACCATTTCAGGAGCATGATGGACTAGGGCTGGCCCTGACTTGGCCCACACCAGACACACTGGCGATCCAGGGGGGGGGCCATGAGCCAGCCTTGCCCCCCCTGCGGACGCCCATGCAATTGGGTCTTATTTGTAGTGCCACAATACATTTTGAGACAGCCATCCTCCCAGGATGCCGGACGTCCATTCTTGGGATTGTGCTTCCTGTAGCATGGGATATAGCATGACCTTGGTTTGTCTATGGGGCATACACATGTCAGTGGCATTAGCGTAATTTTGGCCTGTAGTTATGGGCGGTGGGTGCTTGCCACTTGTTGTGGGCATTTTTTGTGTGTCCTTGGAGTATGGATGCCATTACCCCCATGTTACTTGGGTTGTTTGTATACTCACGAGGCTCCACGACTCCTTCAATGCCATGTACTCCCACTGGTGGTAGCAGGGCCATGACCTTCTCCTCCCAGGACTGGTACTGTACTGGTCTGCAGCGACCACCACCTCCAGTGTGCTCGCTATTGGCGTAGTCCTCGTCCATCTTCCGCTTCCCCATCCTCCGCAGATCGTACCACCTGGCCTGGCAATCCTTCCTGGTGCGCCTGATGGGTACAACAGCATTGACCCTTTTGACGATCCTCACCCACAGGCGTGTTTTGTCAGCTATGCTGGTCTGTCGGACCAATGGGCCAAACAGCTGTGGCTCGACTCTGATGACTTACAAGGATCTCCATCTCCTCCTTTGTGAACTTTGGATTCTTTTATACGGACATGGTGTGGAGTGAATGTGATTGGAGGGGTAACGGTGTGTATGGATGTGGGTGTGTGGGTCTGAATGTGAATGGGGGGTGTGTGGGTCTGAATGTAATAGGGTGGGTATGTGTGAAGGTGGATGTGTGCAGTTGTTGGTGTGTTGTCCGTGTGTCTGTAGCTAAATGGCTATGTTGCAAAGGACGATGGTTTGTGTGTGTGGGCCATTTTTATTGGTCTATTTGTGGGTGGGGCTTAGTTTGAAAATTTTGGTGGGTGCGTTATAAGGGGTGTGTCTGAGTTGGGACATCTGTTTGCCTGTTTGGATGTGGCCAGGACATTCATTTCCAATGGTTTGTACACAGGAGACATTTTTTGGGGTATTGTGCGAGTCATTCGCACCCTCCTTGTGCTGTTTTTAGTGGTTCGCGTGCGCTTCGTTAAGGGGAGGTTCATTTTGTAGTTGTTTGTGTGGCTCACTCATATGTGACGTTTTTAAGGGTTTCACATGCGCTTCGTTAAGGGGGGGTTTGTTTCTTATTTGTTTGTGTGGCTCGCTCATAAGCGACGTTTTTACGGGTTTCGCGTGTGCTTCGTTAAGGGTGGATTCGTTTCGTATTTGTTTGTGTGGATCGCTCAAATGCGACGTTTTTACGGTGTTTCATCTGCGCTTTGTTAAGGGGGGGTTCGTTTCATATTTGTTTGTGTGGCTCGCTCATACGCGACGTTTCTACGGGTTTTGTGTGCACTCCGTTAAGGTGGGGTTTGTTTCGTATTTGTTTGTGTAGCTCGCTCATATGCGACGTTTTTACGGGGTTCGAGTGCGCTTCGTTCAGGGGGGGTTCGTGTGGTATTTGATTGTGCAGCTCGCTCATACGCGATGTTTTCCGTACAAATCGCTGTTCATAGGTGACAACGTTTTCCCATACGAATCGCGTTCTCGGTCCCCAGACTGGATCGTACTTGTCGGGTCGTATGGCATGTTTGCGAACCGTATGGTTCACTTTCCGAGTCCATATCGTACGGACTTTCGCTTGTTTTTCATACGGTTCGCAAACATTCGGACGTACTTCTTGGCAACGGATTGTACTACGCGATTCGGACGGATTTGTATGATTCGTACGGAAACGGCTATGAATACGAATCGTCGGACGGTTTTCTTTCCCGAATCGGAATCGACCCCTAAATATTATATTTTAGATTTTTGGTTCATATATCAGTTAATGTATATTTTATATACTTTTTTACATTTTTTTTAATCATTTGCTAAATTATTTGTAATACGTACATTTGTATATATTAGTTTTAATATAATCATTGTTTTCAATGGGGAGTTAGTCTTTTTTTCATTTCAGTTATGTAGCTATTTTGTGTTTTGTATCTCATTTTTCTTTCTATCGGTTTTGTTTTTAGGTCATTTTGGAACACAGAACCTCGCAGTTGAAAGCTGTTTTTCATCCATTCAGGTAAGTTTAATTTATACACGTTTGAGTTATTTTTATGGTAGGGGTTAGGTAGTAGTAGTAGTAGAAATAGATTTGTTAGGGTTTTGTTTGATGGTTTTTGGTGTAGTTAGGGGTTGTTTTGGTAGTTTAGTGTTTTATGTGTTGGACATAGTGTTGGATATAATAAAAGTGTTATATAGTGTTAATTAAGTGTTTATTAAATGTATTGTTATGTTTTTAATGTTGATAGTAATGCCTGTGGGTTTGTATTTGTGGGTGGGTGTTGTTTACTTTTTAATTTACAGGTATTGAATTTTCTGAACGGATCGATTTACCAACGCGTTTTTATTTTTTTACATTTCCTTTTTTTCTGGGGTTGTTGGAGCGTTTTCTTCCACACTGTTTTTGGGTTTTTGAGGGTTTCATTATTAGGAGGGTTACAGCATTGGATTTTATTTTTACAGTTGTATTTTTGCATTTTTTGGTGGGCTTTGAAAAGAACTGGATTCTATTTTATTTTGTTTGCTGAGGATTTTATCGTTTTCGAGGATATTCTACTGCTACATAACTGTGAGTATTATTTTTATTTGCTATGGGTGGGTAATGTATCTATATTTCATTATTTATTTTGTATTTAATATTTTTAATATGTTATACAATTTTTTGCTATATTTCAAATGTTATGTCATAATTATAAATAGCTAAAAAATTATGTTTATATGTTTTA
Source organism: Lissotriton vulgaris (assembly GCF_964263255.1). Taxonomy (NCBI): domain Eukaryota; kingdom Metazoa; phylum Chordata; class Amphibia; order Caudata; family Salamandridae; genus Lissotriton; species Lissotriton vulgaris. The sequence continues at coordinate 420,003,902 of NC_141696.1, forward strand.
TAGTTGGAATGTTTAAATTATGTTTTGCATTTTGTTTAGTTTAAAGAATTGATTTAGCTATTATGTCTAGGTATTCTAGACCTTGTGTAGTTGGATACCACTTAGTTTTATGTTACAGGTATTCATACTTGGTTTTAGTTTGCTTAGTTTAGAGCCTATTTGACTTGATTGCTCAAGTCTGAGTTCTTGGTAGCTCTGGTCTTTTTTAATTGCTTACATTAGTTTATGTAGTGTTGGTTGCCCCCTTCTTATTGTGGCTTGCAAGACATTATGCCATCTTTCCACCGCGTTGTTTGTTTTGGCTTTTTAAGCCACAGTACTGGCATATACATTCCACCAGGGGATCTGAAATTTAGGTTGTCTGTGGTGCACTGACCTATGCAACCTTCCCACCCAGGTGTCTTCAAAGTAGTCTAGGAAGGGACTTAAATTAGATTTGTTAGCTTGATGCAAAGGACTTTCTATAAGTAAGTTGTAGTGATTGGCTACTTCAGTAGTTGGGCCATAGGCCAGGGCAATTTTTTTTTATTTGATAAGCAAAGTTGCTATTTGTTGAATAATCTATGTTTCAGTTTCAGTTTCATCAACTTTTATTCGATTATCAGTTTGAATAATCATAAAAAGTACATACAAAAAGATTATGAACACATGAGTGAGATAAAATAAGTCGAATTAAAAAGAAATTTAGGTAGAAAAATAGGGTTTACAGTTCTGTATAGTTCTGGTTTAACTTGAAACATTACGACGTATTGTTAAGACTGCTTTAAGGAAAGTCACTATGAGTTTAGCTTCATGTAACGATTTCAGAGATTGCAAATAAAGAAATGCAGGGTAGCATTGTCTGTAACCACTAGTTCGGAGGATCGGAATAATCCACGTTTTCCTTGGTAGTTTATAGTATTTACAGAATAGAACAACATGGATCGTAGATTGTGGGGAGGTTCCGTCACAGGGACAGTTCATCAGGTTGCGCGACCAATTATGAGTTTCCGGAAATGAAACTAAACGAAAAAAGATGTTAAAGCGGAGTCTTGTTAGTAAAAACTTTTCATGATTAGATAAAAAATACGTCAGATACGGCTGTATGCATTTTCCAGACTGTTGGGCACAAATTTTTTCGTTTAGTGGTTTTGTAATCTCTGCCTGGTTCCGTAGATCCCTCAAGTGACCCATACACATTAACTTTAACTGTTTCCTGGAAATGTCTTCTACTGAAGGAGGTTCTTCAAAATAGGACTCGCGATCCAGGTCTTTAAAGAAGTTGCATATATAGGTTAGCCACGGGATTTTTCGCCATTTTGTCAGGGCTAAACAGTCAGTGATGAGGGAGCGAGTTAGGTGACATTCGGGGTTGCACCATATTCGATGCCACAGTAGGATAGGCTGGCATCGGATGGTGTCAATGATATATTCCATCCCAAGCTCCCGGTGTGAAGCTAGTATCGGGGAACTTTGAGGGAGAGATAAAATGTATTTTATAAAAGCGTTTTCAGTGACCTGTAGCTGGTCGATACGCCCGTGACCCCAGATTCCAGCTCCATAGGTGGCCACACTATGGCATTTTGCATAGTATATAGTCAGGAGTTCAGGTGGTGCTGGTTTCCCCAATTTCCTCGAAAAAGAGGTTAGTGCCGATGTTGTGCGACGAAAGTGGAGATTCCTGGCTTCAATTGCCTTTCGCCAATTCATTGCATCGTCCACTAGGATTCCCAGGTATGGGTAGACTGGGGTTTTTTCCAGTTTGATGTTGTCAACCATTATTGATTTGGGGTTTTTGATCCTGGGACCGATATGCATTGTGAAAGTTTTCTTTATGTTTATTTTGAGACCAAGTGAGTCCATGAATGCTGCATATTTATTGATTTGTATCTGAAGTTGGTTTAAAGTCCGTGCTAAAATGACTGAATCGTCAGCATACAACAGTGTGGGTATCGGGCGATGATTTATCTGGGGTAGGTCCTGACTCCCTTCCAGCATAGCCTGTTCAAGCCCGTTTGTATAAAGGTTGAACAGGAAGGGAGCCAGTACACATCCCTGTCTTACTCCCTTCGTTATTTGAAATGAACGGGACAGTTCACCGCTGGTACCAAATCTTACTCGGCCTACGGCGTTAGAGTAGAGTTCTCGTAGGAAGGTTATTATCGGGGGGTCCACACCAAGGTCGCTTAGTGTTTGCCAGAGTTTCGCATGCTGGACGCAGTCAAATGCCGCGCTTAGGTCGACATAGACGAGGAAGATGTTACCTCCTTTGGCGTGAACGTATTTACCAGCAAGGAGAACAAGATTGAGGGCCTGCTCCACGGTCCCGAGCCCCTTCTGGAAACCATATTGCAGGTCGGTTATGGTGTTATTCTCCCGGGCCCAAGATTGTAATCAGTCCAGGAGTACTCGACCTGCAATCTTACCCATGGAGTCCAGAAGGGAGATTGGTCTGTAGCAAGCGGGATCGTTGCGGTCGCCTTTTTTAAAGATGGGTAAGAGGATTGATGTTGACCATGACTGAAAAAGGCCGACCGAAGTTACTGCTGACATGACCCGGATGATTATCTGCGACCAAAAGTCTACATCATGGAGGAACAAGTCCATTGGGACGCCATCAGGGCCAGGGGCCTTGCCAGTTTTAGAAGCCCTGATTGCTTTTATGATTTCGCTAAGATGGAAGTATATCTTTATCGGATAGATGTTATTTCTCACTGGCTGGGCCTCGTGTGTTGCATTATCTACTGCTGGAGTCTGAAGGTGTTCCAAAGATTTTTGAGAAGTGGGAAACCCAGTCTTCCTCGGTTATTGCCACGTCAAGATGTTGGATTTCTGTGCTATTGGCCAAGAAAGGAGATCTTATGACTTGCCAGAATGAGGTGCTGTCTTTTCTTCGAGCACTGTCGTGTAATCGTAGCCAAAGATCTTGTTTAATTTGTTTTTTGCGGTCTTGCCTGGCAGAGTTGTATATTTTTCTTAGGTAAGAAATTTCCCTGGGGGTCTCTCATAGGTTTATGCAGGGCTTCTTTAAGAGATGAAAGTGCCTTCCGACAGGCGGTGTCGAACCATCTCGTGGTAGGGGACTTGATCTTGTTTTTTAAGTTGACAAATAGCTCATCCCTTATTGTTTCCTGGATACATTGGAAGCAACTGACGATTATTTGGGGTGGTGTCTCCAGAGACATACATTTGGATAGCCAATGTTCAGTTTTTCCAAGGACCCTCTGTGTCACCTCTTCTGGGTCGATCTTGGCCCATTTAACTGTGTAACCATTCAGTTTGTTCATGGACAGTGTTTGCTGGTTGAGAGAGCTCGACTTTACAGGGTAAACTTTTGCCAGTTTGATGTTGATTTTTATACTGAGCGGGTAGTGGTCACTTATTGGATTTGACCCAGTTTCAAAGTTCCCTAGTTGCCCTTTGAGTGAGTGGGAGGCTATTATGTAGTCTATGGTTGTAGAGTAGCCTCGCCCATGGAAAGTAGGTAAGAAATCCTGCTGCGGGTCAACCAATTCGTTCACGTAGTCCAAGTCTAAGGAAAATAGGATGTCATTAAGTTTGTTTCCACATATCGAGTGCACAAAGTGGGGTATGGGGTTACCAAGTTCGTTTTGGAGACCACAGTTTCCGTTTTTGTGGTTTGGGCACAGAGGGAAGTTGAAATCGCCACCCCAGATTATATGAGTTGTAGATGTATTGTTATCGTTTTGGATCGAAGATAGAAATGTGGCGATCTCTTCTAGGTTTGACCAGCAGTCCGGGGTACCAGAGTTGTTGTAGTAATTTATGAAAATATAGTTGTTGTCTTTGGAAGTTGTTATCTGCATAATTTGGAATGTTGGAGACTCCTTTAGTAATTTCACTCTGAGGGGGAGGGTATTAGCAACATAAGTCGTGAGCCCCCCCTTTGGTCTGCCCATATTTCCCTGCACTGCTGGGGTGAAGAGAGTTTTATATCCCGCAAGGTGTAATGGGATTGTGCACCATGTTTCTTGAAGGCACAGTATCTGATGTTCCCTGGCTGTGTCGAGCCATAACCCCAGTGTTATTTTTGAGGACAAGCCTGCAATGTTCCAGTATGCAGTGGAGAAACTCAGGTTTGTGGGGTCAGGGGAGGAGTGAGGGATTGGTGTTACTAACGGGGTATTCACAGTCTGGGTTTCTGTCGGTTGGTGTATTTGAGCCTGTGAGGGGTTAGAAGAGTCTTTAAGAATTATGATTTGCTGGTGGTATGGGCCAATGGTGGTTCCATCAGGGTCTGTGGAAGTTGTATAGATAACATTGTTAGAAGTACTAGGGGAGACAGTTATAGTTTCCGGGATTGGGTTTTTTTGGTTACAGGGAATAGGCTCCGAGGGTGTTTATACTCTTAGGTTCAACCCTGAATGGTCAATCGACCATCTCGAGGCAGTCAAAGCGGTTTTGTGTTGGAAAGCCCTGCCAGCCTTCGTATGATTGGAAGGGTCTATCTTGCCAGTATTGCCTTGGCCAATCTCTCGGGGCATTTCTGCTTCCGTGGTCGTAGGTATACTCCATCTGCTTCCATGGTTCATTTGGGGTCTGGTGCCAGTTCCAGGAGGGGGTATAGTGATGTTGTCTCGTTGGAGGATAAAAGAAAGAGAGATGCCGAGCATCAATTCCCCCCTTTTTCTCCAGCGAGGGCCAAGCGCAGATATAATCCACTTTGGAGGGGTCTCTACATGTTACTATGATGCAGTCTCCTCGGGTCGTTTTTGTTGTTTTACCTACCCATACTACCCTGCGGACTGTGGAGATCCCTCCCGAGTGATGGGATTCTAGTGGCCTGTTGATACTTAGCCATTGCATGACCTTGTTTTTAAGTGACCATGCAGTTTCAGGTGTGTCGTCAGTTAGTTCTGGTACACCGGTAAGTACTATTGTATATGGGGTGGCTTCTGGAGGCAGGTGAGCTGGGTGTCTGAGTCCTGGTGTTTTTTTGGGGATATTTTTAGGAGAAGGCTGAGGGGCCGCTGATTTTGATGGGAGAGGTGTTGGCTTTTTTATGGGGTGAGGTTTGCTAGGATTATTTGTCGCGAGTCCTGGAGTGACTAGGGTTGCCGAGCCTGTGTTAGGTGTTTGTTGGTTCGGCACCACAGTGGTTTTACTCTGCTGTGGTCGGGGCGTTGTATTTTGTAAATTTTGGTTCGTAGTATTTTGTTTTTGGTTTTTTGGGGGTAGGGTGGTCGGAGTTGGTCGTTTTATTACTTTGGGTGGTTGTGATTGAGGATAAGTTTTGGAAGACTGCAGGACATTTCGCTGCCCCTTTTTTTCTATGCGTGTATTGGTATCAAGAAGTGTTGCAGAAAGTATGGTCAGTTGAGCTTCCAGGTTTCTGATGCTTAGTTGGATAGGTTTCAGATACTGGAACAGGAGGTCTTTTGTTGTAGTTAGAACTTGTGAGGTAACTTTACATGTTCTGCAGAGGTTATCGGTAGCCTCATTGGGGATTGTAGAATGAGGGAAGTTAGCTACAGGAGGGAGTAGTGTATTTTGTTGCAGGGATTGTGTTGTAAGGTTTAGCTGCTCTATGACATGACCTGAACAAAGAGCCATAACTGCTACATTATCAGTGGGTTTTGTGCTGCCTAGTTTTGAAATGGCTCCTTCCCTTTCTCCTCGAAGGTGCAAGTCTATGTTGGTCTGGGATTCTTCCTGAGTTTGACAGGCTGCCAAATCGGGGGTTGCCTCTAAATTGTCTGAAGTTAATGATAGGTCGGACTCAGACTGCGTTACAGATAGATCTACTATAGATGGGACTGTATTAATATCGGGAGCAGACACAGTCACGGGAAGGGAACAATTTTGGGAGTCAAGGTGAATGGGGGAAGTGGCGGTTGCTAAGGTACCTAGGGACGAACGTTTCGCATTCATAAGGTCCAGTGACACTCTCTTTTCGAGAAGGGAGATGCTCTGATTGATTACCTCGTGTGTTCGTGAAATAAATAAATCAATAGGCCCGGTTATTTGTGCTACCTCCTGGGCGTTCTTGGATTTGGTCTTTGTATTACTCCTGGTTTTGGGCGGCATGATTGTAGACTGCTGGCTGTAGTTACCGGAGTGAAAAGGGGGTGGCCCGGTCCGGTCTCTACCGGTCACTAACGGGCAACAACGGGCCCACCCTTGGCCCGGGCTTCGCCCCGTGCTCCGCCCCGCGCGCGTCCCGCGTCGCGGTGGGGATGATGATGTTTTATGAACGTATCGGCGGTGGGCGTGTCCGTGGGCGTGTCGCCTGGGGGAAGAGGAACCAGCTGGTCAGTGTGGGGGTTGCTGGTCCTCGCAGTCCCCCGGGTTGCTGTTACAATTCCGCCCACGCCTCTTACCCTGAGGACTCCAGCTGGGAGCGCTGGGGAGGGCCTGCCGACTGCAGGTCTCGCTCACACCAGCGAGTCCTCGGGGGAGGCGGCAGCCAGGGGTCACAAAGAAGGAGTTGCTCTGTCCTTTCCGCAGCACCAGGCAACAGAAACAGAAATCCGCTAAGGCAAGTGAGTGGCACCCGCGAAGCGGGTGTCACGAAGGTTATATGGAAATCGGCAGTGGGCGTGTCCGTGGGCGTGTCGCCTGGGGGAAGAGGAACCAGCTGGTCAGCGTGGGGGTTGCTGGTCCTCGCAGTCCCCCGGGTTGCTGTTACAATTCCGCCCACGCCTCTTACCCTGAGGACTCCAGCTGGGAGCGCTGGGGAGGGCCTGCCGACTGCAGGTCTCGCTCACACCAGCGAGTCCTCGGGGGAGGCGGCAGCCAGGGGGTCACAAAGAAGGAGTTGCTCTGTCCTTTCCGCAGCACCAGGCAACAGAAACAGAAATCCGCTAAGGCAAGTGAGTGGCACCCGCGAAGCGGGTGTCACGAAGGTTATATGGAAATCGGCGGTGGGCGTGTCCGTGGGCGTGTCGCTTGGGGGAAGAGGAACCAGCTGGTCAGCGTGGGGGTTGCTGGTCCTCGCAGTCCCCCGGATTGCTGTTACAATTCCGCCCACGCCTCTTACCCTGAGGACTCCAGCTGGGAGCGCTGGGGAGGGCCTGCCGACTGCAGGTCTCGCTCACACCAGCGAGTCCTCGGGGGAGGCGGCAGCCAGGGGTCACAAAGAAGGAGTTGCTCTGTCCTTTCCGCAGCACCAGGCAACAGAAACAGAAATCCGCTAAGGCAAGTGAGTGGCATCCGCGAAGCGGGTGTCACGAAGGTTATATGGAAATCGGCGGTGGGCGTGTCCGTGGGCGTGTCGCCTGGGGGAAGAGGAACCAGCTGGTCAGCGTGGGGGTTGCTGGTCCTCGCAGTCCCCCGGGTTGCTGTTACAATTCCGCCCACGCCTCTTACCCTGAGGACTCCAGCTGGGAGCGCTGGGGAGGGCCTGCCGACTGCAGGTCTCGCTCACACCAGCGAGTCCTCGGGGGAGGCGGCAGCCAGGGGTCACAAAGAAGGAGTTGCTCTGTCCTTTCCGCAGCACCAGGCAACAGAAACAGAAATCCGCTAAGGCAAGTGAGTGGCACCCGCGAAGCGGGTGTCAGAAAGGTTATATGGAAATCGGCGGTGGGCGTGTCCGTGGGCGTGTCGCCTGGGGAAGAGGAACCAGCTGGTCAGCGTGGGGGTTGCTGGTCCTCGCAGTCCCCCGGGTTGCTGTTACAATTCCGCCCACGCCTCTTACCCTGAGGACTCCAGCTGGGAGCGCTGGGGAGGGCCTGCCGACTGCAGGTCTCGCTCACACCAGCGAGTCCTCGGGGGAGGCGGCAGCCAGGGGTCACAAAGAAGGAGTTGCTCTGTCCTTTCTGCAGCACCAGGCAACAGAAACAGAAATCCGCTAAGGCAAGTGAGTGGAATAATCTATGCTTAAAGTTGATTTCTGTAGGTGCCTCCATATGCTCTGATTAAAAGGGTAATATCACACTTGTATTGCAGTGCGTGGGTATAGTTTAAGGATGGATTGAGTCATTGCCTGGTCTATTATGATTCTTTGTGGCAAGTAGTTTTCTGTGAGTTGTTTATTCTAGTTAGTAGTTCTACATAAGTTGTGTTTTGTTTATAATGTGTAAATAAAGGGGAAATATGTATATTCATATTCTCTGTGGATGGTATACAGCTGATAGAATGGTTTGAGGCAAATTTTAAAGGTACCATCCATCATCCACGTTGCACAGTTTTTAAGTTTTTGTAAATTTGTATTAGTTGCAAACATTATAATTCTTTTGTCATGACTTCCGTTGTCATAAATAAGGAATTTTTCCTGTTTGTGGGTGATGGTGTACTCAAGTAGTATTTCAAATGCTCTAAAAGTTTGGTGGATAGGTGAAATTTGAGATGTAGCTCTCTTAGTATTTGCTATTAGTCTTTTTTAAATCTGGGATTGAAGGTAGTTCTCCTGTGACATGTTCTGGCACTCTAGTTAAAACATTTTTCAGTACTTGAGTGCTTGTTTGTTGGGAGCTTGTACTTTTTCCCCTTACTATCTCTAGGGCATCTCTTACTTCAACTTCACTTACATTTGGGGGATGGTTGTGTTCTCTAACATTTACAGCATTAATATCTATTGTAGTGGCTCTCCCGGTACAGGCATTGGAATAATATTTGACACATTTCCAGTGTATTTTATTTTCAATAACTTTTTCTTGGGTATAACTTTAACCCATACAGCAAAGCATTAGTTTCCCCTTTTGCGATGAAATTAACTTTGACCCTTCTGTAATGTTTTGGGTATATCTGTAAATATATATATTCATGTTTAATAACTATGCAATGGTAAATAATAAACATGCTAGTATAGCCCCTTCGATGCTGGTGACGGAACCATTCCGTCATCAGTCTCGGTTGAGTTGTGCTGATGACGGAATGGTTCCGTCATGACCACACCCAGCTAAGGAATGTCCAGCACCAGAGGGGAATCGGGGCAGCAGCCAAGGTGTCAATTATTGTTATATACATTATACTTACATTAGTGTTGCTTTGCTTTTGTTGATGCTATGCATTGATGTGTCATCTGGTTTCAAGGTTGTACTAAACCCTGGCGGTATGGGCACGCTAAGGCCCACCCTTACCTAGGAACGTGTACGTGTAAAAAGAAGAAAAGTGAAAAAAGTGCGAAAAATAGGAAGAGAAAATGTCTTCCTACTGACTCCTGGTTTGGGAGGCTTCCTTCATTAAGGTTTTTGCACCAAGAAAGAAAGAAAAGACATACACGTACACAAAGGACAAGACAAACAGTTATAGGTTTGTTGATAATCACAATTTTACATCTAAAGTGCTCCAATCGAAAGTGAGGAGACAGTGTGTGGCGCTTGTAATACTATGTTACAAAAGGGGGTGGTGATGGACGGAGCATCTGAATCAATCAAACACTCACACCCAGTCAAAAGATAGGTTTAATCCACCACCGTTCTTTAGCCCACTCTGCCACCCCAGTTCAGACATGGCTAGATGCAAATCAGTCTGACCCTGTGCCTCATGGGAACAGTCCAGCCCGAACTGCCAAGCCATGTCTTCCCTGGACCGGAAACAAGCTTCCGAGGACCGGTTTCTGACATTCCAGCCGTCTTCAGCCCGGCTTGCTTGAATCCAGTGGCAAAATGAGCAAGGGACTCACGTCTGAGCATACCCTGCCACACTTATGGCGGCCAAAAGCAGTACAAAAGGGGTTGGTGATGGACGGAGCATCTGAATCAATCAAACACTCACACCCAGTCAAAAGATCTGGGTTTAATCCATCACCGTTCTTTAGCCCACTCTGCCACCCCAGTTCAGACATGGCTATATGCAAATCAGCCTGACCCTGTGCCTCATGGGAACAGTCCAGCCCGAACTGACAAGCCATGTCTTCCCTGGACCGGAAACAAGCTTCAGAGGACCGGTTTCTGGAATTCCAGTCGTCTTCAGCCCGGCTTGCTTGAATCCAGTGGCAAAGTGAGCAAGGGACTCACGTCTGAGCATACCCTGCCACACTTAAGGCGGCCAAAAGCGGTACAAAAGGGGTGGTGATGGACGGAGCATCTGAATCAATCAAACACTCACACCCAGTCAAAAGATCTGAGTTTAATCCATCACAGTTCTTTAGCCCAGATCTTTTGACTGGGTGTGAGTGTTTGATTGATTCAGATGCTCCGTCCATCACCACCCCCTTTGGTAACACTATGTTAATCACCACCTCTGTCTCTGTGTTGATAAGCACTAGTCTCTGGGAAGGTCAAAGTTCTAAAAGCGAAAAATTAGTGGTAATGGGTAAAAGTATTAAGAAGGGAAGATCGTCTTCCCATGAGCGATCAATATGCCAAAGCAGTGAACCGATCGCTATAAAGGTAAGTTAAAATGTCTCACTTTTATGGTGTAACAGGGGTACACCATGGGTCACAGGAGGGGGTGGTAGCGTAATTGGCACACCCTTGGGAGAGGGAAGAAACATACAAATCGTCAGAAATTAGAGAGAAAAGAGGTACTTAGCTCCGTGATATGCTGCCGAGATCGAAAGTATCGATGATTGCTGTTTTACTTACGCCCTCAACGCTAGGCACCCTCAGTATACCAATTAATAATGAAGAGGGTCGATGGGGAATATTTAGTGACCATACAATGGTATCATCCCCTGAACCATAATTATAACCAAAGATACCAGTAGGTCAAACAGAAAAAGAAGTAAACTGTCTCAAAAATGTGTTGGTTAGGGAACAGTCACCAAGTCCATATTGAAATAGTACGTGGTGGTCATCAAATGATTCCCATCAGATACCCGTCCTGTGCCGCCCTACATCATTTGGGATCCTTCACCCGAAGGAAGTGATGAAAAAACCACTTAAGATTAGGTGGACTGTAACCTAATCAAGTGGAAAAAACTCAAATGTGATGGGTTGGTCTGTGTGGCATAAGGAAGGTAAAAGTATTTAGCAGTGCACAAAAGTGTTAAAGTAACTGTGTTAGAATAGTGTGTGAATTTAAGATTGGGTTATAGAAGTGGAAAAGACTATTTTAATGGTATCCTATCTACACCCAACAATAAAAACAGTGCATGAGTGTATTAAACATATATATACTCAGATGTATTGAAGGTTAACATGTTTCTGCGGTAGTTGGAGTCTTGAGATCTCCTCCAGCTTCATCAGGACCTTATGTCAAATGCTACTGCATTAATGTGAAAATTCCAATCAAAAGTGATAAAAGTGTCACCTGAAATTCGCCTGCTCAGTCAATCACGAGGGATGAACCAACAAATGAGAAACAGAAAAAACACATAATTATAAACAACAGTTTACTGGACACATAGTGAATGTGTGAATTTACTTAAGGCCAATCATTTATTGGTCTACTGGTCTCAGTAAGTAGACCATAAGTGTGGTCGCCCTTTCTAATGTGGGACCTTTTATAAGACATGCGTTTATCTTTTACTCACCCAATATGTGGGGAATATACACTCCACCTCACCTGGCTACAGCTCAGGTAAGAACGGAGCACCGCTCTGTGAGAGAGAAGGAGGAAGGAAATAAAGGAGGAAAGACGCATAAACTGTGAGCATAGCATCTGTGTTTTTAGCACGACAACCAAAGACAAATCGTACATTACATTGAGCATTTCTGTTTAGAGGTAGCTTAATCAGATACTCGCCCGGTCATTAGTACCCACTAAACAGAGGAATTTGTAGAGCAGAGCCTTATTGCTCCGTTATTCTCTGTATTCAGAAAAAAGACCACACACCTCTGCCCTGCTTAGTTATTGCACACAAGGTTGTATTTTTTGATTTGAGACTTGTAAGAAGTTGCACACAAGTCTTGTAAGTAATGAATCTATTCAGTGATCGAGGAGCGATCATGTAACACCACTCCACTCATGGGAGGGAAGAGCGAACCTTTCTTACATTGAAAGTCTACCTTTCTCTATATTTTAGGAAGAGACCACATACCCCTGCCCTGCTTACCTGTCCGTCGGTACTCCGGACATCCGTCTTGGCTGTCATGGAGGGAGGTACCGACAGGACAGGAAGCGGGTCTTTATCCTTCCTTGTTGTTATGCGTCAGAGACGCGATTGGGTGCCCGTGTCACATGGCATTGCGTCAGGAGCAACGTTACGCTTGGCCACGTAGTTGGGTGCCCGTGTCACATGGTATTGTCCGTGTCACATGGTATTGCGCCAAGAGTAACGTTACGCTCGGCGACGTGATTGGGTGCCCATGTCACATGTTATTGCGTCAAGAAAGACGATACGCTAGGCAACGTTTGTTGATATTCATGGTTGCCTAGCAATAAGGACGCGTAGAAATAATGCAGCTAAATCTTTCTGAATTTCGAGCCTACAAGGCGCAATTAGACAAACGCGTCTTATGGTGTTTACATAGAGCCCCACTTCACGCCATGCAACATACTCGTTGTCGGCTTCGGTGAGTGTTGTAATAGAGATAGGCGAAATGGTGTTTTTATTTTAAAGATGAGGCCGGACTCTTAAACGTGGGTTGCATCACTATGCTCTCGTATATTGTGGAGTGGAGCACCTAGGATAAAAAGGTCTCCATAATGTCTATATGTTAAACGCTGTATTAGAAATTGTTCTTTATCCACACTATCTTCCATATAAACATATAGTGAGTAAAGCCTAAATTTGTTCAAAAAGTGGGGATGTTTGACGTATTCATCCTATTGGCATTTCCATAATATGTAACCCTTCTGGATCACGGTCGATTTTCATCAGGTGTACTCGTGTTGTGTAAACCTTCAGGTGTTTTTAGATGAAAAAGATTACTGTGATCTCCTGCAACCGAAAACAGATAGCAAATAATTGATTCATAATGACATCCATGGGATGTCTTCGTTTAATCCTGTTTTATGAGTTTGTAACCTGTAGACCCATCTCTGTTCGCGTTTGAATAGAAATGTGCTAATGTCTACAATGTGTGCTGGTATTATGGGTTGTTTTAAGACTGTCCACCTTATATCGGTTGGGAGATGTTTTGCAAGTAGAAAGTGATTTGTGAGCTTGGTAGCCTGTCTACTACACCGTATTGAACTTTTATGTTCTGATATTCGCAATTTAATCTTGCGAGTGGTCATGCCCACATACATCTTACTACAAGGACATTTAATTAGGTAAATCAAGTTTGTACTATTGCAGTTTGTAAATCTGCGTTGTTCCCAAACTCTCTCCATCCCGATGTCGATGGTTGTAGTTTTTTCTGTTTGGGGACATGCAGCACATTGTCCACACGGGTGATGCCCTGTAACTGCTGGCATGTTCCATAAGGTACCAACCACTCTTGGTCCTTCGTTTTTGGGTCTCGTATGGACAAGTTTGTCCTTCAAATTTTGACCTCTCTTGTAAGCAAAGACGGGAAGGGGCAGCGTGTCTTTGCCGGTGTTTAATATCCCCCAATGTCTCTTCACAATCTTGGTAATCTGATTTGAGAAAGTTCCAAATGTGCTTACACAGGTCATGTGTTCTGTTTTCGGCTTGGGTGGTAGAATTTCCAAAAGGCGGCTTGTTGTTTTTAGCCGCTCGTTTCTTTGATGTCTGTATCAGTCTTTTAGGGTATTCCTTGTGTGACAAGTCCAAGGAGAGTTGTTGGGCATGTGTCTCGAAGAACGTTCTGTTTGAGCAATTTCTTTGTATGCGCAAAAATTGCCCATAGGGTAAATTGTCCCGCAGGGCCTTCGGGTGGCAGCTGTTGTAGTTGAGCAGAGAATTGCGTGCCATTGGTTTTCGGTAAAGTTCCAAGGCAAGGCCAGTAGGTGTACTCCGGATAAGTAAATCTAGGAAGGCCAATTTCTGAGTGTCATATTCCATGGTAAATTTCAAGAACGAGTTCCTTAGATTGAGCCAAGTGTGGAACTCCTTTAACTCTGTCTCACTTCCACGCCACACTACGAAAATATCGTCAATGTAACGTTTCCAAGTTCGCAGACAACCAAGATGGAGATTGGTGTCTGCGAACACGTGTTCCTGCTCGAAGTGATGTACGTACAGATTAGCGAGACTAGGGGCAAAAACGCTGCCCATACTAGTCCCGCTAATCTGCAAGTAGAGACTGTCTTCGAAGCCGAAGAAGTTCTCTGTCATCGCCAAGGTGGCTAAGGTCATGATGACACTGACTGGTGTTATGGAATTCAGTTCTCTGGCTGACAATAATGCCTCTATAACTTCCAATGTCTCAGCCTGGGGGATAGACGTATACAGGCTTTCAACGTCAAATGACACTAAGATGTCAGTTTGAGGATTAAAATCAATATTGGGCAATAACCTCAATACATCTTTTGTGTCCATTAGAAAGGTTGGCATTTCTCGCACCATGGGTTGTAAAAATACATCGACAAAAGTCGAAAGTGGTTCCAAAAGTGAACCTATCCCAGATATTATGGAGCGCCCCACCGGAGGGCGTTGGGTTTTGTGAATTTTTGGCAGCTGATAAAAATAAGGTACAATTGGATTAGATGTGCGAAGGAATTGTCCTTCTTTGGGTGTAATCCACCCTTCGTTAAGCGCCTCTTCAACGATATGTCCTATTGTATTAGTCAACCTTTCGGTTGGGTCTATTGAAAGTTTGCGATAGGATCTATTATCGCTGAGCTGACGTAGGCACTCCTCACGATAGGTCTGTACATCTAGGATCACAACCGCTCCCCCTTTGTCCGCTGGTTTTATGACGATACTGGGGTTTTCAGCAAGTGTCTTTATTGATTCTTGTTCCTGCCGTGAGAGATTATAAAAGACCTTCTGTTTGGTTTTAAACAATTCCTGTAGGTCATGGTCAACTGCCTCTTCAAATGTCAAAACCTTAGGTGGTATACCTATGGTGCTTGGGTTGAATGTTGACGGTTTCTTTAATCCTGTATTGTCGTTGGAATTAGATTGTTCTAGCTCCTTAGATTTATTTGCAAAGAGATAATGAAGTCGGATCTTTCTGAAAAATTTGCCCATTTCAATCTGTGCTTGGAAAGGGTCGTTGATGTTGGTAGAAACGAATCCCAGTCCTTTATTCAGTGTCCGTTCTTGAATCTCTGAGATGGGATGGGAGCTCAAGTTAATAACTAGACTGAAGCCGCTGAGCTCCCTGCTTGGTCCTGCGGGATCTTTTTCCCGCTCCTCAGGTCCATGGTCTGGGGGGGGGTAAGTTCCATCGAACTTGTCCCTGCCCTGGAGTTCTTTGTCGTCCTCGGCCTCTTCTGCCCGACCCTTAAAAAGGCTGTTGATTGTAATTGCC
Source organism: Lissotriton vulgaris (assembly GCF_964263255.1). Taxonomy (NCBI): domain Eukaryota; kingdom Metazoa; phylum Chordata; class Amphibia; order Caudata; family Salamandridae; genus Lissotriton; species Lissotriton vulgaris. The sequence continues at coordinate 420,019,054 of NC_141696.1, forward strand.
AAAAAATTGTGGTGGACCATATGGGTTCACCATGGGTGGGTATTGGGGTGGCCCCCACGAAGTGGGTTGCCACCAAGGAGGATATTGTGGTTGAGAGGCAAAGCCCTGCTTATAGCCCCTCCAACCTCTTCTGTTGTTACCTCTGCCTCTTTGTTGGTGTGGTGAGTTACCCGAGGTGGAGCCCTCCGAATCACTGGAGAGGCCATCTGAGCTGGTGCTTCCATAATTGGATGCTCCCTTTTGTCCATTCCTAATGTTTGTTGGAGGTACGAAGTGCTCACTGGTATAAATAAGGATATACTTTGTCCATGGAAAATCTAGCCAGATCTTTTTTAAATTTTTCAAGTTTTGTAAACAAAATAGAGTCCTTGAACTCCTTGGCTGATTTGTTACCATCCTCTTGTTGTTTGGAGAACGCTTTGGTTGAGGAAATGGTGGCTTTTATCTGTCCTTCTAGGACCTGGATCTCTACCAGTATTTTGTCTGCAGTTTTCTTAGCAGTTTTGATAATAAGCACCAGCCAGTCACGTGTGCACTTCCACGCTATAAGCGACCAATCTTTTAAAAAGTCCTTATCATCTAGAAAAAGTCGAGGGACATTTCCTACGATTAGTCCACTAGGGGCACAGTTGCTTCTTAGGTAATCTGCCATCACTATCCCATGCACACACACCCTAGCTTGGTTTTTTTTCAAAACCAATATTTTGGCCCAGCCCTCGTCAGGATTGGTGGGATTAACAGAAATTATGTCCAGCATGCTAGGATTTTCAGATAATAGTGTCTGGATCTCATCCTCATCAAATGCGAGGCCTAAATTAGTGGCCATGTCTATGTCTTTATCGGGCTACTCTTGTGCTATCAGTTAAGATCTCTCAACTCAATTAAAGCCACTCCCCCTCTTTTCTCAACGTGTCGGAAAAGGAATGTAAGACCCGCAGTTGAACAACTGCTCTAAGACAATTAATAATGAAGAGGGTCGATGGGGAATATTTAGTGACCATACAATGGTATCATCCCCTGAACCATAATTATAACCAAAGATACCAGTAGGTCAAACAGAAAAAGAAGTAAACTGTTTACTTCTTTTTCTGTTTGACCTACTGGTATCTTTGGTTATAATTACCCTCAGTATACCTGCATTACCCTCATATTGGACCCCGAAGATAAAGTGCGGGTCTCAGTGAGTGATTAAAATATGTTTGGCAGTGAGGCGAGGGTTCCGGGGGGCGGGACCCGCCTGAGTGAGGGGAAGGCGCCCGTATTGAAAGGTCAATAGGGCATAAGGATTGGTCTGACATGGCCGGTCACGTGTGCCAGCGTCAGAGGCCGGTTGCTGGTCACGTGGGCGGAAGTCTGGAGAGGGGCTTGGTCGGTTGCTAAGTGACCAAGCGCTAGGCATTGAGAGGTGATAACTTTATAGATTTGGGCAACGGACCGATCGTCAATATTTATAAACTAGTCAAAGACCAAATTCTCGGAAGAAACATATGACTGGCAAATGGGTAAAGATTTTAGCACTCAGCCAAAGGATGGTATCCGCCAGTATGTTATAAAGGCGGCTGATTATTTGTTTTGCATTTTGACATGGCCTGGAAGTCCTGTATGGGTCACATTATGAGATAGTGATATTGATAGCTAATAGTCACTGTGTACAGTATAGCATGTAGTTAGTCAGGTGGCAGTGATCACGGGGTACCATTCCAAAGATGAGAATGAGTTATTGGTAGAGGAATCACTTGATCACGGAATTCCATGGGATGTCATCATTTATTCCTGCTAGATGGGTCCCCAGTCGATAGACCCATCTTGGCTCTTTCTCGAAAAGACGGTTGCTGATGTTATTGCCAGTATTCACCTGTTCAATCACAGTCCACTGCATGTCATTGGTGGTGTGATTGTGTTCAAGGAAATGCCTGCTCCTTTTTGTTGTGGCTTTTTTGCATCTTATGTTAGATCGGTGCTCGCAGATTCTCTGTTTGACCTTTCTGCTTGTCATGCCTACGTAGCGTAGACTGCAAGTGCAGATAATCATGTATATCACATTTTGAGAGTTACAGTTGGTATGATCTCTCTGTGTCCATACTTTCCCTGGTTCGAGTGCCAGGGTCTTAGTATGTGTTGTAAGATGGCAGACGCTACAGGTTGAACAGGGGAAGTGGCCTGTTACTCTTGGCATTTCCCACGTGTCTGTCACAGATCTAGTTGTTGTTTGGGTCACTTTGGGTCGTGTATGGACCAAGGCATCTTTTAAGCTGTGTCCCTTCCTGAAGGAAAATAAGGTTTTTTCCCAAGTTTTATTGGTGCTGGTTATGATTTTCCAGTTTTTGTTGATGGATTTTTTTATGGTATTTGAGAGGGTGCTGTATGTTGTAACACAGGTGAGCGGAATGGCACTGAGGTTGTCAGTCTTTTCCTCAAGAAGAGCTGCCCGTGGTTGATTGCGCACTCTTTTGTAGCCCTTGTTCAGAATTGCTGCGGGATAGCCTCTTGACTTTAGTTTTTCTGTTAGGTCATCTGATTGTGACTTAAAGTCCTGTAGGTTGGTGCAGTTACGTCTGATTCATAAATACTGGCCATATGGGAGGCTTTCTTTCAGTGGGCGGGGGTGGAAACTGGTAAAATCCAGTAAGTTGTTTTTAGCAGTGGGTTTGTAATAAGTTTTGGTTGACAAACTAGTCCCCGTGACACTGATGGTCACATCAAGAAAGATGGCCTCCTTTTTGCTGGTAGCATATGTGAATTTCAAATTTGGGTCCAAAGTGGTAATCCACGTGAGAAAAGATAGCAGTTGTTCATCACTGCCAGTCCAGATCACTAGGACGTCGTCAATATAGTGTTTTCATATCTGGATGCAGGAGGTGAAGGGGCCTCTTGATGGTAAGATGTACTTAGCCTCGAAGTCAGCGACTTACAGGCCGGCCACACTTGGGACAAAAGTGCTGCCCTTCGAAGTTCCCGTGCACTGCAGGTATAGTTGACCCTTATATGAGAAGATGTTCTCCTTTAGGGCTAGAGTGGCACAGTCAATGATGAATTTTTTAGGTGTCTGATAATTCCAAGTCACTGAGTCCAGGGCGGCCCCAAGGACTCTGATTGTATCATCCTGGGGGATACTGGTATAAAGGCTTTCGATATCGAGTGTCACAAGAGTTACTGAATTTTCGGCAAAATTGTAGTCTTTCAAGAGTTGCAAGCGCCACACACTGTCTCCTCACATTCGATTGGAGCACTTTAGATGTACAATTGTGATTATGAACAAACCTATAACTGTTTGTCTTGTCCTTTGTGTACGTCTATGTCTTTTCTTTCTTTCTAGGTGCAGAAACCTTAATGAAGGAAGCCTCCTAAACCAGGAGTCAGTAGGAAGACATTTTCTCTTCCTAATTTTTCAAAGGTTTTCACTTTTCTTTCTTTACACGTACACGTCCCTAGGTAAGGGTGGGCCTTAGCGTGCCCATACCGCCAGGGGTTAGTACACCCATAGTCCTGATAAATGCCTGGTAAATTCACACCGTTTCAGAGGCAGAAACATGTTGACTGACTAAGGAAATAACCACACAATTAATTTGTGGACTACTTTCCTACACTTAATTTTAATAACATGTCCTAAGTGATCGCCCAATAAATAATTTCCTGATAAACTTAAGACATTTTTAATTCCCTCACCACTGTTTAGTTTATTATTTTTTCACTGCACGCCATAAACTCACATATCCTGCTCCGCAGTAGATCTGGCGTCAAAGCACACTGAAGAGGCATTCGGCCTCTTCAGTGGGGCCCAATGATGAAGCATGTCATCACCAGGTGGTGAGTGAGGGCCTTCCTAAAAAACGCCCTAAATGTGGCCGTTTTTCCAATTTTTCGTTGCTCCTTCGTATGCTTTCCTTGAAACCATATGACACTTCTTTTTTTGCTTATTGAACATAACCGGGGAATAAGAGTGTCTCAAAGTACTCCCTACCTCTCCTTTTGTTGATATATGCTATGCATTGATGGTCATCATTTATTCGCTGTTATATTATCTGTTGATATGAAAAAAAAATGTTTTTGTTATTAAAAATGTATATAATATTTTCATTAAAATGTATTGTTTTGTCTTTAATAGGAGAAACATTTATACTTAATAGTTGTTGTTGGTGGCTTTAACATCATGGATGTTTTTGGTTTGTACAGTTTGTAGAAGCTGATGAGAGAAAATAATGTATTTATTGTAAATTATTTTGTTCTATTTGTTAGTTCTTTTGTATACTTACTTTTTTGATTTTTTTTAATGTTGATTTTGTAGTTATCTTTGAAGTTGTGCGTTGTAACATTTTTTGATGGAATTATATTGAAGTGTAAGCTGTGAAGTAAGAGAAAACACGTTATATTATTAGCTTGTTAGATTATTTACATATATTAACACATGTATGAAGTTAAAGAATTGCAAATCTTTTGATGGTCATGTTTAAGGAATTGCTTTGTAAGAGTTGCAATTTTTTATGTATATAGTATTTTCTAAACACATTTTTATTGATACAAAATTTAAAATAGGGAGTATAATATTTTTAAATTAATTCCTATGGGTGTAGAGGTTCATAGTAATGAATTAGAAACAAATCATAGTTTGAAAGTATTTATTTTGGTAATGCTTTTTCAGTCAATGTATTTTAAAAGCATTTTCATTTGTTATAAATGAGGCTTTTTTGATACTTAGATTGTTTGTGAATGGTAATAAAATGGATGCATGTGCTAATTACATTTTAATTAAAACATTTTGTAATACAAATGATATACTTACTAATTTTCATCAATGTGGCTGTTTTTGTTGATGTTGATATTCAGAAACATTTTGTGGCAGCTGTAAAGAGAAAAGCATTTCTTAGCTTTTTTATATTTTTACTACATTCTAAAAATTATAATTAATTTAGTTTATTTTTAGGTTGATTTACACATTTAGTTCGTTATATTTTTAATGACGTTGAGTTAAGTATTGTGGGTATTAAAATGTTTTTTCTATATTTTCTCAGTGTATTTCTTATGAAGTGTTATCTGTGATATTTAAAGAACAACATGTAATTATTTTAACTTAAATCAATTAAAAATGGTGAAGTATTTAGAATTTTAAAGTTATGTTCTTACCTGTGTATTAGAACATTCGATATAGTTGTTTATGTAGTTCTTCTTTCTTCTCTGTTCTCTCTCTCGCAAAGTAACGCTCTCCCTCCTTGTTTGGCTGATATACGGTACAATTGTGTTAATTAATTCCTTGTTTACATAGTGTTTATTTAATTAGGTAATGTTTTCTATTGTTTTGTTTTAGTTTTGTTTAAATGTATTGGTCAAGATACCTTTGAATTTTTTTTAGCAGTTACTTTTTAATTAGTTTAACATATATGTGTTGTTTATTTAATGTTTGTATTTGTGTTATTTTTTGTTGTATTTTGATTATATTTAAAAATAAATAAAATGTAATTCAATTATAGTTGACATATATTAATTTTACATTTGATTTGGTTTATTGGATATTTATTTTAATTTGTATAGTTAATAAATATGTTTTATTTGTGTTAGTAATATAAAAGTATTTTAATTAAATGTTTTATAATTTTTTATATATTTTGTTATCATTTATTTTAAGTAATTGGGATACGTAATTTTATTTTTTTAAATATTGTTTTTTAATGTTACATCATTTAGATGTTGTTTATATATATTTTATCGATATGAGTGTAGTTGATATTATTGATATCAATATATGTGGTGTATGTGTTTTATTTTTAATGTTATCAATATTTTTTAGCTCTATTTATGTTGTCGATATTTTTGTAAACGCTAATTTTGTTGACAATATATTTTTATCGATGTTTTTGTAAATCCTAGATTAAGTATAGGGTGTCAATATTTGTGTTTACAATATTTTTAGCGCAATATTTTTTTATAGGACGAGGTTTTTGTCGGCGATATTTTATCAGTGATCCCTGCAAACATTCCTTTTATCACCCTGTGTATGTTGCATAATGAGAGTCCATTAGACTCACCTTGCTCAGCCTAACAGAACTCATCATGCTTTGGAAAGGGGGGCCAGAGCATTGACACCCTTAACCCCTTCCCTGCGAGGCTAATTCCCCCACGGTGAAGGGGGGAGGGGGGCCGCGCACGGTGCTACCGTGCTTGTGACAACTCGGCCCACTCAATGGAATGCCCCGCACAGGAGGAGAATTATCCCCGTGTGGGCGTTCCACGGTGGGTATGATAAGCTCAGCTCGCCATGAGCACAGCTCCACTGTGCCTCAGGATGAGCTGAGCTTGTCATGAGCGCCGAAAGGGTTAATGGTGGGCCACCAATGCATGTATAATAATTTTTGGTTAAATGCCCAGAAAAATATGACCAGAATGCAAAAATTATGTTTGCAAACACCAGACACAAATGGTAGGTTTGGAATGCCAAACACCAAAAAATAATTAGATCATTTTATTTTATAGCATTTTAGCTCAATGTTTATGAACGTGAAGGGGAGGAGGAGATTCCAACATGGGGCACTGCATGGATGCAGCTCATGGCCAAAGTTAATCTTTATTGTTACTTCAATTACCATATTTTTGGTATGGGAGTGTTAGATTTTATGAGTCTGTCATTGATGGGGTTGGTATTTTATGTCTAAAACTCAACAAGTCAGTATTTGTTAAGGAGCAGAATATTTTCCCATATATGGTGGAGACCTGAATTACACTGAGCACACAAATGTAGTAAGGAGATCATGGACTTAGAAGGACTTAACAGTAGTAAGCCACTTCCTCAAAGGAGTCCTTATTAGACAAGAGGCGCATTTAAACCCAAAAATCTAGGTTTGGTCCGTCTCCACCCAGAATTACATACCTCCCTTCTGGATCAAGCATGTGCCTATTGTGTTTGAATTGGACCCCTGGGGCATCCTAGATTATTGCTCCACAGGCATAATTTGAGTAGGAAGTGGCCTATAGCTGTCCCTGCTAATTCTTCCAGAAACTATGTATACTGTCTCCCCAGACATGGGCTTCCTGAAGAAAGACTATGGAGACTCTGTATCATTGTAAATAGACACATGCCATGTGCCTCTTATCTAAGTTGCCCAGACCCCTGACATTGCACATCATGAGCTTCATTAAGTCAGTCACCATGTCTGGTCCCATTTAAGAGAATCCTGTACCTCACCCCGCAAGGCTCAACCTCCCCTTGTTGTCTGTTCAGATAGGAGCAGTAGCAAAAAACGACACCCCATTGTAAAAGAGCAGTGTAGCACCACCGGAACAAGAAACAGTTAGCATTTGAATACCTCCCCCAAAACTCCCGGCCCCTTGGCCAGTGCAGTCAAATTACCCAGTCCAGCAACAGGCAGGCCGAGAGCTAGCATCCACATCCCCATTCCCATATGTCAAAAGCAGAACAGTCAATTTTCAACAAAAACTATTGCTTCACTAAAGGGTCCCGTTCAGAAGGATTCACAAGGCCGCAGTACTCAAGCTCATCCCCCTGAACCACACACCTCTACCCCCCTCCCTCCCGCTAGCATATCAGTCTATTCAGGGCTTATAAGCAAAGTGCACATCTTTGAGATCTGGGGTACACAATTCCCAGAAACAACTTCCAGCACCACATCCATCACATGAGTATCCTTACTCTACCAGACCAGGGCAGAGTTAAACATGGTCAATACGGCAGCAGCTACTGCTCCTACTTTCGTCCGCCTGCTAGTGAATGCCAGCTCCCATCGTAGTGCAATGACAGGTCAGGGTGGCCTAACATCCGTGCTGTATCTGACTATCCTGGGGTCACTTCTCCACCTCTGGAATGATTCCATGGAGTCGGGCACCACATCTATGTCCATATGGGTGCCGCCGAGGCAGACAACAATCCATCCCATCCGCTGCATGTCGTCCAAACCGTTTGCATGTCTACTACGTCTGCTCAATCTAGCAGATTGTCTCTGCGTATGTGCCGTCGCTGGTCTTCTCCCCACTGCACTCCAGCATGGGCTATCGCCAGAGTGCTGAACCAGTCGCTCACCTCTTCTGGGGTGAAGAAGAACAGTACCTTTCTTCTGTACAGGACGCATAGTTTCGTGTGTACATCAGGCTATATTTAAAGCTATGGTCTCTCATGCACTTCTCAATGGACAGGAATGAATCTTTATGTAGTTGGAGAAGACAGACATAGGTTTCCCTTCAAACTGGGGAGGGCCCTGCACCTAGACATGTTGCGGTATGGCGTTGCGGTCCTGAAAGTTAAACAGGAGTGCAATGAAATTACTGGGAGCACCCCAGATCTTGGGGAGGGACCAGCACCTGGTGTGCCAGCTTAATGGTGAAACATTTTGACAGTCTTTTGGGGCATAAAATGTTGACAATGCAGTCCTCCAAGAACATCTCTGCGAATTGCCCCTCTGCCTTCTTTGGAACCCAATGAAGTGCAAGTTGTGCCTTTGGGACAAACCCTCAAAGTCTTTGATTTACTCATCCAGCCAGGAGATCAGGTTTTATAGCATCAACACAGAGTCCTTAGGGTGTGCACTTCCCACTGCAGTTCCCTCACGTTCTCCTCTGCAGTGACTACCTGGCCCTCAACCTTCCACAGATCCTCTCATAAGATCAGATCAGCAGCCTTGCCACACTGAGCTATCTTAAAACATTCTTAATAATAGCGCTCCAGGAAACTTGGATATCGGAACAAATTTCAATATTGGGCTTCACTCACACCCTGATCCCAACAACCAGAAAAGCTAAATTCAGGCGTTGGAAAGGGGGTCTAGGAGTATACATATCAACAGCACTCTCAATGAGTTTTAAGGTTCACACAACCGAACATGACAGACTCCAGATAATGCACTTAACCTTTGCAATTAAAGGAAAAGTACAGAGGCTTACGCTGATAAACATCTACATACCACCAACACAAACAGATCATACAGAGCAGTCAAAACAGCTAATAAATCGCTTCGCTGACCTAGACAGTGAACATCCAGGGACCCCACTAATAGTGGCAGGTGACTTCAATATCACACTGCTAGGTCACACCATTAAAAGTGAAGTCAGTGAGGCCCAGGGATGGGAGTGGGACATCCCCAAACAAATCCAACTAGGTACAGCAATGAAGGATCAAATGGGTATATCCTTGGTCAGAAAACTGGAGTATCTGGGGCTGTGAGTTCTAAACGGCCCATCAAGGGTGATATCCCCCGCTCTCTCATTCCATTCTCAATCTGGCAGCTCACAAATAGACTACACTGCGGTGTCTCTCCCCCTGCTACACTTAGCTCTTTCATATAAAATGGACTCAAGACAGGAAAGTGACCACTTAGCTCAGGAGTTGGTACTGGCGGTGTCCCCAACAGAGATCAAGCATCCAGCAGAAGTATACAGAATCATATACTCAATCAACTTGAAAAGAATCAAGTGATCATCCAACTCAATCGAAAGACTGGCAATTCACCATATGGAAAAATCCCAGCAATTTAATGGCACAATCACAGAGAAATGGGTCGAATTCACCAGCACTGACATAGATCAGTTCTCAACTAAAGTAAAAACTGGGAATGTGCAATACGGACAAACCTCCTCAATCAGCCATAACTTATACAAGAAGGCCAAACTTAAACATCTGAAGTGGGAAGTCAACAAGGCTCTGAGTGCAGTTCAATGCAACCCTTTGAATGAACTAAATGGTGCCACCCTGAAGGGAGCAAAGAGGGACTACAGGCGCGCAACATGGGCAATCCAAAGAGAAAACACAGATACCTTTCAGGCTAAACTTATATGGGGCAAGTCAAAAAGAAATTCCCTTTGGGCGAATTTGCAAAAGTACATAGGTACTCACAAAACATATATTAAACTACTAACAGCTCACACATCACAAGGAAGCAATGTAGACACGTGAAAATTACAATGTATATGAAAACACTTTGGCAAAAAATAAAGTATAAAACAATTTATTAAACATACATTACATCAATTAAGAGCTAAAAATTGGGAAACATATATAGGACGGTACAATAAACAATAAAAAACAACATTCCAATAAAAAGGAGTTCACTGGGAAAAAGGATTAAACCCAAACACAAGACATTAATTTTGAATTTCTCCTTAATTTATAATCCCTGATTAGCTCCTAGGGCGTCGACGCGTTTCGGCGGTACAGTCAATCAAATCCGCCTTCATCAGGACAATGAATAAATAATGTTTCCCAAATAATTTCTGAAATTTAAACAAGATCAATTTTAGGCATAGTAAGTAGGCACAATGGATCTAATTGAAATGACAGAAATTTAAGGCTTAAACATCCTTAAAAAACGTAATGTTTCAAGCTTTCTATAAAAAGACACATATAGACATTGCTTCCAATACAAAGAGAAACATATAACATAGTCACATACACGTTACATTATCACAAAGAACCTTATATGATCACATAAGTGCTTGGCACCTCGATATGTAACCTAATCAAATAAATTCATTCATTGCATTGTAAACATTGATTCATCATAAAAAATATATTTCCAAGGACCCATCTATTAATAACCAGATCGGGAACCAAGCACAGATCATTTTCCATTATTTGGTGATAGCACCAGATTTTGCTAAGAAAGAGGTGGCAAACACCGGCGAGCAGTAATACATCACCTACCTCAAACAGACGATAGATATAACACTGTATCGTAAGGGGTTTTCCGCCTCCTTATCTTTAAGTTGAGATTTTCGTCCAGCGAATAATCCTCTGTTTATGTTCTGAATACCTAGTTATGGGAGGGATGGACATCCTATTTAACTAGTTTAAAGGTCGGTTATCCACATTATTCGACCATAGCAAGTAGTTTTCTCGATATGTCAACGTGGCAAGCATACAATCTAACTTGCAAACGTGGCAAGCATACAATCTAACTTGCAACAGCTATTTCTCATTAAACAACCGCATCCGGGTATATGAAAACAGCGAGAACTATCTCTCATCCGCCTTGTTGTATATGTTGTATTTTGTTCAAAATGAGCCTAGCTATACGGTTTTTCAGACTCATGCATATGGGGGCAGAGAACATCATTTTCAGACTCATGCATATAGGGGCAAAAAACGTCATTTTATGTCTCCTAACTCGACGAACAAATAGTGAGCATACCAGAGCAATGGCTACTCACCAAACAAATCATGGTATAGCGCAAGGCAAGGCGAAATTGTGGCCCTATACTTACTTTAAAGGTTCAGAGAAACCACTTGTATAATTTTCAGGCAATATCGGAAACGCATCCAGCTTAATATCTGGAAGCTGAAAATAAAGACATGCCGTTACTGGTCAGTTACCACTCAGGTGGCGACTATTAGTATTCACATATCCATTCGGTGTACTCACAGATAGTTAGCACAGCTGCCTCATAAGCACGCGGTAGTTATAGTTTCAGTTCCAACTTCCGCTTTGTATAGCACCGTTATCAAGATTTGGTAACCATGCACAGAAGGGTTTGAAGTTCCAATCCCAGGGTACTCGTTCGATATACGTTTCCCGAGGAGATTCCCTCTCTGTGGGCCCTGCATAAGATGACAAATCGAAAACGATTCTGTCACACGCGTACCTTTCTCATAGTGGCACGAGTCACTAAGAGCCCCTCATTTTGGTACAGCTCACTCACCTTCTGTATCTCGTTTTTGTGCGTCCCGCGTGTGGATCCGCTTGTAATCCTGGCTAACAAACTTGCTGGGGAACGGGCGGTTTTTAAATACCGGCAAAACGCGGGTCTAAGTTGATGACGATTACGGAAGTAATAGAACGGGTAAAAAGACTACCCGTGATACTAGACATGTCGATGGTATGAGGTGGTGAAGACATGCTCAACCATTAATCTCTGAGAACCCGGTATAAAAGATAGAAAGGTGCACAAAATTTAGAGTAGAGTGATGATCTACTTCGGGGATATAATTATTAAAATAATATTGATATGTATACATCGACCCTCAAAGAGAGCAGCAAACGTTGCTTAAGTCAGAGAGTCGGTATAATCCACCTGGGAATGTTCATAATATTGATGGTGGGGAAAATTATATAAGTCTTCCAAAGTATACAGGTCTGGACATTTCATCTAAGGCATGGACATCCAGATATTTGCAGCCTCAGCATATTTTTTGCACAGGGTGCTTTGACATCAGCAACCAGGCAGGTTGTATACCCTTGTTTCATATTAATGGAGGCTGGTATTCTATGATCTAAGAACCATATGCATGGATGTCGCGGTGATGCATTTGGTTACAGCAAATAGGGCCCTATACTCAAGAATAGGGGCATGTACATACCCTATATGGCTCCAATAATGCGATCCCATTCTTCTCTCGAATTTAAGCCCCTCTTAACTGTATCGAGGTAGGAAATGTACCACTGCTCTCTTTCTTTTCTTCTTGAAACCATATTGCCACCTCTTTTGCCTACTTTAATTTTTTCCATTACAAACCAGCCAAATTCAGATTCTTTATGGCCCTTTTCTAGGAAATGGGCAACAATAGGGGCAGATACTTTCTTAGTTTTAATAGCTGATCTATGTTCCTGGAGTCTGGTTCGTACCTCTCTCCCAGTTTCTCCAACATAGCAGAGGCCGCAAGGGCACTGAAGCAAATAAATAACATTTTTACTCTTACAATTGTTGTGGGTCTTACAGGTTATTTTCTTGGAATTACATACAATCTCAGACCCCACCATACATTGGGTACAGATGTTACAGTTGCCACATTTAGTTGTTCCGACAACTTTAATGCCATCAATTGTCCGTTGGTTGTCCGTTGGTTCCTCTTTATAAGTATGAACCAGCAGATCACGAAGATTTTTGTTTTTTTTAAAAGCAAATAGAGGTTTCTCTAGTGCTAACTCTTCTTCATGATTTAAAATGTGCCAGTGCCTGTTCACAATGTTTTTTATTTGATTACTTATATTTGAAAACTTGCTGACAAAGACAACTTTGTTAAGGGGCTCCTTCTCTTTGGGGGTATTGCGGATGAGAACATCCCGGTCATAGAACCGTGCTCTTTTCATAGAGTTTGAGAGAAGTTTTTTTGGGTATCCCCTCTCTTTAAATTTCAGTCTGAGGTCTTCAGCATGTTTATAGTAATCGTTTAAATCAGAACAGTTTCTTCGGAGGCGAAGAAACTGGCTGAAGGGAATGCTTTCCCTCTGTGATTTTGGATGGAAACTGGAAAATTCCAGCAAAGTGTTTTTAGCCATTGGCTTGGTAAATAATTCCACTGCCAAGGCTCCATCACGATTCTTGATGCAGATATCAAGAAATTCAACCTTGCTGGTACTGTAGGATGAAGTGAATTTTAGATTTGGATCTCCTAAGTTTATCCAAAGAAGAAATTCATGAAGCAATTCGATTGGCCCTTCCCATTTTTTTTTTTTTAAATATATTTTTATTGCAGGAATCAGTACAACAATACAGTAACGACCAGCATCATATTATAGCCAACTCTTCCAAGATATAGCCCACCGACCCCTTTCCATAGTATTGCTATACAGCCAAGCGGCCCGTGTCCTTGGGGTTGGGCGGTGAATGTAGCTGGGGTCAGTAGGATGCTGAAGCTGGTCCGGATAACACACTGTCCGTCATCTGCTTTTCTAACCAAACCCCAACCCCCAAAAAGATACCCCCCCCCCCCAACTACCAGGCATTATGAAACCCCCCCCCCCACCATCAGCGCCAGGGAGTTTATCACTGTAGGATCCACTGTTTGACCCACGGGGAAGGAAATAGTGCTGTTAATGCTAGTGTCTAATGGGACTCAGGTCTAGTTGCTTCTTCGCTTTCGGAGTCGCTGGGGGTACAATAATCCCTGAGGGCCTGCACCAGCGTTTCCCAGTCTAACGCGGCCTCCTGCGCCTTCTCATTGTTTTGCCTCCAAGCCAACTGATATCGCAGCGCGCTCTCACCCGCCGCCCATTTCAAAAGTTCACCGTGCCATCTGCTGCCCGTAGGACCAGCACGTGCCTTCCAGTTCCTGGTCACCTCTCGCTTAGCCAGTAGGAGCCCCAGGTCTATAAATTTACTGGTGATTTTATTCCGGGGGGTATGGGGGAACCAGTGCAGTAGCGCTACCGCCGCATCGAACGATAAGTGCCTCCCCGTCACCTCTTCTAAAGTCGCCGCCACCTCCTGCCAGTAGGACGTTAGTCCGGGACAGGCCCATAGCATGTGTAGGAGGTCCGCCTCCTGAGCCGGGCATCTAGGGCATTCCGCCGAGGCTGTGGCAAAATAACGCCTGATCTTAACCGGGGTCAGGTACGCCCTATGGAGAACATAGTAGTGGACCAGCTGGAAACGGGCACAACGTGTACCCTTCCATGCTCGCCTCACCAGCTGGGACCAGGTCGTTTCCGGGATCTCCTTACCGATGTCCTCTTCCCAGCGGGACTTCAGTGTGGTGAGAGGGACCAACCCCTCGGTAATCAGCCTGCCGTAAAGGCAAGTGACCGCCTTCACTGTTCCCGCCGACATCATTACATACTGGCACACCTGAGACAACTGAGGTTCCTCTAGTCCGTTTTGCCAGTACGCCTGGATCACTCGCACAATGGCCGAGTGCAGCAGAAAGTCGCCCCGGGGAATCCCAAAGCGGTCAATGAGACCCTGAAAGGACAGGAGCACTCCGTCCTCATACAGGTCTCCGACGAGCTGTAAACCCGACTCCTCCCAGTCCGCTAGACGCGACCAGTCTCCTCCATGGGGGAGGGCCGTCAGCATCCCCAATGGTATTTCAGGTGCATATGGGGTCCGCAGGTGACCCCTGTTATGAGCCCGATTCCAACAGAGTCGGATAGTCCGCTCCTCCATCGACAGGTCCCGAAGGACTAAACGCTGCCGCAGCGCGATAAAGGAGAGGACGTGTCTGGCTATACCCGTCCCTCTACCGTCTTCCGGGCCTCTGAACTCCCTGGCTATCTCCTGGGTGTATGTCTGGAGCTGCGCCGCCAGATAGTACTTCTCAAAGTCCGGCACCGCGAGTCCCCCTTCGTCCTTCGGCCTCATCAGGGTGTTGAGGGCCACCCGCCGCCGGCCCGTGCCCCAAAGGAACCCGATCACCAAAGAACGCAAGCGGCGAAACGTAGCCGGCGGGACCCAGATCGGCAAAGTCCGAAAGTAATACAATAGTCGGGGGAGCGCCACCATTTTGAGCAGGGCAATGCGCCCTGCCACAGAGAGCGGCAGCGTGGCCCAAAAATCCATGCTGCCTCGGAGTGCTCGTATGCAACGGGCGATGTTTCCGTCTAGGAGGTCGGGTTGGTCGTGGTACACAAATACCCCAAGGTATTTAAAGCAGTCGGGTTCCCACCTGATCTCTCTACTTAGCGCCGGAGCGGGGACACCCCTACGCATCGGGAATAGGCAGGTCTTAGACCAGTTCACTCGCAGGCCTGAGACTTCCCCGAACTCCGTTAGCGCTGATTCCGCTCCCCGTAATGCGTCGATCGGATCTTCCAGGAAGAGCAACAGGTGTCCCAACAGCCTCGAGGCCAAGATGCTGCTCAATATTTTGTAGTCCACCGTCAACATTGAGAGGGGACGGTAGGACCCCGGGTCAGACGAATCCCGGCCTGGCTTGAGGAGAGGAACCACCAACGCCTCACACATCGAGCCGGGGAGGCGACCCAGCCTCTTCGCCTCCCTGTAGATCACCATTAAACGAGGGGCCAGGAGGTCAGCATAGGCTGCATAGAACTCCACCGGCAGGCCATCCAGGCCTGGGGTCTTGTTCCTCGCCATCCGTTTGATGGCCCCGTGGATCTCCCCCAAGCCTATGTCAGATCCCAGGGCGTCTGCCACTTCTCGTTCCACTGTGCGGAGTTCCAGCGGGCGAAGATAGTCATCAAGCCGGTCCGGGTCACGCGCGGAGCGACTGCGATATAAACACTCGTAATAATGCCGGAAGCAAGTAAGAATCTCCGGTTGGGTGCACACCTCGGTCCCATCCGCCCCACGCATCCCAGTCGTCGGTTGGGACTGGCGCGTAGGGTTGGCCAACCACGCCAGTAATGCGCTCGATCTGTCGCCCTCCGCTATAGATCGGACCGTGTAGGCCTTGTAATCGAAACAGCGGAGCCGTTCTACCTCCACCGCCACCTTCTCCCTCGCCTCTACCGTTCGTGTTTGCAATTCCGGGTGTCCGGGTCGGCTAATTTCGAGCTCGCGAAGCGTTCGGTCCGCTGCGTCTAAATCAGCCAGGATAACACGCCGCATGCCCACCCTCTTAGAGATACAGTACCCCCTCACCACCACCTTGAAAGCGTCCCATTCGAACGCCCTAGTACTCGCGGAACCGCCGTTGGCCGCAAAATAATCCGTGATTTTTCCCCCTAGGTCTGCCCTGAAGACACTGTCCTCGAGGATCTCGGGGCGCATCTTCCAGGTGGGTACCGCTGGCGTCCCAGGGAACCAGCGAATGTCCAGTAGGAGGGGGTTATGGTCCGAAATGGTCCGCGACAAATACTCCGATCGGACCGCTGCCGAGACTAATTCGGACGAACCAAGGAAGCCATCCAGTCTGACATGCAGCTCATGGAGGCTCGAAAAGTACGAATAGTCTCTAGACGCGGGGTGATGCGCCCTCCAGATGTCCGTCAAACCCCAGCGGGTCTGCCAATCTTGACGGCCCTTAGCCGTCCGCCGGACCGGGGAGTCGGGGAGCGGGGGATGCGAGCGGTCCATATCTACATCTACCACGGAGTTGAAGTCTCCCCCCAGCAGGAGGGGACCGGTGAAAAAGTGGGCCAACGAGCCCGATAACCCGGAAAGGAAGGCAGTCTGATCCATATTAGGGGCATACACACAACAAACATTCAAGTCCCTCCCTCCTAGCGTGCCTGATATGGCCACGAAGCGCCCCTCCGGGTCTAACACTGTCCTCGTGACCCGGAAGGGGACTCCTGCCCTGATCCATATAAGCGCCCCCCTGGCATAAGCAGAGAACGCCGTGGAGAAGACCTGCCCTCGCCACCTACGCTGAAGCGCCGCCCCTTCCGCCTTGTTCAGATGCGTTTCCTGCAGCAGCGCCATTTGCACTCCCCTACGCACTAAATAAGCGTGGACCTTGTGACGCCTAGACATAGTGTGAAGCCCCCTCACGTTCCAAGTAATACATTTCAAGTTAGCAACATCAGCCATTGTCCCAAAGTGTTCTTGCACAGTCCCTCCGTCCGGGTCCCCACAAAGAAAAACCATCATTCCTCCCAGCGCTGTCGGCGGCCATTTTCCCCAACCAGAACCAAACCCCCCAAAACCAAACAAAACCCCCTCCCAACCACCCCAGAACAGGACCCAAACTGCACCATCTAGATCCCATCCAAACTTCTACGGAGAACAACCCCAAAAACCCTGCTAGTCCTACGGTCGCCACCGTAGGAAGGCCTTATGGGCCAGGTGCGGGCTGAGCGGAGGCAGTGGGCCCTCGTCGCCCAGGCTGCTAGAACTAACATAAGCCCCCCCGTGTCAAAATCTTTCGGGGCAAGAGTAGAAGCCTCCCGACCCTCCCTCTCCCATTGTCAGCAATAGAGGACGGCAGCCGCCTCCCCCCTGTCGGGCCCCCACCCAAAACAAGGCAATCGATCCCATTACCCCTGTCCGTCCAGAAGGTCCTCCACCGATTTCGGTGTGATCACCGGTGTGTGGGTACTGTCTGCTACTGAGTCTTCCGAGTCCGATGGTGCCCCCTGAGCACCCGGGTTTTCTTCCTCCTCCTCGACGTCTTCGCCCCTTGCTCCTGACAGTTCCGACAGAACTTCCAACACTCCCCGCCGCTCAGATGATGTCTCCGCTGTCGAGGGTCCTCCTGTGCGGCCGCGGCGGTTCCTGACCCTTTTAGACCGCCTCCTTTGTTCCGGCTCCTCCGCCTGATGGGTCGAGGCGTTATAACCATCCTTCCCTGTTCGGTACAGTTCGAGCCAGTCACAGGCCTCCTCCGGGGTGTCGAAGAACTGGGTTTTGTCGTCGACAATGACTCGGAGCCTCGCGGGAAATAGGAGTGAATATTGGATACCTTCACTCCTGAGTTCACGCTTAACCGCCAGGAAGGAGAACCGCTTGCGCTGCGTCTCATAGGTATAGTCAGGGAAGATATTCACCTGGCTGTTTGCAACCTGGAACGGGCCATTGTGTCTGGCGGCATTTAGGATCAGGTCTCTGTCCCGGAAATGTAGCAACCGCGCCACCACCGGCCTCGGGGCTCGTCCCTGCTGTGGGGGTCGCGCTGGAACTCTGTGGGCCCGTTCTAGAGTGTAAAAGGAGGACAGGCCCTCCGGGACCACCGTGTCTCGGAGCCATGTCTCCAGGTAGCGCACCATATCGCCTTCCTCGACCTTTTCCGGCAGGCCCACTACCCGAATGTTATTCCTCCTGTTTCGGCCTTCCGCATCCTCCGCCCTCCGTTCGAGGGTCTCGATTCGGGACATGGCATCCTTTATCGTCGCAGCCAGGGTTCTCTGCGCCGGTTCTATAGTCCCCACCTTGCTCTCCACCTCCTTGACCCGGTCCGAGAGCTTACCATGGTCTGCCCTAAGGAGGCCCAGGCCAGTCGCCACCTGGGCAATGTCCTGTTGTAGGGCCGACCGAGTTGCCTCTATGGCTTCCAGTACACGGTCGAATTGTTGTTGGAGTGGTGCGCCACCAGGTCTTGTAGGATCTCCATGTTCTTCCTTGTCCTGGGCCTCAGAGTCCGAGGTGGCCTGGCTGGATCCCTTGGCTCCTCTAGGTTTCCCCATGCTGTCAGGGGCTCTCCGCAAAGGTCCCGGAGTAGTCGCCTCCGTGTGCAAGTGTCTAGCACGATTGTCCCGGGATTTCGCCCTCCAGTCCGGAATGGGCGATCTCTTTCTCCAGAGCCCGTGGAGACTCCGCCGTTTCGACTCACGCCACCGCCACGGCGTCCGAGGGCACCGATAAGGGGGCGGAGATACCCGTCTCCGAGTCGGGCAAGTCCGTTCACCCACTATAGCTCCGGGGCAAGGGCCACCAACTCCCCCGGTTGTCCTGTGGCGCCCGAGCGTCGCGCCATCCATGTCATTGGGGCGGCCAGGAACTCGCAGCCAGTTGCGGAGTCGCGGTGTCGACCACTGCCTAGAACCGAGTGCACCCGTGCCCGGCGCCCTCTAGCGCGTGGGCACCCGCCCGGTCGTCTAATCGAGTATGGTCCCGCTGTAGAGGGTCCGGACCGGCCAATGTCTAATGTCTAAAACAACTGAGGCTGGTGAAGCCGGGTGCCGGGCGACACCCGCGAGACCTCCTCAACTCCGCAGGTTCGATCAAGGGGACAAAGGGGTCCGGGCGCCATATTGGGTCGCACTCCGCCACTCCGCAAACTTCGGCATTTCTTCAAAGCCACCTCCGTCCAAACTCCACCAGGGCCCTCGGGAGGGTGTCGTCGCCTCGCTCAACCGAATGCGGGGTCTGGGGTGCCCCTCAGCCTCCGATATTCAGGATAATTCCGGGCTCAGTCCCGGAGCCGAGCTCTCAGGCGACCATCGCCATCGGCGCTCAAGCCACGCCCCTCTTGGCCCTTCCCATATAAAGAAAATGTCGTCTATGTAGCGGTACCAGCCTGCTACATTTTCGAAAAAAGGAGCCAATTCGTTGTAGATGTGTATGTTTTCAAAGTTACCTACATATAAACAGGCCAGACTGGGGGCACAGGTGGCCCCCATACTGGTCCCCTTCAGCTGTTTATAGTAGTCATTCTTGAAGAAAACACATTGTTGGTTAGGATGAGTTTTACACATTCAACTATGAAATCTTTATTTGCCCCACCAAGGTCTTCTCCGGACAAAATATCATCAATCACTTCTATAGTAGCTGTCTGCGGAATGTTAGTGTATAAAGACTCAATGTCTAGGGTTACTAGACACTGAGTCTCCTCACTAAAGGGAATGCCTTCAACCAACGAGATGATATGCGCTGAGTCTCGTACATATGATTTTAATTTGCAAACAATGGGTCTCAAAAAGTGGTCAACATATTTGCTAACTGGTTCCAGTAGTGAGTCAATACTGCTCACTATTGGACGTAAGGGTGGATTCAGTTTATCTTTGTGCACTTTAGGCAGGCCATAAATGGCTGGTGTTTTAGGCTCAAGGTTATTAAAAAAACAGTATTCTTCCTCACAAATAAAACCAGCCTCCTTGGCTTCTGTGAGTAAAGCCAAGCATTCATTGGCTACTTTTTTGAGACTAGCTTCAGTGGTTCGGGCATAGTGTTCGCCAACCCCTAACAACTGTAGCATACGTTGCTCATAGTCTCCAGTGTCAAAGACCACCACTCCGCCCCCTTTATCTGCTGGCTTAATAGTTAGGGAGCTGTTATCTCTTAAACAATTAAGGGCTTCTCTTTCACTAGCTGAAATGCTGTGATTGTAACGCCGATTCTCTTTTACAAAAAGTTTATGAATACCACTTTCGACAGCTGTTTCGAAGGCTTCAATATTTTTGTTCACCATACTAAGGGTAGGAGTAAACTTAGACTTGGGTTTAAAGCCAGAAATGTTTGTTTTTGCTCTATGTTCCCTGTTTTCAAAAAATCTTTTTAATCTAATCTTCCTAAAAAAGGAGCGTAGGTCCTTTTCAAACTGGAATTTGTCCAGATGGGTGGAGGGAACAAAACTGAAGCCCTTACTAAGGATCCCTATCTCTGTATTACTAAGGGTCTTCCTAGATAGGTTGATCACTGGTAGTTTGGTTGTTTCCAATATTTCTTGTTCCGGGTACTTAAGTACTCCTGTTGAGGAGGTGCTTGGTTGTAACTCTGCTGGGGAGGTCCCTGATTGTAGTTCTGTTGGGGCGGTCCTTGGTTGTAGTTTTGTTGGGGATGTCCCTGATTTTGGTACTGTTGTCTTCCTCGACTGAAGTAACCCTGGCCTCGGTTCCCATTGTAGGTTTGCCCCCTCCTTGGGCGTGGTTCTAAAAAAACTCAATTGAAAGACTGGCAATTCACCATATGGAAAAATCCCAGCAATTTAATGGCACAATCACAGAGAAATGGGTCGAATTCACCAGCACTGACATAGATCAGTTCTCAACTAAAGTAAAAACTGGGAATGTGCAATACGGACAAACCTCCTCAATCAGCCATAACTTATACAAGAAGGCCAAACTTAAACATCTGAAGTGGGAAGTCAACAAGGCTCTGAGTGCAGTTCAACGCAACCCTTTGAATGAACTAAATGGTGCCACCCTGAAGAAAGCAAAGAGGGACTACAGGCGCGCAACATGGGCAATCCAAAGAGAAAACACAGATACCTTTCAGGCTAAACTTATATGGGACCTTAAGCACAACAACGCAAGCAACTTCTGGCATACAGTGAAATCCTTGAAAATCCCCATCCATGGTAAGCCTGGCTCAAATGTCTCAGAATCCAACTGGGACGCTTTTCTACTAGCCCACTTCAATACCCAAGTAGACACAAATACAATCCGGCATAAGAACATGTCGGAAAAACTCGGGATTGGACCGCAGACTGGCCCCAAGCTTGAGTAGGTGAAGCGACAGATCACAAAGGGGCTATATACCTGGGCTCCAGGACCAAATGGGATAATCCAAGCAATGCATAAAACCAACCCAGCAAAATGGGCCGAAGCGATGGGGCCACTCTTCAATTGCATCTTAGCCGGTGGATTATTCCCACCTTCCTGGAGAGGATCCATCATCTCCCCAATCTTTAAAGGAGTAAACAAACTCAACCCATAAAACTACAGGCTAATAGCCCTGATTGATAATGAGGCCAAATACTATGCCAGAGTTCTACTTGAGCATCTTAGAGACAGGACTGACTCGAATGTTATCATCCATCATTACCAAGCAGGGTTTACCAGGAAAACAGGCACCACAATAAACACAATAGCCCTATCACTCATGCTTGACATCTGCAAGGCCTCCAAGCTCACCCTGTACCTTTTATATAATGATTTTCAGGCTGCCTTTGATTGAATGGACAGGAACAGGCTATGGGAAACTGAAGAACTGGCAAATTCCATCCTACCTTCTGAGAGTGATAGAAACCCTATATTCGAACACCTAGGTCACGATCAAACTGACCCAGGACTATTACCCCTACAATACACAATTAACATATACATGGTACTATTGGGTATCGTATTAAGTGAATAAAATTCATGCATCTTTAATTTTTTCACTTTTGTGTATAGCACACCCATTGGGGACATCCAACATAGTGAGTACTGAGGGTATCTTTCAGTTCTGATGAAGAAGCCTTTGCTTTGAAACATGTTGACTTTATAGGAGTATCCGCATATCATAGGCAGGACATCTCTGCATCACCTTTTTAACAGGTCCAGCCTCAACGACCTATTAACGTTTTTTAAGTCCATGAGGCCTGGCCCTTTTTAAATCACTTACCCATACTTACTCTTGACCTCTCTGCTCAGTACCCAATCACTACACATAGTATTGTTAAAACAGTGCTCACTTGTAGTCATAGGTTGTAGCACGCCCCGTCCCGCAGCGGAGTGGGAAGACCCCTATGATGAAGCATGACACCAAGGGCCCTTTTGGTTGTGTGAGGGGTATTTAATTAAACACTGTTGCATCCACATCAGGATGAGTAACACTTTTCTTTGAACACAGTCTGATCTATGTGGTAGATCCTTTTGATTTAATTATTGAGTACTAGAGGAGGATGTATCTGCCCCACTTCACTCCCTCGTCATGTTATAGAAAGCTATGGCTAATAAAAGCCTGTTTGTATTCTCTACTATCTGACTGACTCTTCATTACTTGGGAAGGCACATCAGGTGGTTGTAAATAACCCGGGTGGCCCCTAAGGGCCACTTCCTTCAGTTGGCGCCCGAACAGGGACCCCGCAAGGTGATCCGACTCACCCAAAATCGGGTTGAAGGGTCGGGGTGAGTCTGGTCGGTCAGGCAGATCGGGATTTCCCACACGATAAGAGCCCCGTTCTCTCTAGGCTGCCCCACCCGTCTGATCAGGCGACTCTACGTCTAGCGGTCACCGGCTGGGGTCCTGAGAAGGCGAAACCTTGGAGTTGACTGTTTAGTCCGAAGAGTCGGCAGTGGAGGATAACTTGACTGATTTGATTCTTGGAAAAATGGCAGCATTCTTGAACGGCACAAGCCTATGGGCTGTGTCCTGGTACAGTCTCCGGACTGTTTTGGTGAAGTTTTTGTACTGCCTTGCTTGAATGGCACTAGCCGACGGGATGTGTCTTGGTACAGTCTCCGGAATGTCTTCTTGAACTTTGTGCTGTTTCCGGAATGTCTTCTTGAACTTGTCTTGGTGCAGTCTTAGGACTGTCTTGTTCTGGTGCAGTCTCTAGGCTGACATTTGGTTTGATTGTTGTGTTTGAGAGGTAAGAGGTTTGTGGACCGACTGTAATGATTTCCAATCAGGTTCCGCAGGAGGGTCAGGAATCCGGAGAATAATCCTCAGCCTTCCCCTACGGCCTTTCAACTTTATCAAACACTAGAGTAAACAAATGGCTCGCCAGGGGAAAACAGGGAAACAAAACAAGGAAAGGTTGGGGAAGACAACAGATGCTTGGTCAAAGGCAGGCTGTAAAGAAAGAAATATATTATCTACCCTTGATAACCTCCTTCTATGTACACAATGTCTATATACACATATGTCCATCACCTAACACAACTAAACATCTTTACCGTAGGACATAGTGGAAGAGTAGAATAAGGTGTTCGTTTTCTCTCTGTGAAACAAGACAAAAAGATAAGACAACTCTATTCCACTCTATACCAGCAAGTGTAAGAACATGATATGTAGATCTCACTCTGTTATGTTCTGGAGAACACTGGGAGAACATCCAACTCTTCTGTAAGTCTAGATACGAGTTTGTGAGCCTCTACCATGTATCTTGTACCAGGTTATCCGTCATACAATATTCACAATTAGTATCCACTGTATAAATCCTCAAATGTATGGTAAATAAAAGGCAGCGCGCAGTGCTGTTACCGTGATTCTGGGGATAGGAACTTCGAATTCACACCACGCTCTGGTCCATGCAAGAGCCCTAATTGCCAAATATATAACGTAAATGGGGAAGAAGAAGTAGGGAAGTGCACAATGGGAATCAGCTTCTGTAAGGGATCCAAAAGTGGAATGTATAGGCAGTGCCCAGCCGGATGGCGGGGAATAGACCCGGCCGCCGGGCGAAGCACCAGGAGATAGAAAGAATGGGCTTGATGCTCACGAATGGCCTTAGCGGTGCCCAGCCCTATGGCGGGGAATAGACCCGGCCGCCGGGCGGAGCACAAGGGAAAGGGAAATAGGATCTAAACAAACACGGACCACACCGTGCTTCAGACGCCAGGGAAGTAGACGCCAAAGGACGGTGTAACAGGATGAACGGCAACGAGGAAGATGCCGAACAAAAACACCCTCACGTTGGAATCAGGAACAAACAGGAAGACGAACAGACAAACGGGAAACCGGAAGTCAGGCAACACAAGTTGGGACGGAAGCCACTGCAGAAAGGGATAGACGCAAGAACGCAAAGCGTCGTTGCGATGTTGTGAACGTCTTAAATAGCCCTGCTGTTAAAGTTACAGCACGAGCGGGACGTCGGGGCATGACAACACACTCCCCCCACAATGCACCCCCCCGGGCTTGGGCCGGTCAGGATGTTTCTGATGGTACAAACGGACCAGCCGGGGGGCGTGTACATTATAAGCTGGCTCCCATGTGCGCTCCTCGACTCCATAACCCTTCCAATGAATCAAGAACTTGAGGTTCTTTCCCACCTTACGTGAGTCTAGAATAGCCTCAACCTCATATTCTTCAGTATCTTGAATGGTTAAAGGAGCGGGTTTCTGAGGCAGTCTGGTACCCGGTTCAACCGGTTTCAACAATGAGAAATGGAATACAGGGTGAATTTTGAAGGAAGGGGGCAATTCCAATTTCATGGCCACCGGATTATTCATCTTGATCACCTTATAGGGGCCTATAAATTTAGGGTTGAACTTGCGTGGACCACTAAGCGAAATGTATCTCGTGGACAACCACACTTCATCCCCAGGTGTATAGATAGGTTCTAACCTCCTGTGTAGATTTGCTCCCTCAGTGTATCTCACCTTCGCCATCTCTAGACTGTCTAATGTTTTCTTATGTACCCCCTGTAGTCTCTCAACCAGATCAGCTGCTGCGGGAGTTGGACTGTCTGTGGGAATCCCTGAAGGGAACAACTTAGGGTGGTAACCATAAGAACAAAAGAAAGGGGTGGCATTGATAGAGGTATGTGGACTGTTGTTGTATGATATTTCAGCTAACCATACTAGTTCGTCCCAGTCTACTAAGGACTGCAAGACCTGATTCCTTATGTATTGTTCAAAGCATTGATTAACCCTCTCTGTCTGTCCATCTGACTGAGGGTAATGACTAGAGGACAGTCTAACATCTATCTGGAGCAACGTACATAAACACCTCCAGAATCTTGATATAAATTGGGCCCCTCTATCGGAAACCAGGACAGAAGTGAAACCATGGAGACGGACTACCTGCTGCATAAACACTGAAGCTAATTCAACAGCTGTGGGTAATCCCCCAAAGGTACAAAATGAGCCATCTTTGTGAATAAATCTGCTAACAAGGTATTGTTCTTCTTTTTTGTGAGTGGCAACTCCACTATGAAATCAAGGGACACAGTATGCCAAGGGCCTGGCGGAGAAACTAAAGGCATGAGTAACCCTACTGGGTTAAGGTGAGATACCTTGCTTTGAGCACATACATGACATGTCTTGACAAAGGATTCTATATCTTTAAGCATAGTAGGCCACCAAAAACGTTCACGCACAGCTTTGGTTGTTCTTTTGATCCCTGGATGGCCTGCCACAGGATGAGTATGATACCACTTCAAAACCTGTTCTTGCAACTCTCGGGAGGGCAATACTACTCCTCCTTGTAAATATACAAAAACTTCCTTCGTAGAGGTTTCTCGGGAACCCACTAGGGCACGCATGTTCTCTGTGGCCTGACTGGTCTTGACCTGATGTACAAAATCCTCTTCTGTGAGTATGCCCCCTATGATGTTCTCTCTGGGAATGAAATAGGGCTGCTCTATCGATACTATAGGGTAATCAAAACCAAGTCGGGACAAGGCGTCCGCCTTGCCGTTTCTTTTCCCTGGTCTGAAGTGGACGGAAAAGTCGTATTCGCTGAAGAATTGGGACCAGCGTAATTGTCTCATGGACAGAGCTTTAGCCGATTTGATATATTGTAGGCTATGGTGGTCCGTATACACCACAACAGGATGTCTAGCGCCCAGTAAATATTGCCTCCACTCCTCAAACGCCTTTTTGATTGCTAGGAGCTCTTTGTCTCCCACAGCATAATTATATTCAGCAGGGGTGAATTTGTGTGAGTAATAGGCTACAGGATGGCACTCTCCTGAGTCAGGATCCGCTTGAGATAAGATGCCTCTCACTGCCACTTGGGAGGCATCCACCTCCACCACAAAGGGCAAGGTTGGATCCGGATGACGCAACACTGGAGCGCTGGTAAAGGCGGTTTTCAGTAGCCGAAATGAACAATCGGCCTCATTGGACCATAAGAAAGGAACCCCCTTCTTCAACAAGGCCGTAATGGGCGCCACCAGGGCCGAGAAGTTCTGAAGAAACCGTCTGTAGAAATTGGCTAGACCCAGGAAACTCTGGATTTCCTTTACGTTATGAGGAGCAGGCCATGAGAGAACGGCATCCACCTTAGTGGGATCCATGCTGAGGCCCCAAGGATAGACAACATAACCCAAAAAGGGGACCTCTTGAGTATGGAACGTGCATTTCTCCAACTTGCAATACAGGCGATTCCCTAGTAAACGCTCCAACACGTTTTGCACATGTTGTACATGTTCTGACATAGAAGGAGAAAAGATCAGAAGATCATCTATATATGCTATCACGTAAACGTCAAGCATGTCTTTTAGTACTTCATTTATAAAAAAAACTGAAATGCTGCAGGGGCATTACAAAGCCCAAAGGGCATCACAAGATACTAAAAAAGCCCGAACTTAGTACAAAAGGCCGTTTTCCACTCGTCCCCCTCCTTGACACGCACAAGATGATAGGCCCCACGCAAATCCAACTTAGTGAAAAACTGGGCATTGCGTACTCTGTCAAGGAGGGAGGCGATAAGAGGCAGAGGATAACGGTTCTTTATAGCAACATCATTCAGCCTTCTGTAGTCAATGCAACAGCGAAGACCCCATTCCCTTTTAGGGATGAAAAACAAAGATGAAGAAGCAGCGGAACGAGAAGGAAGGATAAAGCCTTTCTCAAGCATGATGTCCAAATAGTCTCTCAAATACACATTCTCCTTTCCTGTGACAGCATAAACTCTGCTACAGGGAATTTTTGCCCCTATCTCAAGATCAATACGACAGTCGTAGACCCTGTGTGGAGGAAGGATGTCGGCTTCCTTAGCGTCAAAGACTGTCTGTAAATCATGGTAACAAGACGGTAAGTCTGAAACAATATCTCTCTTATCAGTACAGATGAGTGCCTCTTCGACAGCTGCCCCTAGGGGATGTGGACAAGTAACAGGAGGAAACATCACAGTAGAAGTTTTCCAGTTTAAATCAGGGTTATGAGACCTCAACCAAGGGATGCCTAGGAGTACTGGAAATTGTGGAGAACAGATTAAATCAAACATTAAGTCTTCCTGATGATCAGGTTCTATCTTCATGTGCAGCTGTATTGTGTGACGTGTTACAGGTCCAGAGACAAGTGAACTGCCATCTATAGTGGTAACATTACTAACTGTTTCTTTCTTAACACAGGGTATCATGTTTTCCTTTGCCCACTCCACATCCATATAGTTCCCAGATGCACCAGAATCTATCATCACTAAAACGTGTAGTCCGTACTGACCATGAGTCAGGTACGCAGACACATATAAATGATTAGTAGGTGTTATCGTGTAATCAGAAGAAGAGACTGTAAGGCCAGACCTACCCGGGATTCTCGTCTCACAGGATCCCAGGCTTTCTAGTTTCCCGAGTACTTAGGTTGTGTGGGTTTGATAGGACATGACTTGAGAAAATGACCTGCTTTGCCACAATATAAACAGAGCCTAAGCGTACTTCTTCTCTGTCGCTCTTCGGGCGTTAGCGGACCTCTTACTATGCCTATCTGCATACGTTCGTTGTCCTCACTAGCCTTCTCTGGAGTACTCTTTTTCTCCTTAATAGGGACGTATCTAGCTTCGAACTTTCCTCTCTCTTTCTTCCTTTCCTGTATTCGGTGTTCTATTTTAACAACTAGATCAATGAGATCTGTGCTGGATGCAGGTAAGTCAACTATCTGTGATAGGGCATCTTTTAAGTCGTCTCTCAAACCCCTATAAAACAATGTACTGCGTTTCTCTTCAGGCCAGTTGGATTCAACGACCAACCTACGGAATGTTGTTATGTATGCAACAGGATCCTGATTCCCCTGTTTAAGGCCCAACAACTCAGTGTCAGAGGAATGGGTATACATGTGTCTGTCGAACAATTTACGGAATTCTCTCTTAAATGCTGTGTAACTATGTAATAGTGGGTCGTCCCTGTCTACCAAAGGGATGGCCCAATCAGCTGCAGAACCACTCAAATAAGATATTATGAACGCAACTTTGGACTGGTCAGAGGGAAAACAATTAGCCTTACAAGAAAAATGCAACTGGCATTGACTAAGGAATGCTGCACATCGAGCCGCATCCCCAGAATACCTTTCAGGGAGTGCTAGAGGAATGGAAGGAGGAGTAGTGACCTGTACTACTGATAGCCCTCTGCTCGCTGCTCCTGTGGTTTGTTGCCATTGGATGGTATCTACTCTGGTAATTAAGGCCTGTGTTTCAGCCTGCAAATTTCCCAACATGCCGGCAACATCTGCCAGGGAAACTGCTCCTAGATCCATACCGCTCGGGCAAAACACACCACTTGGGCTTTGCGTTCTGTAATGATTTCCAATCAGGTTCCGCAGGAGCGTCAGGAATCCGGAGAATAATCCTCGGCCTTCCCCTACGGCCTTTCGACTCTATCAAACACTAGAGTAAACTAATGGTTCGCCAGGGGAAAACAGGGAAACAAAACAAGGAAAGGTGGGGGAAGACAACAGATCTTGGCAGTGGACTTCAGAATGGATGCTTGGTCAAAGGAAGGCTATACGGAAAGAAGTATATTATCTACACTTGATAACCTCCTTCTATGTACACAATGTCTATATACACATATGATTCAGAAAAGGGGGCGGTGATGGACAGAGTATCTGAATTAAGCAGAACACTCCTACCCAGTCCAAAGATCAGGGCTTGATCCATCACCGTTTTTTAGCTCACTGCACCACCCCAGCTCAGAACCTGGCTACATGCAAATTAGTCTGTCCCTGGCCCAGTGCATCATGGGAACAGGGCAGCCCAAACTACCAAGCCAATTCTTATACTGGGAAGGAAACAAGCTTCCGGGGACCGTTTTCTGGCATTTCAGCCGTCTTCGGCCCGGCTTGCTTGAATCCTGATGGTGCAGTGAGCAAGGGACTCACATCTGAGCATACCCTTCCACGCTTATGGTGGACAAAACGATTCAGAAAAGGGGGTGGTGATGGACAGAGTATCTGAATTAAGCAGAACAGTCCTACCCAGTCCAAAGATCAGGGCTTGATCCATCACCGTTTTTTAGCTCACTGCACCATCCCAGCTCAGAACCTGGCTACATGCAAATTAGTCTGTCCCTGGCCCAGTGCATCATGGGAACAGGGCAGACCAAACTACCACGCCAATTCTTATACTGGGAAGGAAACAAGCTTCCAGGGACCGGTTTCTGGCATTTCAGCTTGGATGCTTCATCTGATCTGTATTTGTTTTGTTGTGTTACCTGACAATTGTGACAGTGGGGCACTCCATTGCCTGTCCCAGGAGGCTATGTTTATGTAAGGGGTGTGTGTGACAGGCCGTGCTGGTAGTTGGAGTCTGATTTGGAACTGGGATTTCCTCGTGGGGTGGCTGTCCCCCCATGGGGCATGCTGCCATGACAGTGTTTTTGAGTTCCTGTCCAAGATATCTGACCTTGTTGTCCTGGTGTTAGTGTTTTCACTGGTCACAGGAGGGCCTTGTGCCGCCTACACCAGGGCCCAGTGTCAGCTTTCTTGTCAGTACTTTCACACTCCTTGTGCATTGAGCATGGTGCATGGGTGTGTACATGGGCCATATGGGATGAGTGCAATTGGCCATGGGCGAACACAGAAATGTTGATAGGGGTGGCCACATTTTTTGCTTCATCCCCATCCCCCTTGCACCCTTCAGTCCCTCTGCCTTGCACCCTCTGCACCCTCCCCCTTGCACCCCCCTCCCCTCTGCCTTGCTCCCTCATCCCCTCTTCCTTGTACCCTTCCCACACTCCGCCGGGCACCCTCCTCCCCTCTGCCTTACACAATTCTCGGCAACCCCCTTGCACACTTCCCACCCAATGGAGGGTGCGGCCACCTGGGACAATGGCACCATTTCAGGAGCATGATGGACTAGGGCTGGCCCTGACTTGGCCCACACCAGACACACTGGCGATCCAGGGGGGGCCATGAGCCAGCCTTGCCCCCCCTGCGGATGCCCATGCAATTGGGTCTTATTTGTAGTGCCACAATGCATTTTGAGACAGCCATCCTCCCAGGATGCCGGACGTCCATTCTTGGGATTGTGCTTCCTGTAGCATGGGATATAGCATGACCTTGGTTTGTCTATGGGGCATACACATGTTAGTGGCATTAGCGTAATTTTGGCCTGTAGTTATGGGCGGTGGGTGCTTGCCACTTGTTGTGGGCATTTTTTGTCCTTGGAGTATGGATGCCATTACCCCCATGTTACTTGGGTTGTTTGTATACTTACGAGGCTCCACGACTCCTTCAATGCCATGTACTCCCACTGGTGGTAGCAGGGCCATGACCTTCTCCTCCCAGGACTGGTACTGTACTGGTCTGCGGCGACCACCACCTCCAGTGTGCTGGCTATTGGCAGGGTCCTCGTCCATCTTCCGCTTCCCCATCCTCCGCAGATCGTACCACCTGGCCTGGCAATCCTTCCTGGTGCGCCTGATGGGTACAACAGCATTGACTCTTTTGACGATCCTCACCCACAGGCGTGTTTTGTCAGCTATGTTGGTCTGTCGGACCAATGCGCCAATCAGCTGTGGCTCGACTCTGATGACTTACAAGGATCTCCATCTCCTCCTTTGTGAACTTTGGATTCTTTTGTATGGACATGGTGTGGGGTGAATGTGATTGGAGGGGTAACGGTGTGTATGGATGTGGGTGTGTGGGTCTGAATGTGAATGGGGGGTGTGTGGGTCTGAATGTGATAGGGTGGGTATGTTTGAAGGTGGATGTGTGCAGTTGTTGGTGTGTTGTCCGTGTGTCTGTAGCTAAATGGCTATGTTGCAAAGGACGATGGTTTGTGTGTGTGGGCCAATTTTATTGGTCTATTTGTGGGTGGGGCTTAGTTTGAAAATTTTGGTGGGTGCGTTATAAGGGGTGTGTCTGAGTTGGGACATCTGTTTGCCTGTTTGGATGTGGCCAGGACATTCATTTCCAATGGTTTGTACACAGGAGACATTTTTGGGGTGTTGTGCGAGTCATTTGCACCCTCCTTGTGCTGTTTTTAGGGGTTCGCGTGCGCTTCGTTAAGGGAAGGTTCATTTTGTAGTTGTTTGTGTGGCTCACTCATATGTGACGTTTTTAAGGGTTTCACATGCGCTTCGTTAAGGGGGGTTTGTTTCTTATTTGTTTGTGTGGCTCGCTCATAAGCGACGTTTTTACGGGTTTCGTGTGTGCTTCGTTAAGGGGGGATTCGTTTCGTATTTGTTTGTGTGGATCGCTCAAATGCGACGTTTTTACGGTGTTTCATCTGCGCTTTGTTAAGGGGGGGTTCGTTTCGTATTTGTTTGTGTGGCTCGCTCATACGCGACGTTTTTACGGGTTTCGTGTGCACTCCATTAAGGTGGGGTTTGTTTCGTATTTGTTTGTGTAGCTCGCTCATATGCGACGTTTTTACGGGGTTCGAGTGCGCTTCGTTCAGGGGGGGTTCGTGTGGTATTTGATTGTGCAGCTCGCTCATACGCGATGTTTTCCGTACAAATCGCTGTTCATAGGCGACAACGTTTTCCCATACGAATCGCGTTCTCGGTCCCCAGACTGGATCGTACTTGTCGGGTCGTATGGCATGTTTGCGAACTGTACGGTTCACTTTCCGAGTCCGTATCGTACGGACTTTCGCTTGTTTTTCATACGGTTCGCAAACATTCGGACGTACTTCTTGGCAACGGATCGTACTACGCGATTCGGATGGATTTGTATGATTCGTACGGAAACGGCTACGAATACGAATCGTCGGACGGTTTTCTTTCCCGAATCGGAATCGACCCCTAAATATTATATTTTAGATTTTTGGTTCATATATCAGTTAATGTATATTTTATATACTTTTTTACATTTTTTTTAAACATTTGCTAAATTATTTGTAATACGTACATTTGTATATATTAGTTTTAATATAATCATTGTTTTCAATGGGGGGTTAGTCTTTTTTTCATTTCAGTTATGTAGCTATTTTTTGTTTTGTATCTCATTTTTCTTTCTATCGGTTTTGTTTTTAGGTCATTTTGGAACACAGAACCTCGCTGTTGAAAGCTGTTTTTCATCCATTCAGGTAAGTTTCATTTATACACGTTTGAGTTAGTTTTAGGGTAGGGGTTAGGTAGTAGAAGTAGTAGAAATAGATTTGTTAGGGTTTTGTTTGATGGTTTTTGGTGTAGTTAGGGGTTGTTTTGGTAGTTTAGTGTTTTATGTGTTGGACATAGTGTTGGATATAATAAAAGTGTTATATAGTGTTAATTAAGTGTTTATTAAATGTATTGTTATGTTTTTAATGTTGATAGTAATGCCTGTGGGTTTGTATTTGTGGGTGGGTGTTGTTTACTTTTTAATTTACAGGTATTGAATTTTCTGAACGGATCGATTTACCAACGCGTTTTTATTTTTTAAAGAAAAATGTTATCCTTGTTTTATAACAAGTTTTTGACATTTCCTTTTTTTCTGGGGTTGTTGGAGCGTTTTCTTCTACACTGTTTTGGGGTTTTGAGGGTTTCATTATTAAGAGGGTTACAGCATTGGATTTTATTTTTACAGTTGTATTTTTGCATTTTTGGGGGGGCTTTGAAAAGAACTGGATTCTATTTTATTTTGTTTGCTGAGGATTTTATCGTTTTCGAGGATATTCTACTGCTACATAACTGTGAGTATTATTTTTATTTGCTATGGGTGGGTAATGTATCTATTTTTCATTATTTATTTTGTATTTAATATTTTTAATATGTTATACAATTTTTTGCTATATTTCAAATGTTATGTCATAAATATAAATAGCTAAAAAATGATGTTTATATGTTTTATAGTTGGAATGTTTAAATTATGTTTTGCATTTTGTTTAGTTTAAAGAATTGATTTAGCTATTATGTCTAGGTATTCTAGACCTTGTGTAGTTGGATACCACTTAGTTTTATGTTACAGGTATTCATACTTGGTTTTAGTTTGCTTAGTTTAGAGCCTATTTGACTTGATTGCTCAAGTCTGAGTTCTTGGTAGCTCTGGTCTTTTTTAATTGCTTACATTAGTTTATGTAGTGTTGGTTGCCCCCTTCTTATTGTGGCTTGCAAGACATTATGCCATCTTTCCACCGCGTTGTTTGTTTTGGCTTTTTAAGCGCCAGTACTGGCATATACATTCCACCAGGGGATCTGAAATTTAGGTTGTCTGTGGTGCACTGACCTATGCAAACTTCCCACCCAGGTGTCTTCAAAGTAGTCTAGGAAGGGACTTAATTTAGATTTGTTAGCTTGATGCAAAGGACTTTCTATAAGTAAGTTGTAGTGATTGGCTACTTCAGTAGTTGGGCCATAGGCCAGGTCATATTTTTTTTTATTTGATAAGCAAAGTTGCTATTTGTTGAATAATCTATGCTTAAAGTTGATTTCTGTAGGTGCCTCCATATGCTCTGATTAAAAGGGTAATATCACACTTGTATTGCCGTGCGTGGGTATAGTTTAAGGATGGATTAGTCATTGCCCTCATGGTTCCGTCATGACCACACCCAGCCTAGGAATGTCCAGCACCGGAGGGGAATCGGGGCAGCAGCCAAGGTGTTAATTATTGTTATATACATTATACTTACATTAGTGTTGCTTTGCTTTTGTTGATGCTATGCATTGATGTGTCATCTGGTTTCAAGGTTGTACTAAACCCTGGCGGTATGGGCACGGTAAGGCCCACCCTTACCTAGGAACGTGTACATGTAAAAAGAAGAAAAGTGAAAAAGTGCGAAAAATAGGAAGAGAAAATGTCTTCCTACTGACTCCTGGTTTAGGAGGCTTCCTTCATTAAGGTTTTTGCACCTAGAAAGAAAGAAAAGACATACACGTACACAAAGGACAAGACAAACAGTTATAGGTTTGTTCATAATCACAATTTTACATCTAAAGTGCTCCAATCGAAAGTGAGGAGACAGTGTATGGCGCTTGTAATACTATGTTACAAAAGGGGGTGGTGATGGACGGATCATCTGAATCAATCAAACACTCACACCCAGTCAAAAGATAGGTTTAATCCACCACCGTTCTTTAGCCCACTCTGCCACCCCAGTTCAGACATGGCTAGATGCAAATCAGTGTGACCCTGTGCCTCATGGGAACAGTCCAGCCCGAATTGCCAAGCCAACTGCCAAGCCATGTCTTCCCTGGACCGGAAACAAGCTTCCGAGGACCGGTTTCTGACATTCCAGCCGTCTTCAGCCCGGCTTGCTTGAATCCAGTGGCAAAGTGAGCAAGGGACTCACGTCTGAGCATACCCTGCCACACTTATGGCGGCCAAAAGCAGTACAAAAGGGGTTAGTGATGGACGGAGCATCTGAATCAATCAAACACTCACACCCAGTAAAAAGATCTGGGTTTAATCCATCACCGTTCTTTAGCCCACTCTGCCACCCGAGTTCAGACATGGCTATATGCAAATCAGGCTGACCCTGTGCCTCATGGGAACAGTCCAGCCCGAACTGCCAAGCCATGTCTTCCCTGGACCGGAAACAAGCTTCAGAGGACCGGTTTCTGGCATTCCAGTCGTCTTCAGCCCGGCTTGCTTGAATCCAGTGGCAAAATGAGCAAGGGACTCACGTCTGAGCATACCCTGCCACACTTAAGGCGGCCAAAAGCGGTACAAAAGGGGGTGGTGATGGACGGAGCATCTGAATCAATCAAACACTCACACCCGGTCAAAAGATCTGGGTTTAATCCATCACCGTTCTTTAGCCAAGATCTTTTGACTGGGTGTGAGTGTTTGATTGATTCAGATGCTCCGTCCATCACCACCCCCTTTGGTAACACTATGTTAATCACCACCTCTGTCCCTGGGTTGATAAGCATTAGTCTCTGGGAAGGTCAAAGTGCTAAAAGCGAAAAATTAGTGGTAATGGGTAAAAGTATTAAGAAGGGAAGATCGTCTTCCCATGAGCGATCAATATGCCAAAGCAGTGAACCTATAGCTATAAAGGTAAGTTAAAATGTCTCACTTTTATGGTGTAACAGGGGTACACCATGGGTCACAGGAGGGGGTGGTAGCGTAATTGGCACACCCTTGGGGGAGGGAAGAAACATACAAATCGTCAGAAATTAGAGAGAAAAGAGGTACTTAGCTCCGTGATATGCTGCCGAGATCGAAAGTATCGATGATTGCTGTTTTCTTACGCCCTCGACGCTAGGCACCCTCAGTATACCTGCATTACCCTCATATTGGACCCCGAAGATAAAGTGCGGGTCTCAGTGAGTGATTAAAATATGTTTGGCAGCGAGGTGAGGGTTCCGGGGGGCGGGACTCGCCTGAGTGAGGGGAAGGCGCCCGGTATTGAAAGGTCAATAGGGCATAAGGATTGGTCTGACGTGGCCGGTCACGTGTGCCAGCGTCAGAGGCCGGTTGCTGGTCACGTGGGCGGAAGTTTGGACAGGGGCTTGGTCGGTTGCTAAGTGACCAAGCGCTAGGCATTGAGAGGTGATAACTTTATAGATTTGGGCAACGGACCGATCGTCATTATTTATAAACTAGTCAAAGACCAAATTCTCGGAAGAAACATATGACTGGCAAAAGGGTAAAGATTTTAGCACTCAGCCAAAGGATGGTATCCGCCAGTGTGTTATAAAGGCGGCTGATTATTTGTTTTGCATTTTGACATGGCCTGGAAGTCCTGTATGGGTCACATTATCAGATAGTGATATTGATAGCTAATAGTCACTGTGTACAGTATAGCATGTAGTTAGTCAGGTGGCAGTGATCGCGGGGTACCATTCCAAAGATGAGAATGAGTTATTGGTAGAGGAATCACTTGACCACGGAATTCCATGGGATGTCATCATTTATTCCTGCTAGATGGGTCCCCAGTCGATAGACCCATCTTGGCTCTTTCTCGAAAAGACGGTTGCTGATGTTATTGCCAGGACCTTTCTGCTTGTCATGCCTACGTAGCGTAGACTGCAAGTGCAGGTAATCATGTATATCACATTTTGAGAGTTACAGTTGGTATGATCTCTCTGTGTCCATACTTTCCCTGGTTCAAGTGCCAGGGTCTTAGTATGTGTTGTAAGATGGCAGGCTAGCAGGTTGAACAGGGGAAGTGGCCTGTTACTTTTGGCATTCCCCACGTGTCTGTCACAGATCTAGTTATTGTTTGGGTCACTTTGGGTTGTGTATGGACCAAGGCATCTTTTAAGCTGCGTCCCTTCCTGAAGGAAAATAAGGGTTTTTCCCAAGTTTTTTTGGTGCTGGTTATGATTTTCCAGTTTTTGTTGATGGATTTTTTTATGGTATTTGAGAGGGTGCTGTATTTTGTAACACAGGTGAGCGGAATGGCACTGGGGTTGTCAGTCTTTTCCTCAAGAAGAGCTGCCCGTGGTTGATTGCGCGCTCTTTTGTAGCCCTTGTTCAGAATTGATGCAGGATAGCCTCTTGACTTCAGTTTTTCTGTTAGGTCATCTGATTGTGACTTAAAGTCCTGTAGGTTGGTGCAGTTACGTCTGATTCGTAAATACTGGCCATATGGGAGGCTTTCTTTCAGTGGGCGGGGGTGGAAACTGGTAAAATCCAGTACGTTGTTTTTAGCAGTGGGTTTGTAATAAGTTTTGGTTGACAAACTAGTCCCCGTGACACTGATGGTCACATCAAGAAAGATGGCCTCCTTTTTGCTGGTAGCATATGTGAATTTCAAATTTGGGTCCAAAGTGGTAATCCACGTGAGAAAAGATAGCAGTTGTTCATCACTGCCAGTCCAGATCACTAGGACGTCGTCAATATAGTGTTTTCATATCTGGATGCAGGAGGTGAAGGGGCCGTTTGATGGTAAGATGTACTCAGCCTCGAAGTCAGCGACTTACAGGCCGGCCACACGTGGGGCAAAAGTGCTGCCCATCGAAGTTCCCCATGCACTGCAGGTATAGTTGACCCTTATATGAGAAGATGTTCTCCTTTAGGGCTAGAGTGGCACAGTCAATGATGAATTTTTTTAGGTGTCTGATAATTCCAAGTCACTGAGTCCAGGGCGGCCCCCAGGACTCTGATTGTATCATCCTGGGGGATACTAGTATAAAGGCTTTCGATATCGAGTGTCACAAGAGTTACTGAATTTTTGGCAAAATTGTAGTCTTTCAAGAGTTGCAAGCGCCACACACTGTATCCTCACATTCGATTGGAGCACTTTAGATGTACAATTGTGATTATGAACAAACCTATAACTGTTTGTCTTGTCCTTTGTGTACGTCTATGTCTTTTCTTTCTTTCTAGGTGCAGAAACCTTAATGAAGGAAGCCTCCTAAACCAGGAGTCAGTAGGAAGACATTTTCTCTTCCTATTTTTTGAAATTGTTTCACTTTTCTTTTTTTTACACGTACACGTCCCTAGGTAAGGGTGGGCCTTAGCGTGCCCATACCGCCAGGGGTTAGTACACCCATAGTCCTGATGAATGCCTTGTAAATTCACACCGTTTCAGAGGCAGAAACATGTTGACTGACTAAGGAAATAACCACACAATTAATTTGTGGACTACTTTCCTACACTTAATTTTAAGAACATGTCCTAAGTGATCGCCCAATAAATAATTTCCTGATAAACTTAAGACATTTTTAATCCCCTCACCACTGTTTAGTTTACTATTTTTTCACTGCACGCCATAAACTCACATATCCTGCTCCGCAGTAGATCTGGCGTCGAAGCACACTGAAGAGGCATTCGGCCTCTTCAGTGGGGCCCAATGATGAAGCATGTCATCACCAGGTGGTGAGTGAGGGCCTTCCTAAAAAACATCCTAAATGTGGCCGTTTTTCCAAATTTTTCGTTGCTCCTTCTTATGTTTTCCTTGAAACCATATGACATTTCTTTTTTTGCTTATTGAACATAACCGGGGAATAAGAGTGTCTCAAAGTACTCCCTACCTCTCCTTTTGTTGATATATGCTATGCATTGGAGGTCATTATTTATTCGCTGTTATATTATCTGTTGATATGAAAAAAAATGTTTTTGTTATTAAAAATGTATATAATATTTTCATTAAAATGTATTGTTTTGTCTTTAATAGGAGAAACATTTATACTTAATAGTTGTTGTTGGTGGCTTTAACATCATGGATGTTTTTGGTTTGTACAGTTTGTAGAAGCTGATGAGAGAAAATAATGTATTTATTGTAAATTATTTTGTTCTATTTGTTAGTTCTTTTGTATACTTACTTTTTTGATTTTTTTAATGTTGATTTTGTAGTTATCTTTGAAGTTGTGCATTGTAACATTTTTTGATGGAATTATATGGAAGTGTAAGCTGTCAAGTAAGAGAAAACACGTTATATTATTAGCTTGTTAGATTATTTACATATATTAACACATGTATGAAGTTAAAGAATTGCAAATCTTTTAATGGTCATGTTTAAGGAATTGCTTTGTAAGAGTTGCAATTTCTTATGTATATAGTATTTTCTAAACACATTTTTATTGATACAAAATTTAAAATAGGGAGTATAATATTTTTAAATTAATTCCTATGGGTGTAGAGGTTCATAGTAATGAATTAGAAACAAATCATAGTTTGAAAGTATTTATTTTGGTAATGCTTTTTCAGTCAATGTATTTTAAAAGCATTTTCATTTGTTATAAATGAGGCTTTTTTGATACTTAGATTGTTTGTGAATGGTAATAAAATGGATGCATGTGCTAATTACATTTTATTTAAAACATTTTGTAATACAAATGATATACTTACTAATTTTCATCAATGTGGCTGTTTTTGTTGATGTTGATATTCAGAAACATTTTGTGGCAGCTGTAAAGAGAAAAGCATTTCTTAGCTTTTTTATATTTTTACTACATTCTAAAAATTACAATTAACTTAGTTTATTTTTAGGTTGATTTACACATTTAGTTTGTTATATTTTTAATGATGTTGAGTTAAGTATTGTGGGTATTAAAATGTTTTTTCTATATTTTCTCAGTGTATTTCTTATGAAGTGTTATCTGTGATATTTAAAGAACAACATGTAATTATTTTAACTTAAATCAATTAA
Source organism: Lissotriton vulgaris (assembly GCF_964263255.1). NCBI lineage: Eukaryota > Metazoa > Chordata > Amphibia > Caudata > Salamandridae > Lissotriton > Lissotriton vulgaris. The sequence goes on from NC_141696.1 coordinate 420,058,657, forward strand.
AAATGGTGAAGTATTTAGAATTTTAAAGTTATGTTCTTACCTGTGTATTAGAACATTCAATATAGTTGTTTATGTAGTTCTTCTTTCTTTTCTGTTCTCTCGCTCGCAAAGTAACGCTCTCCCTCCTTGTTTGGCTGATATACGGTACAATTGTGTTAATTAATTCCTTGTTTACATAATGTTTATTTAATTAGGTAATGTTTTCTATTGTTTTGTTTTAGTTTTGTTTAAATGTATTGGTCAAGATATCTTTGAATTTTTTTTAGCAGTTACTTTTTAATTAGTTTAACATATATGTGTTGTTTATTTAATGTTTGTTTTTGTGTTATTTTTTTGTTGTATTTTGATTATATTTAAAAATAAATGTAATTTAATTATAGTTGACATATATTAATTTTACATTTGATTTGGTTTATTGGATATTTATTTTAATTTGTATAGTTAATAAATATGTTTTATTTGTGTTAGTAATATAAAAGTATTTTAATTAAATGTTTTATAATTTTTTATATATTTTGTTATCATTTATTTTAAGTAATTGGGATACGTAATTTTATTTTTTTAAATATTGTTTTTTAATGTTACATCATTTAGATGTTGTTTATATATATTTTATCGATATGAGTGTAGTTGATATTATTGATATCAATATATGTGGTGTATGTGTTGTATGTGTTTTATTTTTAATGTTATCAATATTTTTTAGCTATATTTATGTTGTCGATATTTTTGTAAACGCTAATTTTGTTGACAATATATTTTTATCAATGTTTTTGTAAATCCTAGATTAAGTATAGGGTGTCAATATTTGTGTTTACAATATTTTTAGCGCAATATTTTTATTGGACGAGGTTTTTGTCGGCGGTATTTTATCAGTGATCCCTGCAAACATTCCTTTTATCACCCTGTGTATGTTGCATAATGAGAGTCCATTAGACTCACCTTGCTCAGCCTAACATAACTCATCATGCTTTGGAAAGGGGGGCCAGAGCATTGACACCCTTAACCCCTTCCCTGCGAGAATGCAAAAATTATGTTTGCAAACACCAGACACAAATGGTAGGTTTGGAATGCCAAACACCAAAAAATAATTAGATCATTTTATTTTATAGCATTTTAGCTCAATGTTTATGAACGTGATGGGGAGGAGGAGATTCCAACATGGGGCACTGCATGGATGCAGCTCATGGCCAAAGTTAATCTTTATTGTTACTTCAATGACCATATTTTTGGTATGGGAGTGTTAGATTTTATGAGTCTGTCATTGATGGGGTTGGTATTTTATGTCTAAAACTCAACAAGTCAGTATTTGTTAAGGAGCAGAATATTTTCCCATATATGGTGGAGACCTGAATTACACTGAGCACACAAATGTAGTAAGGAGATCATGGACTTAGAAGGACTTAACAGTAGTAAGCCACTTCCTCAAAGGAGTCCTTATTAGACAAGAGGCGCATGTAAACCCAAAAATCTAGGTTTGGTCCGTCTCCACCCAGAATTACATACCTCCCTTCTGGATCAAGCATGTGCCTATTGTGTTTGAATTGGACCCCTGGGGCGTCCTAGATGATTGCTCCACAGGCATAATTTGCGTAGGAAGTGGACTATAGCTGTCCCTGCTAATTCTTCCAGAGACTATGTATACTGTCTCCCCAGACATGGGCTTCCTGAAGAAAGACCATGGAGACTCGGTATCATTGTAAATAGACACATGCCATGTGCCTCTTATCTAAGTTGCCCAGACCCCTGACATTGCACATCATGAGCTTCATTAAGTCAGTCACCATGTCTGGTCCCATTTAAGAGAATCCTGAACCTCACCCCACAAGGCTCAACCTCCCCTTGTTGTCTGTTCAGACAGGAGCAGTAGCAAAAAACGACACCCCATTGTAAAAGAGCAGTGTAGCACCACCGGAACAAGAAACAGTTAGCATTTGAATACCTCCCCCAAAACTCCCGGCCCCTTGGCCAGTGCAGTCAAATAACCCAGTCCAGCAACAGGCAGGCCGAGAGCAAGCATCCACCACCCCATTCCCATATGTCAAAAGCAGAACAGTCAATTTTCAACAAAAACTATTGCTTCACTAAAGGGTCCCGTTCAGAAGGATTCACAAGGCCGGAGTACTCAAGCTCATCCCCCTGAACCACACACCTCTACCCCCCTACCTCCCGCTAGCATATCAGTCTATTCAGGGCTTATAAGCAAAGTGCACATCTTTGAGATCTGTGGTACACAATTCCCAGAAACAACTTCCAGCACCACATCCATCACATGAGTATCCTTACTCTACCAGACCAGGGCAGAGTTAAACATGGTCAATACGGCAGCAGCTACTGCTCCTACTTTCGTCCGCCTGCTAGTGAATGCCAGTTCTCATCGTAGTGCAATGACAGGTCAGGGTGGCCTAACATCCGTGCTGTATCTGCCTATCCTGGGGTTACTTCTCCACCTCTGGAATGATTCCATGGAGTTGGGCACCACATCTATGTCCATATGGGTGCCGCTGAGGCAGACAACAATCCATCCCATCCGCTGCATGTCATCCAAACCGTTTGCATGTCTACTACGTCTGCTCAATCTAGCAGATTGTCTCTGCTTATGTGCCGTCGCTGGTCTTCTCCCCACTGCACTCCAGCATGGGCTATTGCCAGAGTGCTGAACCAGTCGCTCACCTCTTCTGGGGTGAAGAAGAACAGTACCTTTCTTCTGTACAGGACGCATAGTTTCGTGTGTACATCAGGCTATATTTAAAGCTATGGTCTCTCATGCACTTTTCAATTGACAGGAATGAATCTTTATGTAGTTGGAGAAGACAGACATAGGTTTCCCTTCAAACTGGGGAGGGCCCTGCACCTAGACATGTTGCGGTATGGCGTTGCGGTCCTGAAAGTTAAACAGGAGTGCAATGAAATTCCTGGGAGCACCCCAGATCTTGGGGAGGGACCAGCACCTGGTGTGCCAGCTTAATGGTGAAACATTTTGACAGTCTTTTGGGGCATAAAGTGTTGACAATGCAGTCCTCCAAGAACATCTCTGCGAATTGCCCCTCTGCCTTCTTTGGAACCCAATGAAGTGCAAGTTGTGTCTTTGGGACAAACCCTCAAAGTCTTTGATTTACTCATCCAGCCAGGAGATCAGGTTTTATAGCGTCAACACAGAGTCCTTAGGGTGTGCACTTCCCACTGCAGTTCCCTCACGTTCTCCTCTGCAGTGACTACCTGGCCCTCAACCTTCCACAGATCCTCTCATAAGATCAGATCAGCAGCCTTGCCACACTGAGCTATCTTAAAACATTCTTAATAATAGCGCTCCAGGAAACTTGGATATCGGAACAAATTTCAATATTGGGCTTCACTCACACCCTGATCCCAACAACCAGAAAAGCTAAATTCAGGCATTGGAAAGGGGGTCTAGGAGTATACATATCAACAGCACTCTCAATGAGTTTTAAGGTTCACACAACCGAACATGACAGACTCCAGATAATGCATTTAACCTTTGCAATTAAAGGAAAAGTACAGAGGCTTACGCTGATAAACATCTACATACCACCAACACAAAAAGATCATACAGAGCAGTCAAAACAGCTAATAAATCGCTTCGCTGACCTAGACAGTGAACATCCAGGGACCCCATTAATAGTGGCAGGTGACTTCAATATCACACTGCTAGGTCACACCATTAAAAGTGAAGTCACTGAGGCCCAGGGATGGGAGTGGGACATCCCCAAACAAATCCAACTAGGTACAGCAATGAAGGATCAAATGGGTATATCCTTGGTCAGAAAACTGGAGTATCTGGGGCTGTGAGTTCTAAACGGCCCATCAAGGGTGATATCCCCCGCTCTCTCATTCCATTCTCAATCTGGCAGCTCACAAATAGACTACACTGCGGTGTCTCTCCCCCTGCTACACTTAGCTCTTTCATATAAAATGGACTCAAGACCGGAAAGTGACCACTTAGCTCAGGAGTTGGTACTGGCAGTGTCCCCAACAGAGATCAAGCATCCAGCAGAAGTATACAGAATCATATACTCAATCAACTTGAAAAGAATCAAGTGATCATCCAACTCAATCGAAAGACTGACAATTCACCATATGGAAAAATCCCAGCAATTTAATGGCACAATCACAGAGAAATGGGTCGAATTCACCAGCACTGACATAGATCAGTTCTCAACTAAAGTAAATACTGGGAATGTGCAATACGGACAAACCTCCTCAATCAGCCATAACTTATACAAGAAGGCCAAACTTACACATCTGAAGTGGGAAGTCAACAAGGCTCTGAGTGCAGTTCAACGCAACCCTTTGAATGAACTAAATGGTGCCACCCTGAAGAGAGCAAAGAGGGACTACAGGCGCGCAACATGGGCAATCCAAAGAGAAAACACAGATACCTTTCAGGCTAAACTTATATGGGACCTTAAGCACAACAACGCAAGCAACTTCTGGCATACAGTGAAATCCTTGAAAATCCCCATCCATGGGAAGCCTGGCTCAAATGTCTCAGAATCCAACTGGGACGCTTTTCTACTAGCCCACTTCAATACCCAAGTAGACACAAATACAATCCGGCATAAGAACGTGTCGGAAAAACTCGGGATTGGACCGCAGACTGGCCCCAAGCTTGAGTAGGTGAAGCGACAGATCACAAAGGGGCTATATACCTGGGCTCCAGGACCAAATGGGATAATCCAAGCAATGCATAAAACCAACCCAGGAAAATGGGCCGAAGCGATGGGGCCACTCTTCAATTGCATCTTAGCCGGTGGATTATTCCCACCTTCCTGGAGAGGATCCATCATCTCCCCAATCTTTAAAGGAGTAAACAAACTCAACCCATAAAACTACAGGCTGATAGCCCTGATTGATAATGAGGCCAAATACTATGCCAGAGTTCTACTTGAGCATCTTAGAGACAGGACTGACTCGAATGTTATCATCCATCATTACCAAGCAGGGTTTACCAGGAAAACAGGCACCACAATAAACATAATAGCCCTATCACTCATGCTTGACATCTGCAAGGCCTCCAAGCTCACCCAGTACCTTTTATATAATGATTTTCAGCCTGCCTTTGATTGAATGGACAGGAACAGGCTATGGGAAACTGAAGAACTTGCAAATTCCATCCTACCTCCTGAGAGTGATAGAAACCCTATTTTCGAACACCTAGGTCACGATCAAACTGACCCAGGACTATTACCCCTACAATACACAATTAACATATACATGGTACTATTGGGTATCGTATTAAGTAAATAAAATTCATGCATCTTTAATTTTTTCACTTTTGTGTATAGCACACCCATTGGGGACATCCAACATAGTGAGTACTGAGGGTATCTTTCAGTTCTGATGAAGAAGCCTTTGCTTTGAAACAAGTTGACTTTATAGGAGTATCCGCATATCATAGGCAGGACATCTCTGCATCACCTTTTTAACAGGTCCAGCCTCAACAACCTATTAACGTTTTTTAAGTCCATGAGGCCTGGCCCTTTTTAAATCACTTACCCATACTTACTCCTGACCTCTCTGCTCAGTACCCAATCACTACACATAGTATTGTTAAAACAGTGCTCACTTGTAGTCATAGGTTGTAGCACGCCCCGTCCCGCAGCGGAGTGGGAAGACCCCTATGATGAAGCATGACACCAAGGGCCCTTTTGGTTGTGTGAGGGGTATTTAAGTAAACACTGTTGCATCCACATCAGGATGAGTAACACTTTTCTTTGAACACAGTCTGATCTATGTGGTAGATCCTTTTGATTTAAGTATTGAGTACTAGAGGAGGATGTATCTGCCCCACTTCACTCCCTCGTCATGTTATAGAAAGCTATTGCTAATAAAAACCTGTTTGTATTCTCTACTATCTGACTGACTCTTCATTACTTGGGAAGGCACAGCAGGTGGTTGTAAATAACCCGGGTGGCCCCTAAGTGCCACTTCCTTCAGTTGGCACCCGAACAGGCCCCCGCAAGGTGATCCGACTCACCCAAAATCGGGTTGCAGGGTCGGGGTGAGTCTGGTCGGTCAGGCAGATCGGGAATCCCCACACGATAAGAGCCCCGTTCTCTCTAGGCTGCCCCACCCGTCTGATCAGGCGACTCTACGTCTAGTGGTCACCGGCTGGGGTCCTGAGAAGGCGAAACCTTGGAGTTGACTGTTTAGTCCGAAGAGTCGGCAGTGGAGGATAACTTGACTGATTTGATTCTTGGAAAAATGGCAGCATTCTTGAACGGCACAAGCCTATGGGCTGTGTCCTGGTACAGTCTCCGGACTGTTTTGGTGAAGTTTTTGGACTGCCTTGCTTGAATGGCACTAGCCGACGGGATGTGTCTTGGTACAGTCTCCGGAATGTCTTCTTGAACTTTGTGCTGTCTCCGGAATGTCTTCTTGAACTTGTCTTGGTGCAGTCTTAGGACTGTCTTGTTCTGGTGCAGTGTCTAGGCTGACTTCTGGTTTGATTGTTGTGTTTTGGAGGTAAGAGGTTTGTGGACCGACTGTAATGATTTCCAATCAGGTTCCGCAGGAGGGTCAGGAATCCGGAGAATAATCCTCAGCCTTCCCCTACGGCCTTTCAACTTTATCAAACACTAGAGTAAACGAATGGCTCGCCAGGGGAAAACAGGGAAACAAAACAAGGAAAGGTTGGGGAAGACAACAGATGCTTGGTCAAAGGCAGGCTGTAAGGAAAGAAATATATTATTTACCCTTGATAACCTCCTTCTATGTACACAATGTCTATATACACATATGTCCATCACCTAACACAACTAAACATCTTTACCGTAGGACATAGTGGAAGGGGAGAATAAGGTGTTCGTTTTCTCTGCGTGAAACAAGACAAAAAGATCAGACAACTCTATTCCACTCTATACCAGTAAGTGTAAGAACATGATATGTAGATCTCACTCTGTTATGTTCGGGAGAACACTGGAAGAACATCCAACTCTTCTGTAAGTCTGGATACGCGTTTGTGAGCCTCTACCATGTATCTTGTACCAGGTTATCTGTCATACAATATTCACAATTAGTATCCACTGTATAAATCCTCAAATGTATGGTAAATAAAAGGCAGCGCGCAGTGCTGTTACCGTGATTCTGGGGATAGGAACTTCGAATTCACACCACGCTCTAGTCCACGCAAGAGCCCCAATTGCCAAATATATAACGTAAATGGGGAAGAAGAAGTAGGGAAGTGCACAATGGGAATCAGCTTCTGTAAGGGATCCAAAAGTGGAATGTATAGGCAGGACCCAGCCGGATGGCGGGGAATAGACCCGGCCGCCGGGCGAAGCACCAGGAGATAGAAAGAATGGGCTCGATGCTCATGAATGGCCTTAGCGGGGCCCAGCCGGATGGCGGGGAATAGACCCGGCCGCGGGCGGAGCACAAGGGAAAGGGAAATAGGATCTAAACAAACACGGACCACACCGTACTTCAGACGCCAGGGAAGTAGACGCCAAAGGACGGTGTAACAGGATGAACAGCAACGAGGAAGATGCCAAACAAAAACACCCTCACGCTGGAATCAGGAACAAACAGGAAGACGAACAGACAAACGGGAAACCGGAAGTCAGGCAACACAAGTTGGGACGGAACCCACTGCAGAAAGGGCTAGATGCAAGAACGCAAAGCGGCGTTCCGATGTTGTGAACGTCTTAAATAGCCCTGCTGTTAAAGTTACAGCACGAGCGGGACTTCGGGGCATGACACCGACGTTGGTGGTGGCGCTTGTGAAATGCTTGTTTGAGTGAGTAGTGACTTTGCTCTTTGTGTGGAGGTAAGGATGGCTTGCCTCAGCAAGCTGTGTTGTGTGGGGTTTTTGTTAGACACGGTCTGAGGACCGTGTTTGGGAAAAGTACTTGCAATTCGTTTGGCAGGCAAAATGATGAGCATGGCCTCATCTTGAAAATGTCTGGAATGAGCTTAATTTGGTCTCTTGGTGTCGTTGTTGTTCTGCAGATGCCCATTGGAAGGAGGTTAGCCGGCGCCTCCTGATGACACTTTAAATTTTGAAGAATGAAAAAATAATAGATAAATAAAAACCTGGTTTGATCAGAAATACTAGTAAGAATGTACATTTGTTTTTATATAGGAAGAGTACAACATGAGAAAAATGTAAGGAAGGAATGTGCAATTAAATTGAAAACAGTGTTGTGATGATTCAAGGTAATGCATATTTATACTGAACAGACACGCATTCCAAAGGTGCAGTAGGAGAGGTGAAATACACGCTCGTAATTCAGTAGCCCTGAATGTGTTCGGTTTCTCCATGACAGGGAGGCAGGAGTTCTGGAAAGGGAAAGAGGGGCAGTGGGTTGGTACTTAGAGCTTTCCAGCTTCAGGCATGAACTGCATTCTGAACAATGGCATGTAGAAATTCGATGCAATACTCAGAAGTTAACTTATGATTGATTTGAGTAGGTGTGTTTCATTTGGATTTGCCCACAATAGAATGGGTATTTAATTTGGAAAAAAAGTGTTTCAAACACTCTAGGCAGTGTGCCTTTATGCTGAATAAAGGGATTTTCAAAGTTGAAAAACATAGTTTGTGAATTCAATGGGTGGCAGGCTAGCTATGGCCTTCGGTGAGATAAGGAAGGAATTCCCAAGGATGGGACTCATCGAGCAGGGAGACTGAGAGCAGCATACAAGAGAAGTGAGACGCTGGGGAGAGCGTTCTGCAAAGATAGAGAGGAAGGTAGGGGCCATGCCCAACTCCTGACACAGACAGACAGAGATGCTCTGCGCAGAGCCAGATTTCCTGATGGGCAGAATGCCAGCAAAGGATGTTAATTGGGTACAGATTAAAAGAACAACACAGGAGCTAAATTAATTGGTTCCTGAGTCTTGTGAAAGTGTGTATCTAGAGTTTCCACAGCACTGTGGGATAGAATGTCCTGGAGCCAGTGGCATGAGCTTCTTTGTGGCTTAGTGGTTATTGGAATATTTTTCTCTGATCAGATTAGTGTGCACGTACAGTAAATATTGGTTTGTTTCCAAGGAAAGCTGATAGATGGTATTCTGAAGCATGAAGGGTACTATAGTGCAGGACAAGGAATGAAGTAGAAAGAGTTTAAGGAAAAATTATGATGGCTCAGAAAGGGCTTGAACAGAACAATTGTTTGCAGGGAATGAACAGAGAGTTACAATGTGTTGTCTCACAAGCGGAAATACAGGCACAATTTCTAAGTTGGAGTTTATTTTAAAAAAAAATTACAATAAGTTTTAGACAAAGTTGCGGTAACAAAAGGTTTATTAGAGAAAGGTGAAGCACAGATTACTGTGGTACACCGGATGATGTTAAATTTTAGATTCCTGATGAGTTTGTACAGTTTAGAGGGGCCCAGCAGGAGACAGCCATAGCATTGCTTTCAGAAATGTCAATTTGCAAATATCCCTCTGATTTTATTGCTTTAAAAATTCAGTTGTTCTTTTATTTCTGCTGTTTCTATTCCAGCTGTGATGGTCAGGCTGTTCTGGTTGTTGCTGTCAGAGGAAAGATGAGAGAGTGAAGGTATTATTTAGATTTTAGTGTGCAGGAATTGTGTGTCAAGGAGAAATGTGATTGTTTGTTTGCGGATTCGTTTTTATTGTGTTTCTTGCACTAACGATTTGGTTGTAGATATTGGGAAGTAATTGGTCTATATTGTTTCTTTCTGTGATGTATTTAACATATTACAGTGCTATGTGTGTATTGGTGGGTGTTTCAGACGCATTAGTCGTAGCAAGCATTCTTACTCCCTCTTGCTTTGGCTATTGGTCCTTTTATTGTGGATAACGTGTTTGTGTTAATGCTTGATTGTGATGAATGCATGATGATGAGACTTAATGTAAGGAGTGTTGTGGTCACCAGTGCCTGGTGTTGCCCCCCCCAAGTTTTGCATATGTGCCACCCACTTTGTGGGCAAACGGCGATGTAGAGCTGAGATATCTACGGATTTCACATGCCTTGTTGTGTATGATTCTGGATTTGGTTGACAAAGGTGTTAGTGAGAAGGAGGCTGGTACATTGTAATAGTCTCACTATTTCGATTGTGTTTACAATTTGTGACTGACCTATGTGAAGCCCAAAGGAAAATAAAGATGTGGCCCTCCAGTTGTCTGCTGCCCTGGCTATTATTATGCTTCTTCTGCTGCTTAATATTTCTCTGTCTCTGATCTAACGTGCATTCTTTGTCAGTATTGCTTATAGAATATATATTATAGGTCTGTGTCTGGATCCACATTGGCTGGTAAGAGACATAGTCTCTGCTGCGCCTTTTAGGATCATGCAGAACAGACAGGGTATCCATTAAAAAAACAAAGTCTTACAAATGTAACCCTTTAAGTACTGCCGTCGGCCAACGGTCGTCGCGAGCACTACCTTGCCAGTGCTGCGCATGTCCATTGGCCGACGGGGCCGCACCCGTTATTCGAACGTTTATCACTGGGCGCAGAACGTTCGACGCTCCTAAGGTGATAAGGTCGTTTCTTGCTCATCGTTCTCGACACAGCAAGGTTGTAGAAATAGAGCAGTTAAATAGTGTTGGACATGGCATCCTTGCCGTGGTTTTCCCTGACTTTTTGGCTTGGCCTCCTATGTTTTGATGCTCCTGCTGGATTTTGTTTGTGCTGGCTTAGATGCTTTGAGTATTTTACCACTGCTGGTCAGTGTCACAGTGCGAGTGCATTCTGTGTAAATGATATTGTGCTTGGTTCTCCCTGATGGCATCGTGGTTTTACTAGTAGATCCCTAGTGAAGTGAACTGATTGTCCCAGGGCTGGTAAAAAAATAGCTACTAGTAGGCTTGCAGCGTTGTTTGTGCCACCCATGGGTACCCTGGAAAAGATGCCTCAGGCCTGCCACCGCAGTGCCTGTGTGCAGTTTCTACATGGAACACACTTATGGTAGGCCCAGGGCCTATCCCCTGGGTGAGGTGTGGTGTGTGGAAGGAGTGGGATATGTGCTGATGTGTGCTGGTGTGTGTGTGGTGCCATTTTCCTTTTTTTCTATTGAAGGGCTGTCCTGCTGATAGGACAGAAGGGGTAATTTTTGTGACATTTTGAGAGATACCCTTCATCAATCAATCAATCATTTGTAAAGCGCACTACATACCTGTGAGGGTCTTAAGGCGCTGGGGGGCGCTACTGATCAAACAGCCAGGTCTTGAGTATCCTCATGAAGGTCAGCAGGTTTTGGGTCTGTCCTAGGCTCAGTTAGAGGGTGTTCTATGTCTTGGCAGCGAGGTAGGAGAAGGATCTCCTACCGGTGGATGTTCTTCGGATGCACGGGAGCGTAGCTGGTGGTTGGGGATGTAGAAGGAGAGCCGTCTGTTGAAGGTTGGTTCTCTGTCCCCAGATAAAGCGAGTTACATGGGGGGGAACGCTTCTCCTTTTTCGCAGCTAAGTTGTGGAACGCGCTCCCCCTCTCACTTCGACTACAACCTTCACGGACCATCTTTAGGAAAGCTATTAAGACCAGGCTCTTTTTGCAAGGCTAAAGCTAGTGCACTACTCGAATTTTCTACCCAGCGCCAAGACGCCTTGGCATAAGTGTGCTTTATAAGTACCTTCAGTCAGTCAGTCAGGTAGGCTGGGCCGGTCTTGTGGAGTGCCTTGTGTGCATGGGTGAGGAGCTTGAAGGATATTCTCTTGTTGACTGGGAGCCAGTGCAGGTTTTTCAGGCGGGGGTTGATGTGGCCGTGGCGTGGTACATCAAGGATCAGTCATGCCGAGGCGTTTTGGACGCGTTGTAGTCGTTTGATGAGCTTGGTTGGGGCACCCGCGTAGAGGGCGTTTCCGTAGTCGAGTCTGCTGCTGACAAGGGCCTCAGTGACTGTCTTTCGTGTATCGGTCAGGATCAATCTGTAGATCTTGCCGAGCATGCAGAGGGTGTTGAAGCAGGAGGAGGAGACGGCGTTGACTTGCTTGGTCATTGAGAGCGTTGAGTCGAGGATGATTCCCAGGTTGTGTGCGTGGTTGGTGGGTGTTGGGGCTGCCCCCAGTGCCATCGGCCACCAGGAGTCGTCCCAGGCTGAAGGGTTGGAGCCGAGGATGAGGACCTCCTTCTTGTATGAGTTCAGCTTCAGACTGCTGGTCTTCATCCAGTCGGCGACGGCCTTCTTCCTTCGTGGACGTTGGCTTTGGCGGTGATGGGTCCTTGGTGAGGGAGAGGATCAGCTGAGTGTCATCGACGTAGGAGATTATGTTGAGGTCATGCTGTCGGGCTACGGGGCCTTCTAAATGTTGAACAGCGTTGGGCTGAGGGAGGATCCCTCGGGTACACCGCATGTGATCTCGAAGGCTTTGGAACGGAATGGGGAGGCGGGCGCTCTGGCTTCTGCTGGAGAGGAAGGAGGTGGTCCAATCCAGATCCTTGTCTCAGATCCCTGCGGCGTGGTGGCGTGCGCGTACGGTGCGGTGGCAGACAGTGTTGAAGGTGGCAGAGAGGTCTAGGAGGATGAGTGCTGCGGTCTCGCCGTTGTCCAGCAGGGTCCTGATGTCGTCGGTGGCGGCGATGAGGGCAGTCTCGGTGCTGTGATTGCTGTGGAACCCTGACTGCGAAGGGTTCAGGATTCTGTTTTCTTTGAGGTATCGGGTTAGCTGTCCGTTGACGGTTTTCTTGATGACCTTGGCCGGGAAGGGGAGCAGAGAGATGGGCCGGAAGTTCTTGAAGTCTCTTGGGTCTGCCTTAGGTTTTTTGAGTAGGGCGTTGATCTCAGCCTGTTTCCAGATCTCTGGGAAGGTCGTGGTCTCGAGGGATAGATTGATGATGTTGCACAGGTGGTGTGCGATGGAGCTGCTTGCTCTGTTGAAGACGTGTTGCGGGAATAGGTCTGACGGAGAGCCGGAGTGGATTGTGTGCATGGTCTTGATGGTGTCATCGATGCTCACGCTGGCCCAGGTTAGCAGGGGGCCATGGTCGATGTTGTGCGGAGGGTCTGTTGTGTTGCTGTTTGTTGGGGCTGTCTGGGTGTTGAAGCTATCGTGGATGTCTGCTATCTTGCAGTGAAGGAAGGTGGCGAGGAAGTCGCACACGACTTGCGACGGCGGGATATCATTGGTGTTGGAGCTGGTGTTGGAGAGTTCCTTCACGATGTTGAAGAGCTCCTTGCTATTGTGTGTGTTATTGTTGAGGCGGTCTTTCAAGGAGGTCCTCTTGGCCGCCCTGATGAGGTGGTGGTGGTTGCGGATGGCTTCCTTGTGGGCTGCGTGGCTGTCCAGGGTTTGTTCACTGTGCCATTTCTTCTCTAGTTTCTGGCAGGCTTGCTTGGAGGCTAGGAGTTCTGGGGTGAACCAGCTGGCCTCTTGCTGGTGTCTCTGTGGGAGGGTTTTTTTTTTCAGCGGGGTGAGGGTTTTGGCGCAGTCCTCGATCCAGCATCTGAGGCTGTGGGCAGCGTCATCTGTGTTGGAGGGTTGGTGGGTGGGCTGAGAGTAAGGTTTGCGTGTAGTTGGTCTTCGGTTATTTTGCTCCAGCAGTGGCGGGGGATCTGTTGGGTGCGGTGGTGTGTGGTGTGTTTCTGGAAGGCAAAGTGGATGCAGCGGTGGTTGGTCCAGAGGAGTTCAGTTGTGTGGCTGACGGAGACGTGCAGGCTTGAGGAGAACATGGAGTCGAGCATGTGGCCGGCGGAGTGGGTGGGCGTTGTGACAAGTTGCTTCAGTCCGAGGTTATCGATCAGGGTTGTGGAGTTGTTGTCGTTGTTGTTCTCAAGGTGAAAGTTCAGGTCTCCAAGGAGGATGTAGTCGTGGAGGTCAGGGTGTGCGTGCTGATCAAGTCGGCGATGGAGTCGCTGAACTGGTGGCGGAGTCCGCGGGTGGGTAGACGAGGGTGCCTCTGAGGGTGGAGTTAGGGTCTGTGTGGATCTGGATAAGGTAGAGAATAGGAATAATCTCAGAATTTAATAATGCATCTTTTAGTAAGGATGGTTTTTAACGTCTGTGTTTGAGCACAGCACTTTTAGGAAGAACATATTTTCTTGTGCAACTTTTTTGTGCGATTCTGTCTTTTTGTGGATTGATTGTCTTCAGTGTGACAGATGAAGAGGAGGTGCATTTGGTAGTGTGTTTGTGGTGTCTTCACTGTGTTATTGTGAGTGTTGGTACAAATATTTTATACTTTGCCTTTGGAATAAGTCTGTCTGCTCATGCCAAGCTACAAAAGAGGTAAGTATTGTCACCAAGAGATCACCTGCTTATGTCACCTACTGTTGAAGGGTGTAGGAGATAGGATATTAGCTCCTTGGCGAACTAACACATTAAATGAGGTGCATGGGGTGCATGAGGTGCATGAAATAGTCTTTTGGGCAACTACTAAACAGCATTTTTCTTTGGCTTTGGTGCTTGGTACATATATTGTTGTGTGCTGTTTTGTTTTGTAAGTACACAGGATGGTTTGGTGTGTGCGCTTTCTATATTTGACGCTACCACAAGAGCCCTCCCAAGCGGTCTTGGAACAGTCATGACAGTAGCCGTCTCCATAAGACAATCGGTTAGACTCACTTTAGCCGCTAATTTCACAGATATGGTACTCCATGCTGTGAACATGTCCTTGAATAAACAGAGACCCAGCACCTCACCAGTGCACGTCTAGCTGGATATATCAAAAAAGTACTGTTCTGAAAATTGTCATGATTAGAAGTGTGCCATCTTGAAGTCAGGCATGTCACTGCCCTTCCTTTCTGTAAATTGATGGCATTTTAATTGAAAAGGAGATGAAAGGAGAGGTAGACTAGGCTGATGTTCCCTTATCTGACCCTCAATGGGAACTAAATGTTGATGGCTCTTGTTTAAGCTCCCAGACAGTAGCATCACAATTGCAACCAACAACATTGCAAACAGTCACAGAGACATCACGGGCCCCTTATCAGTTAGCCTGTGTAATTGAGGTGACAGCCCTGGTTAGAGCTGGTGAAGTGGTAGGCTAGATGAAAGAAAAAAAATGCATGCTGCTAGATGCATATGTCTTTCCCCTGGTTATGATGACACATGGCCCAGTTTGTGTACTGTATGGTGCACATGATGCACAATACTAGGAGCGGTACTTGTATGCCCCCGGTAATTTTGCACCACACATTTTAGTGGCTAACAGTTTTAAGAGCACATAGCTCAACAAAAGTTTTTTTAGAACAAAACATTTTGCTGGAGGACTAAAGTCAAAATTCACTTTATTCAGGTTTCGTTTACATTAAAAAAACATAAAAGCATAATACACAGATATAAATTTATACATTTTGAACGTGCTATTGGATTCATTTTTAAAAAGTAACAAAGCCCTATTATATCAACTCTCCCCTACTCCCAAGTTATAGCATAAAAGTGTTATCAATTCATGGTGCGTTGTGTTTAAAACCATTTTCCACTTAAAATCATACATTAAAAATTAACTTTGCTTCCCGAACTTAATTAATACTCTTTTGCCAAAAATAGGACAGTAATTCAGTTCTAGATTTACACATATTGAACAATCTATTCGGATTTCTTTTTAAGAAATTACCAAACCTTACCATATTGGCGTTCCATTACTTTGTTTTACAAACTGATCAATGTTTGTCAGTTCGTGTAACATTCCTATAAAAAAAATTCCAGATAAAGCCCCTATATTTCATTTTACATATTTTCTAATCTTAATTACTGCTTTGAAAAAAAGTTTAATATTTCTAGTATATAATTCATTATCCAATAATTGCAATGCAAAGTACGCTGGCCGACATTGCTTCAAACCCCAAATTTTTAAAATTGGAAGAATCCACCTTTTCCTTTGTTCCCTGTAGTATTTGCAAAATAAGACAGTGTGGCTAGTAGTTTAAGACGCAATACCGTCACAAGGACAAGGATCTAGATGTCTTGACCAATCATTTGTTACAAGGAAAGATACAAGACGGAAAAAAGAACCTAATCTAAAGTGCGTGAGTACGAATCTATCGTACCCTGTACCATAATAAGAAATATAGCTTTGCATTTTTGTCGAGGAAAGAGTGGTCTGATGTAGCCGCCTTGTTGTTTTTTGAAGTTCACATATATATCTTAGTTCTTCCGGATGCGACATACATTGTTTCTTAAAGTCTTTCCTGGAAATCCCCATCATTTTTACTGGATTATGAAATAACTCAGGTTGTCCTAGGTCCCCCATAAATTCTCTAATATACTTTAACCCGCTAATGGCTAGGGCTTTGTCGACTTTGATAGAGTCTTCTATGACCTGTTGGTTAAACGATGTTTTAGTAGAGGTCCAGAATCAGTGCCATAAAAGCACTGGTTGGACCCTTATTGTGTCCGTTATATATTGTAACCCCAGCTCTGTATGACAGATAAAAGTTGAGGTTGATCGAGGAACAGCCAGTATGTACCGAATAAAGGCATTTTGGACTTTCTGTATTTCTTCCACACTACAGTAACCCCAAATCCCGGCACCATATAGTACCGCGATAAGACACTTTGCTTTATAGATCTTAATCAATTCTTGTGGCAGCCTTTTTCTGATTTTCTGCACAAAATTTACAAGGGATGTTGTTGTTTTCATGAACATGAGTTTTTTGCTTATATTGCCTCATTCCAGGTGCCCTTATTATCCACAAGGATTCTTAAGTATGGATATGTTATTGCGTTTCCAAGGTTTTTGCCACCAACAAAAGTAGATCTTTCCTTCATTCTTGCCTTCCCACAGCTCATTACGTAAGATTTACTGGCATTAATCTTTAAATCCATCTCACCATATAGTCACTATATCTAGTCAGTGCCCTTTGCAATATTAGGGGTGTTTGAGCCATTATTACAGTGTCATCGGCGTAGAGTAGGGTGGGTATAGAACGAGTTTGTACTTGAGGCAGGTCCTGACACCCCTTGAGCATCGCCGGCTCCAAACCATTGGTATACAAGGTGAACAGAAAGGGTGCCAGGACAGAGCCTTGCCTAACCCCCTCTCTACTGCGAATGGAGCAGTGTAGTCCCCCATTTGGCCCATACCGTACTCTGGCACTAGCGTCAGTATATAGTTCTCTCACAATTTGGATTAGGGATAGTTCAACTCCCATTAGTTCAAGTATTTTCCATAATTTATTGTGGCTTACGGAGTTGAACGCGGTAGAAAGGTCCACAAATGCTAGGTACAGTTTCCCTTTTTTGCTTTAACATATTTGCCCATCAAAATCGTTAGATTGGGGGCCTGTTCAACTGTTCCTAGACCTTCCCTAAATCCAAATTGTAGGTCCGTTAATACGCTATTGTCTTCAGCCCATTCTTGGAGGCGATTTAAAATTATACGTCCCAAAACCTTTCCCACTGAATCTAAAAGAGAAATTGGGCAATAGCATGTAGGGTTTCGCCTAACGCCTTTCTTGAAGATTGGGACCATCATTGATTCTGACCATGTTCCTACCAATCCTACAACGCGGGCTGCTGCAAGGATCTGTTTTATTATGGGGCCCCATAAATCTATATTTAGTTTGAATATGTCTACGGGTACCCCATTTGGCCCTGGGGCCTTTCCACCTTTGCTAGCTTTCAGGGCTAGTTGAACTTGTCTAGTGTGAATTCTATATCAATTGGAAAAGGGACATTCATAGACCTGGATAGTGTAGAACAGGGAATTTAGTTACTAACCTCAGTTTGTTTGAAATACATTTTGGAGAAGTGGTCAACCAATTTTTCTTCGTCAATTGTGATTTCTAATGTTGGAGCGGATTCAGGTCTCAGGAAAGGGGAGTTACCCACGCGCAAAAATGCAGCACTGTCCCCTTCTATACTAGCCTTGTGTAAATGTGCCCAGGCATTTTTTTTTCTCTCCTTCTAGTTTTTAGCGCTGTGTTATATGCAAGCCGGCATCTCGTTATTTCTGCTCTATACCGTTCCTTATTATGCAGAGCAAGCTTTAAGCTATTATATGCTTTTGTACAGTTCTTATCAAACCATCAATTTTTCTTTCCCTGTCCCTTTTTTACTTCCCATTTCAGTGTGTTCCTTATAACATTTGTAATACGAATATAAGCCCCTACTATGTCTTCATGTGGTGTTGTGTCATCAAGGCACTTTAGGATATCTTCCATGCTTTTTTCCACCACGGCTTTCATAATTACTGATGTTTCC
Organism: Lissotriton vulgaris; assembly: GCF_964263255.1. Lineage (NCBI taxonomy): Eukaryota > Metazoa > Chordata > Amphibia > Caudata > Salamandridae > Lissotriton > Lissotriton vulgaris. Next base: position 420,076,729 of record NC_141696.1, read on the forward strand.
ATCTGGGCCCATTTTAACGAATATCCATTTGTTTTGTTTATTACTAAACCTTGTAATTTATGGAACCTTTTGGAGTGGACAGTCCGTATTTTTGACACAACCGATATCTCCAAACTTTGTGGGAAATGATCACTTTAAGCGTTTTTATGGCTTTTAAAACTTTGAACCCTAAAGGCAGACCTATTTGGGATTAATATAAAGTCTATTGTTGTACTTGAACCTCTTCCGTGGAACGGCTAAATAAATGGGGTAGAGGGTGAAGTGAATGCATTTGAAAATCACATATCTAAGAAAAAAAAGAATCTCATTTAAAGCATCGCCCTGCAAATTATGTGTAAAATGGGAGAATGGGAGAGGCCACATTCTCTTTCGTCTACTAGACCACATAAAACGTCTTCACTATGTGGGCACAAAGCAGTATTAAAATTACCTCCCCAGACCAGTAATGCATTTTTCCTGTTATCGTTTTCAATATTCACCATTACATTTCTTAAATGATTTAGCATGTCAATTACATAATCCTTTTGTGCATTATTATAAAAATGTACCACTATAACTGTTTCACTGTTACCCAATGTTATAACCAATGCTTGGTAATTGGGTTCCGAAGAGGCCAGACATATTTTAGTTACCCTTAGTAAGTTTTACAGAAACCACCCTTTGGTCTCCCGCTTGTTGATGGAACTGTTTAAAAGTCTTGTACCCTCCGATGTGATTCTCCTCCAAAGACCATGTTTCCTGCAAGCAGAGTATATCAAACTTGCTCACAAAGTTTACCCACAGCTGGTTGTGTAATTTGGAACAAAGTCCTGCAATATTCCAAAAAAGTACTGTAATACTATTGGTAACAACTGCTCTCTGATTGTGAGTTTGACTATCAGTATGTGAAAATCTATGTAAATTACGCGATGGAATCCTAGTCTGGTCTACAGTTTGTGAAGACAATAGGTCATCTAAGCTAATAATGTTAATTTGTCACAGTGGGTCTGTGAGATACTGGCCACTTGGGCCTCTATGGTGTTGCGAATTACACATATTCCCTGGGGTAGATTCAATTACTTGAATGGTCTTGGGATAGGGAATGTCGATAGGAGACCCCTCTGTTAAGAAAAACAAGGTTTCTAGTTCATTTCAATTCCCATTTGGGTTGTCCCGCTCACATGGGGTAGGGGGGCAGCTTCTCGAGAGGACTCATGTACTTGCTATATTATGCTTAATTTGTCAGTTATTTATACAAACAGAATTTCTGTTAAATTAGCAATTTTTTTTCCTGCCACAACTTTACCTTGAGAACCTGGTCACAAATACAATATTTATGCTGACTTCTTTGGAAACATCATTCTAGAGGTGTCTTCAGACCTGCACAGCAGCGGAGGTTCACAAAGTATAAGATGTGTCATGATCTCTGTGACTTATTGAACACAAGCTTGCTAAAACAACAAAATTAAAAACAAGCCACTGCCTTGAAATCCCCTTTTGACATTCTTCAGATGAATAATATAGGAATGAACAGATGCAATGATTCAAAGTATGTCCGGATTGTTCTTTCAGAGCTTAGTAAATTAGTTAAGGTTTACCCCACTACTTGGTTTTGGGAGAGAAAAAGTTTTATCCTTGCCAGTTAACTGAAAGTGTGCATTCTATCTACTAATAGGTACAGGACGCTCTGCAGTCACCAGAGGGGCCCGGACGCGATGCATTGCCTGGCTGCTCGTTATGAACCATCTACTTTAATAAAATAGGGGCGGAGCTGCAGAGCAAAAAAGTGCTGGACATGGCAGTACCACCAAAAAATAAAAGAAAGAGTGGCTTCCAGAAGCCCCCACCTGTTGGTCCACCTGAGCTTGAGTCCTAGCTCATTGAGCCCAGCCTGTGGGCTTGCCTGTGTTTGAGTCTCTGCCCTCTGGTCCTCTTGAGTCTGACCCCATTTCTCCTTGATCCCCCTGTGCCCGGAGTATTGAGGCACAATTTGCGCCCCGATAGAAGGACAGTGCACCAGAGAGGAAGTTTTTTTTTTTCAAAAACCTTTATATATGCAGTCACCATTACATTGCCCGATTACATTTTATAACAGAAATGAGGAGGATGTTAGACCTGAATGTACAGTGCCTGAACTAAGACACCCAGGTGGAATTTAGGGTGAGCTGTTAGGGGATTGGGATGGGGGTTGTGGGGATGGGGGTTAGTCAGCAGCACTACCTCCGGTGACCAGATGGTGGGCTGTCTGGGGCGGCAAGGCGCTGTAGATAGGAGATGAGAGGGGCCTAGATGTCCGGGGTCTTCTGGCAGCCGGCATCAAATCCCAAAATTCACCCAGCAATGTCTGACAGTGGGCAGAGTCATAAAGTCCGTTTTTGACCTTGGGCGCCGGTTTACGCCCCCCAGTGGATCTATAATGCACATTCCCTTAGCTACAATGTAAAATATGTTACAGAAGAAATAGGCCCGTGTATGCACTGTCTACTAGCTTTTTGTGCCTATTGAGTAGGTACATTGACTCCTAAGAACAGGATACCCATGCGATACAAATGCTCAGATCATGCTTCAGAAAGAAACCGATGGGTTGATGAGCATTGATGTAGACACTTTTTAGGTCAACGTGTCTCTCATAGTTTCTCTGCTTAATAGCGAGCAGTTGAACATTTTTGTGTATTAATATATTGATCTTTTGAATAGAGATTCCCCTCCTGATTAGAATTGTAAAGACCCTATCAGATAGCGCCAATGAAGCATTTAGCCAACCATGGTAAAAGGAGGGTCTGTTAGGTTTGAAAAACTGTGTGTTTATTATATACATATTTCATGCCTTAGTAGGTTAGCAGTGTGCGGCTAAATGACATTATATGTGTATTTATATTATGCAACCCACTGCGTTATCCTTGTAATGCGCAAGCTTCAGTGGCTCCATTTTGTATTTCGTAATCCCTATTGGGCTGTGTCTGAACTAGGCCTCATTATTAGAATTTCTTGCCTCAGCAGAACCCTGTGGTAAGTCATTATGTTGCCTTTCCTGCACAAGGTTGGATTCTGTCTTACTAATGAATAGGCCATTCTGCCCTCGCATACCCATCCCCTGGTGTAACTCTGCTTCCACGTTGGGAGACGCCGAACCCCAGCAAGGCAACCTTGAAATAGATAACACGTACCCATCTATCAGATGGTAACCCATCCTCCTGTGCCTCTTTTGTTCATGTTCGGCCTGAGCCAGTAACTTTCCACTGTGAGCGTGGTTGGAGGTTCTTGGAGGAATGGTTAGGTGGTGCAGCCTGTTGGGGGGGGTCAGTCCCCCGGCAGACATCTTAGGGTGCAGGTCAGATTGGACTCCTCTGCTGAGTATTGCTAATAAAAACCTGTTTGAATTCTCTACTGTCTGACTGACTCTTCATTACTTGGGAAGGCATAGCAGGTGGTTGTAAATAACACGGTTGGCCCCTAAGGGCCTCTTTCTTCAGGGCCCATCTGTCCGTTGGCACCACCACCCATTACACCATGTGTTCCGCCCCACACCCACTAGCTAGTCGTTGCCACCACCCATTTGCCAGTTCTATTTACCCGGAGGGGGGTTAAGGGTGCACTGGCAGTAGTCTCTGTAGGGGGGGTCCCTTCAGCAATGGCCCGGAACCAGCCCCAGTTGGTCCCGACCAGTGAGCAGCAGCAGAATCACCATGGTGGGCTCCTCACATCCTTTCTGCCCAGGGCAGGGGTACCAGAGCACAGCAACTGTCCAGTCCTCCAAGGGCCCTCCAGGGCATCAAAACCGTTTCTTTCACCTCTTCAGAGGGGCACCACATGCGCCCCTGCACTGAGTAGCGGTGGCCGCTCAACCGGTCTCAGCTCCACCAGGCCGGGTCTCAGCTCCCCACAATCAGGCCTACAGTGGGCAGGGCTGCACCTCTCCCAACTTTTCAGACCAGTGCGTCACAGCAGCAGTCTCAGCAGGAGGGCCCTTAGGCAAAAACCCAGAGATCAGCCCCAGCAGGCCCCGGACAGGCGGGCACCAGCAAGTGGCAGCAGAGCAGCCAAGGCAGGCCCCTCACATCATTTTCCTCTAGAGCGGGGGTAGTCAGTGCACAGTGTCCCTCTGGACCTCCAAGCACCCATCAGGCCCCCCAAACAGTTCCTTTCATCTGTTCAGGGGGATACCATGAGCACTCCGCACTGCTTGGTGACATCCGCTCAAACATTCTTGATGCCACCAACCCGGGCCTCAGTGCCCCACAATAGGGCCTCTAGTGGGCACAGAAGTACCTCTTCCAGCTTCTCAGGTAATCAGGTATCCACACAAGTTCTCTCCCCTTATGAACTGCTGAGGGGGAGTCTTACTAGCTGTTACTTCTGTCCCAGGCTTGGCCCCTGAAATGATATGTGGGCCTGCAGAACACACCTCAGACAGGCATGCAGCGGTTGCCTGCTAAACCTTAGCCCCCTCCATCAACTACTGTCAACATTTGGCCAAGCATGGGGGCCCCAGTAGGATCACCCCCACACCCTGGTGTGTGGTGGGGAGATCCTATTGGGGCCCCCACTCATCCGAGACTCACAGAGGCCGTATCACCAGCACCAGGCCAAGGAAGCCGCTCACTCTGCGCATCAGCCCCTCCAATGTTTCTCAACATCCCGGGGGCTGCCTAGCAGGTCTACTCAGGATTAGCAGGTGGGTGCCTGTGCCAATGACCCCCGGTGGCACCAGATTCAGGCAGGTTTTCGGTTTTGCTGGTGGGAGCTCCGCAAGGAGTGCCTAGTCGGCCATCTACTTAGGATTAGCTGGTGGGAGCCAGTGCCAATGCCTCCTGATGGCACCAGATTCAGACAGGATTCCGGCTTTGCTGGTGGGAGCTCTTCAAGGAATGCCTAGACGGCCATCTTACTTAGTCACGCCTCATGGTTGTGGACCTGTTTCATAGTCTGGTGGGCCATTTATTGCTGTTAATTTCCCTGATACAACCACAAACATTACCTGCAGCAAACAGAGATGTATGCAGTCTGACATACCTTGCAAAAAACATTCAGAGCATTTCTTTAAAAGTTACAAAATGCCCTGATTTGCAAATGTGAGTCAAATTTTTAGTTATCTAATTTGCTAATGGGAGCCACTTTTCATTTGTCCCAATCTAAACCTGGACCTTCTTGTACTCATAAACAGAATCTGATGCGGACCTGTGTGGACCCATTATGGAGGATCCAAACTGACTTTCAGAGAACAACGTATAATTTAACAGAGATGTCTTCAAACATGAAGCTGCCCGTACATACAGGTCACAATAAGAATTATAAGGACTCATTGTCCAGCATAAAATTATTTAAATAGGCAAATCTAAAACCCAGCAGAGAAGAATAAATCATTTTCATAAGACCGGAAAGCCTTAGAGGGTTCCTCCCCCTACCTGACAGGCCGAAAACCCAGGGGCTGGTAGGTAAGGGGGTATTTTTGAAATGAGGCATGCTGGTGGGAAAGAACAGTGTTTCAATATTTCAGCAAATGCGATATTTTTACAATGCGCCACATTTAAGTAAACCCTGATGAAGGAGTCACAATACTGCCCCCTTCACCAGTACCATTTGTGCAATACATCAGTGTGTCTTTAGGAAAAAACTATGAATTCGATGTTAAAAAAAAGGGTAGTGATGTGTTGGATCAAATGCCCTCATTTTGCAAAAAAACACATTTAAATAGAAAGTTCAAACCTGCATGCAAAGTTACATACTTATTATAAATGCACATTTTGTAGTAAGTTCCCATATATAGGTTCTAAAAACATACAAAGGAAAAAGTAATGTACTGACTGAATCAGGCCTAAATACTGGTGTTTTATCTACATTGATTTGTATATTAGCATTTGACCGCCTGTATTTCACTTGGAACATGTTGTTTTGCCCAAGATGTTTTTCTCTTCCACAGCAGCTGCTTTATCTTTCCAGAAGCCTTCTGTTAGTTAGTGAATAGGCATTTGCTATGTATTAAACAAATGACAGTGAGTTTCTCACCGGGAGGAGAGGGGATGGCAGGAAGCATGACTCATGGGAAGAACTGCCTGAACCATAAGAAGTTGATGTAGTGAGCGCTCTAGCGTTGCACGTCACGTAGCTACGTGACGTGCGGTGACGTAGGAAGGCAGAGCGCGCAGCGAGGCATTAGCGCGCGAGCAGGCTGGGCAGCGGACATGCTCGGCGCTCCTTGTACAATATATCTTGAATAAATAGAGTACTCAGCAACCCGACTCCGAGAATTATTGGGGGAAGAAAGTGCATCTTTACAGTGGCGACGAGGGTGGGATGAGCGACCCACGACCCCCCACGGCACAGATCACGCGACGAGCAGCAGAAACGGAGCGGAGTCGCGGAGCGGAGAGCAAGGAGGGCCCGAGGGAACGCACAGTGACCACACCCTGACCGGGCACCACAAGGAGCGCAACCGAGCCAACAAGCACACAGAACGGTGCACCGCCGGCACGCAGTGAGCAACCTGCCAGGAGCTGCGACGCAAACCGCGCCGGAAGCTAGTCACGACCACGGCCCACAGGGAACCGCACTGGCTACCCCACCTGAGCGGGAAGGGGCCGAAAGGAACAGCCCCCCACCCTTACTCAGCGAGGAGGAACAAAACAGCGCGCCAGGGAGCCCGAGAAGCCTGGAAAGTGCGCCGCCCACACCTAAGGGCGAGAAGATGAGCGCGCAAGCGGGGTTCGCGATGGCGCCAGTCCAGTTCCTTCCCAGACCAGGGGAACCTCTCATGAAATGGGAGGACTGGAAGGAGTACATAGATAATTTTATAGAAGTGCTGGAAGACGAAAGTGAGGAGAAATTCAAGCCACCGAGAAAGAAACGCATCCTACTGTTAAACCTGGGCCCGGAAGGCCTGAGGATCTACAAAAGCCTGGTTCCTAAGAAGAGAGAGTCGACGGATGACGACGTGTACGCGCACGCTATGGAAGACCTGGATGAACACTTCAAACCATCAGTATGTGTCTCAGTGGACAGGTTTAACTTCCAACAAAGGAAACAACAACCAGGAGAAACGGTGGAAGAGTATGTGGCGGCGCTGAGGAAACTAGCGTCCTCATGCAGGTACGCCAACTGGGAAAGTGAATTCATAAAAGACCAGGTGGTGATGCACACCACGTGCACGAATGTGCAGGACAAGCTATGGGCCGCAGGTGACACCTCACTCAAGGACGTACTAGTGATAGTCAAGAGGGCCGAACTGGCGCGAAGGTGCGCAGCGGCCACGAAGAAAGAAACCGTGCCCAGCGGCGTGGTGAATAGAGTGGACAACGAAGAGCCTCCACAGAGACCACCAAACACGGAAACCGCCAGAGAAGGGTCCGAGCAGATGGCAGAATAACCCAGGCCCCTCTGGTAAATCGGCTGGAAGTAACAAAAGGGCCTGCTACAGGTGCGGAAGTTGGTCGCACGAGGCGCACGACCGGAAGTGCCCCGCGTTTCGCGCCAAATGCATGTTTTGCGGAATTGTCGGCCATTATGAGAAAGTGTGCAGGAAGAAAGCTTCCAAGAATGCAGTGAAGTACGTGGGTCAAGAAGTGGAGGAACCGGACGAAGTGGCTGAAGAAGAGGTGGTGACGCTCCTCTGCATCTACGACGAGATCCTGAGCGTGGATGGCCAAGTCCGAGGTACCGATGGAAGGAGAACGATGAAGCCAGTCCTGGATATGACGATAGGAGGCATTGGAATCCAAGTGGTGGCAGACACAGGATCACCCTACACCATAATTCCGAGAACCGTATGGGAGGAGAAGTTTGCTCCGCAACTGGGCCCTGAATTGGAAAGACTGGACATACGTCCCGTCACCTACAATGGAGACCGCATTCCCATGGCCGGATGCAGGAAGCTGAACTTTGAGTTCAGGGGCAGATCCGCCTGGTGCAAGCTGTACGTCTCTGAGAAAGGCCCTTCTGTCCTAGGGTGGCTCGACCAAGGAGACTTAGGCATTAAGTTGGACCCGGGAGGCAAGGAGCAGATCCTGCTGACGGAGCAAGAAGATGGGCCTGACATGGACAGATGGAGGAAGGAATATCCCACTGTCTTCGGGGGCACAATAGGGAAACTCGACAGGTTCGCACACAAGATAATCCTCAAAGAGTGAGCGGTACCGGTGGCCCACAAGGTGAGAAACATCCCGTTGGCTGTGAGTGACGACGTAAAGGAGGAGCTGCGGGAGCTAGAAAAAAGAGGGATCATCGAGCCGATTACCTGTGCCGAATGGTTGGCGCCATTGGTGGTGGTGAAGAAGCCCAACGGCAAGGTCCGTCTATGCGTTGACCTGCGCGAGTTGAACAAGAACATTGTGGTAGAGAAGTTCCCCTTACCCAGAATAGAGGAGATGTTGGCCAGCACGAGGGGCGTCCAGTGGTATTCCACCATAGACTTAACATCAGCTTATCACCAAATAGCATTACACCCGGAGAGCCGCAAATTGACCTCGTTCATAACCCCCTTCGGGTGCTATCAATTCCGCCGCATGCCGTTCGGGCTAGCCTCAGCGGCAGCGGTGTTCCAAAAACTCATGCACCAGTTGTTCAAGGACAGACTGTGGAAAATTAGAGAAATTGATGTACATAAACAGCGTTCATTTCCCTTTTTCCCACTCCCCTCTCTGTAAGCACCATGAATACCATAAAATATTGACCGCATCACTCCGCCAGTAAAAGCCCGTACCCATATGTACATGACAGCCATTCTAGGCACCATGGCCTTTTTGCCCATTGGAATCCCTGGCTTCCCTCCTGCGCGTATCTTAAACCCCCTCCCACATGCATAGACCATGCAACCCTCTCCCTCTGCGCGACCCTGCTATGAAAAGCAATCCTCTTGCTTGACCCACGCAAAGTCCCCCATTTCCTCTTGAAAAAGCATCCCTCGCCTCAGCTGACATAACCCCCCCAGCTGTATCTGACTGCCCCCGTTCTCTCATGTGCAGGTCACAAGACCTCTCTCTCTGTGCGACTCTGTCCCCGTGAGCACCCTGGCTCTCCCCTCCTCCCTCACATGGGCAAGTCATAAACCTCCTTCTTCTGCAAGACCCCGTCCTTGGGAGTCACAGCCGCACCTGACCAGCACCTCCTTTCCTTTCATGAATAACCCCTCTGTTAGTAAACCCTCCCTCCGCGATGAACTGTCCACACATGTCCGAGGCCATCGCCTAAGCCGGAAGATACTGTTTATCGCCCCCTTATTGTATTGAGTCACTCCTCTTCAAAGAACCCACTATTGATCCTGGCTTCCCCACCCCTTGGGATACGGTCAGGCGCACATCTCCTAATAATCAGCGGAACACTCAGCTGCGTCATTGCCCCCTCTCTTATCTACAGTTCAAGGGTCTCTATTGATAACATATGTGGGGTAGGATTGACACGAGGATTATAGGGATGTCTTTTCTTTGTGTCACAATGTCCTGATTGTAATGCCAAGTGTTTTGTAAGGTATAAAAGACGAAGTCTCAGCTCACTTGTTAGAGCACCTCCCGACAGACACTGTGTTTCGTGTCCGAAATGACAGGCTCTCCTCATGAGTAATAAATCCTGTTCTTGTGATTCCTGCTACCAGCGCCCGTCTCTTTATTTGGTAACTATTCAGAATGGGAACTAAGAGGCGGCCTGCGCCAGCAGCCCGGGCATCGATAGTAATGCGGGCCCCACCTTTTACAATTGGCGTCCCAACGCGGGGTCCATCAGTGACATAAGGTCCAGTAAGAGAGATCCAGACGAAGAAGTGAACATCGAAATGATTGGAGTATACCTGCCTTGAGAGGGCCCTCGTCCGGCTGCCGATCGAAAGAACTTCACCGATTCTGAACGGACCTCTCTCGAGTGACCTATTGTCCTGACTGGAATCCCACAGGAATGCTACACGGAGTAAGAGAACGATCGGGCGCTGGAGGAGGAAGATAAAGAACTATCCATATGGTCCGGTCCGGGTAAGATTAAGTAGGGCGTTTTCATGCCTGATTGGTAGGATGGATTTATCCATCTGATTGTTTGATTGATTGTATTGGAATCGGTATTTGAATACTGATATTGTTTGGTTATTGGTTCATTTAGCTTTGGATGCTACTTGAAATATTGGTTCTCTTCTTGAGAACGAGACATTCTCTGTTTGCAAACAGCGGCGAATAGGAACGTTCGTCTCTCTTTGCAGATAGAGAAGGGTAGGTAATGCAGACTTTTGTCCCCGTTGTAATCCGTCATGCCTACCTTTCTCCCCACTGATTGTTTGAAATCGATTAATAATCGATTGTTGCTCTTTGAGATCTTCCCTGTCCGCAAACAGAGACAAATAGAAATATTCTGTCTCCCTTTGCAGATAGCGAAGGGCAGGTAATGCAGACGTTTGTCCCCGTTGTAATCCGTCATGCCTGTTTTTCTCCCCACTGATTGATTGATTGACTGGACATTGTTGTTCCAGGAATTGTTTGTTTGAGGTATTTTCTGTTTGCAAACAACGTGGAATAGAAATATTCTGTCTAGTCTTTGCAGATAGAAAAGGGTAGGTGATGCAGACTTTTGTCCCCGTTGTAATCCGTCAGTCCTACCCACTCCCCACTGATTGTGGGGTAGCTCACCTGGTCCGTCCAGGAGGCTACCCTTATGGAGGACACATGCCCCCACTTGTTGGCCATTTATTGGAAGTAACCCATCTGGTCCGTCCAGGAAGCTACCCTAGTAAGTGGAGGTACATCATTTGGTCCGACCAGGATGATACCCTAACGAATTATATGTGTTCCCCTCTGATTGATAATCTAGTTCCAACCCGGACCATTTATTGGAGGTAACTCACCTGGTCCGTCCAGGAGTACCCCTAGTGAAAGGACATATAAAAATGAAGTGATCACCGTACCCTACTAACAGAAAACTTTAGCTCGAAACACGCTAAGGAAAGGAAGGAAAAATAAAAGAAATCGGGCTAAGTCAGTAACCCCCTGATGAGCTTTCGACTTCACTAAAAATAAGAAACATTAGAAACAGTTCGTAATAAGAAATATAAAATGGCGGAAAGTTTGACAGCAAAAATAGCCACGAGGTAGCTAGGCACCGCTGCCTATTCCTGCTCCCAACATGTCTGCCTCATTGTTTGCCACACCCAAATAACGGTAACATGAAATAGATACAAATCAATAAGACGCCTACCCCCATTCCGGAAGCTCCCGAAGTGCAACAGGTTCGCGGTTACGCCCATCCGGAAGGTGAGGCCTCGATGCATGCAGGGCTCGGCTGGCCGCGGTCGGAAGGGGAGGCTGTAGGGCGGACGGCCCGAGGAATCATGAAGGTCTCCCCTTTCCCCTCTTCTGCTGTCCTGCAGGCCACAGGGGGGGGAGCTGTCTTGCCTCAGCCACCGACCACCCCCCCACCCCCTCTCTTGCTTGATCCGGCCATCATCGAAGACCGGAGCCAAGGCGAGGTCGTCAGCGTTTTTTCAATTATGTCTTGGACAACCCTGAGAGTTGCAGGTAGTCCCGCCACATGGCCACGCCTGAAAGTTGCAGGTAGTTCCGCCACATGTCAAAAAGGGGGGGATGTCTTGCCTCAGCCACCGACCCCCCCCCCATCTTCAACGGCTGGCACGGCCAATACCGAAGTGCTGGAGCCGAAGAACGGCGCGGGGTCGCTGGAAGGGGGAGGCGGCGCGAACGATCCTCCCCCACCTCCCTCCAGGTGGAGGCTTCCAGCGACACCCCAACGCTCTTGCTTAAAGAGGTTTTACAAAAGGGGGTGGTGATGAACAGAGTGTCTGAGTTAAACAGACCACTCTTACCCAGTCCAAAGATCAGGGCTTGATCCATCACCGTTATTTATCTCACTGCCCCATCCCAGCTCAGAACCTGGCTATATGCAAATCAGTCTGTCCCTGGCCCAGTGCATCATGGGAACAGGGCAGACTAAACTACCAAGCCAATTCTTCACCAGAAAGGAGACAAGCTACCGGGGACCGGTTTCTGGCATTTCAGCCTTCTTCGGCCCGGCTTGCTTGAATCCTGATGGAGCAGTGAGAAAGGGACTCATGTCTGAGTATACCCTGCCACACCTATAGTGGCCAAAAACGATTTACAAAAGGGGGTGGTGATGAACAGAGTGTCTGAGTTAAACAGACCACTCTTACCCAGTCCAAAGATCAGGGCTTGATCCATCACCGTTATTTATCTCACTGCCCCATCCCAGCTCAGAACCTGGCTATATGCAAATCAGTCTGTCCCTGGCCCAGTGCATCATGGGAACAGGGCAGACTAAACTACCAAGCCAATTCTTCACCAGAAAGGAGACAAGCTACCGGGGACCGGTTTCTGGCATTTCAGCCTTCTTCGGCCCGGCTTGCTTGAATCCTGATGGAGCAGTGAGAAAGGGACTCATGTCTGAGTATACCCTGCCACACCTATAGTGGCCAAAAACGATTTACAAAAGGGGGTGGTGATGAACAGAGTGTCTGAGTTAAACAGACCACTCTTACCCAGTCCAAAGATCAGGGCTTGATCCATCACCGTTATTTATCTCACTGCCCCATCCCAGCTCAGAACCTGGCTATATGCAAATCAGTCTGTCCCTGGCCCAGTGCATCATGGGAACAGGGCAGACTAAACTACCAAGCCAATTCTTCACCAGAAAGGAGACAAGCTACCGGGGACCGGTTTCTGGCATTTCAGCCTTCTTCGGCCCGGCTTGCTTGAATCCTGATGGAGCAGTGAGAAAGGGACTCATGTCTGAGTATACCCTGCCACACCTATAGTGGCCAAAAACGATTTACAAAAGGGGGTGGTGATGAACAGAGTGTCTGAGTTAAACAGACCACTCTTACCCAGTCCAAAGATCAGGGCTTGATCCATCACCGTTATTTATCTCACTGCCCCATCCCAGCTCAGAACCTGGCTATATGCAAATCAGTCTGTCCCTGGCCCAGTGCATCATGGGAACAGGGCAGACTAAACTACCAAGCCAATTCTTCACCAGAAAGGAGACAAGCTACCGGGGACCGGTTTCTGGCATTTCAGCCTTCTTCGGCCCGGCTTGCTTGAATCCTGATGGAGCAGTGAGAAAGGGACTCATGTCTGAGTATACCCTGCCACACCTATAGTGGCCAAAAACGATTTACAAAAGGGGGTGGTGATGAACAGAGTGTCTGAGTTAAACAGACCACTCTTACCCAGTCCAAAGATCAGGGCTTGATCCATCACCGTTATTTATCTCACTGCCCCATCCCAGCTCAGAACCTGGCTATATGCAAATCAGTCTGTCCCTGGCCCAGTGCATCATGGGAACAGGGCAGACTAAACTACCAAGCCAATTCTTCACCAGAAAGGAGACAAGCTACCGGGGACCGGTTTCTGGCATTTCAGCCTTCTTCGGCCCGGCTTGCTTGAATCCTGATGGAGCAGTGAGAAAGGGACTCATGTCTGAGTATACCCTGCCACACCTATAGTGGCCAAAAACGATTTACAAAAGGGGGTGGTGATGAACAGAGTGTCTGAGTTAAACAGACCACTCTTACCCAGTCCAAAGATCAGGGCTTGATCCATCACCGTTATTTATCTCACTGCCCCATCCCAGCTCAGAACCTGGCTATATGCAAATCAGTCTGTCCCTGGCCCAGTGCATCATGGGAACAGGGCAGACTAAACTACCAAGCCAATTCTTCACCAGAAAGGAGACAAGCTACCGGGGACCGGTTTCTGGCATTTCTTGCTCATTGCACCATCAGGATTCAAGCAAGCCGGGCCGAAGACGGCTGAAATGCCAGAAACCGGTCCCCGGTAGCTTGTTTCCTTCCCAGTGTAAGAATTGGCTTTTGTAGTTTGGTTTGCCCTGTTCCCATCATGCACTGGGACAGGAACAGACTAATTTGCATACAGCCAGGTTCTGAAACTGGGATGGTGCAGTGAGCTAAAAAACGGTGTTGGATCTAGCCCTGATCTCTTGACTGGGTGAGAGTATTCTGTTTAATTCAGAGACTCTGTCCCTCACCACCCCTTGTTGTAAATATTCTTGCTTAAAGAGGGTCAACATCGAAAAGCGGTCTTTTGCCCAGGACGGGCACACGCCCCATGCCTTCTCTCCTCAACTTTGAAGATTCTATGAGAGCCGGGGGGCACCCCGATCCCTCCGCATGGGCGCCCCCGTCCCCCTCACTGGGAACCGCGACATCGGCGCACTCCTGCCAGCGCCAGCCTCAGTTTGGAAATGGCTAAAATACAGCCAAGGCACAGACTTGTTCAGTTCCGGAGGAACACCAGAATGACCCGGTAGGAAAAATTGTTACCGCCCTCCCCCACTCTTTGACTGATGGTCCATATTGCTAAACTGTTAACCCATTGCGAAAAACTTTTGAAACCACCAACGGAAGGTTCTGGTCCTACTACGAGTCAGTGGAGGCAATCTGACTATGCAGGGACTTGCCTGACCTCGCCCAAAATGGCGCCAACACAAAATGAGACTTTTTAAATAAACCTTGTTGCACCCTGATTGCGCAGCTTTGATGCCCCGAGATATGTATGCAGTTTTTGGACAATGAAAGTAGATAAGAAGGATATTGAGTATGTGCTTGGAACAGAAAGCGATATAAGATGGGTATTGATTATGTGCTGGGACGATGAACTGATTTAGAGTGGGTACTAATTATGTGTTGGAAGAAATGAACTTGTATGAAATAGGCACTGATTGGGCATTTGAACAATGAATTGATATCCGTTAGGTATTGAGTAAATAGTAGAATAATGAGATGATATTATTGAACGCTTGACACGCATTATACTTGCCGCTTAAGAAAGTTCGATATGATTTTCATTGCACTGCTGCACTTTATGAAATAAATGGCCACCGACTTCGCTCCTCATGCCCAGTTCCAGTCTGCTCCGTAGCTGGCCCACTGGGTTGTAGGCCCGTATTTGTGCGCCAACCTTTTCATTAAAGTTTTTGAACATGCAAATATTATCGTAGCGTTTGTATTTATGAATGTTGTTGAAATATATGGCTACTGTCATCGACATAGGCAAAATACAGCCAGTATGATTAAGGTTAAAGGTTAAAAAAGGCCCGGTATTTAGCAGCTACACTATGTATCGCAGGCAGCCGGAAAGGTGTTTTTAGACGCCCTTGAGCGATACCACAGAAATGCCACCTGACCGCCACCCTTGCACACGACCTATAAGGCCATGATCGTGTGATTCATGTAGATACGCAGACCATCGATGATTATCTATCTGACGCTACTGGTCCCTCTGGGCTTAAACGCCAAGATGGTAGAGAATGCACCCTGTGGAGATAGGTCGAGTATGTGGTAGGTAAAAATATTTTCGGATTTATGCAAGTTGATGTATTTTGAATGCTGCCCCCACCCCCTTCTTCTCCTCCCTTCTGCAGGTCGCGTCGGAACGTCGGCTGAAGAATGGAAGAGCGATGATCGAACGACCGACGATAAAGGAAGGAGGAGCTTTTGAACATAGTACTGATGCTAGACTTAGATATGACTGTTCCTCCATTAGAGCATAGCGACTGGGAGAATGGACTGACATGGAAAATTGACGGGTACTGTATGACGGAAATTGACTCGAAATTAGCACATTAGGACAACTGGGAGGATGGACTGACATAGAAACTTGACGGGTACTGTATGACGGAAATTGACTCGAAATTAGCACGCTAGATAACGCGATTATGACGTTTAATTAGATAGGGAAAGGACTGGGAAAAAGTCCTGAGGTAAGGGTACCCAGGCATCACCCGTCTGGGAAGGTAGGAATGTTGCTGATGTTCGAAATGTACCACCTCCTTCTCACCCTCTTATAGATATAACGAAATTGCCCGACTGTTCTCCTGATCAATACCCTCTGTTGCCTCAGCCTGGAGAACATCCAACCAAAGGAAGAAAATCAAAAGGGGTTTAAGATCCACCTATGGACAATAGCCTGACCAGGTTAATTTCTGACCGGCTGAGCGAGGTGAAAGTATTGGCAATTGGGGGGCGCTCGCAAAAGTAGTAAACGAGAAGAAAAGGAGGAAAGGTAAAAAGAACTCAGCCCATGGATAAATAGGATATTAAAAATGCGCAGCATGCGCAAAGAGATTTTTGTTTGGCCAACAACTGTTTTATGTTTTGTCGTGAATGTCCTCTATATGTAATACATGAACTGTCTTCCTTTGTCGGAGTTTGTGTGTGTGTACTGTAGGGATTTATGTCCTCCCTCTGTTTGCGTCTCTCCGTTACCTGACCCCCCTGCTGTTCTGTGTTGTGAGCGCACTAAATGACCTATTTTCGTACACGTCTCTCTCTCTCTCTCTCTCTCTCTCTCTCTCTACATGTCATACGTGTACCGAATGGCTCGTTTGGATTGCGGACGACTCTCACTCTCTATGAGAGTCTCCCTATTTCCTCTCCCTCTTTGTGGTAAAATTGTGCCCCACCAGCACCAGTCTGATTGGATATTTATTGAACGCGAAGGTGTTCAGCGAAATTGACCGAAACTAAAATGATCGTATCTCGCCATATTACTACCTCTCCTTTCTGCAAAATGAATGAACTCGAATTGGCTGAGAAGGAAAGGACAGGTAAGACGACTAAAGTCCCCCAATCTGGCCTTTTATAGGGGAACTGTATGTCAATGGCACCTTATTTTTTTTTTTTGTTCATCAGAGACGAACGCCAACGTCTAGGTTGACCTCCAATGCCCAGATTGCCCCACCCCCTTTTGCACCCAAGCGCGAATGCCCGAAGCGTCCCCGCCCCACTTGATTGACCCCAGCTGCTGTCCCGGATAAACATGATGACCATGAGTAACTATCATCCCTCGAGAAAAAATTGTTTTACCCTGACTCTCGATGATGGCGCCCCCGCCCAGTTTGAAAAGGTTAGCCAGCCTTGGAGGGAAACGTTAGACTGTTAAGGCTCAGGTTAGAAAGACGAGTCTCCTTGGAGGTTCCGAAATGTTGAGTTTGATGAAATGCGCAGTTGATAAGAGTCTGACTTTCCTCCATATGTGACATGTGTAGACGATGAATAAAACTTGGCATGAACTCAGTAGGAATGCTGACATATGCACTGCTTGGTAATGAACATCTGACTGTGACCAATGAGCGTATCTCCCAAGTGCGTAGGATTGAGGGAAGAATTCATGTGCATAAATGTCTTCCCCTGACCAGTTCTCTAAAGCTTGTTTTTTACCTATTTCAAAGATATACGATCACCGGAGGAGAAGGGTCGGACGTGACACACAGCCTGGCCGCAGATCATGGGACACATGTGACATCGACCAAAGGTGGAGCCCCAGCACGACAGGAATACGGGACGAGACAGCACTCTCCAATGTGGGAAAACGAAAGGATGAAGGGCTGTCCTGAAGCCTTTTGTCCGCCTACCCACACGTGCCTGAAGCTTCCGTCCCCCTCTTCAAGCCCGGTTGATGGGCTTGCCTGCTTGTTATCATTTGCTCCCTTGGTCCCTTTGGTGTGTCCCAGGAAAATCTGCCCCCACTCCGCCCTCTCACTCCCAGCGACTATCGAAACCACACACCCTCTTTTCCACATGACTTCTTGTCGAAAGGAAAAACAGCATCCAGGTGGAAATGGGGTACGCCGCAGGAATATGGGTGCCGAGCATAAGGCGCCACTAAAGGGATTGGTTAGGGAACAGGACTGTGGTCTAACAGCAGAGGACTGACCGCACCCTGCAACGCGTAAGGATGGACCCGAGCTGGACCTATAGCTCCACCGCCGGTGCTCAACAGCGCCAACGAAAGGACACGGACTAGAGCCTACCAGTGATGGCTCACTGCTAAAAAGACACTGTGACGAAGAGATCTTGTGTACTGAACTGAATTCCGCCCTCAACTACTTGGTCAAAATGTTCATTGGTCACATCTTTAAGTCAGAAACATTTATGCTATGTAGTGCTTTTGAAGTGATAGGAACTCGACAACTGCAATTTCCTATGTGCTGCCTTCTGCCCATCACATCAACTGTCCATGATTATGTGCCAAATGTTAGTATCGACAAGTGCTAAATTCTTCAACCACGCCTGTTTATTTGTACCCCCATCAAGTACAAAAATGAACTCTGTAATGTAAAAAGGGGCGACTGTGGAAAATTAGAGAAATTGATGTACATAAACAGCGTTCATTTCCCTTTTCCCCACTCCCCTCTCTGTAAGCACCATGAATACCATAAAATATTGACCGCATCACTCCGCCAGTAAAAGCCCGTACCCATATGTACATGACAGCCATTCTAGGCACCATGGCCTTTTTGCCCATTGGAATCCCTGGCTTCCCTCCTGCGCGTATCTTAAACCCCCTCCCACATGCATAGACCATGCAACCCTCTCCCTCTGCGCGACCCTGCTATGAAAAGCAATCCTCTTGCTTGACCCACGCAAAGTCCCCCATTTCCTCTTGAAAAAGCATCCCTCGCCTCAGCTGACATAACCCCCCCAGCTGTATCTGACTGCCCCCGTTCTCTCATGTGCAGGTCACAAGACCTCTCTCTCTGTGCGACTCTGTCCCCGTGAGCACCCTGGCTCTCCCCTCCTCCCTCACATGGGCAAGTCATAAACCTCCTTCTTCTGCAAGACCCCGTCCTTGGGAGTCACAGCCGCACCTGACCAGCACCTCCTTTCCTTTCATGAATAACCCCTCTGTTAGTAAACCCTCCCTCCGCGATGAACTGTCCACACATGTCCGAGGCCATCGCCTAAGCCGGAAGATACTGTTTACTGCCCCCTTATTGTATGGAGTCACTCCTCTTCAAAGAACCCACTATTGATCCTGGCTTCCCCACCCCTTGGGATACGATCAGGCGCACATCTCCTAATAATCAGCGGAACACTCAGCTGCGTCATTGCCCCCTCTCTTATCTACAGTTCAAGGGTCTCTATTGATAACATATGTGGGGTAGGATTGACACGAGGATTATAGGGATGTCTTTTCTTTGTGTCACAATGTCCTGATTGTAATGCCAAGTGTTTTGTAAGGTATAAAAGACGAAGTCTCAGCTCACTTGTTAGAGCACCTCCCGACAGACACTGTGTTTCGTGTCCGAAATGACAGGCTCTCCTCATGAGTAATAAATCCTGTTCTTGTGATTCCTGCTTCCAGCGCCCGTCTCTTTATTTGGTAACTATTCAGAATGGCGGGGCATCGATAGTAATGCGGGCCCCACCTTTTACAATACCTGGGGTCCAATACTTCCAGGACGACATCCTGGTGATGGGACGAGACAGATCCGACCATGACAAGAAACTGAATGACGTATTGGGAGTACTGGAAGAGAAGGGCCTCACGGCAGAATGGACCAAGTGCCGAATAGGAATGGAAAAGGTGACGTACTTGGGCCATGAGATAAGTGCACGAGGAGTAACCCCCAAGGCGGAAAATGTGAAAGCTATCTGCGACGCACCCCCACCAGCCAACAAGGAAGAAGTCCGATCATTCTTGGGGATGGCAGAGTACTACGGAAAGTTTATGGAACACTTCGCCTCAAAGACCCACAATATGAGGCTCCTCACAAGAGACAACAGTGAGTTCCGGTGGTCGGAAGAGGCCCAGCAAGAATTCGAAAAGGTAAAAAGGGAGGTGGCAGGAGCTGTTCCGCTACAAGGATTCGACCCTCAAGGAAGCACAGTACTCACAACGGATGCCAGCGACAAAGGACTGGGAGCAGTCCTCATGCAAGACCGCGGCCAAGGGAGATTGGAAACGATATGCTTCGCATCCCGCACCCTAAGCGACACCGAGAAGAAATATAGCGTGGTCGAGAAGGAAATGCTGGCAGTGGTGTGGGCCATGTCTCGGTTCAGGCAGTTTCTGTGGGGCACCAGGTTCCGGATGAGGACTGACCACAAGCCCCTGCTCAAGGTACTCACATCAAGCGGACATGCAGACGCAACGCCAAGGATCTCCAAGATGTCACTCAAACTAATGGAATTCCGATATGATGTGGAACATATCCCAGGGAATAAGAACAAAGTGGCGGATTACCTAAGCAGGGCGGCAGCAATGGAGCCCAGCACAGAACGCAGCGAGGGAGCGGAAGAGTGGGTCGCACTCACTGAAGATCAAGAAACAACCATAAGCAGACAAGAATGGAAACTAGCATACGAAGAAGACCCCGTTCTGGAAGAAGTGAAAGCCCATATAGTAAGGGGTTGGCCAGACAAAAACAAGACAGGACAAAATCTCATCCCGTACTTCGAAGTTAGGGAGGAACTATCAACTGATGATCAAGGCATATTCATATTCAGAGGAGAGAGAGTCATACCACCGGCCAAAATGATCCCCCTGTTAATGGACATGTTGCATGAGGGCCATCTAGGAGCTGGGAAGCTGAAACTGAGGGCCAAGCAGAATTATTGGTGGCCGGGAATGGACCTAAGAGCGGAGAGACACATTAGGGAGTGCCCGAGGTGCCAAGGCGCAGACAAAACACTCAAGCCCTTGCGCCCAGCCCTGGGGAAATTTGATCCTCCGAAGAATCCGTGGGAGGAACTGTCTATAGACATCTTGGGTCCTGTTCTAAACGCACAAGGAATACAGAAATACATCTGCGTCATGGTGGATCGATATTCCAAATGGCCGGAATTGAGAATTGAAGAAACAATGGACACGGAGACGATAGTGAGTTTCATGGCCGAAACTTTTGTGAGAGAGGGAATCCCAAAGTGTGTCCTCAGTGACAACGGTCCCCAATTTCGATCTGAAAAATGGTCCCAGTTCATGCGGAGGAATGGCATCACGGCCAAACACACATCCATATACCATCCCGCTGGGAACGGGTTGGTGGAACGTTTTAATAGAGTAGTGATGGTGTCGATACAAGCGGCCATCTCAGACAACAAAGACTGGGAAGCAGAGATTTGGCACATGGTATGGGCATATAGGATAACACCCACAAACACTGGCTATAGCCCATTCCAGATTCTCAGAGGCCGTGAGCCTTTCACTCAGGACAACAGAATATGGAAGGAAAGAGTAATCAAGAGCGAGTGGTCACCGGCTGTGGTGTAGGCCAACCTGGAAAGAGCCCAATGTGTGTACACCAAACACTATGATGCGCGGAGGAACGTAAAGAACACCTCTTTGGAGAAAGGAGAATGGGTGAGAGTAAGACTGGCCACATTGCAGAAAAAGGGAGATAGCAAATACAGCAAGCCCCTGCAAGTAGTGGAAGTAAGAGGTAGGGCGGCCTTGCTGAGCGACGGTAATGTGTGGTCGCAAGACCGCATGGCCAGGTGCAACAAAATACTCTGCTGGAGGGTCAACAGAACAGAGGGAGACAGTGAGAACAGCAGTGAGACCCCCTGTGAATATGGGGGAGAGGATCTAGACATCGATGAGACACGACAAGAGGACATTGGTGCGAGTGGGGAGCAGCTGAATGAAGAGGATAGGAGCAGGTGTGAGCCTAGTGCGGCTGCACTAGGAAGTGGTAACGAAAGCGAAGCGACAACTGCCACGGCCCCGGTAAGACTGACAAGAAGGGGAAGGGCGGTGGTCCAGCCTGCGAGATTCAGAGACTACGACATGAGTCAGGACTTGTACATATAGTTTGTTGGGAAAAAGGGGAGATATGTAGTGAGCGCTCTAGCGTTGCACGTCACGTAGCTACGTGACGTGCGGTGACGTAGGAAGGCAGCGCGCGCAGTGAGGCATTAGCGCGCGAGCAGGCTGGGCAGCGGACATGCTCGGCACTCCTTGTACAATATATCTTGAATAAATAGAGTACTCAGCAACCCGACTCCGAGAATTATTGGGGGAAGAAAGTGCATCTTTACAGTTGACAAAATATATTTTCAAGGTCTTGTTTCTGTTGCCTATTGTGAAGAATTGAGAAACTATATGGAGCTTGTCTGCTCTCAGGGGTTGCTGAAGTCCGATTGGATGCTGAGTATGAGGAATGCATCACATGCTTCAGCTTATGTTTTCAGCACATTTATATTAACGTGTTCTCCGAGAGTCGTTAGCTCTCACTCTCTCTCTCTCTCTTCCGAGAACTCTCTTTCTGAGAGTCTTAGGGCTACCTCTCTTCAGGAGAGATCCTCTTTTTGACTCCTTTTCTTTTCCAATCATGTCTGCTCCTTTATAGCTGATAATACTTTCCAGCTTGAAAAATTATTTATTGCTTGAGTGCAAAGGCTTTGTCCTTTTGCATTTCATAACCCCATCAGAACTCTTTATTGGGTTTCTGAACTGACACCTTTTCCTGGGCTCAAATAAGAAGTTACCATTCTTTTGCTTAATTTAGATTAGGGAAATTCCTTTATGGAACAAGCCTGCTGTATTATCTCTATCTTAATTGTGATATTTTCTAGTCTAGTATTTTACTTTTTTTTTTTAAATATCGACTAATGAATTTCTTGAATTTGTAATAATGATGACTAAAAGATTATTATTTACTAAATAAAACTTTCGAAATGTATTCAAAATGTAATAGATTGATTAAAAAAAAAACTTTAACTCACTTAAATGCTCTTCATTGACTATTGTGCAGATCTAAATGGACCTAGGGGCATATTATCACGAATGGGCTTTACATTATCGCCGCTTGTGAAGACATCTAACATGGGCTTCTATTGGAATTCATAGAGCATATTATCAAGCCCATTATCACCGCTTTATCGGCAGTTTCCTGCCGATAAAAGCGGCGATAATGTAACGCCCATTTTTGATAATATGCCCCTTAGTTGTTTATAAGGTTTGATGTAAAGGATTGCTCCTTTTAAAGTCTCTTTGTCAATGAACAAAGGTCTATATGACCAGAGGCAGGTTATTTAATGATTACACTCGATTTATAAAGATACCCGCGCCAACACGTTAAACCTTATGTTACTCCGTTTTTAATATTCGGCGCATGCAAATACAAACCGTGTGGTGAGTGCAGCTGCACAATTGAGAAAGAATTTTTTTTGCTGGATTCCTAACATTCGCAGCATTTTTGTCTACGTCTGCACACTGAATGGAATATGAAATGGAGAACTAATTTCTGTAGGTATTACCTGGAGGAAATAGTGCAAAGACAACTAGTCGAAAATAGAGAAAATATGCAGTTTTTCAAAACCAAAGCTGTATACTATTCCTATTCCAACCATCAAAACTCTGAATCTAGAGGTAAAACATAAACAGGGAAAACTGTTACAATGAGAGGATAAGCCCCTCATTAGGAGCAGTCTGTAATTTGTGATGGGACTGATAACCCCTTTACCGATCCCATCCAAAATTATGAGGTCTATGAAGTTAGTGTCGACCTATCGCGTTTTTCCAAGCGAGATGAGTGGATGATTTTAGCTGAAAGCAACCAAAATATATGAGGGAGACTGTGGGTTGGGTAGGGAGATAGACAAGAGATTTTGCGGTCATCAATGAATTACCAGGGACAAAATATTCAGAATTCATGATTCCCACAATTATGCTTCATTCCTCAAGCGAATCTTGTAGTTTGACCCATAAACCTTGTTAACTCCACTTCTATAGAATCAACAGGATAGCCTGTGTAGTTTACTCCTGTACTGCATAGTTAACACCCCACACTGGGCACTTGTTGTGAGCTCCCTCTAGTGAGCACAAGGTATGATAAGTTAGTGAGGGGGGCGTGTCCAAGCAAGTTGGCCGGTTCGGTGTGCCATAGAGAAGCTCCTGCCCTGATAAGTTTATCTTACTCCCTCCTGACTCTGGAGATAGGTTATTGCACCCCAGATCCCACAGGTGTGAATGCCTGAAGACACAGGGATTGCTGTCGGCCCCGTGGAATGTGACCCTGCTACCCGGGGGAGCCACTATCTGATGCACTGTCTGTTTCAGCAGTAGTGCAGCCTGTTGAGCTGTGGAGTTTGTCCTGGATAGTGGATGGGGGAAGTAGAGGCAATGCTCGGATCGGCAGCCACAGAACTGTAAGCCCGGGAGTTGTGGTCGCTGATGCCCTACTGTGGAAACTCGAGGGCTGCTCTAAAGCGCTGAAATGTGGAACCGCCATCGCAACCCTTTTAAAATTAGCAACCTGCGTCTCGACTGTAGTTGAGCTGTAGGGCAGCGAAGAGAGTTGAGGGCTCCAGCAGAGGAGCAGGACTGAGCGGAGATGGCCAGGCACATATTGAGGTTCAGCACTGAGAAGCACCCTTGTGAGAAGTAGGGTGAGATTGCCCAGATGCCTGAGTCGGCATAGGAGAGGACCCGAGGAGAGGTCCGACGCTGTTTGCTGTGACCTGTACCTACCCGGCTGACTACAGCTATCAATACTGCCCAGAGAGTGGACCCTGGGCCTCCTTCTGGTGACTGTGAGGTGCTGCTACCCTGCAGCGAAGAATAGTGGGCTGCTGCGACCTTTCTTAAATGGCCGTCTGCATTAGGCCAGGTGTATGGGGGCGAGATTGGTAGAGAGGTGGTGACCCCCCTCAGGTGCAACCTGGCACTTAAAGACTGAAATGGAGGGTGCCTGTGATAGTTCCTGGATTTGTTGTATTTTTTATGAAGTTTTCTGTATCTCAAACTCAACACGAAGGTATCAGATGACTTTACATAACCACCAGTTGCATTACAGAAGGACAAATTCATTTTTAGGCATGGGGAGATTAAGTGATTTGCTCAGAATCATAGGATGGTTGAGCCTCCCGCCAGACTTGAACATGGATCTCCAGCTTCAAAGTCAACTGCCCTAGCCATCAAGTCACCCACTCTGCCCCCAGGTGGTGCTGTTGGGGTGCACTTAGATGGGGGGGCCAACTGTGAAATGAAAATGTTGCACCTAACTCATTTGGCCCACACTGCCTGGATGTCCCAGGGATTTCTCCCTTCTCCCTCTGGACACTTCACAAGCTATTTGGGGGGGCATGAGCCGTTGAGAAGGGTCACCTATGAAGGAGGCGCTTGTTGCACTTTGTGAATGCAGGAGAAACAATAATAATATTTGAAAGATTGGGTCTGCAGGAGACTGATTACTGATATCACCTTGGAGATCGCCTGTACTGCTGTACTGGTTGGGGAGACTTTATTACGTAGTAATACATCTAAGGGCAAGAGGGGGGCTGAACGCCTTGTGGTTCAAGATCTATCCATCTGGCTTAAACAGCAGCCCTCAGGTATAGCGGTGCAGACCACATTGGATTTAACCATGGTGAAAGACAAACCCCAGAGGGGAGCGCAGGCTAACAAAATAGTACAATATACTGTCCCAGGCCCTCCGACCAGTACGCAGGGGCGGTGAGACCCAGTGGGTACAGATAAGAGTGAGCAGACCCATGGCACAGCAGAAATCCTTGAGGCTATACAGGGCTCCTGTGTGGCATTGGATTCCAAAATGGACACTATTGCAGTGGATATTAATCACTTGCGACTAGACCTACGGAAAGTTCCACTGAGGGTCACAAATGCAGAAAAGGAAGTCGTCTCACTCAGTGAGAATGTACAGAACCTGCAGGCTATATTGGCGACCTTAAAATCTGAAGCAGCTCATATGAAGGAATGAATTGAGGATGCTTAGGGGTGCTCCAGAAGGAATAATTTGCAGTTCCTTGGTTTTCCAGAGCGGGCAGAGGGCCCCTCGCCTGAACTATTTCTTAAGGACTGGATTGCCACTGCCCATAACACTGTACATCTCTCTACGCTCTTTACAACCGAAAGGGCCTACCGAGCATTGGGGCTGCTGCCCCATCTGGGAGCACTGCTCTGGGAGCTCATAGTGCAAGTTTTTCATTATAGAGACAGGGATACAATTCTCCAACATTTGCATGTGCCCATGGCCCTCCCCATTATGAAGATAAACCTTTTCAAATGTATCCTGACTATATGAGAAAGGTCGGAATCTTCATAACAGTTTCTTAGGGGTCAAACAAAGGATGAGTTATCAGAACATTAAATATAGCCTGCTGTTTCCGGCAAAACTCTGAGTGCAGTATGGCGGAAGAGTGATTTTCTATGAAACTCCACGGGAGGCAGTGGACTTGGATGACTCCTTGGGCCTTGGGCGACTGAATCAAATCCTTGAATGGCCTGAGCAGAGGAAAGGGGATGGATGCATTCAGCCCAATTAACAGGGGATGCATTTGTACCAGTCGAGCACCCATACTGAATAGACTGGGGGATGTATCCTAGTCGGCACTGGTGGCACGTTGCGGGCAGTGGTGGAGCCCTTGGAAACACAGCATCCTCCCTACTCACCATTGTGCCTGGTCCAGGAGACACAGACTAAGACTGATGGTAGTGCAACGGCCTGAGCAGCCACATGTTTGGGGAGGCACGGTCTGGGTCTTCCATTGGATGCAGATAACATCAAGGTATGACGTTGGATGGTCCATTGAGTCAAAACGAATGACTATTCATCCTATTTTATCCATAGACACTAATTGAATGCATGGGGTGCAAAACCGGCTGAGTTGATGTTATAAAAAACAAGATTATCCAGACACTACGCCAAAGCAAATTGCTGAGACCCAATAAGGGGCTCGCGATGAGCCGAGGATTGATGATCTGATCAAAAACTACACCAATTGAAGTTGTTTTGTTCTTTGTTGGGGTCGCTGGGTTTGGGAGGGACACTGGGGCAGGGTTTACTGTCCTCTTGTCCACTTGTTGTGCCAGGAGTGATAGGTGGGCACGGCCTATTGGTGGGTTGAGGAGGATGTTTTATTATCTTCTTCACACTTTTGTTACGCTTTTTCCTGACTGCAATGTTGGGGGTTTTGTTCTGGGGAGGCTTTCATGTCAGTGGAGCAAATATGGTATTATCCTTGGTTGCTTATTCATGCAATATTCATTTGAAGGTGTGGGAACCAGGTATAAGTTTGTAAATTGGAATGTTTGAGGCTTGAATGATTATGTGAAACGTAATAGGGTTTATGTGTATCTGCGTAGGTATGGAATATCGATTGCATTCTTTCATGAAATCCACTTATGGATTAAGTATGTAAAGAGACGCTGATGAGGGCAAATGTATGCTACTTCCTACTCATGGTATGCAAGGGAGCCATGATATTGGTTGCACCGAGAGTCACATTTAAACAGAGGAGGACATGCCTGGATACCGAGGTCCACTATGTCATACTTGAAGGTACACTTGATGCACATAACTTACATCTCATAATTGTTTACACCCCAAATGTTGTTGATGGTAGCTTTCTGGGTGCAGTGTTGAGAGCAGCACAGATTCCCCCTGAAGTTGAGATTGTGATGGCGGGAGACCTTAATTGTGCCTTAAACTGTAATTTAGATAGATGCACTCCCTGCATGAACACAAAACCTAGGGCCACAGCCGCGCTACAGCAAGTGCAAAGTATTCTTGAAGTGATAGATATTCAGTGTCAGCATAATTAAACCACATGCAAAGAGAAGGGAGAAGTTGCTTGCCAATAATACGGCAATCATAACAGACTGGAATAACCAGCGAAAGAAATGTCGGGGAGCTATGGGACCAATGAGATAAGTACGGTAAAAGTGCGAGTTGGAGATGCTGATACCTGGGGGATACATCTGGGTGCTTATTGGGGTGACTGACTAGATCGGAGAATCAAATACAACCTGTCATCTCGGTGTTGAATCGAGAGGGCAAATTGGTCTATACACAGCTGGCACATAACACCTCAGGTTCTAGGCACGCCAATGAGCAAACAGGAGTTAGATGGGAATTACCTCAGTCAATGAGGGAGGCTCTAATGTAGTTTTACTTAAGCCAGGGAAGGATCCCATGGAGACTGGTTCCTATAGACTCCTCTCTATGTTAAATGTGGACCTCAAACTCCTTAATCATGTTTGGCAGCAAGACATGCCTGGATACTGAAGACCCCTATAAGGTAAACTTGATGCACTTGTGTCTCATGAATGTTTACGCCCCAAATGTTGATGGCAGTCCCTTTCTGGTTGCAGTGTTGAGGGCCGCACCGATTTCCCCTGATGTTGAGAATGTGATGGTGGGGGACTTCAATTGTGCTTTAAACTGCAGTTTAGATAGTTCCCCGCCCTGCATGAATACTAAACCTAGAGCCACAGCCACGCCACAGCTGGCGCAGAGTAGTCTTGGATTGATATTTGTCAACAGCGTAATCCAATCACATGCCCTATCTTCCACAATTAATGCATGACAATCAGTTAGGCTTCATAACTCATAGAACTACAGTCTGGAATATCGCCAACTGGCGCATGTTATGCTGTCGCCAGAACTAAATGATGATAAATATGCCCTTGCCTTTTTGAATGTTGAGTAGGGCTTTGATTCTGTGCAATGGGAGTATGCATGGAAGGTGCTAAATAGAATAGGGCTGGACCACCAATGTATTAACTAGATAAGATTACTATTTGAAAACTCACAAACCATAGTACGTATGGGACTCTATGTCTTGGTTCCGGGTACATTACAGTGCGTCACTAGGCAGGGACGGCCTTTGTCCCCCTTGATCACATGAGACAGGTTCTTAAGGAGTGGGAAATACAGATAGACACGACCGAACATATAATCTCAGTGTATGCCTATGATGCTATGGTATACTTGAGACAGCCTGTCCTCTCAGTTCCCACTGCTGCTAAATGTAGTGACGACATTCAGGGAGATCTCGGTTCTCCAGATTAAAAAAATGAAATCCCTCCTGTTTTCACTCGGTCGGCTCACGGATTTACAGCTGGAGCGGCTCCCACAGTTGGACTTGCCCTGTACAGTTGCTAAGGTCTGATACTTAAGGATAAGTATCCTGCATGATGAATGGCAGTTTTATGAACAGAATATGGGAAGGGTGGTGGAGGGCCTGTGTCATTCCATTCCATTCTGGAATACATGGAATCTATCTTTGATAGGGGAAGATTGCCCTCATTAAGATTGTGGTTTTCCTGAGCTGCTTATACGTTATGTAGGGAACCATCTATGAAGTACCTAGGAGCGTCTTCATGGGGTTGGACTCACTTTTGGTGGAGCTCCTCTGGGATGGTAAGAGGTGCACAGTAGCATTTTATACGTTAAGGAGAGAGTGGGACAAAGGGGGATGAGAGGTCACAGACCTGGACCTATATTATATGGCAACCTAACTTCAACACTCAGTGCACTGGCTGGATGGTGAGCCTAATTGGGAAAGGTCCCTGTTGGAGGGCATACATAATGGATGTCAACTCGGGTCACTCTTAATCCGCGGTGGGCACCTGATTCACACCATTCCCTTTTAGATCCGACTGGTGGCCAGACTTTGGGAAAGGACAGTCCAGAGAGCAATAAAGCGGCGTCTTATGCGCTTGATCTGGAAATCTGGGTTAAGTGGCTGAAGGGAGGCTGCCTGATGCTGTCTGACCTATAGCTGGGGTGTTGATTTGTTACACTGTATGAAACAATGGAAACATTTGACTTGGGCAAAGGAGAATTTCTTGAATATGCTAAGATCGCGGCCATGGCGTGCCAGTTGTGGCTGTCATTTCTGGAGTTTCCTGACACCCCTCACACTCTAACCACTGTGTTGTTAATGGCTGGGGGCCGCAGACTAATATCCACCGTTACCGAGCACTATGCACCGATAGGGGAGTCAAATCACTGCGTATAGAGCAGACATGGTAATACCTCAGTGATGAGCCCCTTTCCCCTAAGGATTGGTCCAAAATACATGCAAGCATATCAGTGAGCTCCAGATTCAAACAGATCCAATATAATGTTATACACATGACCCACCTATCCCCCAAGAGACTGCACACTGTATATCCATCACAAGATCCCTGCTGCCTGAGATGGGAGACTGCAGAGGCTGATTTTCTACATGTGGTCTGACACTGTCTGCCGGTGGCTGCACATTTGGGAGAGATTCTGGCACAGCTTAAGCACGCAACAGGATGGGATGTCCTGCTAACAATTAATGAGTGCTTACTGGGCCTGATTCCTGAGTACCAGAAGGGTAAACTGAGCAAGGATTTGCAGTGCTGGGACTCACAGTGGCAAGGAAACGTTTAGAGATCCACTGGATGGGTCACAGGCCCCTGACTAAGAAATTATGGGACAGGGGCCTCAGGTAAGGCCGGCTTTAGCGCTAGTGGCGCCAGGTGCGACAATCACTTTTGGCACTCCCACGTCCCATGACCACCTCCTCGGCTTCTCTCACTACCACCTGCAAAAGCACCCCCAGCTCCCCTATCATAAGATATTGTCAAGCACAGCGCCCCCCTGAGGTAACATCGCACAGGTCAGCGCCCAGTGCGGCCGACAGGTCGCACTGCCCTAAAGCTGGCCGGGCCTGCATTAATGGGCCAGTGTGGAAGAGGAGCATATGAGAAAGGCAAGGAAAGAAGATACTTTATCAGACGTTCTGCTTCCATGAGGAGCAATGTTACAGACATTGATAGAGCCCTCTGACCAAACACAGCCCACGTCAAACAGTTAGCTGATCCATGGCGAGGGGGTGGGCTGGAGGGAGCAGACCTGAGGTGCCCGACCCCAGTCCAATCTATACTACTATAATAAAGGAGGAACTTTCAGCCTTTGAGGCGGGTAAACTCGGGAACCACAGCGCCAATCCACACACCCGATACACCGTTAGAATCGTCAGGGTGTGTAGATGGTTATAGGCTATATACATTTTTTTTGACCCCTTCCCTGCTGGCCCGTTTCCGCCCCCGTGCGGTAAACAAACGAACAGGGGCGGGCCATGACGAACCCCAGCCGTCATCAGCACACGAGCACCGTAGTGCATGACGGCTGGGGTTCGTCACCAGCATGGAAGGGGTTAAAAACGTTATTTAAAAAATGTACAGTAAAGTAGTCCCTCTGAAGTAGCGCCGGCCGCGACGTGCGTGTTCAAGTCAGGAGTGCGGGGAGGAGCGGCGTCCAGGAGCGCGATGAGGAGCGGCGGACATGGCACGGGGGAGGAGCGGTGACGTGAGGAGCAGCGGACAGGCCAGCGGCGGTGCGAGCAGCGGACAGGCTGGAGGAGCGGCGGCTGAGGTAAGGGAGCGGCGGACATGGCGCGGGGGAGGAGCGGTGACGGAGGAGCGGTGACGGGAGGAGCAGCGAACAGGCCAGCGGCGGTGCGAGCAGCGGACAGGCGGGAGGAGCGGCGGCTGAGGTAAGGGGACCCATGTCGGGGCAGGTGGGGGTCAGGGCAGGCAGGAGCCCGGGCTGCTGGACAATGTCGGGGCGGACGGGGGTGGGGGAAGCCTGTTGCTCCCGGACAAGGTCGGGACAGGCTGCTAGTAATATGGATACATGTCTTCCAACCACATCAATACAATGTGAAATACTTGTACATCACACATGAACTGAGACTTATTTTCCACATGGAAGCTTCAAGGGGAGGAATAGTGAGGGGACTAAGCTGTTAATCAAACGTTATGTGGCTTGATAGCGGGTTTTTGTACTACTTGATGCAATGTATCTTGTTATGATTGCTTGACGGAATCCTTTATGATGACATAACTGATAAATGCAAATAAATAAATAAATATTTTTTAGCAACATGATAAGTTAGTGAGCCACACAGGTAGAAGCTGGATCTTGATTCAATCAGAATTCGTATTGAAAATCAGTGCAGGTCTTTTCAACGAGTTAAATGTTTTTACTGGTTTCAACAAGAAAAGGCTGCAGTTAAAAACAACAACAAAAAGCCTATCATTGTGTTACTTGAACATTTTTGCATACTATTCAATATGCTTTTCAGACCTTTATTCTGTTGACTATGTAACAGCTCACAACTTAAAAATGTAGGAGTAAATGTGTTATATGTGTTTAAAGATAATGGGCATTATTGTATGGCAAACTAACAGGTAATACAAAAGAGACAAAACAGTCGTGCTGAATTGTAATGTCAGGTTTCCAAGAAATGTCTGCAGCTGAAGCTCAGTTACAGCTACACATTGCTTCAAGTGAGGATGCGGCTCCTCTATTTCTCTCCTCTTTTTTCAATTTGTTTATTGCTTTTTGAGTCATTGAATGTGAAGTCAGCTCACGGCCTCGAGTGCCAACAATAAACACCAATCACAGAGGGTGAATGTGAGAACCAAGGACTAGAATACAAAGCACTGGTAGTGGGAAAAGCACAGAGAACTGCGAAATTCTGCATCATCCAACAAGTAAATGAATGCTAATGGAAGACAAGTCGTTAAACAACAATTAAGAGTACCACAAATACGACTTGATAATGACCTCAGAAAGACGTATGCGAAGAGAACAGAAAAAAGGGTTATGGTAAGAAAAAGCCAGCACATATTAAGTGAATGTTTGTTTGATAAATTGCTCCTCCCCTGGCAACAATCAATCAAATAGTAAATAAGTCTTTCCTGTGTATTTTACACATCATACCTGCTGCATACCTTATACATCAAGAGGCCCAGATATAGTAACAAATCTTGTACTTCAGCTGTGCATGAACATTTATGATTTTGCGCAAAAAGAAAAATATTGTGCATGTGCGTGCTTCTCAGTGTCGCTCTTGCCAGAGCAGATTTATCAAACAATATATATTAATGTACATCTTCGTGTGTTTACGTTAGGATAACTAGGGCGCAAAACTAATTTAGGGGTCCCTCTTGTTCTGTATTTTTCCTTTCTCTAAAATAGTAGAAAATGTGCTCTGTGCCATGGTATTTTTATTTGCGCTGTGACAAATAATGTGCTTCTTAGGAAGTCTGCATGTAATGCACCAAATATTCAAGGCTGATGTTGCCTGCTTGTTCAATTGTGCTTTCATTCATTTTAATAGTTTTCAATCTTATAATGATTTCCCTTTTTATGTAGGCTACAGGTTCTTGTTCATTATTAATTTTAGGAGAGTTCGAGTTAGCCTGTTTTACGTAATACAATTTCTACAATGTTGATTGGTTTGTGTCAATGTATCTAAATAAGTACATCCCATGGTGCCACTTCAAACTATTCAGAGGACATGATTCTCTACTCCTGTGAACCTATAAAAGTGCTTTATTTGTGATGTGTTCCAGAACTTTTTCCATATTCTTGCTGAGCAGTGCCTATGACATTTTGGTCCTTGCCTCTGTACTTGCAACATTTACACAGAATGATCTTATATTATCCTCTTGTTTATTATGAATTTTTGAATTGCCAGACCAACTTATCTTTTGCTTTATGTGATATTTCTTAATTTTAAATAAACCTTCATGGTTTGGACCTTGAATCTTGCCTTGTGTAGGTTTTCTTTATTTGCCTAGTGTCTTTAGTCCTTTGACTCTTACACAGCCTGATCCATCTAACTGGCCTTTTGAGAAAAAAGTGGCAGACACTCGCCGATGATGGCACACGAGGGCCACTAAAAATTACATGTTTCCATGAGGCTAAATACTATTGGGCCGATTCCGATGTCGGACGGACTCAGGTCCGTCCGACATCGGTCAGGAGCAGTAACCCACCAACCTGCTGTCATGGGTTACGGCCCTGCTAATACGAACATTCGTATACTTTACAATGCAGGCATGCATTCCGAGCGGAATGCATGCCTGCATTGAGAAAAGCAGGGGTGCAGTTCATCCCTGCACCCTGTGGCCGGCATCCCAAGGTGCCTGCCACGGGGGGCATGGATCCACAAAGAGGCACCATAGGTGCCCCCAGGCTGCCATTTGGCAGCCTTGCACCCATGGGGCCCTGCTGAGGACCCCCAAAGACAATCTCCAACTGCCTTTTAGTGCCGGACAGACCAGCACGAAAAGGCAGTGAAAAACTGCCATTGTACTCCCTCAGTGGTAAAGAGGCGACCGGGGGAGTACTGGAGGATTTTCGGATGGCAGACGGGCTCACCGAGCCCTTCGTAGGCCATCTGGAAATCTGAGTCGGATTCCATTCCGACCGAGCTCATCGGAGTGGCTTGGTCGGAATGGAATCCGACCGTCACTGACCGATTCGGTCGGAAGGGCTCTGAACATTGTTCGGAGCCCTTCCGACCCGAATCGGAATCGGCCCCTATGTAGCATTGTGTTGTGGTACACATGCAAGTGAGTGGTGTCATGTATGAGTTTTGCATCAGGCTAAAACTGTTCAGTCCTAAATCTCTACATGCAGACAACCACCCAAGAGTAAGCCACATATTATATATAAAATTGTGAAAATTACAGATATTACTTGCAAAAATATCACACAATATTCCTCCTGCCCACTGCTTGTGCCTGATTTCCTGTAGCTCTAGGATTCTATGCAAAATCAATTCACACACTATGCATACCTTTAGTAGATATTCCTTTGTGCAGAACGTGCGGTAGTTTACATTGTTCCTGTCCCGTTACACCACCTTTGTGCTTAACAGTACAGTAGCAATCGCAAATTGACTAATGGTCATTTTCATCAAAGACCAGAGATAGCAGCTATGCAAACGGAAGACGATTATACAGAAAATGCCAAAACAAATATAGGTCTATGTTCAGAAAGTAATTTCACATTTGTATGACCATGACCACATCCAAAGGTGATTGTACAAATTGATTAAATAGTGCTACCCGCTTTTAGGAAGCCTGACTCACGTTCTCAGACATGGATCTTACATCAATGGATTCAAAAGTATGCCCAATGTGTGACTGTAGCATACACTCACATGCAAAAAGCAAACAAAGCAACAAACACAATACAAAGATGTTAGTAACCAAGAAATGAAGCAAGTGAAAGCAGAACGAAAAGAAAATTGAATTATTTACATTAAAGAGAACTATGACAGAAGTGCACAAAGACAAAAAAGGTGTCTCTAGATTTGGATTGAGCAAACTTTTTTTTTGTTTGTTTTACTGTCATTGAAACATTGTGCAGTTCGAGATTTTCAAATGTCAGTGCTGTAGAAACCCATTCTGAAACCAACCAGTGGTTGCTTGTGTTTCCATCCGAAGGAGACCTGGTCAGGCTGTTTGAGCTAGACTTTCCAGTGGTGTAGCAATAAAGCAGCCCCCGTGGTGCACGGGAGGGGGGGGCTCTCTGGCACTGTGCACGGCCAGCGGCTGAGAGCTCCACTGGGGCCCCCTCCATGTACTTTGCAGGGGGAGGGGGGCTGTCCCTATTGAAGGAGAATGATGTGCACGTCTGGTCTCTGTCTGAAGTGGCACGGTGGCTTTTCAATTCTATTCAGAGTCCTCCATTACATATATTTGATGGCAGCTATGCTGGTGCTTTTCTACATTAGATTTGAACTCTGCTGGAGTTTCTCCTGATAATTCCCTTTTCATGGAAAAAACACAGAGACCCTGAGATCAATGCTATATAATTTGTAATGAGGGGGTGAGATGAGTTTGGCTACAGGTCCCCAGTTGCACAATGCTCCAAGGATATTTTAATGTTTTAGCTTTTTGCTCTGAGATTTTGTTTTTGCTGCTATCGATTCCATGTGCTTCAGTTTCATTTGCTAATCTTTTTTATCAGAAAAAACAACAGAGAATCTGAGACAGTAATATTTGTGATAATGAACGAGTGGATGAGTTTGGCTACAGAAAAATGCTCGTCAACAATTTGCAACTGCTCCTCACATAATAAACGTTATATTTTATTTTGTAGCAGATAAAATCATATAAATGTATTCCCAAAACGAAGTAAACTACATAATTTAAAGGCAAAAGTCATTGCAATCACCTGAGCTGCACATATACTTAATAAATCGTATTAAATGCATTCAATTTGGCGCAGTTTGTCACTTTCAGGATGAACTCACGCTAATACTTGAGAGAATCTATCAAAGCAGTAGTAAATAAAACAATTCATTTCACCACAACGCTGTTGCCAATATTTCCTTTTTTAAACGATGACGTGCACGTACGTCTATGCGTGCTCGAACGTGCACGAGTATGCGTGTGTCAGTTTGTTTGAGCATTAAGAGATCCTTTCCAGAGCAACTCTCTCGTTTAATTGGCACAGACTGACAGGCTTATTGAAGTGTTGCTGAAAGATACTGTAACCTAACATTTAAAGTTTGAGAAAGCTAATCACCGCCTCAGCAGCATAATGGCACTTCGAAAGGGCAACTAGGTAGATATTGCGCGAGCCTTCAAACTTCCCCTTTCATATCTCGTTACAGCTATTTGTTCAACATAAAATGAAACACTCATCATATAATTCCAATCAAATTCTCAGTTTTCACATGAAACCAGTAAGGTAGCGCGGTGAAAAGACAGCCTGTCATACTTCTAAAATTCCCTTTGCGTCGACCGTCACCTGATTTCCTCAGCTGGAGAGAACAAGGTGACAGAGAGAGGGACCTGTGTGAATTATTCGCCGTACAACGCTGTGATAACTGCGAAGATCACGGAACGCAGAGACATAAGATGTGAATTTTGATCAATCAGCGTCTTGTTGCTTCAGGTCCAGTTGCACATAGCAAATTATAGGCATGTGTGTATGTACATGTGTGTATATGTACATGTGTGTATATGTAGATGTGTGTGTATATATATATTTTCACTGAAAAAACCATAGGTTTCACACATGTTATAGTTAGCTGGACATTTCACTCATACAAAACCATTGAAATTCCCTCGTTATAGATAGTTCAGCTAACTATAACTCGCGCGCCCGCAATCCACTGCTGATGATGTCACATATTACATCACTCATGACATGGCCAGTGACGTCACGCATGACATCACTGATGACATCTCAAATGACATCACTGATGACATCATCCTTGCGAAAGAGTGGCAGACCTCCTCTCACCCTAATATAACCTCAGTTGGGGACCGTGTGGGAGGTCACCAAGCCCCCACGGTCTCTGCCGGCTCCCTGCTCATCCTGCGGGAGCCGGCATTGCTTTTCTTCTTCTGGAGCAGCTAACATGCTGCTCCCCATGCAGAAAAGCAAGCGGCTTTGGATTTTGAAAGAGAGAGCAGGTTTCCTGCTCTCTCTTTCAAAAACCAAAGCAGTTTGCTATGGTAGGGCGGGAGCCGCGAGACTCCCGTCCTACCATAGCAAACAGCAGTGTCCCGGGGGTAGGCACCCCGGGACACTGCAGAAGCCGGCCCTGGGGGGTGGCGGTCCCGAGGGCCCCACAAGGCTCCAGGAGGGGGGCCGCACGGCCCTCTCCCAACAGTTAAAAGCCCCGGGGTGGTGGTCACCTGGCCTGGGGGGTCCATCACGGACCCCCTATTTTAAATATTCGAGCCCGGGGAGGTGGCGGTCCCTGAGGTGTGTGGGGGAGGGCTTGAGCCCCCCCACGCAGGTTTTAAAAAATATATTTTAAAAAGAAGCCCCAGGGGTGGCGGTCCTCGGGGCTGCTGGGGGGCCAGGAGCCCCCCGCATACTTCATAATAAAGCCCCGGGGGTGGCGGTCCCCGGGGCTCGGGGGGCCTTAGAGGCCCACCATCATTATACAATTAAGCCCCAGGGGATTGCCCCCTCACATTTTATTTGCATAAAGCCCCCGGGATTTGCCGCCTAGGGGCTAATTTACATAAAAGCACGGGAGCCGCGCTTCGTTTTTTTTGTCCTTGTGGGTGTTTCCACCCTGCCCCCTTTTCGCGTTTTTCACGTTTCTTTTTCTGTTTTTTTGGCTGCCAACACTTCCTAGTTTGGCGTGTTGACAGCCAATTAGCATAAAGCTTGTGCTCGAGAGGGTACGCGTACTGTACACATACCGTACTTTGTCTATAGATATATCTCTGATTTTACTTTAGATTTTCTCAGGAACGACTGCACGGATTTACACCATTTAACAAAAAGCGCAATCTGCGAACTAAACTCTACCGTTTTGCCAAATTTGGTGTAATTCCGTTCAGCAGTTCGGGCTGTAGCCTCACTTAAAAGTTCCTATGGAAAATTGCATGGGGAAAAGATGTTTTGTGATCCCCCTTTTTCTCGGCCCCTGCTTCACAAATCACCCGAAACTTTCAGGGAAGGAGCGGAGCGGAGCACCCCATCTTCTTTGAGAATTTCTCAAACATTCATCAACCGGCGCCAAAGTTATTCCAAATAGAATGTTGCGGATTTCCTATGGAAACTAGGTCCTAACTATAACTACCTACTGGCGACCGCCAGTAGGTAATATATTTATGTATATGGTTGGCGTGCATTGTGTGCCATGCATACCATAATTGTGCAACAACTAGATACCTCTGACACCATCAATTAGACAAGCAACTCATTGCCCATACGATTTTTTAATTACCGTTGGGATATATGCATTTATACATATATATATATATATATTTTTCTTTTTCTTATTCAATTAGCAAAACAACCATACCC
Organism: Lissotriton vulgaris; assembly: GCF_964263255.1. Classification (NCBI taxonomy): domain Eukaryota; kingdom Metazoa; phylum Chordata; class Amphibia; order Caudata; family Salamandridae; genus Lissotriton; species Lissotriton vulgaris. The sequence continues at coordinate 420,114,814 of NC_141696.1, forward strand.
ATTATTGGGCATATTTGACCCAATTATTCTCAATATGTACAGTTAAACAAAGCAAAGTGTTCAGTGATTACGTACAGTGAGAAAAGCTTAAACATGTAGTGCTTTATACATTAAAAACAGGTGAGTCAAACAGAGAAAATCAAACAAGGACAAATTCTTCAAAGGTACTTATATAGATGTGAACTTTGCATTCAAAAATAGTCCTATTAAATTCTAGGCAAGGGCAAGGCAGATTGCTACTTTCTACTGTCCTCAGGGTATTAGTGCTCTTTCTCGCCAGGGGGGAGGTCAGGGAAGTTTCTGAGAACACAAGAGAAGGACAGACCCTAGGTTTGGGGCTGGTTTAGTCCAGTTTGGGATCTACTTTCTGCTCGGTTCGCCCAAGGACCTCTCTCAGAATGGGCCAACGCGTTTTGAACTCCAAAATGGCACTTCTTTTTGTGAAGGTCTTCATCTGGGAAGGTGGATGTTCAAAACAGGACTTGTGTACCTACATAGATTAAAAAAAACAACAGATATTAGCATTAATATCAATTAGTAGGGAAGTGTTTGTGGAGAACCTAATCTCCGATGTCCGGGAATTGATCACATACCGTAATGCTTTGTATGTGGCCACATGGAATCCAAATTATGGAGTCCTGGTAATTCTTGACTGTGGTGTGAGTTGCGGGAGAGGAAAGAAGGAGAACAGGGCAAACATGTTAGTTGTCAGGTTGTTGTATCTCGTGAACTAACTGTTTTATCAAGATTGCTATTGGAGTATGCGGGGGACGTGGTGTTTCTCCGAGGGAATCAGAACCATGCCCTGGGTGAATGGGGCATCATGCAGTTGAATTGCAGGTTTGCCGTGGGGAGAGCATGGGACTGCCCAAAAATGGAGCACACCTCTTCTTTTTTTGGTGCAGTTATCTGAGCGTTTCCAGCACCTGGTGAGCATGTTAACATCCTTAGCAGACAGAAACCGGTGCAGGGCGAAGCATGCAGGTGAGGTCATCTAATTTGACAGGACATACCTCGTTGCTTCGTTGTTCTCCGCAGTCCGTTTCTTTCAGCCTAGGAGGGGCGGCATGCTCCCTCCAGTTGCCTCGGGTGGTCGTGGAACTAGCGCTGATTCTTCCACGCGTACTGGTGGTTCTCTCCTTCTTTTTCCGGTAGCTTGTGCATATTCAACTGTCCGGCTTCTGTTTCCATATTTGTTACGCGCTTTGCGTCACTGCCGCTGCATGACAGTGTTTCCCTATTTGCCTGACTATGTCTGATAGTCGGCCATTTTGGAACAGGCAAATCCTGTGTACACTTGAATGGGGGTTTGATCCTCCTGTCTTGTTCTCGGGTGTGTTTAAAGACCCTCGGCACCCATTACCTTGTGAAATGTGGCAATCTGGATAGTTTTGAAGGTTGAACTTTGAGGTAGAGATCAAACCTGGGTATCATGTCTTTCTTTTCTTTTCATCAAATGGAGTGTGTTTTCAAAGTGGTGTGTTAATTATGCAGTGTGGAGTCCATACTGGTTTTATTTGAATGTGCGTGGACATCATATTATATGGCTGATTTCACTCATTTCATTTAGGCCATTATCAAACGTATTGAGATACAGGATGGTTTTGGCCTCAAATCTTGCCAAGAGAACATCAATGTTGTTGCCCCTTACGTGTTTTAGTATAGTCCATTTTAGGTCTTCTACACCATGATGATATTCAATGAAGTGTGGGACCAATGGTGCACTCATGGTGCTGCATCTTATCCTGGAGCGATGTTGTGTGATGCGTTTCTTAATGGCCTGATAGGTTTTGCCAATGTAAACTTTAGGGCAAGGACAGATGATTCCATAAATAAAATTGTGCGCGTTGCAGTTGGTGAAGTCTTCATGTTTCACAAACTTGTTCCCATAGGTAAAGATGAACCCTTCTATTGTACTTGCTCATACAGAGCAGTTCCCACATGTTTTATGACCTTTAATAGGTGGCAATGAAAGTAAATTCCAAATTGCTTGGTTGTTCTTTTTCTTCATGGTGTCTGCTTGTACTAATCTGTCCCTGATACTCCTATTTTTCTTCAGCGCAATGATGGGAACCGCAGCCAGTGGTTCCAGTGATTTCACTGTATTCCAGTTTTTCCTTATGATTTTCTTGATTTCGTTGGTGCTGCCAGAGAATGTTGTCACACATACTAAGGGGGAACCGTCTTTTTTTATCTTTGGTGTGAGTAAGGCCTGTCTGGGGGTGTACCACGCTCTCTTCATAGCTCGTTTGAGCAATTTTCTTGGATACTTTCGCTCTGCGAGTTTCTCCAACAGTATGTTAACATTATGGAAGTAATCTGCTTTCAAGGAGCAGTTTCTTCTTGTCCTCAAAAATTGGCTGAATGGTAAGTTTTCACGCAGATTCCACTGATGAAAACTCGAAAAATGAAGTAGAGTTTATCCATGTTTTTCGTGTATAGTGTAGTATACAGACTGCCATTTTCATGTTTTATTAACAGGTCTAGAAAATTCATCTCCACCTTGTTGGCATTGAGTGTGAATTGAATATCCTTGTTCCTGTCATTAAGCCAATTTAGAAATGTCAACAGTTGTTCATGTGTTCCTCTCCACAACATAAAAATGTCGTCGATATAGCGGTAACACATTTTTATGTGGCCGTCATATGGATTGTGATTGTAAATCCAGTTGTCCTCGAAGAGAGCCATAAACCTGATTGCCATTTCTGGGGCAAATGGACAGCCCATGGCTACTCCCTTGACCTGTCAAAACTGGTGTTCATTAAACTTAAAGAAATTGTATTTTAGGCATATACCTACCAACTGGAGTAAGAATGTAGTGGGTACATTGTGGGGTATCGCCCTTCTGTCTGAAAAGACTTCCATTGATTCAAGACCTGCCTCTTGGGGAATGTTAGTGTAAAGACTGGTAATGTCTAGTGTTACCAAATATTCTTCGTCTTTGTCAAAACTTTGACCCTCTAGTAGAGTTATCGCTTGCATCGTGTCTTTTTTATTTTATTTAAAAAAAAAATTCTTCCAGAAAAACCAAAATACAAAGTTAACATCACATTTGTCCAAATGTTTGTTTTAAAATGACCCCCCCTCCCATCCCAGGGCACCACAAATACATTCCCCTCTGTATTTTATTAAATGGACAGGCATTACCTTTTAGAATAAGTGACCCTGAAAAGATAGTCAACCGAGCATCCCAAAGTGCTTATGCTGTATTGAACGCTAGGATTTTATATAAAAGAAAAAGCAAAACAGGCAAGGAAAAGGGGAAAATAAGAAAAGATCGCCAAGAGGTATGCCAGAGCAGGGATTTAGATGAGAGAAAAAGGAAGGAATAAGACAAGATTCTACGACACACTGCTTTGGCGCTGTCGCCACGCCCAGAGAGTGGGGCCACCAGGATGTGTCCCAGATGTGATTGGCTCCACCGAGGAGCAAGATTTCAGATTTCTCTGCATTAAGCTTTAAACAGTGCGCAGACATCCAGTTTGCCATCTCAGTAAGCCAGTTGTTGAGGATGGCTCTGGTGTCATCATGCTTGTTTCCGATGGCTATTGTCAGTTGGGTGACGTCTGCATAGGAGCAAATTCCGAAGCCCCACTTCATGGCAATTTTTGCTGAAGATGAAACATAAGCGTTGAATAAAGTCGGGCTCAGGGATGCTCCCTGCGGGACTCCACAGTTAAGGTTTTTTGGAGTGGAGGAAAAGGTACCCAACTGTACAGTTTGAGTTCTATTACGTAAGAATGGGCTCAACCAGTAAAGGGCTTTAGCATGTATCCCTTTTCATTGCAGATTTTCCAATAGAAGTTGGTGGGAGACCGTGTCGAAAGCCGCCGACAGGTCTAACAGGATCAAGGCTATGGCCTTTCCTTGGTCCATCAATGATCTTATGTTGTCTAGGACAGCCAGGAGAGTTGCCTTCATGCTGTTGGTGGCCCTGAAACCTGTTTGTGTGGGGTCCAACATCTCATTTGATTCCAGGTAATTAGTTAGTTGTCTATTGACAAGTTTCTCAAGTACCTTGGGAAGATAGGGAAGCTGTGAAATTGGTCTATAGTTTACTGGGTTGTTTACATCTGATCCTTCCTTTTTCAGTAAGGGAGTTACTAAGGCTTGTTTCCAAACCTCTGGAAAGACTGCTGTCTCCAGTGATTGGTTAGACAACTCTGTGATGTAGGGGCACAAGATAGGTGTGAGTTGTGAAAAAATCATGTGTGGGCAGGGTCAAGAAGGGATCCTGATTTGACTTTCCCGATTGCTTTGGCAATCTTGTTTTCTGTAAAAGGGGCGAAGCCGTCTAAATGCACAGGGCTGTCAAGATGAGGGTCTGTGTTTTCCCTGTTGATAGTATTCACTGGAGAGATGTTATTAAATTATGAGTAAATTGTCTCTATTTTGTCCGTGAAGAAATTGTTGATTTTTTCACAACTTTCTGCTGAGGGGAACAGGGTTTGAGACATGCAGGTTGGTTTGCATAGCTCGTGCACTATTTTAAAAAACTCTTTTGCTGAATAAGTGTTCTTATTTATTCGCTGAGTAAAGTATGCCTTTTTGGTCTTTTTAATCAAATGGGTGTAGCCCTGTGTTGTGTTTTATACGCTGACCTATCAGTGTCTGATCTGGACAGCCGCCAATTGTGTTCCGGTGTATTACACTCTTTTTTCAATGTCTTAAGTTCTGCTGTATACCGTTTTTTGGATGCCGTCTTTCTGGGATTAGATTTAAGTTTTGGCGCGAATTGATCTAGTGTTTTGGTAATCTCTGTTTCAAGGTGCAATGCACCTCTATTAGAGGATAGTGTTCCCAGAGTTGCTAGGTTGTTGGAGGTTAAATGATGATGAAATGAGTCAGGTGTGACCAATTTCCAGGCTCTGTGGGTTCCGTGCATACGTTTGATGGCTCTTGCTGATATCTCATGCATGGAGAAAGCTAAACTAATTAGGTAATGATCAGTCCATGTGACTGGTTTACTATCTTTGACTGTGGTATCTTCTATGTTGGAAAACAGAAGATCTAGTGTGTGCCCTGCGATGTGTGTAGGTCCCTTAATCCATTGCTTTAACTGGAGGATGGACATGTCATTTTCAAGATGGGTTGTTGCTATGTTGTTAGTTTTTTCATAGTGGATGTTAAAGTCTTCAATGACCAAATAGTTTTTATGTTTGATACAGACGGGCAGTAATTGCGTAAGCAACTTGGTGCTAAAATCTGCCTGGTATCCTGGGGGGTAATAGATCACAGCTCCTCCAAGTCGTGCGTGATTCCCTATGGATATTTCAAATGGAAGCAATTAATAATCTCCCAGCTTGGCTACTGTAATGGGGGAGCAGTTAATAAAGTCTTTAAACAAGATGGCTAGCCCCCCGCCCTTCCCCTCTTGCCTGTCTTGTCTAAGTATTTTTTACTCGGGGCAGGGTATGGGAGATGTCTTTGCAGTTGTTCTTACCTAGCCAGGTCTCAGTGATAAAGACCAGGTCTGGGTCTGCCTCTTTAATTGTGTCCCAGATCTCTAGTGCTTGTTTAGGCACTGACCTGGCATTGAAGTAGATACAATTAAACTTCCTGTGGTCATCCACTTCTCCCTGTGACTGATTGTGCGGAGCTAGACTGCCCCATTTACACCGTATACAAGAGAAAGGTCCTTCCATACATTCTGGGATTCATTTACATGGGGTATGGGTGGCTAACCCAATGAGTGATTCTCTTGTATAGTGCAAAGGGCTCTTTAGATCTTTCCTAGGGGGGGGCGGGGGTTCTGACCCCTGGTCCCGGCCGGTCGCAGACGGGTTTGCCTTAGGTGCGCCTCCGGCGCGCCAGGGGCACGTCCGCTGCGCGCTCGCTGGCACATCGGGCTAAGTAGGAAGGCAAGCGGAAGTGCAGCCCCGCCCCCTTTTCGTTCGGAAATGCTTTGCGGCGAAACGTAGGTGTTGTCAACCCCGCCCTCCACTCAAACAGCACGCAGCTGCAGTGGACCAGGAGGAAGACAGGCTTCTGTGCAAATACGCAATCTGGGCAGTTCTGTGCAGTTAAGTTATTTGAAATGGAAGTACGTATAAGAAAACATGAATGCTACCCTGTATAAAGACTGTATATATAAATATGGAGAATGGGGAGAGCAGGGGGAAGGAAAACAATATACCACTGCATTTTATAAAATTGTAAAAAAAAATTATGGCATAGAAACTGTAGACATTATGAAAAGAAAAAAAATAACCATCATACATATAAGCTTATGAAATTGCATGCATCTTGTAATATCATAACAAAAGCAAAGGGTAAGATTCAAGGTGGATTTCTTACTGACACAGCAATCATTTGATTAACAGCTGAGGCGGAATGGGATGAATACGTAGTTAGTCAAAGCCATATGAGATCCCTCTTTATAGCTAGAGATATAGGAGGGACATAGTTGTTGTCCAGCCTATGATGAAAGGAAATGGCGGTCCACCAGGGCCTAAAAGTAACATTCCGAGCTTGTTTCCAATTTGAAGTAATTAAATGAAAAGCAACAGCTAACAATAAATCTATCAGGTAATAACTTGGAGTAGTGTGAGGCCACTGAGGAGTCAAAAAACCTAAAAAGATATTAAATATGGAAGAAGGAATAGCAATTATTAAAAAAAGTTTCATTTGAGTCCAAACCTGCTTCCAAAATGTATAAATAGGAGGCCAATTACATAACATGCACTTTAAATTGGCATTTGAGTACAAACAGGACCAACATGCAGAGGTTGCACTTGGAGAAAAGGATTTTAGGTCACAAAGGTAAATAACAGAAGATGATAAACAAAGTAAAGGGTCTGCGTAGTGTTTGCAGTCCTCATTGTTTTGTGAAACTTAAGCCATGCCGTATCCCATAATGTAGTGGGCTAACAATTCAGTGAATCCTTTTCCCAAACTAGCTCAGTTGTTGACTTCGGGGATCAACCTTTACAACGCAACTTTTAGCACGCAGTGCTATTACCACGCAGACTTTAAAACGAAAACCATTACAACGCATTACACTGGGGGGCGCTCTTGGATAGGGAATAGTTTTAATTTACTATCCAACACCTTCCCTAGTGTCCACGGGGACTGGTGTTGGAATAGTAAATTAAAATATTCACTATCCAGCACCCCCCAGTGTAATGCGTTGTTTGGAATGCGTTTTAAAAGTTGCGTTGTTACAGCATACGTGGTAAAAGCATGCGTTGTAACAACGTACATCCGTTGACTTCTCTATATCCGAGGTCAATTGTAATGCTTTATAAATAGTAGAGGCTGATGGATTATAATATAATGATGGAAAAAGTAATGTTGATATGGAGGGAAGGCATGGTATAGATGGTACTGTGGAAATATATTGATTAAGAGAGGTAAATAAACATTCATATTGTGTTCTGAAGGTAGATTGCAAATTTATTTGAAGTCAGAGAAGGACAAAAGTTGACCATCAATAAGAAGTTACGATGTTTAACACAAACCCTTGGCTTACCAAGGCTTCCAGTATATAGAACGGTTCTTAATTCGTATTGACGTATACCAAATGGGTTGTGGCTGATAGATAGCAATCAAGGAGTAAGTTGGAAATGTAAAAGGGATATGAGCAGTTTACAGGAGTATGAAATAATTGGACAGTATGACTGGGAAATATTTGTTGTGAAGGTCAGAATTTCCTTAAAATTAAAAGGGGTGACAAGAGATTTTTCGAATTGTAGCCGCAAGGGAGGGTTGAAGGGGAGGTTAGAGGAGAGCCATCGGGTCGCTTGTTTCAATAGATATATATTCCCATGGAGTGCAAAGCAACAAAAACATACACTGGATACAGGACAATAACGAGAAAAGCTAGAAAATGTGGGCCACGGGACTAAAATTTACAAGAAAACCATGCAATCATTACCAAGGGGCAGACCCAAAGCCCACTCTAATTAGTAAACTTGAAGTATTGATTTCAGTTCTGTCTGTGACAGACATCTAAGGATGTCTTCAGTGAGACAGCAAAGTAAATGTTCGCAAAGGGTCATACCAAATCCAGCTGTCCTTGAACACCATTGTCATAAAACTGAATCCATACACACACTAATGAGCCTTTGTACCCTTGACTCTCTGGTCTCCAATTTACAGAGATCGGCCTGTCAGAAGCTCCATTGGGAGCACACCAAAACTCTACCAATTAACTGCCTCACGCCAGAAATCAGTCAAAGAGGGGAAGGTCCCACCCACCCCCGCTTTAGGACAAAGGGTGGGGAGAAAATGCATTCTTACCTGTTCGAACTCACCCAAAGTGTGTCTCTCAGGGACCTAATCGGCATTTTGGGGATTCCGAGGCCTAATGGGCCCCTCAAATTATTGCAACATCGAAAAATACAGAACAAACTTTATGGAACAAAGGAATAAAAGTTGGAACACCAATTACACATAGTTGTCGGGGACTTACACTCTCATGATGGGGATTAAATTATTAACAAAGGCACACAGAGGGCAGTGCAGGGATGCTGGAAGTTGGGGCTCCAGAGGCATTGCAGCACCCCAAAATAATCTTATAGGAGTTCAGAAAGATAATGAGCAATTAGGAGGCTTTTAGGATTTGCTTGCATTCAAAGACAGAGGTAAAATGTAAGACATGGTCTTCTGGCAAATTGCAATGTATTCTTTGACATGGAGATTGGAGATTGCTTTCCCTTTCTCTGATTTTAAAGTGAGGGAATTGTGTAACATGAACAAAGTAACAATCTTGTTTGGGTACAGGGAGTGTGAAAGGAAGGGCGGTAAAATATCAAATAGTTTCCAACACAAAACATAATTCTAATACTTCCTAAAGAACTATACAAGTATTTTGAAATAGATCATCAGGAATTGAAGTAAAAGTGCAACACCTTTTTTTGTAATTCCTAGGTGTTATTGAAACATCGTTTTTCACACTTCCAGACACTTGTGTGACGCACTAGGGATCAATATGCACTGAACTCCATTTTCACTCGTTATTGTTTGTGAGAGGCAGAGGTTTAACAGTAAAACTCTACACTTGATGCAAATTTAATAGCCATTTCATGAGGCCATTTCAATGAAAAATGTCCTCTCTGTCAATGGCAGTACCTTGAGACACCAAACTTTGGTCATGTATTTGGAAAAATGTGTTGTAAAATGCCGCACTAGATACATACTACCACTCTGCTGCTGAATGGGCGTGGCTCATTCGCTACACCTGTCCTTTGTGTGCCAGTATTTTCACAATCCCTATGACGTCTGTGACATAACATTGATGGCAACACACCCACAATCTGAAAATTGTTTCATTATCTTTGGTGCAGTGAGGTAAACTGTTCACAGAATATTTCCACAGCCTGAATAATGCATGCTGAGCCATTTCTTTTATCACTCCTAGAGCAATGTGGTTAAAGAAAGATTAATGCTCTTTGTATGTGCAGCCTTAGGTGAAGAAGAGAAACAAAATAATACTAAATTAGCTATTTATTTTATTTGGGCCTGTTTTTTGGAATCTCATTCAATATGGCGCCTAATTTTGTTAGCATAAGCTCCAAATCCACGAGTCTGTAGGTACCCATAGTGAGTTACTAGAGCAGAATACAGGTACTTGTTGAAGGGTAACAGCTAATCGAATTTTGCTGCAGGGATAGATGTGTAAGCAATGGTTCCCATATGTCAATCCTACTTGGGTTTGTTAATGCAGTGACTTCAGAATGTGTATATGCAACCAGCATGCATCATTTTGTGGTACGATTGCTCAGTGGCTGAATGCAATGACTGTATCCTTCTGCCTGACCCCTCCAGATCACAGCCTTCAATCTGAATGTCATAGGGCCCGATTCACAGAACTAACTTAAGACAAAATCCTAAACTTACTACTTTTGGTATTCACAGAAGTTAAGATTTTGTCTTAAGTTTGTCTTAAGACAGACTTAAGACAAAATCCTAACTTAAGTCTGTCTTAAGTCTGTCTTAAGACAAACTTAAGACAAAATCCTACCTTCTGTGAATACCAAAAGTAGTAAGTTTAGGATTTTGTCTCAAATTAGTTCTGTGAATCGGGCCCATAGTTCGGTGAGTTAATTGGAATGTGTGTAACCTGCTAATGACAGATTACAAACTTACAGAGCCAATTAAGGACTTTACCTTCCTAAAATTCATCGTATGCATCAACTTAATATAGGAAATATTCGCATTTCATAAAAAAAAAAGATAAACCACAATTCACTATTTAATGTGTGATTATTGTACATATTTATGTTATTATATATGGACGACATGTCTTGTGCTGGCTGCAGAGATCTGAGTGTAAAACTGCAGCTTAAGGGTTACAGTAAGAGCAGGGTTGACTCTACGATTTTGATAGGTCCCAAGCCAGACCAATGACTGTGGAGTGGACAGAGAAAGTTTATATCTGCATAGCCTTCATGCTTCCCTTTCTGAATGAAAATAATCGCTCTAACTCTCTTTTTCTATCTTTTCAGGACTCTGTCCCTTTTTTTCGCCAATTCTCCTTTTATCTCTTTCTTGCCCCCCTTCTCTGTCTCTCTCATAAAAACATGTACACACTCACATTAACAAGCACACAGAAGCACAGAGACCCACAGATGCACATGCATACAGACAGGCAAACAGGACCCAGTCTCTCTCTCTCTCGCTCACACACACACACACACACACAAAATAAACGAACGCACAGAGACAGGTGAGCGAATAGAGAAAAGAGTGTGGGCGGTGAGGTGGGTGAGAAGAGCATGGAACCCGAGGGGGCTAGTGGACATGTTCTTAACAGCCTTCAGAGCTCAGGCCCTGGAGGCTTAACCAATCACAATTTCCATCCATGACAATACTATTTCAAGAGACCTATCTAACCGTAAATTGCCAATGTTCTTAACATGAATCTGCTTTTGCCCAAATCCATGCAAAATGAATACTGCACTCAGAGTGAGATTGGCATTATAAGTAAAGTATTTAGAATATGTGAGTCCGATTCGAATGTGAAGTAGCTCTGCTCCTGCAGGGCTACTTCATATACTGTCACATTTTTTGTGATGTGGCACTAACAAGTTAAATTAGGAATTAAATCATGTTTTTAGATTCCTTCTGAACAGCGGATGGTCCTCGATTTCTGTGATATGACATGGCAGAGTATTCCACACATTGGCTGTAGCCTAAGAAAAAGTTCTACAGCTCCATCTAGTGTGGTGGATCCTGGGCACTCCCGCTCACCTAATATTGTCTGAGCGCAGCACTCTTCTAGCCATTGAAACTTCGGTCTAAGAAAACGAGAAACAACATTATGCAGTACCTTATGTGCAATGCATAAGACTTTGAATATCATTCTTTTCTTAACAGGAAGCAAGTTCAAGTTCCTCAGGCCCTGCGATACAGACTGATGTTTAGAGATGCCCAAAATAAGCCACAAAAGAATGGGGCACCCTGTAATCCTTAAAACCTGGGAAATAAAGCCATGGAGAACAAGTCTTCTACCAGAATAGAAATTCAAATCAAACCTACTTATACAGTCATGGATTTTACACTGAACGAATGAATGACTCAAACGAATAATCTCAACAGAAATGTATCCAACAACAGTGCAGATGTTTCAATTTTGTATTTTGAATCATTCTTGTAAGAGACTGATCATCCTGTTTTGCAGGTGTTCCAAGTGACAGCACAGTGAAAAGTGAAAATCAATAAGCCATTACAAATTATATGACAACAGTACACAAGGGAATACATATTTTCAATTGTACAGTTAGCCCAACGCCTGGATTTCCAAATTGAAACAATTACAAACACAATGTTGAGAACATTAGAGTTTGAGTATCCAGCAATTAATGAAAATGGTGCGCGCAAGTGAAATTGATGTTTCGACCTCTAAATGAACAAATCCACTGGGGTCTTCTTCGTGACAAACATATGGTAGTCACCTATAAGGAAAGGTATACAAAGGGTCAGTGTTTTCTCAGTAGATCAATTAAGTGAGCAAGAGATGGATAACAAATAGATATCTTACCTAAACTGACAAATCAGGGGCAAGTTTCAATGCAAGATAAACTCACTAACATTCCTTTCTGTGGGAATGAAGGGAAATCCATGTAGTTAGATGCAGGGAACCATTCCCCACTAGAAAAAAAATGCAAGGAGAAAAACACAGAAATCATGCACACAAGTGGAAGTGCGCATGTGGACACGCTGTGAGTAGCGCCATGACTGGGCAATGCCGTGCTGCTGTGTCCATAGTCCATCCTGAAACCCCTGACATATAATGCTGCTATGTCCATAGTGGTGCAATAAAGCATACAACACATGGATATACACAGCACTAACCAATCTGTGTGAAAATGCGTAGTATGTGCATATTGCAGGCACGAGGCACATGCAGAGAAAAGCATATTGCAATTAGAGGGTGCTCAAGATGGATGTTCTAACCTGATCCAAATGTGGGAGGGGATGTCAATGGAAAGAGAAAACAATATAAGGTGACGTCTCTGGACTAGCAAGTGAACAGACACAGAGCACAAAACAAGGAACTCAACCAGAACATAGGTCAATTGCTAAAGCCACAGTAAAAGCCAAAACTAGCAATAGCAAGTGAAATTGGGATGCAATATAGGGTACTGGGTATAAGTACCCAGAGGAAGGAAAACTAAAGGTGGTGTAACCCCTTGCCAATCAAACTATGCTATGTGGGTACAGGGTACCCTGATCAGAGTACCCGTGTGGCAAACACGCGACCTCAATCACATGTCCAAGCAGAGCAACAACTACATTTATACCTAAAAGTGACATATTGCCACTGGAGTGCTATCCCATCCTAAAGTGGCAAGGGTCCCCCAGGGGCAAGACAGTGTCTTCGCAAAAAACTAGGAACCAACGCATCCCATTCATGTATCAAACAGCCAACATCAACTAACCTCTGCCCACCATTACGTCCTCCATGCCTGGAGGTCTCCTTATCCCTAGCAAAATATCTGTGACAGAAAAACGTGTATCGTCTGTGTTCAATCCAAAATACTTGAGAGAATCGGAACCAGCTGCCGGGAACAAAGCCGGTTCGTGATGCCACATGATCACTGCATCAGAACTTTGCAAAACGTTCAAGCACTAGAGCGGCATCCAGTCTGCCGCATATGGCAAGCAGCAAGGGAAAGACATTATGCACGATCTGCACATGTGTGCACATGTGGTGTTGGCCGAGCCATGGAGGGAATAGATGACCGTTAGTAACCGCAATGATTTGTTGGGCCGCTGAAAATGAAACAAGTGTGTGTAGAAACACATAAAGATACATGCAGCAAGTGCACCCATGTTTATAGGACCTAAAACAACCTTGAGTGGACATATAGAGTCACAGAGCATATTTAAAAACGGAATAATGGATGCATAGTCATGTGTAAGAACCTGGGGGACACAACGGGGGGGCAGGGCACAGCCTATAGTATAGGTCATCGGAAGGTTTACATTAAAGTCCTATGAGATAGGTAGAGGACAGAAAACTAGAGGTTGTTTGGAAGTCTTGACATAGGACCCTGGTGTCCGCGAGCCAGTAATGTAAGCTGAAACCATTCATCTTTGCTGTTGAGACTGTTCTGCATTGATCCAACTTTCTGGATCCAATGACATTCCAATTCAAGTAGTTTGGTGTTGTGGTCCCCACCTCTGGAGTCAGGCCGCATGACTTTGATCACTTGCCATCGGATTTAGTTGGCCATGTGTCCAAGTTCTATGTAGTGTCCCACCAACGGTGCTCCAAGTGTCTTGCAATTGATCCGACTCTTGTGCTGTAAGATACACAACTCCACTTTCTGAGTAGTCGGTCCTGTATAAATCATCTGACAGGGGCATCATGTCGCATACACAACAATTGGAGAACGCCTTTAGGGTATGTGATAGATTGCCATAAACAAATAATTCTGGTATCATTGCACATTTGACAAGCTGCACATTCCCACATTTGAAATGACCCCGGATAGGTGGAAGACCCCACTGGGAATGAATGGTGGGAGCTGCTTTGCTTGGGAATGCTGCTCTGATGAGTCTGTCCTTCACATTGGGGCCACTTTTGAAAGAGCAGAGGGGTGTAACTTTGTGGTGGATATTGTCACCTGTCAGATGCCAATGTCTGAAAATTATTTTACATTAGACGTTACTGTTGGCATTGTAGGTAATGACAATGAACAAAGTAGCTTCCCTATCTGTATGTACTTTAGTAGTAAGTAAGTTCTCCCTGTGTGCATGCCATGCTCTTTTTTAGGATCTTCTGAGTAACCCTGTGGGGTAACCCCTCTAGTTAAACCGAGAAATGAGTCAGATTCTCTAAAGAAATCATCTTTCTTGTAGCAATTCATACCGATCCTGAGGGACTTCCCATACAGAAGGTTATCCTACAGACCTCTTGGGTGGTGACTAGAGTAAATTAGGAGGGAGTTCCTTTCAGTAGGTTCCAAAACAGGAAAGTATAGAGTAGCCCCTTCTTGTAATTATCGTGAGATCCAGAAAGGTGATGTGTGACTTTCTATGTTCTGTCAGTGGAGAGAGAGTTGATTCATTGGCAAAAATCCCAGAGTTCCAAAACGGTGCCTTCCCATATAAGGAACACATCATCAATTCAATGTAATGGTACTATTAGATAATGTTGGACTTAAAGGGAGTGTTAATGAAAAGGTGCGTATCTTCATGTTCCTCCATGTAGAGGTTTGCCAGATCTGGGGTAAAGCCTGCTCCCATAGCCACACCTTTCTGCTGGTAGCAATAAGTGTTGAGAAATTGAAAATAGTTATTCTCCAAGGCAAATTCAGTAAGGTTAACCAGCAATGAACTTGGTATCCAGTGTGATTGTCCCCTGGTATGTAGGGTTTCTTGTATCACCCTCAAGGCTTCTTTTTTGGGGATGTTTGTGTATAGTGCCTGGATGTCCATGGTCACTAGAACTTGAGTGGAGCTGTCAAAAGAAGTGTGGCTCACTGGTTAGAGCAGGCAGACCCTGAAGCAGAGGTCAGACCCGGGACCAGGGTTCAATTCCCGACGCGGCAGGGTCTTGAGCTCAAATGTCCATGGACTCGATAATTCTCGCTTCGGTGCCTGACCTAATGGGTTCACACTCTGCAACTCTGGGCATTAAGCTTGCTTAATCTCCACAACGGCCCCCCGCGGCGGGATCCCTGGCTTTCACCTTGGGGATGCCCTGTAGGGGCTATCTCACAGGGAAAAGCCAGGACGGGTTCCCAAGGCAAGCGCGGAGATACCCCTTTGGGGGTCGATTCAGGCGCTATATAAGAAACATAATAATAATAATAATAAAAGGATTATCTTCTATCTGTTTAATGAAGTCCATGTTGTCTCTCACAAAAGAGCATGTGAGTAGTACAAATGGCGTCATGAAGATGTCCGCAAACTTGCAAATGTGTTTGAGCAGTTGCATTTTGGACCACATGATTTTTTTGAGAAAGAAAGCTTGATTGATGTTGAGGTAAAGGGCATTGTAACATTCCAACTGAGAAGACACCAGTGCGATGATGACTGCTTTGTGTAGGTCCATAGGGATAACGGAAAAACTTTTTTCAAAGATCTAATCAAATAAAAACAAAAGGAAGCCGTACGGCTCACTTGTTTGCCAAAAGAAAGCTTTTCTTCAAAAATTACCCCAAGATTTTTAGCCGCAGTAACAGGGGAAGAAAGTGGGCCAAGTGTCTCTGACTACTAGATCAAAGTCTAGATAGAATCATGGCAGCCAAAAGCAAGGACCTCAGTTTTATCTGCGGTAAGTTTATAGCAGTTGTCCTTCATCCATTTGCTAACCTCCAGCACGCTACTCCTAAAATGCATAGCTAATGAGAGAACGTCATCGGTAATAGTGACAATAATCTGGGTGTCGTCACATATGACAATTCCCGGAAACTAGAAGACCAAATCGATTTTGCTAAGATAGAAACATACAAGTTAAACAGAGTAAGACTCAAAGATGAGCCTTGGGGTACTCTGCAGTTAAACAGAAGGATTTTGAGACAAACTTAGACCTAACAGTCTAAGACCTATCTACCAGAAATAAGTACTGCAGCCTGCCCACCATCAACCACTGATCCCACACTGTTTACCAAGGCTACCAAAGCTGATTCCAACTTGTGCCCACTTCTGAAATCTGACTGGGACAGGCTCAGTCAGAAACTCGTGCATATCAATAAAGGCCGTAAGTTGCTGATTAGCATGTTTTTTCAATATGTTTGCTGGACTTGGCAGTAATGATATGGGAAGATCGTTTTTGAATTTTTAGGATCAAGATTAGGCTTCTTCAATAACAGAATAACTGTTGCTTCTTTCCATGATCTAGGAAAGCAATCTGCCTCATCTATAGAATTATTCATCAAAGTAAGATGACCCAGACTTAATTCAGAGAAGAAGCTTCTTAACTTGTGCCATCAACACATAGGAGAAATAAGAAAGAGTAGTGGTAGTAGAGGAAGGACCACCACAAGACACAGAGACCGGATGACCCTGATCAAAGGGGTTGAAAAACTTAGTTTGAAAGAAAGCCGCCATGATGTCACAGAGGAAAAGTAAGATATCTGAATTAACTGGATTGATGGGGTAGGAAAGTGGATTTACAATCTTAAAAATCTCCTTCAAGGAGTTATGGGTGGTCTTAATTTTAGAAGAAAAATATTCTGATATTGCCTCAACAATAGCACAAATATACTCTTGCCTTAAAGACCTAGTCTTCATTTTCTCTTGCTGGTTGTATGTCAAGCGCCATTTGAGTTTCTGCTTACTGCATTGTTTCTGCTAAATCTTGAGTTTGTTGCAGAACCAGAGAACGGAAATTTATATCTGTGAGACCCTATAGTTTGAAGTGGAGCTAAAGCATTCAAAACAGAGCATAACTGTTCAGAAAATCCTGTCGTAGTTAAGTCAGCATCTTAATAAAATGTTGATGAGCCCCAATTAACTCCTTAAGATTTTCACTTGAAATCTTTTCCAGTTCCGACTCTTAGTAGCTGCACTAGATATCCCATGATGGTGAAGAGATTAAATAACTGTAATAATGAAGTCAACAACCTAGGGATCTGACGGGCTTAGCATGAGGATTTCCCTAACCTGAATCCAAGAATTATTGGCAAAGATCCCAACAAGTGTATGATTAGCAGAATGGGTTATAGACCAAGCGTCCCAGCATGAGGATACTTCCAAATGAAAATTGAAGTTCGCAGGAAATCGTGAACTTAGTTTCCTACCAAAAGGTTAAAATATTTGACCACAAAAGGATGAAAGCTTGCTTTGGGCACCCCTGAGGTCAGCAAATGAGCAAGCAATCCTCCCAAAAAAGAGAACGTGTCATGAATGTTTGGTTTAACGAAACAATCTCACTCAAAGAAAGAGAGATAAGAGGTACAACCACACTGCGCATATTATGGCAAAGCAAGCACGTATCCTATTCAGGCTGTTCTCTCTGACAATTGAATATCGTGTAGGGACCACCTCCGCGAGGTCAGGCCTTGAGTGATCACAAACGCAAGTTTATGTGACAAATACAGTTTTGCTTATGCGACTGGATGGAGTCCATGACTTCGATTCTATTTCTAACCAGAAAACATACGTTAATTATACAACAGACCAAATAGTGATCTGTGATCCCAGCTCTCTTTTAGCTTTTAGCCTAGAGATCTGAATGTCCACAGAACTTGAAAGGCTAGTACAACATGATGCCTTCACTGTCAAGTGAAAGTCTTACTTAGATCAGGCACCGGGGTCCAAGCACTCAGTTTTGTGGAAGAGCACTCGCAATTCTCACCTGTGTTGCAGAGATTAATCAATTGGGCCCGGGAAGTAGACCAGGTGAAAGGCTGAATCTGAATTAAAACAGCCAGGGGTTCTGGCGCTGGGTGCAGTCTGGGAAGGACAAGCACAGACTGGCTTGACTTTGGTGCACATTCAGCTAAAAAAGCAGCCCCATCTGCTTCAAATAGGCTGCCCTAAGAAGGGGACGTGACTAGGCTGTAACATGGAGCATCTACCAATCAAACAGCAAGGTGGAGAAATGAAAATTAACCTGGAGTCCAGAAACTCCAAATTAGGGACCAATTCCGATGGTGGACGGACCGGAGTCCATCCGATATCGGTTTGGAACTGGAAATGAACAACCTCCTGACGTCGGTTCCAGCCCAGGAAGTGTTCGGACGCAATCCTATACTTCACAATGGGAGCATGTATTCCAAACAGAATGCATGCGCTGATTACAAAGAGCAGAGGTGCAGTTCATCCCTGCACCCCGTGGCAGGCACCTCCATGTGCTTGCCACCAGGTGCAGGGATCAACAGGGGGGGCACCATAGGTGTCCTCTAGGCTGCCATTCGGCAGCCTTGCACCCATGGGAGCCCTGCTGGGGGGCCCCAAAGACAGATTCCTAATGCCTTTCCGCATCAGAAAGGCCGGCACTGAAAGGCAGTGGGAATCTGCCATCGTAACCCCTTGGTTGGAAAGAGCAAGCCGAGGGATTACTTCATGGTTTCTAAATGGCGTACAGGCTCTCCAAGCCTATCGGAGGCCATTTGGAAAACTGATTCAGATTCCGTTCCGACCGACCGCATCGAAATGGGTCGGTCGGAAAGGAATTGTTGTAGCTGATTCTAGGACTCTAGTAAATATTCCCGATTTCATGCCCTTATGTGGTTATACGAAATAATACCCCTATATAGGCATAGAGAATCCTACCCATATTAAGACATAGTCAATGCAGTCCAAATATGGCAAGGCTACTCCCATAGACTCCTAGAAAGCACAATGCGTTCTTAAACAAACCAAGCCTCCAGCAGCCCGGGAATTCCCCCTGCTTCTGTATTGATTTGTCCTAAGAACTCTTGGAGTCCTGAAAGAACTGAGAGTTCTTAGTGACGTTTTATGTCCAACCTTACGTCAAACTCGGCACCTTCCAGGTATAAATATACCAGCATCTGCCTTAAGCAACACATGGTGGTTTGGAGCAGATCGGCTACCTACTTGCCCGACGCCCTGCTGATGCAAGTGCCGAAGGAAGCCGACCCTCCCATTGACGCACTGAGAGAGACGCTGTCTTTTCTCTTGCCGAGAAATCCAGCTCCAGTGTTTTCCGGTCACCCTTGCGGGTTGCTGGGAGATCGAGTCCTGAGAGAGAGATGCAAGACCTCCTTCATTCTATAACCAAGGTACGGAGCTGATTAGACCCACAGAGAATCCTTGATTCCGATTCTTGGCAAAAACTATAACTCATCTACTCCTTCCCTGTACTAGGCTTAGGTTAGGTACATCGGGGTAGGCGTATCTTAGAAACACCAGTTGAGTACGTTTAGTCATTATTTTATCGTTGTATGTATTTTATCCATTTTAAGTATCTTATGGCTTAGAAACCATATAAATGCTTTTACAGTATTATTTCATAATAATCATTTCACTGTACGCACTTTACTCTATGACAAGTATTGCAATTGTGGCAATTCACTTCTCTTGCATGAGAAAGTAGACTGCTCAATAAATAACCACTTTTATTGAAAACGCCCGTCTCTCTATTTCTCTGCACTTCTGGTGAAACTAAGCATGCATGCTTGACTGAGTGAAACAGCTATCTAATGTTTCCGCAACTCTGGAGATATACTCCTTATTCTGGGGGAGAAAAGTTTGTCATGTTTATGCGGTTGTCAGAAACTAATCCCTTCTTGTTTATTCAGGAAAGTTAATACCTTCCTGTTCACTCGAGAAAGTTTCTAGTGACCTCTGAGCTAGCTGGCATTCATAATTAAGTCTAACATATTCAATAGAGACCTAGTCGACCTCAGTCCTACGTCTTCACTATCGTTTATGTTATTCCAATGCGCAGAGCCTATTGGGAATATAGGAACTACACTACATGGCGCCCAACGTATGGTAAGGCGATAATTTAACGCTAGATACTAGAGTAACTCAGTTGTGCTTTTTACACAGACCCCTTTTTTCCGTAAGAACTCCAATAGACGTCTGGAGTGGGTAAAAGGTTAATATCCGTCAGAACTTAGTAGGAAAAGATTCCTAAGTAATAGTTTTTGGTTTAATCAACGTTGAAGGATACAGTGTTCCTAAATATTGTGCACCTCATCTTTGTTTCCTTAAAACTTGCTCTGAAAACTCTCAGTCAGCAAAATGACGGAGAGTGACGACAAAAGGGAGAGAGCTAGAATAGCAACTCAACTATTAGAGGAAGACACAAATCTTCAGCAAAACAACCCGGATGCAATAATCATCCCGGTAAATGTAAGGAAGAGTGTAACTATAAAACCTATAGAAAATGGTGTATCATCGAGAGGTGGTACAGTCATATTTGTGGTAGAGGCACATGAATGTCGGCAGACAGAGGTATTCTATTCTTGGATACATTTTCCAGCAGCAAATGCTGTAACACACAAGTTCCACTACTACAAAGCAGGGGAAACTCCAGCGGAATACGTTCCTTTTGAGGATGTTGAAATTCCACTAACTTACCAGGAGCATCAGCTCTGATTTAATGGCGCCCTAAAACATCAAAATCACATTACCAGGCTCGGTCCACTAGGTAGACCAGGAGCCACATGGCTGGTTCTATTCAGCTATACACCACATCCGGACATTGAAGAAATGTCAGACAGAGAACCTTTAGTTCACCTAAAACAATTAACAAAAGCATATAGGCAATTAGTTGAATTGATAATTGACGGTACAACCTGCGGCCAAAAATTAAAAGAAACAGATACACCAGGACAAGTTTTTGAACTTGCCAGAAGAATTGAAAAATCCTATGAAGAATTAGGTAGAGACAGTTTGGGTGGTAAACCACTAAAACCACAACTAACAGAAAATCCTGAATAGACTTTCATTAAAAATAACTTAATAACTCCTAAAAAGAAGTGGGAGGGTAATATGCAAACCACTTCCAGAGAAAAACAGTTTTAGACCAGAGGAAGGTCTTCCCAACGGAGAGATAGATCTCCAGAATGGGGGGTAGGTCTCCACAACGGGAGCCCTCTGAAAAAAGATATAACCTTAGGAATAGGGAAAATTTGAGAAAACCTGACAGATATCAAGATATTGATACACATCCCTCTCGATCTTTTCAGACTTCCTCACAGAAATCGGAAAGAAGAGGACGGTCAGAACATAAAGAAGAGCTTGTCAAGTCCAAAGACAAAGAACCTGCTCATCAAAGTAAAACATTACAGTTTCCCAAAAAGAAGGTAGTCAGTATTAAAGTAAAACATGCCGAGGATTCTGAGGACACAACTTAAGAACGGAGAATGGGCCTAGACAATGCTAGATAGCGCAGCAGAAGTGACCATAGCTCGCAAGATCCTGATGAATCTTCTGGAGACAGTGGACACGAGTGAATACATTCAAGTGGAAACTGCAGACACCAGATTCAGTGTGCCTCATAAATTATATGAAATAAAATTACGTATAGAGGGGGACAAAACTAGGAAAATAAGAGGTCTCTTCTGGGAGAAACTATCTAAAGGTTATGATATCCTTCTAGCAGAGAAGGACTGGCCACCAGAGTTTGTCAGGGAGTGCCCACATGGCGAAGAAATGATTATGTCTGCCTTCTCAAATCACATTCCAATTCATAAAAAATACACATATGCTAGAAAATGGGCAGTAGTCCAAGCTCCTGCATTATATAAAAATCATGTAGGATGGGATGAGGATTCTCCTCACCATAAAATCCAGTTAAAAAATCAACCTACTGTACGAAGGCAGTATCCTGTTAAGCAAGATGCTAAAAAACAAGTCAGGGAGATCTTAGATCAACTTGAGTACCAGGGGTGATTGAAACATGCACCTCACATATGAACAATCATTTGTTTCCTGTATCTTAACAAGACAATTCATATTGTCTAGTATTGGACTACAGACACTTAAACTCCTGTTGCAAAACATTTGCAGTACAACATTCACACAGTGCAGCACTGATGAATAACATTGTGCGCAAAAAATATAAAACGACATTAGATATTTCAAATGGTTTCTTCTGTCAAAACATAGCACCAGAAAGCAGGTATTTGTCTGCTTTCTCCAGTATGGGGGCCCAAAAGCAATTTTGTCATCTCCCACAGGGATTCAAGAACAGCCCAGGATTATTTTCAGCCAGAGTAACAGAGTTACTACAAATGTATGATGATGAGGCATTATCCTATGTCGACGATATCTATCTAACAGACAATGACCTGGAGACACACTTGAAAAGAGTGAACACCATAATACTTGGGTTTGCATCTGAAGGGTACAAATTTAACTTTAATAAGTCACGAATTGCCCACCTCACTGTCCTATTTTTAGGATATGAGTTATCAAGTGAAGGCAAAAGCCTAGCAGACAACTTCTTAGAGAAGTGTGCAGTACTCTAAGCCCCAAAAACGCTGAAAAACTTACAATCAATTCTAGGTTTCCTGAATTTCGGAAGAACCTACATTCAAAATTATGCAGAGAGGAACTAATAAAACCTGATTTCAAATCAACTAATTGGACTCAGAAACACACAGAAATGTTAAGATCATTACAAACAGACATGTTAACTAAAACAAAACTGCAAACACGCGGGAACGAACGCAACCTTGTAATCCGAGTCATCCCAGGAAGATGCTGATTTACATACCTGACCTCTAATGAGGGAGAAACGGTACCAATAGCTTACAAATCACACTTGTACACACAAGCTGAAATGAAATTCAGTTCCACTGAAAAAATTCTAACTGCGGTACAAACTGCTGTAGCAAAAGAAAGAGCCCTGGCGGAAGGTAAACGCATAATAATCGTTAAACCAATACCTGCACTAGAAGCAGTAACAAGAGCAAGCATTCCGAATGCTAAAGCATTACATCCGAGATGGATACAATTGGTTAATTCTCTTGTTGCATCAGACGTAGTTTACGAATTTGATCCTAACTTGAAAACACAAGAATTCCTCCAATACGAATATGAATGTCCTCTGCAAGCAGAAATTCTACCTCTGGAACAATACACCTGTGTACTCTACACAGACAGATTTGCACAACACTACGTTGTGGATAAAAAAGCTTATAATGCAGCATGCGCGATTGTAAGAGGTCGCTGGCGCATAGGTAAATTTAGACCGTTAATCACTAAAACTGAATCGCTCAGAAACTGTACAGCTCAGCGAGCTGAACTACGTGCTTTTAAGATGGCGCTTGAAAATGCAGATCACGAATTCCCCACACTAATAGTGTGCGATTCACATTACTGCGTCAAATCTTACAATAATTACATGCAGACCTGGATTGAAAATGGTTACAAAGATGAAAGAGGTTGCACAATAAAGCATAAAAAGCTTTGGGAACAAGTAGTTCTTTTTCAGAAAGAACTACAAAAAACTCACGTGATACATACGCAGAGTCTTCAACGTGATGGCGTTCACGTTGCAGGGAATTCATTCGCTAATAAAGCCACAGCGGCAGCTGTTCAACCGGCTTCCGTGGCTTCATAAAAGTGTTCTAAAAAACAAATAGATGGTGAAACGCTACTTGCAGTAAAAGCCTCTATGGAAGGCAATTATGCGGCGTTACCTCTGAATTATCCACTCGGAAATACTTACATAATTGATGCGCACTCCGTTCCTTTTGCTCAAATCCCTGGAGTGGGGATAGAGTAATTACAAACACAAACCGGAGCGTCTTCTTGATACAAGAAGCACACATGGGAATGGGTCTGAGGCACCAAGAGATCCTGAAATCTCTAATAGAATTGCAATTGAGATACTGGTGGCCGGGAATGAGCGTGCAAGTTTATAACTTTGCAATGGATTGTCAGGACTGCAATAGAGATCGCAGTCATGAACCGGACCAGATATCAGACTCTAGCACAGTAAGACCAGCCCACACTCCTCTATTAGACAGCATTAGACTATCTACATGCAGGCGTCCGACCGGACAAATGCGATCCCATAAATATTAAGACGAGATTCATTTGGATGTGGCCCCAGCGCTCGGCTGACGCCAGAACTGTTATAAAAGATTTGCGAGTCTTTATCGGCACATACGCAATTGGCATGCTACATTCTGACCAGGGTCCTGCGTTTAGCTCTCGAGCTTACAAAGAGGCCATGACCAGCTTGAGCATTGCATTGCGGTACTCTAGTCCATTCCATCCTGAGGGAAATGCGGTAGTGGAGAGAACAAACCGTGACATAAAGCAATCTATAACAGCGAAGTTATTAGGTTCGGGTGATGGGTGGGTCAAACATCTAATAAGTGCCCAACGTAGTCTTAATAATCTGCCAAGAAATTCTCTGAGTGGAATCACTCTGTATGAACTTTTGTTTGGTACAAGAATGATAATCGAAGATCTTGATTGTCAAACTTCAGTGGTGGAACAAAAAGCGTTTGATATCAAAGATCGTTTGGCTGTTTTAATGGACTTGAATGAAATGAGAAGAAGTCTAAGTAACACAAAGCTAAAGCCAACAGCCACGGAAGAAAAACCACCTGCACCAGCAAGACCTGTCTGGATTCTAAAGATTGGGGATCTGGTCAGAGAAAAGATTGCGGTAAAGAAGGAATTTGGGCCTTCTTACAGAAAAGCAGTACCTGTCTTAGCTATCAGCGGAACAAGATCAGTCGTACTACCGCCCCTTGCTGGTAAATGGGAAAACAGAGTTGTATCAATCGACCTGGTAAAACCACAACCATGTGGCCAATAATAAGTAGTAGGCCCAGTGGACTCCCAAGAAGTAGCAGAAGACCAAACCTTGCTACAATCCAAGAGGTTCAAACTGAGAGACTAATCACATTTGATAAACCTGCTGTGAATAAAAAAGGAGTATGCAATAAAGCCATGGAACTTGTGCCTCTTGAAACCCAAATTGCAACAGTTCGTCAAGAAACGCCTGTCTACAATGATGTAGCCTCGGACAATGCTAATATCAAAAAGGAAGAAAAAACTACAAAGATTAATAACAATCCGGATGCCATCCAAAATATTGACAGAACTGCATCTGGCTACTTCAATAATTTCGATGACTTTTCTGATGATCCAAGTGAACATGAAGACAAGCCAGCAAACAAAACTTTCAAAGACAAAATTACAGAACTCTTTCATCAACTTGGGGAAACATATCTGATCTCACCGTGGATTGAATTGTGGATTGTGTTGGGTGTACTTTTCCTCCTGCTCTGGCTCATTTTAATTCTAAGCTTGGGAAGAATGATTAATGGAAAATATAGTACAATGGACACAGCAAGTCAGAACATCAACTTGGTTCTAAAACCTCACATATCATCTCACATTGAAAAAAGAGAACTATCATCAGTGAACATTAAGCATGGGCGAATTTTGCAAATTCGCGATCCGCGAATTTGCGGATTTGCGAATTCGCGATCTGCAAAATTTGCGAATTTGTGCAAATTTGTGCGGATTTTTGTTTTTTTGCGTGTTCACAGGGTTTTTTTGTGTTCGTGGGGTTTTTTGCGTGTTCGCGGGGCTTTTTGCATCTTCGCGAGCCGCTTGCAGCGAAGTTACCCATGCAGTTGTTTATGGGAGAGGGAGAGAGAGATAGATAGATAGATAGATAGATAGATAGATAGATAGAAAGAGAGAGAAAGAGAGGGAAAGAGAGAGGGAGAGAGAGAACGAGAGAACGAGAGAAAGAAAGAGAGGCCGGATCTCTGAAGGGCCAGATTCCTGAGTAGCCCCTACAGAACATACAGCTTTTTATTTTTAGCAAAATGCATATGAAAATTGTGCTGTAAAGGTCTCTTTTAGTTTAACCCCTCCTGACAACTCAAAATGGGCGTATTTGCCATCCTCTCCCTTCTTCCTGTTTTTTATATCTGTAAGTGCTTCCTGATGAGGTTTAATTCCTTGGACAGGTGCCTCGTTGCCTACTTGTAACTATTCTCTAACCCTGCTTCAAGGGTCAGAGCAGGGTCAGAGAATAGTTGCAAGTAGGCAACTAGGCGCCAGGAAGCAATTAGCAGCAGGTGTCCAAGTTGAAGTTAATTTGTTTGTAACCTTTTTGTAAAAGGTTACAAAGAAATTAGGTTCAACTTTTGCACCTGCTGCTGTAACCCTTGCTTGTCTGAAAATTCGTTCCAGCTGATTCACGGATTTTACAGCGATTTCGCGGATCGCGAAATCGCGGAATATCCGCAAATTCGCCCGCGAAACGGATTTTACGCCCACCCTTAGTGAACATCACAGCCATTTCTATACCTTGTGGTGTAGCATGGGACACTAATGATTACGACATCTATGGCCCGGTTGAACTCTTGAAATATCCACATCAGTTCAAGATTACTTAAAGTGACTTTGTATCACCTAGTACTTTCTCTGATGATTGGGACTTTGAAAATATTAACAATATGATGTCAGCTTTAGAAATGTCAGCTAAATATACAGAACATGATTATTTACAAGGTTCATCAAATTATGAAGAAATGGATTGCTATAATAATTATGGGCATCATTATTTGCATAAATCAGCAAATCCTAGAAATGTTTTAATGTATAATCAATGGGAACATTGTCCAACTCCGCCAAAAGGCAGCTCAAAATCCTTTTATGAAAAATTCCCATACTTTTCAGGATTTAATATCACTGATCCAGAAACGTTTTATTTTAAAATTATGAATAAGACAGGAATGAAAAACATGTTGACAAATACTAAACTGATTTATTCTGAAATATTTTATGAAAAAATGTCTACGTTTGGTTTTGAATTTTGGAAAAATAACATTGAGACAAAAATAGTTTGGGGTACAAAAGAATGGCAGGTACAAGGTTTAGAATCCTTATTCAGAGCCTGCATGATCCCAGAACAAATAATGTTCCTGAATGACACCATTCAACAAATGACCTGTCTTGGCCTAGCCAGGATAAAAGACTTAAACAAACCGTCTATACCAAAACCCATACCTGATAGTAATAGCACTACAGAAGTGGAGATAGACGTATCCCATATTTTAAAACAAAACAGAACACTTCCTAATTGGAACAAATGGTTGATCTGGCCCACAGACACTAATAACTGTCAAAATAGATTCCTTAACAAAGTACAGGGGTTCAAACAGAATAGGCCAGACCCAAGATATTCCCAGAGACAACATCCAGGGATAATTACAACATATAGTGTAGGAAAACTATGCCTCGAATGGCTACAGAAATCCACACTACCTGAAATTAAGCAACACTTGACTTTACTTAAAGAAGGTGCTGACTTGCGAGATTTCTTACTGGGACCTCGCAAACAGCATCAAAAACGTTTCATATACGTCGGTATATATGCAGCTTACAATGAAGCTTGGAAAGTAACGCAAATTGAAACTGCAGAAAAAATATGATAAATTGATCGTATTAATTTGGAAAAATCACTGTCTGTAGTGGACAATGGGTTAACGACTCTGTCCTCCAGAATGTAGTCACTGGACAGCATTGTATCATCTGCTATTGATATAATAGAATAGGATATGCTTATGTTACAATATGGCCAGTCCCAATTACTTTCTATTGTACAGTTAGGCTGGACGTTACAAAATCTGCGTTCAGGCTACGTGCCATGGCGTCTGATAAACACAACGTCATTATTTTCTATATATAACCTTACTGATAAACAAATCTCTTTGGCACAAAAAGGGGCAGACTATACGGTGCTGAGCATTGAAAAACTAGAAAGATTACCATTGACAGTCTCCGAAAGACCTGTCAATGAATGGATAATACATGGCACCATTACACTTCCGATAATGACTTTTCAGTTTCAATATTGCCAAAAATATATACCAGCAGGCCTGTATTAAAGTTTGGGTAAAGGGTACATCAAGTCAACCTGGAATCTACCTTACACACATAGATGTTGGAGTGGGGGCAAGAAAGAGGTATTCCTTAGTGGTAACAACTGTAAAAATTCACTAAGCGGTACACTTCTGTGTCAAGGAATTAACTTACACTGAGCCTGCGAAGGTTCATCAAATAACCTTTCATGCCACCTGCACGGCACCCCTGCTACACAGATAGAACCTTTTTTCAGACAGCTTTCCAACGGCAGCTACGTTCTAATAAGTGACTACAGTTGTTGTGGCATGGTGCCAGGAACGGCATATCTCGTGAGCGTTACTTCCAGGGTCACTTGTTGTATGCAAGTATTATATCCAAACAACAAGCTAGACATGGAGGCAGCAATATGGCCTTCTTTGAATATCTCATCTAGAATCTGACCAGCCGATAATGATGGGGGCTGGAGGGCTCCCATCGATGGTTGGAGCCATTCCAGCCCACATCCTAATCAGGCCCTTGGATTCAAAGGCATAATGATATTACTCAGGGAATATTCATATTAAATTTTTACAAATATTGTGTACTGCGCCCTCTTTGCACTTTTACTAATAGGGACTTTGACATTTTCTACTTTTTGTCTCGATTCGAAAGCACTTTGTAGGCATCTTGTGAGAAGCATATAATTGCCACGCAGATGCAGGTTTGATAATAAGTAGAAACTATCATGTGTAGGGCTATTTCTGACCTGAGTTTTCTTCTGTAGTTATAAATTCGGATTTCAATGGTTGAAACTTAGTCCCAGCACATGTGTCACTCAATGAATAATTCAAATGGTTTTGAAGAATGATCTTCTGGCCACTGCTCACCAGTGTGGTGCTTGGAGATCAGGTGTAATGTGATCCTATCTTTTTAGTTTGGAGACTTGCCTTGCTGGTGTGATCTGTATTCTTTACCGTTTACCAATTGATTTTCTAGTGAGTATCATGTGGAGCTTTTGCATAGACCAATCTTGAAGTCACTAGGGCACGTGATGCCTATGTACTATTGGAGAACCCTAGGTAGGGTAGAAGCATCACAGAATTCTCAGCGAGTAAAATGGGTCTCTTGTCACTAAATTGACTTGGGGCCAAAGTAGGAGATTAGAGTCTGTAATCCCTACAAAGGTTTTCACTTTAGTTGAAGTGTTAAATGGCGGTCCTATTTCCTGGACCCTAGAGGATATGGGATTGACATTTTGCAAATTTAGAACCAGAAAGCAGATTCTAGCTACCTTGGTGTAGGAAATATGCATTTTCTGCATGATCACACTGATCTTTCACCTTTTTGCTGTATCCAATTTTTGCTGGCTTTAGAACTCTGTAAACTGTACCCCTGTCAACCAGTAGTAAAGTGCCCTGTTTTCCCCCTTTTAACATGGTTGAATTTGCATACTCTTAATTAGCATACTCTTAATAGGCATATTTATCTTGCCTATATGTCCCTAGTATTTTTGCTACTATTTATATATTTTTTATTATTGTTTTGGTACTGCATAAAAACTTTGCAAATCTCCCTAAATTAAGCCTGTCTGCTCTGTGCCATTGCTAGCAGGGGGCTAAGCTCAGGTTAATTTAGTGACTTAGAGGGTTTAAATTGAAAAGGATTTTGATTATTACTCAAAGTGGGTTGTGACCCCTCTTGACTAATATTCCAATTTCTGGCACATGGCATCTGGGAAAAAGCAACTCTTCATTTGTCTGTGAAAGGAATATAGATTTTGAATTCTCAAACTGTGTATCAGGTTGGATTATTAATACCCCAAACAATATTCTATAGAATCTTTCTGTAAACTTAGGGCCTGATTTTGATGTCGGGCAGAATTCCTTTTCTCCAACACCGACTCGGTCCTGGGACTGACCAACAGCCGGTTAGCAGTCCGGACCGCTTCATTAGGATGCGACCGAACACTGTTCGTCGCATTCCTATATTTCACTATGGCCATAAACCGGCTGTGATGCATGCTCCCACAGTGAAATGGGAGGTGTGGTTCATCCCTGCACCCCATGGCAGGCACCTCAAGGAGCTTGGATCAACTGGGGGGCACCGTAGGTGCCCCTTGGCCTCCAACCGGAGTACTGCACCAAAGGGGGCCCTGCTGGGGCCCCTTAACATGCTTTCCGACATGGTTTCCATGTCAGTTAGGCTGGCATAAGAAACCATGTCGCAAACCGTGCATTATGATCTCAAGGGCAGAAAGGCCCGCCCTTGAGGTTACTAGCTAGCTTCTGATTGGCAGACGGGCTATCCGAGCCTGTCGAAAGCTAGCCGGAATGACCGGCCAAAATACTTTCCGACCTCCTCCATCATAATGTGGAGGTAGGAAAGGAAACTGAGCGGCCCATTTTTATGTGGCCTTACAGGCCCTATTCTAAACATACAAACTATATTTTTTTTTATGAGGCATTCCCACAAATGTTAACATGTCTTGACATGCCAGTTATATTGGATGAGCAAGCCTCACCCACATTTCGTGTAAGGCTTTATCCTTGGCGACCTCATCCCAACCTGGTAAAATGGTACTACCAGGGTAGACTCAGGACCTGATTTAGATCTTGGTGGAAGGGAATACTCCGTCATCAGACATGCGCGTCAATCTCCAACTGTAGGTATGCCTGGAGTTGCAGTGTTTTATTGAATCGCAGAGGGTTTTTCCATATTATTACTGAAAGTAAGAACCCACAGAGGGTAAACATAACTTCGTGTTTTTGTCAAACCACCAATACAAGGATGCAATTTTTATTAAAAAGAAACTCTAAATTAATTGTTGTAGTAGAGTCATCAAATTAAAGGTTTTGTTAACATGTATGTAGTTGGTAAAAATAGGCTCTTGTAACTGTTTTTCAAGGTGTCAATTTTTGGAAGGAGTTGACAAAACTTAGTTGATGAAATTCACACTCTCTGTGCTCGAATAGGGTTATATCCTGTCATCATGTGCAGTATAGATGGTGTTAGATCAATTTCTCCATCCTACAGCACAGGTAAAACCAGAAGGTGTTGTCATTCAAGCCAATTATGTCAGTGCGCTATCTATAAAACCAACGGTCTGCAAACCACAGGAGCTATAAGGTCATATAGTTTTTGAGGGTGTTGTATCTGTTTATGCAGGACAGCTCTCTGTTAGAATGATATGATGTAATAGATAAGTAATGAAATGTGATAATATGAAGTTGACAGTTGCTGAAGGAAGGCTGGAAGGAGGATGCAGGCAGTTGATTAACCATATTACATGAAATAAAGACACACTCTTCATGTAAATATGGTTTATTCATCTTTATGCTTTAAATACGTGTGAACAAGTCAATGCGCACATCCCAGTATTTGGGCACTCCCTCTGGTTCAAAGATAGATAGACTCCGTTGAATTTCAGAAATTTATTTGATATGAGTTAATTTTTTCATAAGTCTTTCATTGATGGATTATTTGCATCCAGTTAATTAGACTCTACACAAAATCAACGTTGCTCCAATGCATTTCGGGTCGATTACCCTTTTTCAAGGAGCTCTGAAAGAATGAGAACGATCTACATTTGTATCAGCGTTGCATTGACAAATAATTATATACAAAACGAACATATCCCAATGGTGAATTAAAGACAAACAAAAGTCTGTGCAAAAAAGATGCAGAGGTAACCGTTAAACGTAATATATACTGCCGAGATGGCTCAGATGTGCAAGAAAATAGTGGGCGCACCCAGAAGGGAAAAAAGGGGTCTGTGAGCGGGTAGCAAGTGACGACAATAAGGAAAACAAGTGGAAAAATGCTCACGTGTATACCGGGCTGAAATGCGGTGCTGGACGGGTCAAAAGTAAAAAGAAAATAGTTAGGGAAACGCTCGAGGAGCGGGTACGAGTGTATTTAAGGCTCACTGACAGACGCTATCGTAGGCTTACCAAAGCGGGATTCTGTGGGGGGACTATTAAAGTCTCCAGGTCGGTTAGCTGCAACGTAAAGTCGCCGGGTTGGTGTGAAGGCTCTCTGGTGAAACTGACTCGATGTTAAGACAGGGCGAGGTGGGCGGTAATGGAAATCAAAGAGGGACTAACGTGTAGTGACAGTGGGGGCCATA
The DNA here is from genome assembly GCF_964263255.1 of Lissotriton vulgaris. NCBI lineage: Eukaryota > Metazoa > Chordata > Amphibia > Caudata > Salamandridae > Lissotriton > Lissotriton vulgaris. The sequence continues at coordinate 420,146,645 of NC_141696.1, forward strand.
TTGGAACAGGTAGTGAAGGGTGAGTATTGAGTAGAAGGGGAAATGTGAAATGAACTAACGGAATCTTCAAAGGGTGAATATGAAAGGTATAATGTTGTAGAAGAGTAAAAGAAACATAACAAGGAACGGGTGAAATTGAAATGTAAACAATAAATACATGAACATCTCAGTAAACTCGCACAAAATGAATGTGTCCTTATATACCCGGCCGGGTATTTATAAGAAGCAACTTAGTTCGATGCGGTCATTAAGACCGAAAGGTTTGTAAGATTGTAAACGGTAAATCCATGAGGTTTCTCTTTGGAGAAGGAACTTGTTGTTATCTCTTCCTTCTTTTTTATCCACAGTTTCAAGGACCATGAATTTCAGCTGTGCCACGGTATGATGGTTTTCCATGAAATGTGCAGCCACACTCGATTTAGTTTGTTTTGTCCTGATATTAGATTTGTGTTCATTCAATCTGACTTTGATTTTTCGCTCAGTTTTTCCTATGTAGATCTTTCCACAAGGACATTTGAGGAGATAAATCAGGTTGGATGAGTCGCACGTTGCATTAACTTTCAGCTTGATTTCTGTGCCTCTCATTGGGTGATTGATTTTACTGCCAATAATAATGTTATTGCAGTTGTTGCAATTAAGACACGGTTTTGTGCCTCTGTAGGTGGGTGGAACAGGTGTTTCTTTCGACAGGATCTCCTTGAGGTTGTTTGCTCGAGTGTATGCAAAGATCGGAGGGTTTTTGAACATTTCTTTAAAATCTGGTTCCAATGCCAGAATTCTCCAATGTTGCAGGATAATTTTCTTGTATCTTCCACTCAATGTGGAATATTTAGAAACGACTACCATCCGGTTTGTCTCTTTTTTGGTTGTCTTCTTTAGAGCAGTTTCGCGTTCAATCCCAGATACTTTTCTCCTTGCTTCCTCTGTGGTTTCTTCCGGGTAACCTCTGGCAATGAATCTTAGGCTCATTTCATCGATCCTTTGAACATATGTATCCGGATTGGATACTATGCGTTTTAATCGCAACATTTGGCTGTACGGGAGATGACGTTTCAGCGAATGTTGGTGGAAACTTGCAAAGTGCAACGTGTTGTTGCGGTTGGTTGGTTTCCTGTAGAGATCTGTAATTAGACCAGTGTCAGATCTGGTAATTAGTACATCCAAGAAATTGATTTGAGAATCATCAAGATTCCATGTCATTTGTATTCGGTGGTCTTTGGTGTTTAAGTTGCTGAGTTCGTCTTCCAACATGGTTCTAGTGCCTTTCCACACAAAGAATAAGTCGTCGATGTACCGAACGTACATCAATAAATTGTTGGTCCAAGCTGGGTTTTCATAGATATGCTGCTGTTCAAAATCAGACATATAGATATTAGCATACGCCGGTGCAGCGCAATTGCCCATGGACATCCCAGATGATTGTTGGAACCAGTGGTTGTTGTGGCAGAAGTAGCTATGGTAGAGAGTGTAGATCATGAGCTCCATGAGGAATACTTTCATAGCTTCTGGGATGTTGCTGTGTGCTAGAATCTTCTCAATGGCTTCAATTCCACCTCCATGTGGAATCGAGGTGTACAAACTATTCACGTCCGCAGTACAAAAGATAAGGGTGTCATTTTGATTTATTTTGATTTCCGACAATTTGAGTATGAATTCCGTTGTGTCTTTCACATAACTTTTCAGTTCTTTAACAAATGGTTGGAGATACCGGTCAAGGAATTTGCCTACGGGCTCGTGAAGGGATCCCTTGGTGGACACAATTGGCCGCATTGGCGGGTCCTTCAGGTTTTTGTGGATTTTGGGTAATAGAGTTATGGTGGGACTTCTTGGAAAATCAACCAATAAGAATTTTTTGGTACGCTCATCTATGGTTCCTTTGTCGTGAGCTTTGTTGATGATCGATGCTAATGCGGCTTTATATAGGTTGGTGGGATTAGATTCTAGTGGAATGTAGGTGTCGGATTTGCCGATGTGCTCATTCATTTTGGCATTGTACATACTAGAATTCATGACGACGAGAGCCCCGCCTTTGTCAGCCTTTATGCATTTGATCGATTTGTTGTTGGCGATTTTTCTCAATGTGTCATTGTCTTTCTGTGTCAGATTCCTGGTCATGGTTTTTTTCTTGAAGTTTATTTTTCCCAGATCCTGTTTAACTAGAGTCTCAAAAGTGTCTATAGTTTTATGACTAACCGGTGGTATGTATGAGCTTGTAGCGCGTAGTCCACAAAGTAGATCCGGTTTTTGATCAGTTGATGGTGGAATCACATTTTCAAAAAAATGTCGTAACCTTAATTTTCTAGTTAACTTAAATGTACTGGTCTCCAATTCCAATTGATTGGTGAATGAAGTAGGAATAAATGACGTGCCTTTTTGTAGAAGCTCAATGCAGGCAGTTGATTAACCATATTACATGAAATAAAGACACACTCTTCATGTAAATATGGTTTATTCATCTTTATTACACTGCCAACAAGCTTAAGGCCAAGGACCTGCTGCTGTTCTGGTTTCTCCTCAACCTCGCTGACTTGCTGCCCTACCGTGGTGACATTGCCCACAGACAGGAGAATAAGCTTCTGACTGGTAGATTTGTGTACAGAGCAGAGACTCAAACCCGAGGTACATTTACTTTAATTTTGAAATTGTTCCTCAATGATTTCACCCCTATTGCTATGTAATTTGACAATTACATTAAAATGTCATATTCTATGATCTTTAGTTTATACTGCATTCTGAAACACTTTAATAAAATTTACAAAAAGCATCACCTAAACTAGGTAGTTTAATTTTCACAACACTTCACTGCAATGTCCTTGGTTGGGTGCCTCAAATCATACCACTATTTCATTTTTCAACTTTATTTGCTTCCCCCATTCTCCAATCTTCCTCCTTCACAAGAGTACAGTGACTGTTACAGTCCTGAGTGTCAAAATATTTGTTATTCACCCAAGCCAGACACATTCACAAGCTAGCCTTTCTTCTCAAACAAGGTGGCTCCAGTGGTTGAATGAGAGGTCAGCCTATACATCCTGATCTTCTCTTCTACTTCAGTTTTCCAGCATAAGTGGTCTGGCAAGGACCTCTAAATGGTTTCCTTCATTACTTTATTGAGACTCTCAACCATGCCACTAGTCTTTGGTTGATAAATGGAGCTCCTCTTTTGCTTAATTCTTCTTTATGAAAGAAATATCTCCATCTCTTTCGAAACTAATTGGACACCATTATCAGTCAACAATGTCTCAGCAAAGCCTTCTCTGCCAAAAATCATGTACAGAAATGCAATAACATCTTTGTACTCAATAGTATTGGAAATGGTATATTCTGGCCAACGTTAAAACATGTCAACAGCAATCATGATAACTTGTCCACACTTGTGATCTTAATTCGGCCCCCTAAACCTAGGGCTATATCCTGCCACAGTGTTTTGAGTGAACTCTTAATAACCTTTGGTTGCCTCCTAAACTTCAGTGTCTTCCCACTATTAGAACACTCAACATAGTACCTCACCAAACTCTCTCCACATGAATGGCCATACAAGGCCAGCAATATAACCCTCTGAATCTTTCTTTGGTCTTTGTGATTACTGGAAGACCTTGATGCCCAAACTCTATAGGAGTTTTCCTCAGGCTCTCAGGAGCAACAAGCTTTGCACCTCTCATCGACAAATCATTTTTGTGAGACAGCTAATCCTGATCATGCCAAACCCCTCTCACTTTATTAACATATTATCATCTCCTGAAGAACAGAGTCCTTATTCAACTCACTCACCCACTCATCCTCTTGTATAATTGATTCCCTGATGCTATGAACCACCTCATCCAGTCAACCGTATTTATCATAAGATTGTTTTGCCCCACAGAGTTCAGATACACAGTCAGCTAGACAACTGTTTGCTCCAGGAACACAAGACACCTCAAAGTCGTACTCCTGAAGTGCAACAACCCATTTCTGCAAATGTGATAGCATCAATTCCCTTTTTCATGAAAACCTCCTTGAGAGGTTTGTTATATGTCTTCACCTCAAATGTTTTTCCCCAAATAAATTTTCTTTTTTTTAAATATCTTTTTATTAACAAACAAAAAATAAATAATATACATCAGGTGACCATCGATAAGTTTACAATAATCACTTATACATTACCAACCATCATAATGGATGCATCAACATTTTTTGGTGTCATAGGGATTCCAGCGCTATAACATTATTTTGCACAGTTGGAGGGGCACAAATATCACTTCTATAGCTATTCCATGCGCCCCAGATTTCCCCCCATTTTCCAGGGCGACCCCTAGCCACATATACCGATCTCTCCCTGAACATATTCCAGCCAAGATCTTCCATCCATTTCCCAAGTTGAGGCGCCTGAGTAGCACCCCATAGCTGCACGATGTTATGATTAGCGATCATACATGCGAGTGTAACCCATTGTTTCTCATGTGTTGTGAGGTCCGAGGGCTCCCAGACAGTCAGAATACAGCGTCGAGCCTCCATCTGCACCTCCACCCCCAACACCTCTCGGAACTTCTCGTGTATCTTCACCCAATAGAGCTGTGCCTCTGAACAGTGCCACAATATATGCATAAATGTTCCAGTCTCTCCACATCCTCTCCTGCACCTCCCATCTTCAGCCAAACCCATTCGCACCAATCGAGGCCCCGTCATATAGGACCGGTGTAGAATCTTCAATTGCACTAGCCGTAATCTCATCTGGATGGCCACTGTTTTAGGGGATGACACCGCCTCCCTCCAATCTTCATCATCTATGACTAAACCGTCTGCACTCCATTACTCTCTAAGTGTCGCTAGCGGATCCTTCATGTGATTAATCAATTTTCTGTAAATCAGTGAGATGGTTTTAGTGGGGAGATGTCCGTCTAGCACTAGATCTTCCAGCCGGGAAGCCTCAGGAGGTGTAGTGCCCCGGGGAATATTTTTCAGTAAGGCATGTCTTATCTGAAGAAACCTGTATCTCTAGCTCTCGCTTAGCTGATAGCTGTTTTGCAGGGCCTCAAACAAAAGGATCCCATCTTTCCCCCACACAACTTTGACTCTCGAAATCCCAATGAGGTCCCATCGGTCGAAGCCCTTTGTTTTCCACAAGTTGCCTAAGTCCTCTGTGCTCCAGAGAGGAGTAGCCTGCGTGATCCTCCCATCCCACTTGAGATGTCGGTTGACTACGTGTCACACCCAAACCATGGGCGCAGCCGGTCTAATGATGGAGATCTTACCCAATTTAGTATAGAGGGCTCTCATATAATCATGTCCAGGTATCTGGCCCTGGTCCATTGCATACCCGGGGTCCAGGGGTGACCCATAAATCACATGATTAATCGTCGCCAGTTGGGAGGCCCGGTAGTATTTACGGAGATCAGGCAAACCAATTCCCCCATCATACCAGGGCAATGTGAGTTTGGAAAAAGCGATACGTGGTCTTCCTTCCCAGAGGAAACGTTTCTGAAGAGACTCTATATTCTTGAAATATGAGGGAGGCACTGGATCCATAGCATTCTGAAGCGCGTACAAAAACCGGGGCAGCGCCATCATTTTGAACAGAGTAGCGGTTCCCAACAGGGAGAGCGGCAACTCCTTCCATCTCTCCACATCCCGGCGGAGCCGAGCTAACGGGGGCCTCAGATTATTATCATATCGTAGCTTCGGGTCCATGGTCATAAAAATTCCTAGATATCTAAAGCCTGTCGGCTCTATCCAGAGGGGACAGTAGCCCGGGATGTCAGGTGGGTCCCCGCTAATCACGAAGAGGACTGACTTCTTCCAGTTAATGGCGAAGCCCGAGTATCTCCCGAATATGGCCAGGATGTCTAGGAAAGTAATCAGTGAGTCCTGGGGAGTAGTAAGATAAAGCAGGATATCATCCACGTATAGTGATATTTTGTCTTCCCAGTCTGGTGTCCCTCTTAGTCCTCTAATCGTCCTGTCCCATCGCACCCATGCCGCCAACGGCTCAAGCGCCAATGCAAACAGTAACGGGGAGAGAAGGCATCCCTGTCTCGTTCCACGTCCCAGAGGGAAATCCACGGACTTGTGGTTGTTCACCACAACTCTAGCAAGGGGCCATGAGTACAAGAGGCGTACCCACCCAATAAACTCTGGACCAATGCCCATTTTACTCAAGACTGCAAACAAATAAGGCCATTCGACTCTGTCAAAGGCCATACTGGCCTCTAACGACAAAAGAACCGCTGGCTCGTGTATATGTGATGCAATGGCCAGAATCCCGTGCAATCTCCGTATATTTAGTGCTGTGTTACGGCGGGGCAGGAATCCAGACTGGCCCGGATGGATCAATGCCGTAATGACCTTCACCAGTCTGGTAGCCAACAATTTTGCCAGTATCTTGGGCTCTGCATTTAGCAGTGAGATTGGTCGGTAGGAGGAACACTCGGTCGGAGGCTTACCTTCTTTGTGAATGATTACTATATTAGCTACTAGCAGCCGGCCCCGACGTTGTCCGGGGGCAATCAGGCTTGCTGGTATTCCACCGCCGACATATAATTGCACTGGTCCCGTACTTTTAAGCAGAGTTTTGGGCGTTGGTACTTATTCTTAACTCTGCTTAACCCCAGGCTCACTTCCATTCCCATGTTGTCCGGGGGCAATCAGGCTTGCTCCCAGTCGCCGAAACCCTGGCCCCCAACCACCTCCTCAGCCCAAGTTCACCGCCATCTTCACTGCCCCCAATCATCCGCAAAACGCCCTGCTCCCTAACACTGTGGCCACACATCCGACGCTGCAAACGAACAAAGCCAGTATACACGCCCCGCTGCAGCGCTAAAGTTTACATGTCATCCCGCTCCAGTCCGCCTTACTTCACCGCTCCTCCCCGCGGTTCACGTACCTCAGGCCGCTCCAGTGTGGCTAAGTTCTCCGCTCCTCCCCGTGCTGTTGTCCGCCGCCGCTGCAGGCAGCCCTCCTTACTTCACCGCTCCTCCCCGCGGTTCACGTACCTCAGGCCGCTCCAGTGTGGCTAAGTTCTCCGCTCCTCCCCGCACTGTTGTCCGCCGCTCCTCCCCGTGGTCCTGTCCGCCGCTGCTCCTCGCGCTCCCGTCCACCGATGATGATGTCAGCACGTATGTGGTTAGCGCACACGGCCGGCGCTACTTCGAAGGGACTATTTTTTTTTTATTGGAAATTTTTTAAATAACGTATATATTTATTTTTTATATAGCCTATGTCCATCTACTGGACCTCCCCTTTCCAACGCTGTATTGGGTGTTGCGATTGGTGGTGTACTTTTCGAGTTTACCTGGCTCAAAGGACACAGTTCTCTCTTTATAATAGTAGTATAGATACGCTGATAATATGGGAGCTGTCCTTCTCCCTTGCTCTCAAGAAACATATCTCGCTGAAAAAGTGCCAATGTATTGGCGTTTTGTTTATATAGCTCTACGGGGATTCCGTTTGGGCTGGTGGCCTTCCCGGAGTTTACCCCCCTGATTGCCTGTGCCACCTCATCATTCGTGAGGGGAGAGTCTAGAAATTGCCGGTCTTCCTCCGACAGAGTTGGCATGCGGATATCCTGCAGCATATCTGCGCTCTCAATAAGTATGGGCAAATTTGGCGAATCAGCGGTTCGCAAATTCGCGTGAAATAGCAAAAACATCCGCGAATTCGCGAATATCCCTGCGAAATCGCAGATTTTTTTGCGATTTTGCACCATACTTAACTGGAGTACTTTCTACTGGCTAATCAGTAAGTGCTACCTCGTTGGGCAAATGTTTAGTGCTTTTCCTGCACTACAGCTGCGTAGGGCCAGAAGAGTTGCCTCCAGTGACCATGTGTGTGTAACTTTGCCATCACACCGAAGGGCGCCGGGGTCCCTTGAGTGAGCTGTCCATCATAGTGTGTAAAGGGCGGGAAGACAGTGCACACCGCTAGTGTGTGACGGGGCAAACGGGGGGAGGCTTCTTGGCAAGTTCACATGCCTCTTGTGTGTATAAAATGTCATGCACCGATCAGAGCAGCAGATGGGGAGAAAGAAGCTACTGGTTACAGGAACTGCACGGGGATTGCACTTGTGAAAGTCAAGGATGCAAAGGCCTCCATCAAGCATCATAGCTAATTTTCGACTGTAGATATGGGGAGAAAGCACACCTGCCCAGCCTCGACAAAGCACGCAATTTTCTGGGGCTGATTAACTTTGCCATCGCGCCGAAGGGCGCCGGGGTCCCTTGAGTGAGCTGTCCATCATAGTGGGTAAAGGGTGGAAAGACAGTGCACACCGCTAGTGTGTGTGGGGGCGGCAAACGGGGGGTTTCTTTGCGAGTTCACATGCCTCTTGTGTGTATAAAAGGTCAGGCACCTATCAGAGCAGCAGATGGGGAGAAAGAAGCTCCTGGTCATAGGAACTGCACAGGATTGCACTCGTGAAAGTCAAGGATGCAAAGGCCTCGGGCACCTGCTTTATCTATATCTGTGAGTGCTTCCTGTTCACGGAGCCTCGTTGTCTACTTGTAACTATTCTCTGACCCTGCTTCGAGGGTCAGAGCAGGGTCAGAGAATAGTTGCAAGTAGACAACGAGGCGCCGCTCAGGAAGCACTTACAGGGTTACAGCAGGTGCCCAAGTTGAAGTTAATTTCTTTGCAACCATTTTGTAAATGGTTACAAAGAAATTAGCTTCAACTAGGGCACCCGCTGGAACCCTGTAAGTGCTTCCTGAGCAAAATTCGTCCCGCTCGCGAATTTGCAGATTTTGCCGCGGATCGTGGAAAATCCGCAAATTCCGTGAGCAGAATGAATTTTCCGCCCATACTTAGTTCTCGGTCTCTGTGTGTGTATTTGCCGCCGTGTAAACTAGGCTATAGTAGGACGAGAACTCCTATACTATCTGTTGCGGATCTGTAATTTTACCTAAGTAATTTGAGTGTAACTCAGACACCAGTCTCGTCGCCCTTTCCCCTCTCTCTAGCCATGCAATCAACTTCCCAGGCTTATCACCATGTTTGTAGATCCTACTTTGAGTGTCTGCATGCTGCGCCCTAGCCCTCTCCCTTGCCAGGTTCTTATACTCATCACGGAGGAGTTTCAATCAGTGTCTCACCTCGGGAGTGCTGGTCTTCAGCTCTTCCCCCTCCAGTGCCACCAACTCAGCCTCTACTCTATCCACTTCTTCATGACCCTTTTCCTTCTTTCCGGAGATTAGGGACAGTGTCTCTCCTCGGATTACTGCTTTGTATGCCTCCCAAAGGGTTCTCTTTGACTCCACTGTACCCACAATATTGTGGAAGTAGCTGTCTGTGGCCCGCCTGACCTCCTTCTTAATGGAGGGATCCTTTAACTGCCATGCATTTATGGGGACAACTCTACTAACATCCATGCATCCCACCTCTGTGCGAAACCAGACCGGCGAGTGATCAGAGATCCCTCTTCCCAGGTGTCTCACCTCTCTAACTCCGGCTATCTGAGACGTCGGTACCAAGAAATAGTCTATTCTCGAGAGGGAACCATGAGCCGCCGAGGAGTGAGTGTAATATTTGTCTAACCGGTTTCTCAGTCTCCATCCATCCATCAAACCAGTAGTCTCCACAAAATCTCACAACCATCGACAAGAGGACGGCAAAACTCGGGGAGGGAATCTATCCAACTCTCCATTCATCACAGCATTAAAATCACCTCCCACAATCAATATTCCAAGAGGCAAGGATAGAAAAATTCTACACAGATCGTGAAAGGTTTCAGTTTGGGGGGCCAGTGGAACATATTTGGACAATAAAGTCACCATCCTTCCTTCCCACAACCCAGAGATCCCAATATACCTGCCAAGGCGGTCCGTCCTGGTGGCTTGAATTGTCAGCTGGAAGGAATTTCTTACCAATATCCCCACTCCCCTGGATCCCGAGGTAAATCCAGCATGCGCTACCAGTTTATATCCTTCCCTGTGTAATGCCATACAACGATTCCCAGCGAGATGCATTTCCTGTTACAGAACCACATCGGGTGCGTGTCTCCGGATCAACTGATTGACCATCCCTCGCTTTATCTTATCTCCCAGCCCATTCACATTCCAACGAGTGAGGTAATCCCCAAACCCTGCCTAACAGTAGACATTAAGGTGGTACATCTCATCTAAGTCACCTGATGCATGAAAAAAACAATAAAAACAAACTTCAATAAAACCAAACATACAAAAACAATTAAAAATAACCTGCACACAATGCGAAAAAACAAACAGCTCCCCTCCCTGTACCCTTGCATGTAGCGTACGCTTGTGCCCAACTAGCAGTGTGCCTGTCGCCCCCAATCTAATCTACAGGTAACTAAAGGTAGAAAACAGAGGAGGACCTTCCAGCAGGTCCACCATCCCCTTCCCTTTCCCCCGACTCATCGTAGCAACCCCTGCACTTTTCGAATCAAATAAACCTAGCTAGGCACTATTAGGCAGGGAATACAAATATAAGCCCCCTTCACACCTGCAGCTATGTACAACTTAGGATTGCCCCCTTACGGTCCAGCATTTACGAAGTCATTGTTCATCGGCCTCCGCCGGCTCCCGTGACCCAGAGCCAGACATTTGGACAATATCCAACCAATCCGCTGCCACTTCAGGGTTGTCGAAGAATCAGGCCTTTCCATTAAGCTCTACACGAAAGCGGGCCGGAAACATCATGGCGCACTTTATACCCTTGTCTCTCAGTTTCTTTTTGATCGCCAAGAATCCCTGTCGCTGCTTTTGCACGATTTGGGTAAAGTCTGGGAAGAACAGCCGGGTTGCGTTCTCAAATACCTATGGGGCCGTAGTCCAAGCCGTCTGAAGGATCACATCTCTGTAGCGGAAATTGAGGACTTTAGCTATCATCGGGCGGGGGTTCATCCCCGGTCGAGGTCTACCACCCACGTTCAACTGTGAAGAAGTTGCTGAGGCCTTTAGGTTTGAGATGTTTAAGAATGAGATTTTCCACAAAAAGATACGGCTTTGGACCCTCTGATTCCTCCGGCACTCCCAGTATGCGAATTTGGTTACGTCTTGTCTAGCCCGTCCTTCATATTCATCGAGCTTATGGTCAGTAAGTTCCCTGGAAGTCCTGAGATCGCACACTTCCTGCTGCAGCAAGTTAACATCATCTATGAGGCGAGTTGTTTTGACCTCCAGCGACTTGACTTTCTCACTTGCTTTTGTGAGATCCGCCTTATCAACCCCATTTCAATTGTCACAGTATCAAGTTTACTGTCTAAAGCCTCCATCTTCTGGCCCAAGGAAGTCTGAACTCCAAGATTGCAGCCATAAGATCCGCCAACGTAGGCTCTTCACTTGCAGGAGTGTTTTAGATCCCCCCGCGAGGCCCCTTTTCGATTCAATTGGGGACCCCTTAGGTAGGGTATATCGATCCGATTTGTTGGATTGGACTTGTCCAGTCCCTCTCATGGACTTAGGCAGGGGTTTTATCAGAGCCGCACTTCCCACGATTCACGCCAACTCCCTCGGGACTGCAACGCAGCTGCGCCTCCTCGCCTACTCACAGCTGATGATGGTGCACTAACGGGCTGAACAGTTGTCTCAGTGCAGTCCCGGCCTGTCTGCCTGTTCCTCCGCCGGTTTATTTCCACCAGGCGAGCCGTATCCGACTGACAGCAGCGCGCTTATGCCCGCACAGAGCTCACTGACCAAAGCTCTCAAAATGTCAGAGCCAGTGGAGACCCCATAGTCACCCTCCAGCTTGCTTTTAATTTATTTCCTCCAGTCTACCGGCAGGGCCGACCTCACCCGGCACCGGCAGCCGATGTTGTCAAACTCTGTGGCGGGTAGATTGCCACTCGAGGCCCCGGCTTCACAGTACGGCAGGCCTCAATCTCCCAGACGATATTTCCCGGTCACCGGACGTCGGGGAAAGCCCAGATCTTCGGCCCCGCTACTGTTCCCCCACCTGGGAGTGGGGTCGTGCTGAGGATATGCTTCAGGATGGTGAGTAAGGAGAGGAAGGTCGGCGGAGTCGGTCCTTAAGCGGCCATCTTGGTCGCTGACGCGGTTCCTCCTCTTAGTTTTCTTACCGCCCAGTGAGCAGCCAATGCCTCTTATTCTATGACCAAATAAGTGACCTCTGCACCCTTCAGACTTCCAGAAATGAAGAGAATTTGGAGTTCAATACCACCAGTGTGCTCCATAAGAACCCCACTCAATCCCTTCAAGCTAACATCTGTTACTAGGACAGGGGAGTCACCAGGTTTTAATGTCAGGAGGCATTGGACACCTTTAAAAAAACATTTCTTTAATGTCTTAAATTCTTCCTCATAAGAAGCATTCCACTGAAATACACACAGTTTTTTCAGATGGCACCTCATCTTATGCACCTTGTCTACAAAGTTGGGAATAAACTTGCTATAGTATTCAGATATCCCTAGACACCTCACAACTTCTTGATTGGAACTGGAACTGAGCATTCCATAGATAATATTGACCAAATAGGTTTTAGGTTAAATTCCGCAAGACAAGATCCTGTGGCCAAGATACTCAATCTGAGTAAGATTAAATTTACATTTTATATTTCTTAATGTAAAACCACATTCTTCCAATTTCTTTAACATCTCTCAAACTCTTTGAATATGTACAAAAACATTTCTTCTCAAAATGGGTACATCATCCTAATAGATTTTTACACCATCTACATTCCTAAGAACATTCTTAAAAACTCCTTGAAAAACAGTGACTGTGAAAATAAGCCCAAAAGACATCTTAAAAAATGTGTATGTGCCAAAAGTTGTAATGAAAGAAGTAAGGTCATGAGAATCCTGATATAACCTCGCCTGATGGTATGCAGAGGTTAAGTCCAATGTCAAAAAACACTCTGCACCTTTAATCATGGACAACATCTCTGTAATGTTGGGAAGAGGATAGTGATCAACTGCTACACACTTGTTAAGTTTACACAAGTGCAAACAAGTTCCTACAATCAACATTAGCCTTAAGTGCCATCACAACCTAAAGTTAGGAGTCCTAACTTTACTACTCCTAAGCTGAGAAAAATCCTAACTTTAAGACTTTCGGTATTCACAGAAGGCATTTAGGAGTCCTAAAGTTAGGAGTCCTAACTTTACTACTCCTAAAGTGAGGAATATCCTAACATTAAGACTTTCAGTATTCACAGAAGGCATTTAGAAGTTCTAAAGTTAGGACTCCTTACTTCTGTGAATACCGAAATGAGTACGTGCCTTCTGTGAATACCAAAAGGAGTAAGTGCAATCTGTGAATACCAAAATGGTAGTAAGTTTAGGATTTTGTCTTAAGTCAGTTCTGTGAATCGGGCCCAATAGGTCGACCAGGAGGCGGAAATCTGTTTTCATGCACCTTGGGAAGTATTTAAAAATCCACAGTTCTTTTTTCTTTTAGAAACTCAGGTGCATGTTTCCTGATATATATTTTCTTGAGGTCTTTTACCACCAGAAATGCAATTTCCTCCACTATGTCTGAGGTTGGGTCTCTTGGTAGACGTTTGTAATTCTGTGTATCATTCAATAGTTGTAGACATACTTCTTTGTACATAGTTATGGGAAAGTCTATCCACCCCTATCCAATATGGTTTTTAGTATACCTGGGTTACCCAATAACAAAAAGGGTATCTTTTGGGTTTACTCCAAGGTATTTTTAACTCCATTTGGATCCCTTGGTCATCCAGCTTTTATTATATCAAGAACTCTCCCTTATTGGGATTGAGCCCGCCTTGGTAGTACTATCATACCAAGGTGGGATGAGGTTCCCAAGAATGAATCATGGCACAACAGTTTAGTGAGGCTTCCTCATTCAATGTAATTGGCATGTCTAGAGACAGTAACCTTTGTGGGAGAGCCAAATATGTAGTATGACCTTAGCTATAGGGACACATAGTAGGGCCTAAATTAGGCATTCTGAAAATGATCATCACATCTTTTTTGGCACGTGATCTTTGTTGAAGGATGTGTGACGGTGTCACCTTTTATGTCTCCCAGTGCGATTGGTGTTACATAAGGTCACACTAAAAACCACACACTGTGGCATAATTTCTCCAGTAACAGTGATTCAGGTGAAATCAAAGTCCAAATAGGAGGCATCAGACTTTTTTATTCTTACAGCTTTTTTCTCAACATCTGCTCCTGTTTCAATGTTTCATTTGAGAACCCATTCCAAATGTGTGCTTGACCTAAGACACCAAATCCCAATGTTCCTTGTTAATGAATAGCATGCATTTGCTATTTTTAAACACACACCAGTAATTTTACGGCTGCATGAAGTAGAGATGGGTTTAAAGCATTGCAGCCTCATAAAGGATATCTGCTAATACTGCATGCATAAAATATGGACAAAAGAATAGTTACATGATACATGGATGAAACAGTAATTCCTGCTGATCCATGCTTGAAGTGGGTTCTGCTCATACTGCCATGGTGTATATGCAGATACCAACAATGTGGATGCACATTTTACTTTTTCAAAAGTTAATGAGTTAAGAAACTGCCCCCTCACCATCACTTAAAAATAAATGTTTACCTGCTTATTGCAATGCCTTGGTTAAATCGTATTATACTCCCTCTGTTGCTCCTTCTGCCCGAATAGCAGTCCGATGCCTATTGATGAAGTGGCCTTTTGTCTGTACAATGAGGAGAAAATGTTTAAGAAATGTTAGTGGCATAGTCTCAAATATTGCTCTTGTGAGCCATTACCAAAGTTCACCTCTCAGTTTACAATCATTGTGAAGGGCAGGGAAGTGAATGACATTCCTAAATACCACCTCCTGCACGGTTCTGAGTGCTGACATGCCATGGTCTATAAATGATACATTTGAATCGATGAGCATGATTAGATGCACCATGATCTGTAAATTAACATTTTTAATCTTGGCAATGTCAAGTCTGCTAACCTATCCTTCTAAGGTTCATAAACTGAGCACAATTACATAGGGTATAGTAAACTTTAGTATTGACTGTGCACCATAAAGGCATTATAAAGGCAGACGTTTGGAATGAAGAACTATATAAAAACAAGTTATTCCAATTTAGAATCCACTGATAAATAGTGCACCATGCTGCACTTAGGCAGGAAACCCCCACACAATGCATGTTTTAATACAGAATGGCCTTCCTTTGATAATGTGTGTTACTTCTGCTGATAACCTACCAGAAGAGAATAGTGTTGGCTTCCACAGCATGATCCCTCTATCAGCTGAAAGCACCAAAGTAATTCCAGAAAGGTTCTTAGGCTCTGGGGATCTACAATCTGAGTCCAGGAGAATGGTCACCCTGAAACTCATCAGTAGCAAGCTTGACTATGGCAACGCACTCTACACCTGCACCACCCAAAAACTCCAAAAGAAATTGCACAGCATCCAGAACGTGCCCGTCAGGCTTATCCTGGAAAGTCCCCAACACAGCCACATCTCCGGTCATGTGGGTGACCTTCACAGGGTCCCGATCAACAAAAGAATCACCTTCAAGCTCCTCATGCACGCCTACCAAAGCCCTCCACAACACCGAACCTGAATACCTCAACCACTGCCTCTCCTTCTACACACCCACCAGATATCTCTGCTCTGCCCAACTGGCCCTAGCCACTATCCCAACGATCTACAAGACC
This sequence comes from Lissotriton vulgaris, assembly GCF_964263255.1. Lineage (NCBI taxonomy): Eukaryota > Metazoa > Chordata > Amphibia > Caudata > Salamandridae > Lissotriton > Lissotriton vulgaris. The sequence continues at coordinate 420,162,202 of NC_141696.1, forward strand.
AAGGCCAAAGGAAGATCCTTTTCCTTCCTCGCTGCGAAGACCTGTAACTCTCTACCTCTACATCTCAGGAGGCAATCACCTTCACTGCCTCAATTCAGGAAGGACCTTAAGACCTAGCTCCTTGACAGAACTGCCGCCCCCCCCCCCCCAACACCCTCCCAGTGCTTTGTGACCCTAACGGGTGATTAGCTGCACTCTATAAGAACCCTGAATGATTGACAAGCATAAATATGTATATCATTCTCACATACTCTGAAAGAGTTCCTGATAAGTTTAAAGCCTGGTCTGTTGAACAAGGCTGGAAGTTAACACTTCATAAATGTGCACGCTTTAGACGTTAAAGTAAATGGTGAGTGATCTGGCCCTTGCACTTCCTCTGTCAAAACAGGCAGTTTTAAAAGATTCGCTCTGAAGTAAAATTGGAGGCCAAAGGCTTTAAGTGGCACATGTACTGCCATGCCCCAGATCCGGCGTAAATTAAAAACGGACTCTGAAACGGGTCCTCACTGGGCTCTTTATTCATGTCCTTAACATTACTGGTAAAAATATTGATCCATTTCTTAACGATAAGTGTGAAAATCCCTTCAGGTAATTTATGTCAGCAATGCAATCCCTGTTTACATTTCAGTTTTTTTACTTCATCTTGCATTTCCATGAGTATTTGTTTTTCTCAAATATAGTGGTTCTGTAGCTTTTTATGTTTTTAGTAAAGCATATTTACTCAAGTATAATGCATACTTCAAACAGAGTCGCCTACAGGTGCTGGGGCAAGTCCTGGTTGTGGAATGGAATTCATAATGATGCATAAATGAGAGCTCTGAAGTTGAGGATGAAGGCAGTGAGGGTCTCTCACAATCTTTCAATGGGTCATAAAGGTTCTCAGGTGACATAAACATTCAGTCTTTGGCCTCTCTAAAGAGCATACAGACAGAAGGTCTCATATATTCCAATTGTGTTTGTGGGAATATACCACCACAGCCAGCACAATACCAATGGACGCAGAATGTCAAGTGCATGGAGGTAAGGAAGATGTGTGCGGATGCTATGATTGCAGAGTACCAAGTGGCAGTGGTGGTTTACAAGTGCTGCCACAGTCCGCTTGTCTAGGAGTACTCAGTGCTGTGGTAGGGTGCAATGGACAATACCATGCCCCTTAGACTGTCTCCCCAATCTTATGTGAGGAGACAAAACAAGCCTGAGCTATAACGTTCGGCCTAGATGCAACACCCTTAGATAATAAACTTTATTTTTCATGGAAACCACCTCAAGGCTAGAGTGCCCTCCCTAACTTTCATGACCCACATCTAGTACCATGCAGCCTGATCCCATGAACAAACACAATGTTGGTAGTCCTTTGGATCTGCCTGATACTCTAGAAAGGTCTGTGGTGAAAAATGCAATCCAATCAAGTGAAATTCCCTCTGCCATGTATGTTTAGTTTGTATTCTCCTGCAGTTGCAGCAAGCCCACAATCAAGTCTGCAAATAATTACTGACTGCAAGCCCAGCACTAGTGCTAGGTGTGTGTGTGGAGGGGTGTGTGCTAGTGCTAGGTGTGTGTGTGTGTGTAGGTGTGTGTGTGTGGGTGTGGGTGTGGGTGTGCATGTGTGCACACACATTTTCTAGTGTATTTATGTGTGAGAAAATGCCCCAGTTACTTATGGGTAATCATCATCACTTCGAGTCCAAGTCTTACCCAATACAGTCCTAAACTACAAGATTCCTTCTCCATCCTACAGAATCTGTTCCCTAGCTGACTTAAAAAATGCTCCCAACATGGCCACTTCGACCCAGCAGCCATTAGACAAGGGACGAACACTGTATTCATATACTGCCATTTCTACAAGATCCTAGACTTAAAAATAGAAAGAAAAAATATATAATTAATCCCCCCGCCACTGGGCAAAGACTCTCAGGGCAGACTTATGGTCAGAGTAATTAAGATTACCAGTAAGTAACTGGGGCATTACCTCTTTTCCATCTTCACTGATCCAGTCCTTACCTTCAAGTTAATACCCAAGCAGCTTAGATTGATTATAAAGCATTGCAGCAGATCATTACTCCAACCCATGATGAATGCAAGCGAAAATATTTAATATTTGATAACATCTCCTATGACAAGAAGTTATTTATGTGTCTGAAATAGCAGATAAAACATGAGCAACAAAAGAAGTAGAAAACCCTTCACCTAACTAAACTCGATAATGTAAAAGGAAAGTATGTGGAGATCTTCATGTGGCTGCAGAGCAAATGTCACTCAACTACACTTCTCTAAAAGAAGTCAAGATGTTAAAATTCTCCTTGTTGATTACCCATTTCAAGTGTAGGAAGAGGCGTTCAAGCTAACTCTTAACACATGATATTAGTAGACTTAATCCACCTAGATGGAGTTGATGTTGAGTGACACAAACCCTTATTCGGCAACCCAAAATTGCAAATAATGCATTTACTTTGCAGAATGAAGCTGTTCTGTTCAGATGCACAAAAACAGCCATATGCAAGTCCAGAATATGAAGCATCTCCCCTCTGCTGTGGAGGGCTCAGGATGAAACACTGGTTGCACAATATCCTAAGAGCAGGGAAATGGAGATGGGACCTTCGATAAAAAAGAGGGACTAAGACGAAGGACCACCTAATCTAGAAACTGAAAGCAACGCCCCCAATTCTCCCGCTCTTAATCCTAAACATACTACCACAAGAAAAAACAAATTTTTGTGTCAACAATGTATGGTCCACTGATTCTAGTGAGTCACTTAGTGGAAGAGGTAAAGCTCAATGTGCCTGGGACAAATCTCAAAGTGGAACTAGGGAATTAATTGCTGGACGTTGGAGAAAAAAATCTTTAAGAGACATGTGCCTATAGGGCTAATCTCTGATATATCGCCCACTCTAAAACCCTGAATGGCAGCCCACTAAGCTCTTATGGTGGATACGGCTAATCCAATATTTTTGAATTGGTCACAAAGAGAAGGCTTTAAACCCTTGGACATATACCATGCCTCAACATTCTTCTACCATCTACTGAATGACTTTCACTTGGAAGGGTGACAAGGCTGTTGAATATCATCCACTTCGTGTGAGGAACAACCTTTTGCTAACAATAGCAAAAGCTCAGCTGACAAACCCCAGATTCAGTCGCTGAGTGTGTACTGCAACAAACGTGGCTGGCTCGAGGGGGATGGCTATAGAGGAAACATCCATGGAGAAAAGCGCCGTCACCAGCTTCAACAATGGAAACAATGGTCTCCGTGACCAAGCTGGAGCTATCAGGAGTACTTGAGCATGATCTTCCTGAATCTTCTGTAATATCCAGGGAATAAGTGAAATAAGAGGGTAGCAATACAGAAGACCCTGAGGTCACCTCACTGAGAACATATTTCTTGCGCATTCCTGCCTGGGAGGAATTTGGAGAAAAACTGAGGGAGAAGGGAAATCTCCTGTTAGGTTAAGAGGTCCAGTTATAAACTTAAGAACCACTCACAAATCTCCTGAAATACTGTGGAAATTAAAGATAGAGGGAAAACGAGGAAGACAACTTCCAACTCAGCTGGTCTGCAAGTCCATTCCCCATATGTGGAAGATATAGTGCCCTCAGAGAATGGAGATTGTACTTTCCCCAAGTAAAAATCTCCCTGGCAAGAAGATACAGAGGAAGGATCATCCTGCACTGATGATCAATGCTTTCACCACCTGATTGTCTGTTTAATTGCCAACTTGACTGATGCTTGATGAAAGGCAGGAAATATACAAGAGCCTTCTAGACTGTTGCTAGCTTTCTCCAGTTGGATGAACAACGAAACTCGATAAATGCCCATATACCCCGTTTTTTTTAAAGTTTCCAGAACTGACTTCTGTTGAGATCACTACTGAGGAGGACTGACTCATCTGGTATCTCTTTCGAAGAATCACTGACTTGAACCACCAATGAAGATCTAATGTTACCTGTAAAGTGGTCGGAATTAAAGACTCCTAGTCCTGTGATAATGAATTCCAGTGGGACAAGACATGATGAACCAATGGATAAAGGTGAAGATAGCTCGAGGGAATGATGGCCAGATCTTAAAGCCATCTCTCCCTGCCTCTGTAACCACAATTGTGCAGAGGCCCAATGTTGATACAAAAGTTCCTACAGATGACAGACTAACTTGTGTTTACTGTCTGGAGAAAGAAAGACTTTTCTCACTTCCCTAGAAGAGAGGGCTCCAATTAATTGAAGCATATGAATTGGATTGGCTAGAGACTTCTCGAAATTTAGCAGGAAACTATATTCCTGAAGAAGAGTATTCACTTCCTTGACATCGCGCTCTGCCTTAGATAAAGAAGGAAAACTGATTAACCAGTCATCAGGATAAGGATATACATGAATACCTCAATTATGCAAAATGCCTACCAACAGATCCTAGAACATCTGAAATACTCTTAGGGCTGAGGTCAATCCAAATGAAAGGACCCAGAATTGATAATGATGCAGTCCAACCGCATTCCTTAGAAACTATTGGTGTGCTGGAACAAATGAAGGAGGGAGTTATGCATCCTGCATATCCAGTGATGCTAGTTAGTCTCCCTTAGCAAAAGGAGAAAGATATTCTGCAGCCTGGTCATTTTGAAGGAGTGATACTCAATGTGCTTGTCGAGAACCTTGTGGTTCAACACTGGGCAGTAGTCACCAGAGGGTTTCTGAACCAAGAAAAGGAGCAAATAAAAAAGCTGGCCCTGTTTTTGGGATAGCACAGGACAGATCACATCCTTTTGCAACAGTTTTTGAAATCCCTCCAAAAGGGCTTGCTGCTTCCTTGAATCCCTTAGAAACAGAGTTGGATGAAAATGTACAGGAGGCAAGTTTAAGAAATCCAGGAGATACCCCTCCATTGCCAAACTGACTGCTCATCAATCTCAACTTGTCTCTTGTCAGATGTCCTTAAAATAACGCAATCCCCCTCCCCGCTGGATGATCACTTTGAGTGTCATGCTTTTGCACAATTTGTAGAGTTGGCACTGACAGCTGTATCCCAAGACCAAGGTTATGTCAAGATGTGGGGTCCCCCAGCCACGACCCCTTGCTTGGAAGGGCTATACCATGAACAGCCCCCAGTGGAATAGCTGTTTTGTGACTGAAAGTTCAACCATTAGAGAAGGCTTTAACTGGAGCCACTAACTTATTTTTATTAGTCTTCTTAGCAATGTCCTCAAACTGCTGACCAAAACGTTTACGCCTCTCAAAAGGTAATTTCATCAAAGCTGACATTTAAGAAGAATCAGCTTTCCAGGCTCTCATCCAAAGGAGGCGATGAGCAGAAACCAATGCCCCTGAAGCAACAGCCAAAGGTCAAAACTTATCAAAAGACAAATCCCATAAAAGTTCTGGAGAGATGTACAATCTGCACCTTCAGACATGCGGTGAGTCAAAAGATGAAAGTCTTTGAGGAGGGATTGCACTGTATAGGTTTTATATGCATTCTCCCTAACCGCAAAGTTAGAGGTTGCATGTGGCCTTTTTACCTCACTCTCCTGCTTCTTGTCGACAGGGCCTGCAGTGAGGTTATCCCCTTCATCTACTGCCGGAAATGCATCAGAAGAAGTACCTATAGGATATCACCTGGCCCTGAAATGATGAAATGTAGACTTATCCACATCCTTCCACTCATGCTCCAGTACACACATTAAAGCATCATGGAAAGAAAGTGACAGTGGTTGAGGCCGCTTATACTGAGACAGAAAGTCCTTCTCTCCACCCCATTAGCAGAAGCAGGCAATCTAATATTGTCTTTTAAGTATTGCAACAACTCAGAGAGCTCTGCACTCTTGGGTAAAGTGAGCTTTCTTGTTTTCCTCTTATGTGTCTGCCGCTGAATCATCCTTATCACAAGCTGGAAGCCATCGAGAGCACTGAAACCTATCAAAGTTTCCTGTATTCAGTCGGTTGCTAAGCAACCAGCTCTCCTGCGATGGTCCTGGCGGATGCACCATCTTGAAATGGCCTTGCCAGCCTAAGACATTGATGGAAGCGCTGAGCGTGATGGAGCAAGGTTTCATACATACAGAAACTTGCTCTAAATCAGTTCTCTCAAAATAACATGTAACCAATTAACAAACATGTTTTGTAAGTACTAATAATTGCACCACACAACATTTCTTTTACGTAGGGGAAGCTTTCATATGTGCTTTACTAACCAGTATCCCGAGTGTCCTAAAATGGTCGCCGAAAATGCGGGAAAATGCGGAAAACCTTCTGTGCATGTGTCTACTTCATCTATGTAGTGTGACGGACTTTTGCTTTTGGTGGGAATTCCTTGCAACTGCCCAGTAGTACCTAAAATGGCCGCTTCAACCTCACATGCTTGTGTGTTCTGCTTAACTACTAATGCAATAGTTATAATAAAGTAATGGGGTTAGAGTAGAATTAAGTGGTATACAGCGCATTAATTTATTTCTGTAATTTAATGTGTCTTTCTTTGACTTTATTAATATCTCGTATTTGGGCCTGAAGGGTGTTGCAAACTCCATTTTGAAAATGTTACGCAAGCACATAAGAACATTGAAATCACTGAAGCTCTCTCATTAAACTGCAGCTAATACTCATCCTACCCTCGATGTTCCTGGGAACCTCATCCTTTGACCCAGAGAAAGGAAAAAGAAACGGAAATATTGTTAACATTGTATATTAAATGAAAATAATGTTGCTGGGTGGAATAAAAAGACATGGAAAAATAAAATTATGGGTGGGTATCTAGCTTAATTAAAATAAGGGAAAATGACTTCATACTGGTATGGTGTAATGACCTCTCCCCGTCTTTCTGACCAATCAAATAACAGGGAATACACACATTTGCAACACTGGGGGGTGGTACATGCCCTGGAAATGTTATAACCAAGGTAGACTTAGTCAGTTAGATTTTCCGACTTGTCACAGACCTGTCACTGACCCAACGTATGCTGAAGGAGATCGTGGATGTCGCAGACCTTAGAGGGCTGGTCAGGCACTCTGACAGAAGAATCGGGGAAGAGCTGAAGGAGAATCGATTACCCAGAGGGGAACGAGAGTAGCTGCAGAGAGGGGTGTGACGTAGGCGTTGCACTTAGCGGCGGTTACCTGTCCTGCACCTGTCCTGACCTGTTGTCTCCTGTCTAGTCGGGAAGCCCTTTCTTTCCAGCCCTTGGCCAGGGGTTGGTCCTCATGCCATTCTAGGTAAATAGAAATCTGTGTGGTATGTCCTTGTACGTTCTCCCTTTTTCACCCTTCCCAGGTACCGATGTTTAAAAGTAATTTGGCTAAGTCTCTAAATTCCTTTTTTTGATTGTTATATTTTTACTGGAAAAGTCTTTGGTCGCTCCGTATTTTGGTACCTGACTCACAAAATATTGCATAGATAAAGTGTTTAAAACTTTCCTGAGTCTGTGTTTTTTTTTGATCAGGTGAAATATTATACTACCTATTATTCTAACACTCTGATCCAAATCACCTAAGTAATTCAGTAAGTATAAGTGACAAGGAATTGGTAAGTTATGGTGTATAGGTATAACATATAATCACTGATAGGCAGGGAGAAAAAAGAGAGAGATTACCAGTTCAAAGGGTGTATGTTTATGTATGTTTATGGGCCCAGGTGAGTAATTGAACTGGTGATCTCGTGCCATCAAGCGTGTATCAGTGAAAACAAGGCCTCCTCTTACGAATGATAGAGGAAACCTATTTCCCAGCTAGCCAGTGAAGCCTCATCCCAATGGTCTGCTCAAGCAAGTCCTGGTCAGGCACATCATGTCGCCTCTGTCCTGGCCGTAAAAGCAAAGCGTATCTGACTGAAATACACCAAGGAGAGCTGCTATTGCAAGCCCTCAGTATAACAGTAAAATACCAATAAATAGAATAAACATCAAAACTTAACTATATCATCTAGGTGCACTGGACAAAGAAAAAAATGGCAGGATATGATGTTAGTGTTCCTACCTTATCTGCTGGCTGCTGGGTAGACTTGGCATGTTGGGACTAGCTAGGACTGCAGCTAGGGAACAGACTCTGCAGGAGGGAGATGGAATCTCACAGGTAAGAACTATATCGAGGAAGATGGAGGAGAAGGTAATGTCTGCTTGTCTGAGAGTGGAATCATCTGTTGAGTTTGAATGTGCGCATGAGTATCATGTGCAATGAGGCAACACTCAGGTTATGTGTTTGGCTATGGTTGAAAAACAGACGTAGTGAAAGGAAAGGAGAATTTGGAATGGGAGAAAAATCCTGCAGAAAGATATTCAAAGTCATGGCCAGTGTTCAGGTGCTTCAGCTGTTTAAGGAACCAGTAGGGGAACGCCAGCAGCATGGTGAAACCAATGTGAAAAGCAGCATCAAGAATGGCAAAAGCAGGGGCAATGAAGGTGAAAGACTACAATGAAGCTGTGAAATGTAGAAGCGACTAAATGACAGGTGGTAACAGGAGGTAAAAGGCATTAACCAGGAGGTAGAATGTACTGAAGAAGCTCCACTTTCACAGCAAAGCAGCATTCATTCAGGAAGCTTCATTTTTATGAATGTAAATTTTGCAGGCATTTCATGCCTCTGATTGGAAGAATATGAGTGTTTATGCTTCTGCACAATAACTGACTACTCTATCAGCTTTCTCCACTCAGAAATCCCTATTTGAGGTGGCTAGGGTGTTGAAAAGAAACTGAAGTAAACAGACATAGTTCAGATAAAGAAAGTACATGGATGGGGAAATCGAGTTGTAAAGTGTGTGCATTCCCCCAGGGATGTTGCCACACACCACCTTGGGGGTGCTCCCCACAGTTCTAGGATTTTATGTTTAGAAATGAAACCTTAATTTTGTAGCAAATTGGGTCATTAGTTGTGTGGCCTGCAATAGTAATAGGTCCACAATTCTCCTGATTGTGAACTAGGCCCCCAAATGTAGCTCTTGACTCTCTCAGGGGAGTGAGGCAGAGTAGTCCAAGGTCTAATCAGCTGAGGTGATGTGAGCTGGTAATCACCATTCACTGGCACACAACTACACTCAGTAAATGATTGTCCAGTCAGTTCTTTTTCTTCAGAAAAAGGAGAAGTACATTTATTTCACGCCTACTCATAAATACCTTGCAGTAATTTACATATATATACATTGGTAGATGGAAAATACCATAGATGACATTGAATAATCACCTTTGTCTCACTCATGGCATCATACAAACATATAAAGTAAGTCTATTAGCTTGGTCAAAAGTTGAAGATCAACAAACCATATGCTAAAGACATCATTTTGTAAGTGAATGCAACCATGAATATTATAAATCATGTGTAAATGCACTTATAAATATTAACAAAGCATATGCACTATGATTAGTATCCCGTCATAATTAGTATTTGAATTAAACATTTAAAATAAGCAAAACATCTATGTATTTTTTATAAACTTTCCAAATATCAAAATCAAAATATTAAAGCAGCCCCTAGAGAGCATCACATGTTTAATTACATCACATGCAGTCATAGATTTAGCCCTTAGAGGGCCCTGTAGACATATACTTTTTTAAAATCTTTTCGACCACAATAAATGCAACCATAGTACAAGCTCTTGGAGGATTCTATGGAGTTGTAGAGTCAAAGCTCTAGCCTTGGGGTGCTTTAAAAAATTTATGAAATTCCAGAGGGACCTGGTTTTATTGACCGGTTAAACATAGGGTCAGCACTTAGTAAAATTACTATAGGGCTAAGGTCTTCAATCTTTTGGGGCCGTGGAGTCCTGGGAAGAGGGGTCACACATTTTCAGGCCTTACTTCTGTCTGGAATCTAAAACATGGAAAAAGGAAAAAGACACACGTCCGGGAAGCTTCATGGCTTCAGCTGAAGTTAATTGAGGCTGCTATGCTGTGAAATGAAAAGGCCGGACAGACAGGTAAAATAATCCTTCATGCCAGGGTGCCTGCATATCTGAATGAAAAGCAAATGTGCAAGTTAATCTGCAAATGGAAAGGGTGCTTGGGAGCAGTTATGGCTATAATTGCTGAAATCACTCCAAGCATTGTGATGGTAAAGATTTCTTTTTTTTCTAGTGGTAGTTTGAAGAAAGTCTCAATTTCGGAAGCTCCATTTTATCCTACAACTATTTTCCCAGTTTGTAGAAGTCTATCGTATAATGTGTAATGCAAATATAAAATAATGACTTACACATTCACAGTGTTTTCTATCACAGGATGAGACCTCGTAGCACTAAAAATACACAAGTCACTCTCCTCCACTGCACCAGCCAAATTTAATTCTGGTTACACACATACCTCTGCAATGCATTGACTAATAGAGGTTTCCTAATGTACAGCAGCGCATTTCTCACTGAGAACCAACTTTTTAAAATGTATTTTTCATTTAAGCGACCCATTATTTTATATGTAGCTTCCTGATGGTGAAAGACCTAAAAAAATAACAAAATATTTTGGGGCTGATTTATGAGAGGCTTGCGCTGCCAGAGCGTCACTTTTTGAACCACCAGCGGCACAAGCAGCTCAATCATATCTAGGAGGCGACACAAGGTCACCGTGCGTGGCTTTGCATTGCCTCATAGATATGGACTAAGACAATGCAGTGCAAGTCACTGCGTTGTCTTACTCTGTCAAGTAGGCATTCCATGGGCATTGCGGTGGGTGTTCCCATGTAACATGTAACAAGACAAGAAGGGAGTGATAGGAGCTAGTTGTGAACCAGTACCCATCCTCCCTGTAGTACTCTCAAACCAAACATAGGGTAACTGGTCCAAATGTGGACACAACAGTCTTCCACATCAAAGGACGAGAGGAAACAGAAAGAAAGAAGTGAGAACAAGAAAAACTCTAGGTCTAACCCACACAGACTAGGGGCAAGCACAAGTCTTTTCTCTTGATGCCCTCACATATCCCAAGGGATGTCATGCTTCATCATCGGGAATTGCTCCTTGTCGGGCCGGCGCTGCAATGCCCTAAGGGTCCCCCGAGGGTGGCTTTAGCGGAGATCTTTTATTGGTAATGCTGAATGATGAGTGAGGGTGTAAGATAAAGGATTCTGAAAGGTAGGTGAGTGAGTGAGTGAGTGAATGTTAAAACTAGCTAAGGGATACCAGGAAGAATTAAGTTTAATAGATAGGTTCCCTTGCCAGGTTAAAAAACCCCTAAGTTCTGTGTTAATGACGGAGCATAACTTTCAGTCAACATGTTTCATGCCATTTAAGTGTTCAGTAAGATCCCAGGCCGACAATATGCAGGCAGGACTGTAAGGGGGGAGGTGCTGGCAGGCAATGCACTCAACAGCAACTGGTAGTAGAATCTGGATGGGCATACGTGCGACCACGATCGGGTCTTGTACGCATCCCGTTTTAAACACTTTGATCGGCCATTACAATGTTCTCTCTCCTTCCCTCCGCATGCATTTTCATTGCAGCCCATTACGGTGCGGGCGACAATGCGCTAGTCTATGGAGCAACTGATTACCTTAGATTAGGGAAGATCATGTGCTATCTATCTAGTTACTTGATTTTCTAACAGCATGCGCCACCATATAACATATTATTGCTTCATAATGAGTCTCCGTACCTACTATGATAATCACGCTAAAATCCATGTCTCTGTAGTACCATACCATGAGTGTGTCTGCCCATGTGATGCATATTACGATATCTTTACTTCTGTCTGGGTGGTGAGCATTTCTACTAAAGCCCACACTTTTTGACTGACTGACTAAAGTCCACATAACCAAAATGTGCCTGTCTATGATACAGATATCACTGGAATTCTCTGTACTTTGCCCACTGAATCATGTGCTCTTTGTGGGGAAGTCCAATGAATTAACTCCACATTGGATGAGGTCTCAAGTATATGTTGTCTGTCTCGTCTGTCCGTTTATGTACTTAATCAAATGCTAACAATTCTGGGATGAGATGCATTCTACCATCTACCCACAGAGAGGATTATATTAACCCCTATGTTGTACTTGTGTTTTGTTTTCTTCTATTTTTCCTTATTCACTTCTAGGTTCCAACAGGAGTGGTCATTTAATAGAGCTAAAGCCACCTTGTAGTTTTTACACAAGGATGAACCGTTCCTTTTTTTTTATTAGCGTTCTAGACCCACTCATGGCCCTTTCACTCACTTTGTTGGTCCTGAAGAAGCGCCAGGGATCTTAGTGACCACTTAAACAGCGCAAAACATGTGGAACGAAAGATACTGAGGCACATTATGCTCCATCTATAACACACAGCCTACGGGTTTTTTAACCTGCAAGGGAACCTATGTATTAAGCTTAATTTTTCCTGATATCCCTTAGCTAGTTTTAACATTCACTCACTAACTCACTCACCTATCTTCCAGAACCCTTTATCACCCTCCCTCACTCATTATACGGCATTACCAATAAAAGGTGTCCACTAAAGCGACCCTTCAGGGGACCCTTAGGGCATTGCAGTGCTGGCCCAACGAGGAGCAACACCCGATGATGAAGCATGACATCCCTCTGGATGTGTGAGTGCATCAAAAGACAAGACTTGTGCTTGTCCCTAGTCTGTGTGGGTTAGACCTAGAGTTCTTCTTATTCCCACTTATTTCTTTCTGTTTTCTCTTTTCCTTTGATGTTGATGACTATTGTCCCCATATCTGGAACAGTTCCCTCTGTTTGGTTTGAGTATTCCAATGTAACACCTATGGATTTTGACGCTGCCCCAGACTTACAAAACCATGTAAACCTTACAACTCCCCACAGCAGGCGTAACGAGGAGAAATGTTTTAATTTTGCCTTATTTTTTCCTCTTTCCGTGTGTGCTGCATTCTGCAGCTCACATAGAAAGAGGACAACCCCACTTGGGATTGATTTTGAGCAAGATGGTGCCCATTCCTGCACAAAAACAATCCTGCCTACATTGGCGCTAGGCAGAAATGCGTCTGCTAATGATGTGGCAAAGACAGGAATGCACCATATCACATAAATAAGGTGCATTCTTGCCCTTTCACATTTGTGTAGGCCAACACAGCAAGAAGACTTGCGGCGGTGCCCTACGCCAATTTCTCATAAATGAGGCACACTTATTTTAGCCACACCTTTGACCACGCCCCCACGCTCACTGACCTTTGGTTTGATAAACACTGTTTAATATTATTTCCCTACTGTAAAAATTATTTGCTATGGGAATTGGGGGCATTTATGGTTGTCGATAGTTGTCAATGATGAGGAGTACTAAGTTCTAGAAATTTTTGCCAGGAGGAGGTCCTTACGCCTAACAAATTTGATGGGGTCACTGCATCAAAAGGTTTGAAGAGAACTGCTATAGGGGGAAGCTGTCATGCTCCTGCAGCCCCCCCATGCTTCCTAGTTCACGTTGGTGGTGCCTCTTCCATACTGGGGCCACCACTAGTGAAAAAACATATTTAAGCTGAGGCATTATGGGGTGCTCCTGCGGGACAGACGAATATTTTAGTAGCGGCTCTCCAGCTGTGCCGGGAGAGCAGCAGAAGTTTCTTTTTCTGGTGCTCAGCCTCACGCGACGTGCCTCTTTTCCTTATTTTTTGGGAGTGCCCGTTGCAATTAGGCACCAAACATACTCCCAAAATTGTGGGAAGGACAGGGTGCCCACCTCTTGCTTCCCCACCGGATCCCGTATGGCAGCTCTTTTCTGCAGGAGCCTACAGCTAGTGTGTTATGCGGTGGCTGTCCCGCTCCCCCCTGACATGGGCACGGGGATCTGGGGCAGGGCCACTGCTATTTGGAAGAGGTGCCACAGTGCTTCGACACCTGGGGAGATAGGGGTCCCAGAGGCAAAAGTGAAGATGGGGAGGGGTCTCTACGAATGTTCTCTCCCCGATGAACAGAAATCAATAAATCTTGCACCGACCCTCGGACTCTGGCCTACCCAAGGGGTAGATTAAGAAACGGCAGTGAAGCCCCATGTGCTTCGTTGCCGAAAAGGTCAAAGGGTGCCAACATTTTAAATGTCATAACTCACAACCTGTTGGGCTGATTTTGACGACCCTGAGTTCATTTTGCTCTTGGTAGCAAGCTCTAGTAACCAAGGGCAGCAAGTATATCAGACCTACTTACCTCAACTCCAAAGTGGTGCCGTCCTTAAGGAGCTTGTTCTCTTGGCTACCTTTGCCAGCCTTCCTCCTTGTCATGGTTTTTGGGGCCTGTGTAGAGTGAATAAATCCAGCCATTGCCTTTTCTTTTTGCAATGACATGCAGTGTTCTAAATGAAATTACATCATTCTGTCAATTAACAAATTCTATATAGATCTGGGTGCAGTTTTGTTCCTTGACAGATTGCTGAGTGAGGTAAATGCTTCATGTCATCTGGTGTATCTTGCAGATCAAGGCCTAGATGTAGGTAATAGCAATTTACCGAATGGTAAATACCGAATTTTACAGATTCGGTATTCACTATTCGGTAATTGCTATGTAGGTAGAATACTCGGTAAAAATACCGAATCTGTAAGATTCGGTAATTACCGATTCTGTAATTACAGAATCGGTATTTGCCATTGATTCCTATGGGCCTTGAAGCCCATAGGAACAAATGGCAAATACCGATTCTGTAATTACAGAATCGGTAATTACCGATTTTGCAAGGGTGACAGGGTGTCACTTTGACACCCTGTTGCACCCCTGTTTCTGGCTTGTGTGCCATGTGACACACAGACATGCCCTTAGGGCATGTCTGTGTGCCACATGGCACAGGTGTACATGCACAGATGTGCATGTACACTGGAATTCGTTATTTACCATGGAATAGTATTCCATGGTAAATAACGATTCGGTAAGGGCCTGTGGCACTGATTACAGTGCCACCTACATCTTGATTTACAGAATCGGTAAATTTACCGATTCGGTATTTTACCGATTCTGTATATTTACCGAATCGGTAAATATACCGATTCTGTAAATAAAATGCCCCCTACATCTCAAAAGCAAAATACCGGTCGGAAACGGCCGAAATCGGCCGTTTCCGACCGGTATTAAGGCTCCTACATCTGGCCCCAAGTGACCAAATTCCGGCAGGGCCAACTCTGCCTTTCATTCTTTAAAATGCTAGTAGTAACATCTGTTCTCTATATTACATGAAGAAGGTAACAATTGCCATAGGAGGTGCTATTTACAAAATCTTTTACTGCATTTAATTTACTGATATTTGCACTTTACTGTGGCACATAAGCTCACAATGCCCTTGCATAGATTTCCTTATGTGCGTTCTAAAACCTAACACTTTTCTCCGACTCGAGAGCCCATTAGAATGCACCTCCCCAGTTTCAGGCTACTTAATATTGCAGCTGGCGCACTACACGGCCCAATTGACTTTTACTGTGCGCCGCTGTAAACCATAAACTATCCCTCTTACAAACGCCCTTGGCTTGCTTACTTCAAATGTATGAACTTCCTGCTGCATCTTTGTCCTTGCTTCATTAGAACAACTCTGCTGAATTAATAAAATTCCAGAGAGCATTATGTGAAGCATAGAGTAGATGTAAAAGAGGATCATGTTCCACTTATGAAGGTATCTTAAGGGTTGACCCTTATTAGCCCACGTTCCCTTATTTACAGTAGCAGGAGACCCCATCCCTCCACCAAGACTAACATATGCTCATAAAAATTGGTATTTTTGCCCTCAGTTGACATCGAATTAAAATATGACTGCACAGGGCTCAATTTGTGGAGAACACATTCAGAGCTGGCCTTTGCGCAGATAGCAGACTGGGTGAAGCCCCTGTTGGTGCCCACCTCCCACTTGCCTTTTTTAAATGTCGATGTGCTAGAAAATGGGAGGGGTAAAGAAAGGTGAGGGGGCAAGAGTGAGGAGTGCAAGGAGAAGAAAAACACACAAAATGTAGACACAGGAAAAAACACAAAAAGTAGGCCATGGTGCCAGCAGCCTTCAGTAACAGAGCTTCACACACTGTTCATTAGACAAAGGTCAGAGGGAGGCTGCTGCAGACAGCTCCTTCCCCACTTTTCTACCAGAATACTGATTTACAGAATATTGTGTGGACAGAATACTGTGTCAAAAAAATCAAGGATCCACATATCGAGTAGGTAAGTGCAAGGTATAAATTTACTATTCTAAACTCCACAGTTACCTACCTATATTGTCAAGGTGCATGTGGCGTTAAGGGGAAACACCATTACTACGCGGTCAAAACACCGCAATACATTCACAACGCAGCTTTTAGAACGCAAGTCGTTACCACGACTTGCACTGGAGGGCGCTGTAGAATAAGGAATAGTGTGATTTACTATTCCAACACCTTCCCTACTGTACGTAGGCTGGAGTTGGAATAGTAAATCATACTATTCCTAAGTCCAGCACCCTACAGCGCAAGTCGTGGTAACGACTTGCGTTGTAAAAGTTGCGTTGTGATGTACCACGATCATTTTGATCGCGTTGTAACATCATACATCCCCCCAAGATTTTTTCTTTGATATTTTGTTAAAACACCATTTGTGGCATCTGAATGTCGATGCCATGGACATGGGCCCAGCTTGCCCATGTTATTGGTCGGTCTTGCCCATGTTTATGGTACGTACTCTAGGTTGGGTAATAAATAGCAGACTGTGTACATGAGAAGTTAATAGAGCCAAAATCTCAAAACAGAAATGTGCCTGAAGGATGTTAAATGGGGAAACTCTGTTCTGGGTGGTTGCCGCAACCAAAACACTAGATGAGTACTCCAAGATAACAGTAAACGATCAATTAGTAATAAGAAAATGGATTACTTGATATAGCTCTCCCTTTTGGAAATCACATTTCCCAAAGAAGGTAATAAGCTGACAGACTATGCGCTGTTCACCCGTGAATGGGAAGTTTTTCAAGGGTGACTGATTAATTGTGTACTAGCATTAGCAATGAGGGATCAGTGAAAAGTAGTACATTTTAGTTGGTGCAGACATCGTACTTTAATGATTGTACAAGGAGAACGTCAATGTGCACTGGTCTGTCGGTCCAAAAGCAGGGTAAAATTGTCCCATCACCAGTGCAAAGTTGCTCTATCAGCGTATGGCATACAGTGGTGGCTCCTCCGCTAGGCGGAGGAGCGTCGCCCAACTGCTTCAGCTGCAAGCTGAACACAAAAAACTAAATGATAATAACGTTCTGCTATTATGATTTAGCTTTTTGTTTTCAGCTTGCAGTTGAAGGGGCAGTGCAGGACGAGCTGGGCTCCACGTGCCTCACAGGGAGGAGGAGTGGTGGCCGCACCAAAAGTACGCATGCTGCTTTGGCTGGTCGTCTCAGGTCAGCCAAACTGTCATGCGCACTCTGCATGTTCTCCATGCAAGCTATATTACAGCCTACGTGGAGAACATGCACAGCCTGCCAGCCCAATGCTGCTAAGGCAGCTTTGTGATTGGTCAGGGGATTCTGGGAGGCTGTGTGCTTCCTTATAAGAAGGACAGAGGAAGAAGATGCGGAGGGCGGTGGTATAGGTAAGTGCTTTTCTTTTTTACTCCCCACCTCCCCGCCTCACCACCCATGCTCGGTAGCAGCCGCTACTGTTGGCATACCCTAGTTATGACGAAGGAACAGTTGCTTTTGAGAGTAGCAATTATTCATATACAAAAGCAATATTATTTGTTGATTGTTTACGTTTATTATAAATGTGATATTTATCACCCCTTAGTGGCAGGAAAATCTACCTTCAGCGGTTTTCTAAATGCTAAATTTCTCTTTACACTTGCAAACATTACAAATAAAAATCTTAATAGGAAGTTTTTATTTCCTTTAATTTTCTTGCCTTTATTATTAATAATGCACTCATCTGTTTTAAGAATTCTGGACCAGATAAACTAAGACATTTAGCAGTTACAAACCCGGGGATTTGCAAAATTATAGGACCTGCAACTGTAAAATTGCTATTTGGTATTTAGTAAACCCATTTTGAAATCTGGTAAAGTTTTATCAAATTGCAAAATGGATTTATAAATAGAAACCAAATTTGGAAATGCAGTATTTAGGGCTCGCCTTCCAAAATGAAATTCCGTAGCGAATGTTTCAATGATTTGATACTGCATTTCTGGTCACAAACTAATGAAAAGTTACTGACTTGACAAAGGAAGTGGCAACTCATTCAGAAAAGGGAAGTGGAGTCTTCTTGGGAACCCTTCTGTTTTGTAAATATTGGAAAAAGGGTGAAAGCTTGAATGAGGCGATATTTTTGTAGATGATAATTAGGACACAACGACACAACATCCTGAATCAGCCTCAGCCTTTATTCTGACGACTGCCCAATCAATGGCTTTGGCTGATATCTGCCTTGCCCATTGACTTTAGCTTATATTGCCTATTTCCTAAAAATCATTCCCATACTAATTCTTTGTCACATCCTGCATTTCATTTTCTGTAATGCTTTAACTGAAAAAGAATAATTTTTTAAGGTTTCTTTTCCAGAGTTGGATTTGAAGAGAATAATATGGCAATGGCTTCAGAGCAGAGTTCTTGCTTAAACCTCCACATTTCTAAATCTTGGATGCTCGTAATTTAATACTTATCGTATTTTAAGTCAAGAGAAATTTCAAAATACATTTAATTAAGGGTGCCAACCTGCATCTAGCATGGTACTGTGAAAAGGTACAAGAGTACTGGGTACATGTAACTGAGGCGTTGTCTGATATGATAATGGAGGAAGTGACGTGCACGCCACAGGTGTGTCTGTTGGGGTGTGTGGCGGGGCTGCAGCCGCAGAACCGGAGATTGGTAGCAATAGCACTCCTACTGGCGAAGAGGAAGGGGGCCCAAAATTGGGGTGGTAGAAAAGTCCCCCAGGTTGCACAATGGGTGAAATATATACCATATTTTGAAGGCCAACTATCGTGCTATGCTGAAGAACTTCCTGGGGTGTCTAGGCCTAAAGATATATGGACACCCTTTACAGCGTACCTATTAAAAAGTCAAAGTGTAGATCCATTAGATAGTTCCCCTGATGACTGAGCCATACATGGAATATTTTTGTACACTCTGGCCTCAAAGAATTGATAAGATGTTTGGGCAATAAACGGTATACAGTCAAAATATCGAGTTTTTAATATCGAGTTACAATAATATCGAGTTTAAAATATAGAATGGACACAATATCAAATGGACAGAATATAACCTACAAAAATATCGAATAGAATAGCATAAATATCGAATCAAAAAATATAGAATGGACAAAATATCGAATGGACAGAATATAGACAGCAAAAATATAGAATGACAGAATATAGAAAACAAAAATATAGAATGACAGAATATAGACAACAAAAATATAGAATGACAGAATATAGACAACAAAAATATTGAATTTGAGGTAAGTAAGTTAATATTAATTTTTTAAAGTATTTTTTATTTTAGTATATGTGTGAAAAGTGTATGTTTGTTTTATAAATTATTATAAATAATTAATTGCATGGTATTTAATTTTTGCGTAATATAATTCTGTAGCGGGTTGTGGGTTTATAGGGGAATAGGGTGGGAAGTAATTTAATTCTAATTCATTTAAATATGTTAATTTATTTATTTGTATTTATTTAGAATTAATAGTTAATTGAGAATTAATTGGTAATTAATTAAAATATAATTGTTAATTATTTTCATTAATTGATTAATTGATAATTATGTTAATGTTATTAATGTATTTTCTGTAGTGGGTTGTGGGTTTATAGGGTAAGAGGGTGGAAAGTAATTTACATTTAATTATTTAAATGTTTTAATGTATTTATGGGTATTTATTTTGAATTATTTGATATTTAAATGTTTAATTGGTAATTCATTGAAATATAATTGGTAATTCATTTTAATTAATTGATTATTTGATAATTATGTAAATTGTATTAATGTATTTTCTGTAGCAGGCTGTGGGTTTATGGGGGAATAAGGTGGGAAGTAAATTAATTATAATTAATTACATTAAAAAAATATATACATTTTTAATTGGTAATTAATTAAAATATAATTGATAATTAATTTTAATTAATAGTTTAATTGTTAAATATATTAATTTTATTAATTTATTTTCTGTAGTGGGTTGTGGGTTTATAGGGGAATAGGGTGGGAAGTAATTTGATTGTGAATAAATAAATATTGTTATTTATTTTTTGGTTTTGTTGTAATTATTAATACATTTTTAATTGTTAATGAATTAATTGATAATTGGTAAATAATTTGTATTAATAGGTAATTATTTGTAATAATGATTTTTTGGGTATTTTTAATTGATTAATTATTATATTATATAAAATTGTTAATTATTGGTAATTAATTTGTATTTGCTATTAATATTTAATGTATTTTTATTCATATATGAAGTATTTACTTTCTCTACTGTTGCACTCTCTGGAGTGTGAATAGTAATTTTAAATCTTCCGCTATCCAATGCTTTCCCTACTGTTGCACTCATTGGAGTGGGAATAGTAATTTTTACCCCTACGCTGTCCAACGCTTTCCCTACTGTTGCACTCTTTGGAATGGAAATAGTAATTTTAAATCTTCCGCTATCCAATGCTTTCCCTACTGTTGCACTCATTGGAGTGGGAATAGTAATTTTTACCCCTATGCTATCCAACACTTTCCCTACTGTTGCACTGTTTGGAGTGGGAATAGTAATTTTTACCCCTACGCTATCCAGCGCTTTCCCTAAAGTTGCACTCACTGGAGTGGGAATAGTAATTTTTACTCCTACGCTATCCAACACTTTCCCTACTGTTGCACTCTCTGGAGTGGGAATAGTAATTTTAACCCTCCCGCTATCCAACGCTTTCCCTACCGTTGCACTGTCTGGAGTAGGAATAGTAATTTTTACCTCTACGCTATCCAACACTTTCTATACTGTAGCACTCTTTGGAGTGGGAATAGTAATTTTTACCCCTACGCTATCCAACGCTTTCCCTACTGTTGCACTCATTGAAGTGGGAATAGTAATTTTTACCCCTACCCTATCCAACACTTTCCCTACTGTTGCAATCTCTGGAGTGGGAATAGTAATTTTTACCCCTACGCCATCCAACGCTTTCTATACTGTTGCGCTCTCTGGAGTGGGAATAGTAATTTTTACCCCTACGCTATCCAACGTTTTCCCTACTGTTACACTCTCCTCAGTGGGAATAGTAATTTTAACCCTCCCGCTATCCTACGCTTTCCCTACTGTTGCACTTTCTGGAGTGGGAATAGTAATTTTTACCACTACTCTATCCAATGCTTTCCCTACTGTTGCACTCTTTGGAGTGGGAATAGTAATTTTTACCCCTTCGCTATCCAACGCTTTCCCTACTGTTGCACTCTCTGGAGTGGGAATAGTAATTTTTACCCCTACGCTATCCAACACTTTCTATACTGTTGCAATCTCTGGAGTGGGAATAGTAAATTTTACTCCTACGCTATCCAACACTTTCCCTACTATTGCACTCTCTGGAGTGGGAAAAGTAATTTTAACCCTCCAGCTATCCAACGTTTGCCTACTGTTGCAGTCTTTGGAGCGGGAATAGTAATTTTTACCCCTACGCTATCCAACGCTTTCCTTACTGTTGCACTCACTGGAGTGGGAATAGTAATTTTTACCCCTACGCTATCCAACACTTTCCCTACTGTTGCACTCTCTGGAGTGGGAATAGTAATTTTTACCCCTAAGCTATCCAACGCTTTCTATACTGTTGCACTCTCTGGAGTGGGAATAGCAATTTTTACCCTTACGCTATCCAATGCTTTCCCTACTGTTGTACTCTTTGGAGTGGGAATAGTAATTTTTACCCCTACGCTATCCAACCCTTTCCCTACTGTTGCACTCTCTGGAGTGGGAATAGTAATTTTAACCCTCCCGCTCTCCAACGCTTTCCCTACTGTTGGACTTTCTGGAGTGGGCATAGTAATTTTTACCCCTACGCTACCCAACGCTTTCCCTACTGTTGCACTCTGTCCAGTGGGAATAGTAATTTTTACCCCTGCGCTATCCAACGCTTTTCCTACTGTTGCACTCTCTGGAGTGGGAATAGTAATTTTAACCCCTACGCTATCCAACGCTTTCTCTACTGTTGCATTTAATGGAGTGGTTATAGTAAATGTTACACTTTCCGCTATCCTACGGTAAAAATATTGTAAATATTTTATTAATATTATGTTTATATATATATATATATATATATATATATATATATATATATATATATATATATATATATATATATATTAACAAATTAATTTGTAAAAACATTTTTTTAATTATATTAATTAATTATTAATTTTAAGGTTATTTAGGTAGTTTAAGTATGTTTAAGTTAATTATATTTATTATTTAATTATTTTTTAATTAATTTAAAGCATTTTTAATAATTCGATATTTTGACTAACTATGGGGCATATTATCAAGGGGGTTTATCTCCGCTTTTTTGGCTTTAAAAGCCAAGAAAGCGGAGATAAAATTATCTCCCTATTACCAAGCCGTCGCTAACACCAGTTAGTGACAGCTAATAGGAGATAGCGACCATCTTGGGCCCCGCTTTGCATGTCAGTGATATTTATCACTAATGACATGCAAAGTGGGCGTGCCAAGATGTTAGCGACTGGAAACAGTCCCTAACATCGCTATCTCCTATTACCAACTTTTGGAGATATTCGCGCTAAGCGCGAATATCTCCAAAAGCTAACACCTGCCCTGAGCAGTTCTTAGCCATGTTATCCAATGGGAGGTGGATAACATGGCTAAGAGCATTTGCTCGATAATGCATGAATATCGCGGACTTTTCAGCGATATTCATGCATTGCGGCCGTTTTTTATCGCATTTGCGATAAACCTTGCTAATAGCAAGGTTTATCTGCGATAAAAATCGCCGATGTGTGGCGATAATGTTTGTCTCTAAACAAGTTAGAGACAAAAATTATCGCTAGTTGTTGGTAATATGCCCCTATATTTTTACATCGATATTTTTGATTCGATATTTTTGTACTTGCCTGTTTGGAGATAGGAGGTCGATATTTTGGTATTCTATATTTTTACCTCGATATTTTTGTAACTCGATATTTTTTACATCGATATTGTTTCAGTGATCCGCAATAAACTGTGTGTAACCAATACCCTGCAGAAGAGATATGAAAGATGTATGGCTATTGTGATTGTACCGTACGCTCTGTTTTTTTTCTGTTTGTATTATCTGGCTATTGTGCTGTATAGATGGAAAATTGAGTAAACAAAATAAAAAAAATAAAAAAATTAAGAATGCCACAAACCAAATTGGTCTGTCCAGTGGGGATTCAGACTTTTGAACTAAGGGAATGAAAGTCCATAATCTTGGTATGAGCTGTGAGTACGCTTGGCCAAGGCCTACATTTTCTGAACCGGAGGTTAACATTGTTTTGTGGGCTTGCCTCGCCTTTGGTAGCTTGGCATGAGCAGCAAGGTGTGCTACAAAAATGTGCGTGGTATCTCCAAGAGCTAGAAAAACAACACTACTGGTGCAAAGTAGAGAAAGTAAAGGGACACATCAATTTATATAAAAATGAAAGAGTTAATGAAAATAATGTTACACACTACGTAAAAGATAACAAAAACATCACAGAATTTAATGGTGACAAATATAGTCCAGACTCATTCAAAATAACCAAAAAGGAGTTCGGAGCAACTGAACTGAAGAAATTGTGTCAAATCTAAGTGACTCAGCTTTAAGGTAAACATTTGCCAGTGAGGGAAAGATCCATGTGCATCTTGGTGAGAATTTAATATCAAAAAATTTCCAGCTTGAAGCAGCTCAATGACACCAAACTCTAACAATGAAGTGCTTAAAGGTGGGTTAAGCAAGGACTGGCTCATGATCAGCCAGTGTAGCACCCCTACGCAGGCAGCTAAAAATCATCAGGCCGTAGGTGATCTTAAGTTCTTGACCAGGTAAAAGCTCTTCTTCTGCTAGAGGCTCACCGCTAGTTCAATATGCGTAAATCGACTCACATGTCGACTTAATGCAGAGAAGTTAAGAGGCTCAAAGATTCATAAAAGCTCCAATACACACTGTAAATCTCTCAAGGGTTAGTTCCTCTAAATGCAGCCATCATTTTCATTTCCATCAAAGAAGGAAATCCCAATAGTCTCAGGCTTTTCTCATTCACTCAATACTTGAGCTTCCAAGGGCAAGTCCCCTCCCTGCATGCAGGTTTTTCTCAAGAGAGAGAGAGTGCCAGAGCATCCATGTGGACTTTCAAGTAAGGAAACAAGCTCGCTTAGTTCAGAAGATGAGGGCTGGAGACTCCCACAGAGCATTGGTGATCAGGCAGAAATTCATCTTAGCGTTTATGTGGAATGGTTGTCAGAAAACCGAAATCTACAATCACATATCCTGTTCTACAATTGATGGGTTCCCATAACTGTACTCTTCCAGCTGCTCAGAGTGGATTGTATAAAATTGTGGAGATCCAGAGCACAGAAACTAAGAGGCACAACAGACCATCTATCATTTAGTCAAAAGCTGAGGAAGTGCTCTTTCACGGAGCCCAATCCCTGCTTCTGGAACCAGCCACCTTCAGTCGAGAACAATACATGAACCACTCATTCTCTGGTATTGCCACACAAATCAGGAACTCTCTGTCTCACTCCCTCCACCTAACCATCTGCCTTGTCACCATCTAAAATGACCTAAAGCTCCTCCAATCTGACAGACTCATTGGTTAATCACCCTCAACCATACTTAATCACTCTCTCCACCAATATCTGAACTAACTTAGTTATGTGACCCCACCATCTAAAATGATGCTTTAGCTGTGTACAGACTTTGACCAACTCTTGAGATTGCCTCATGTGGTAACTGAACGTATTTACCAATATAAACGTCAGACTTTACTGGAACTGGAACTCAATGTAACCCATGTGCCCTGCTACAGTTGTAAAGCACTCTGATGCCTTCCGGCCATGCCTACACTATATAAAATAGTAATAAAAACAAAATAATGAATCTACCACCCAGTTTACCTGCATTAATACCCTAGCCAATGGGCAGTTTGTTGCTTGAGTCTCTGCTTCTGCTTATCCACATCAGAAAACTTCCCTTTAGCTGAGGATGTTTTTGCTTTCCAAATAATTAATATCATTTCGTACTCACACACATTTTACCTGTCTTACTTGTTTAACAGTTAAGACATTTTGGCAAATAAAAATGCATGCACTTTAATTAAACACATGGTACAAAGACTACTCAGGAACTTGCAGGCACTGAAAAAGGAAACAGAAAACAGATGCCCAGAATGAAAAAGGGGGGATACCCCAGAAGGATGGAACTCCTAGCTGTTCCACAAAACATACTGCTCACTAATACACATTAGAAGAATGGAGGAATCTATTGTAAATAACAATCACGCCTTGTAGCTTGAAGTTCTTTATTCAGCAAGCATGTAAATTACGACATCCATAACCCTGCCAGTCGTGAACTCACTGGAGGGCGCCTTGGAACGTTGACAGCACACAAAAGGGTCAGCTCAACTGGGGCAGAACAAAGGGGAGGTTGGAATGTACCAACCTTACATTTTAGGTAATTACAACAGAATCCTAAGGGCTACATGAAAAAATAAATAGTTGATGAAAGACTTACCGTTGTTGCTATCGGTATTAGATATCTCTGCCATTATGGAATGCACAGTTTCTCGTAATAGGAGCAGCAGACAAATATTAGCTCCTTAACAGTTTCTCCTCTTCCTGACTGATTGCTGTGTTCACCTTGTCATCAGCCATGACCATGGCTTGAACATATTGCGGCTGCCTTCACTTCTTAATTTGGCAGCTATTGCATTTGTTCTGGCTAATGTTATGTGAAGGTTGTTATTTGCAGTTACTTTTTTAAACAAGAAAAGACCATACATCTCTAGAGTCTCTCTGCAGCATTTGTATAATGTGTTTAAGACATCAGAGTAGAAAAGCACGTGGAGTGCTTGATCTGACGTCATGCACATGATTAAAATGGCATTACTTGTTTCAGTATATCAATGCATACACTCAACTTTCAAAATTCAAAACTGTATTTCTTTTATTTCTAATTACCCAATGCTATGCCTTTTCAACGAGGTTATTCTATTGGGTGTCAGTTGCATGTTTGTTATT
Source organism: Lissotriton vulgaris (assembly GCF_964263255.1). Taxonomy (NCBI): domain Eukaryota; kingdom Metazoa; phylum Chordata; class Amphibia; order Caudata; family Salamandridae; genus Lissotriton; species Lissotriton vulgaris. The sequence goes on from NC_141696.1 coordinate 420,188,226, forward strand.
TTGTGCTGATTTTGAGTTCCATTTTGTAAATTTGAAGACATTTTTAGTGCTATCATTAATATATTAGTGATTGACAAGAGAACTTTTTAACGTAGAAAAAAAACGACATTTACTAAAGATGATGACAATGATTCCACAGATGTAGTGCACTACATGTCACAAGATGTTGCAGTAACTAGGGGATTCCATCACCACGTTTGAGGAAGCAAGCAATTGCTTAATATCAGTTAACAGATTTAGTACCAAGGCAGTCTAAACTGGATGATTTGCTGCATAAATTGGAGATCGTGTTATTAGTTCAGCTCTAAATCAATGTAATGCTAATCAACATATTTCTGAGCAAGAGCATTATTTCGGAGGGATTCACGAAAGAATTTTAGGGTGTTTTAAGGTTTCATAAAAGGTTAAACCAATTAGGTACACACGTATTGTCTCATCGAAGTCCTTGAATTTCTAGAAGACCGTCTAGTCGCTAGAAGATGATGTTTCACATACATGTTTTGTCATTATTTGAGCTTCCACAAAGAAATGATCTATTAATGTGCTTAGGTTCAGAGATAGGAAAACAAACTAAAGTTAGTAAACGCATTCAGGAACCAGTTGAGAAAGAAATCCACTAATTCACATGTTTTAATATTTTACCAAAAACAGTTTCGTAAGCTGCAAAGAAAATAACCAGAGAAATAAAACGATGAACATCATCTCCTATACATGGTGCTTGAGAATAGGCTTTGGAACCAGATACATCACTTAACTTAGTTTTGTGAATGGATTTGAATATAAAAAGTGTGGGGCAGATTTACCATTCTTTCATGCAAAACAACACAGCAAAGCATCTTTTTGCGCTTGTGAGGGGAAAGGGAAAACATTCTCCATATTTACAAAGATCTGGAGCATTTCTGCTCTCTTCTTGTGCACTGTGTGTAGCCTAGCACCAAAGAAGGCCCCCGTGCACACGAGTGTTATGGGCAGGACTGTTTTTTGTGAAGGAAGGGACACCTTCCTGCACAAAACTATGCTTATAGGCATATTCATAATTGTATGTGCCCTGCAGAATGCAGCACACCTGGCAGGAGGAATTTCCGAGGACAAATACAAATATTTCTCATTGTTATGCCTCTGTCGGATAGATGGATCATTTTTACACAAACCCCGGTTTACCAGTCTTTGCAAATCTGGGTTTGCATTAAAATACAAGGATGGATGCATGGGAACGTCTATGTTCCACCCATGTAACGCCTACCCAACACAAAGTAGCGCAAGGCAGTGCTATGTGCAGCATTGTGTTACTTTGTATTTATGAAACCACGGAATGTCTCACACGCAACGTGGATTTGTGTGCCTTAGTAAATCCCATTTAAGGAGTAGCAATGCCTTGCGGCTACTCGTTACAAAGCAAAAGGGGGTACCCTAGACATGTCACTAGGACCTGAGTAACGTTCGGTACAAGAAGGGAATGGTCCCAGAGGAAACAAACTTTAGGACTATAACATGAACATCGACATCACCTATTAACCCGTTTACTGCGGCGACAATTCCGCCGCAGTGCAGGCCTTCCATTGCGTGGGCGGGGCCTCATCAGCCAACAGACGTGTACAGCACTATCGAGGTAGTGCTCACGACGGCCGTTGGCCGACGAACGCACGCAAGGGGTTAAATCAATTGCTAACAAATCTTTTTCATGGTAAACATATTTATTCATGTTGAACATGTATTCTCATGTTCCAAAAATGCCACATTTGTCAATAAAAATGTGAAGGAGTGCCCCAAAATGGAAGGGAGGAATAAGTGCAGCAATGTGTGAATGTGAAGGTAAGTGAGAGAGGGAGGGCAGTGAACAATATGTACAGCCAAATCATAAATGACCTATCCAGCCTAATCCAAGGCTAACCTATTTACAAAACCATAATGTTTGAAAGGACACATGAATCAATCACTGTCATCCATATAAGGTAAACGAAAAAAAGATATTGACGTTTTGACCCAGGGGTTGTGTGTGGGCAAATGTAGTCCTTATAGTAGGGTCTTCATCAGGACAGTGGGGGGCACCTATGGATAATTGAAAGGGATCTTTATTATATTTAGGTGATGGAACCAACTTTTAAATAAAACAAAACGAAACAAATTGAATTTAAAACTACTAGTGTCATGTAAGGGCAATGCCAGTTCTTAATAAATTTGCTCCTGTATCTTTCAATATTCTACTTACTTTAATGTAAGTTGTTTCTTTCAATATTTCCTTGATAAGGTATACTGAGAAGTGTTCACTTTGAGCAGTTGGCAAGTATGAAGTTGGTTCTGATTTGTCTGTTCTCAACACCCATATCAATTGTTTTTGTAAAGAATTTCAACTCACCATGGTCATCCAAGTGCGTATACAGACACAAAAGCTGATCTGGACGTGAAGAGGTCTAAAAAAGCATGGTCTTTATTTGCTGCATCAATCGCAGTAAATTTCCCATCAGCGAGATGGTCAGGAGTTGTGTATCCCATAAAAAAATCCCTATCACTGCAGTACACCTTCTGATCTGGTTCAGTTGGCGTACTCTAAATCATGTTGTTATTTTCCTCTCCTCTTTACCCCAGCCTCAGGTAGGCTCACCAGTTTTATACAAACCTATGTTTATAAGTGTGAGAAATTGAGTTACTGGCTGAGGGGGGTGAAAACCTACTCAAGCAGCTACTGTAAACTTTCTGAGGGTGAGGCACAACCAAACCCCAAATTAACCTGTACTCAACACTCAGGTAGCTTTGTACAAAGCAGTCAGGTGTAACTTAAAAGCAATGTGCAAAGTATTTATGCAGCAATTCAAACAGTAATAAAGTGAATACACAAAACAAGACAAAACTCACACCGATTTAGAAAAAATGTAGCAAAATTTAATAAATAAATAAATAACAAAACAACAGAAATCTAATCAGTGGACCTGAAGGTATGCAATTTTAAAGATTGAAAATAGCGTCAAAAGGCCAAAGCGCCACTCGTGGCTATCTAGTTATGCAAGACCGGGAGAAGGTCGGGAGAAGGTCAGAAGTTCAGGCCTACAGCGATGAAGCGCAGGTTGAATACAGTGACCAGTTTAGTCCCACTGAAAAGTTAGCTTCTCAGTTCAGTGCAAATGGTCCCCTTCATGGTAGTGGCAGCTGCGAGGTACAGGGAATTATCATGAATGGTCGGTGATGTAGCAAGAAGAGCAGGCTTCGCCTTGCAGACAGTCATCGCTGTTGCGCAAAGATCCTGTTGTTGCCATGAACGGTCGGACTGGAGCTTCGTAGTGGGGCTCCCCGTGAGCGGTTGATACTATAGCCCGAAGGGTCAATTTGAAGGACCTTTGCAATGGCGTGCAGCATGAGCCACAAGGTTTTGGCATGGACTGGCATCAACTGGCCCGTTTACAGTCACAAAGAGCTCCAAAACTTTAATTCAGCTAAATTGAGGTCACACACCGGATCCATGACCTAAGGGACACAACGCGTGGGGTAAGGGGCTTTCACTTGTGAGATCTAGGACCTGGTTCAAATGATTGGAAGCCTGTTATGCCCAATGGCTTTGAACAGGAGGCCAGCAGGCCAGCCCTTAGAGTCACTCTAGGAGGTCTGGGTTCACATGCAGGTCCATTTCCTCCAACTCATTCAGGAGGGCAGCAATCCAGCTAGGCAGTAGTCCAGCAGAGCAACAGTCCAGAGGAGTGGCAGTCCTTTCAGCAGCACATCAGTCCTTCTTCCTGACAGAGTCTGCACAGGTCCAGAAGTTTCCTGAAGAGTTGGTGTTGAGGTTCAATATTTATATCTACAGCCTTATTTGAAGTGATAGAAGCTTCTAGAAGTTTTTCTTTTGAAGTGCTCAAGATTGTCGCCTCCCCTATCCTGGCTCCAGACTAACTACAATTAGCATGTAGCTCTTTGTGTGGAGGCAGGACACAGCCTTTTCGAGTGCAAGTAGAGCTGTGCCTAGCTTTACCCTCTCATCCATGTACACTTGAGTTCTCTATCATGTGTGGCTGTCTCAGAGGAATAAACGACTCCCGACTGTCCGGTACACCCAGTCATGTGACGCAGAGACAGGCTGCAGGCACTAAATGAGACAGGCAGGAAAATGCCAACTTTATAAAAGTGGCATTTACAAAGTTGTAGTTTAAAACCCAGCTTTCCAATAAGGAGGATTTTTCATTAGAACTCCAAAGACACCTAACATGAACTGGTCACCTCTTCCTATTTGGAAGTTACAGCTTATAAATGTGATAAGGTGACTCCAATGTTATCCTATGTTAATGATAGGCCTTGCAGTAGTGAAAAGCAAATGTAAGAGTTTTTCGTTACCAAGGCAGCAAAAAGCTCACAAGTACATGTCCAACTTATTAATTACAATGCCCCCTGCCCTCTTGGATGTCCGAGGCCTACCCCAGGAGTGACTCATATGTAAATGTATTAAAAATGAAGGTTTGGGCCTGGCATAAAGGTTATTTTGCCACATCGAAATGGCAGTTTAAAACTGCACACACAGGCTACAATGGCAGGCCTGAGGCATGTTTGAAAGGGCTACTTGAGTGAGTGGCACAATCAGTGCACCAGGCCTGCTACTAGCATTTGATTTACATGCCCCGTGTACACATCGTACGACTTTACTAGGGACTTACAAGCAAATAAAAAATGCCGGTGAAGGCTGGGGGTAGGGTTTTTAGTGAGTTCAGGAAGACTGGCGCTCTGCCTAATGTGCCCACTATTTTCAATTAACCTAAGTATGTACGGTGCTGCCAGGTCAGGGGGAATACCCAATAACCCCCGGTAGTTGTATGGACCCCACCGGGTCCACACTGCAAAATGAGCACAGTCCCGGGCACACGTAGAGGATATCACAATGTTAATGGAGTCACTATAGCTGTGGTCGGCACCAGTTCAGAGTTTAAAAGTTTATTCAGTGACGCTACGACTGAATAGTACACAAATAGCCAGCCGGCAAGTGTTTCGTCACAGGCATTGGTTCTGTGACTCTTCAGTGCTGTATGGCATGTATAGAGATGATGGAGGACGGCCCCTGAAAACTGGTGATAATTCCAACCCGGGGTGCATGATGGAAGCACTATGTTGAAGGCTAGGTGAAAGGTGCTCTCTAAAAGGTCACCGGCATGAGATAGGCACCGGAAGGCGGCTGCCTGACAAGAGCAGGATCGGGGTGATCCACGAGGAGCAAGCAAGACAGCAGGCGGGTGCGCCTACCATTTGGTGCTGGTGCTCGGAAGACACTGGAGCCGTCTATAGCTGTCGACCACAGCTATAGTGACTCCATTAACATTGTGATATCCTCACTACGTGTGCCCGGGACTGTGCTCAAATTGAATATGTCAATTGGGTCTAAGCCAATTTTACCATTTTTGGAGGAGAGAGAACAAGCACTTTAGCAGAGCTTAGAAGTGGTAAAGTGTGCAGAGTCCTAAGGCCAACAAGAATTAATTCAGCAAAAATGGGAGTACAGGCAAAAAGTTTGAGGATGAGCATGCAGAATGGGTCAAGTGCAACAACACGTCTATGTAAATATGGGTTTGCGTCAAAATACATGAGTGGATGCATGTACCGACTATCTGATGCAAAGTAACATAAGACAGTGCTATGCATTGCATTGCATTACTTTTATTTTCAAAGCTATGCAAATTGGGATATGCAGAGCTTTGTAAATCCCAAAATAGCATCAATGCTGTCCCAAAAAAGTGACGCAACCCCTACACAAAATCTTAGTAAATCTGGGCCCTAGTGTCCTCCTTGTTCCCTTTGAACCTCTGCTTCTCCTCTCACGCTTAGCCTTCCCAGCACAAGTTGTGGTCCAAATGCACATTGTTGGTGATTTGCTGGGGTATGTTTACATGACCAGTAACACTGCTCAGTGAAATTTGATTGTGGGTGTACTTTGAGAATTCACTAAGCTAACTGAATCTGGAAGCATACAGATTTTTATAGCGCTCTCATTTTCTCTCATGTGCCACCTGATTGGGGGCAGCTAAGGGTTTTTGCATTTCAGGACCCTATTAGCAGGATGTGCCAGATGCACTGAACTGTTTGGACATAATAGCCTTTGGGCATTCAACCAGCAGTCACAGAGGTTTTTTTTAACACTTTTGCTGCAGATGGCACTGCATTGTATGAAAGACTAAAAGATGTGGGGGTCTACTATTTGTTTTTGTTGTTGTTTTTTTTGTCCTCATTCACCCCAGAAATGGTGTCCATTTGTTCTGCCCTTATTATCGAGAGAGATACCGGCCACTGACGGGCTTACTACAATGGGCACTACCCTTTCTGCGGCTGTCTCTCTCTCTCACGGTGTAAACTTACATTGGCACTGCTTTAATATTCGGAGTGTGGAGAAGCCCTAAAGCAGTCCAGAGTGTTTGCCGGTGCAATCATTGGACATAGTTATGATCTTATATCAACATTATCCTTCAAACTTTACATCAACCCTTCCGGGCTCTCTGTCCATACTGACAGCAAGTTCCAGAAAGATTTCTTCTTGACATTTTACCTGATAAATTTATCTTAGACATATATATGAGGGATTCCAACCATGTTAAATGCTGTGGTGGTATGCTACTCACCCATTTACCTCAGATTTCTCTTCTGGCTAGTAGTATTGCATAAAACAGCAAGTCTCTAACACTGCTCACAAGGTCATCACCCACCTCAAAGATAACCAAGGAAAGGCTTACCTTTATTTTTTATTTTTCCCTTTAGAGTCCTGGCTGTGCGCAGAGCCGTTGCTGACCCAAAATACCTGACATTGTTATTTCCACTTTGTTCCAGAACTCGTTGATTGCGGGGCATTGATATATGCATGTCTGTTGCTTTTTCCAACCCACATTTAGCACAGCTGGTTCGGCTTCCTTTCCCCATCTTTGATCAATTTTAGGGTGATATATATGCCTTCTGAAGTGAAAAAATGTGTTTTCATCTTAAAAAAGAAGGTTTGACAATGAGGTAAAGTGTGCACATTGATACTTGCCAGTTTTCTGCATCTGCTCCCTCTGCAAATAGTTTCCCCACTGTTTCTCAGCCAGCATGAACTCTCCATCCATGGTGTCTGGAACATGCCAATACCAGAGTGCAACTTCCTTATTTCCCGGCGATTTTGTTACCAGTTGATCTTCTAAGATGTTGCGTACGCCCAATGTCGATTTTCTACTTTGCTCCCAGCTTTTTAGTTCTAGATATTTAAACTTTGAAAGGGTACCCTTAATCAGCCCATTTAGATTGTACCAGGGTAACAGATTTTCTTACCTGGTCAGATCTCCCCAGATCTTTAGGTCCGCATTTTTGATGGGTACCGCCAGCTTGTCATTGAGGCATTCTGGGGTCCCAGGTGAATCCCAAATCATGGCAAAGTGGGAATAATAGTCTAGGCATGGGCGGAAAATCCGTTCCGCTCGCGGATTTTGCGGATTTTCGGGAAATCCGCAATCCGCGAGATTTGCGAATTTCCTGAAAAATCCGCAAATCCGCGAGCAGCGGATTTTGCTCGCACTGCTCGCACTGTTCGCGTGAGTTCGCGCCCCGCGAATAAGTGCGAAATTGCAGAAATACGATTTTAGCAAAACTGAAAGTAACTACTTACCAGGTTCAAAAGTTCAGGCTCATCATTAGTAGCCATTTCCTGTAGTGCTTCCTGAGGGGCCCCTCCAGAGTTCAGTTGCCAGTTGCAACTATTATGTGACCCTGCTCTGAACCTCAGAATAGTTACACATATGCCACAAAGGTCCTGAATTACAGCTAAGGGAGACAAGCAGGAGCCAGGCTGGAAGTTAAAATCCATTAATCAGCCCCTAATTCATTATTGTCAGTTGGGGCAGGGCAGGTGTTGTAACTAATTTTGCAACAATGAAAGCACTTAGCAAGTGCAAAAGATCACTAATCAGGGCGCACTAAGGAAGCAGGTGCCAGCTAAAAAAATATTATGTGACACATTAATCAGCCCCAAATTAATTCAGGTCACTTGAGGCAGGGAAGGTGTGCTTTGCTTTGCCAAAAATAATGTACACTGGACAACCAGAGGGTGTGGTGATGAAACAGAGGGTGGCATGGGTGGGCCAGAGGGTGGCATGAGTAGTCAGAGAGTGGCAGTGGTGACAGAGAGTGGCAGTGATGAAGAAGAGTGTCCCAAACAGGTTGGACACGTAGAAACAACAAGTTCGCAAAACTTGCGACCCGACAGGTAAGTTCGCAAATTGCGAAATTGTAAAAACCCTCGCGAACTGGCAGAAACACGGGCGAACACAAAAAAAAAAATCCGCAAATTCGCGGGAATTCGCGGATTTTGCGGATTGCGAGTTTGCAAATCCGCAAATTCGCGGATTGCCAATCCGCAAAATCCGCTCATGCCTATAATAGTCCAATTTCGAAAGGCGTCTAATGTGGTACCACATTATTGCCATCGACTGAAGCACCTTCAGTTTAATTTTCTTAAACAAATTAGGATCTCCAGATTTGAACAGAAAACCATCTGTATCTGTGTTACACTCTTTTAGCATTGCTGAAAACATTAAACCTATTATGGATCCCTCAGGTATCTTTGCAAGCATTCTGGAATTTTTTAATTGGAAAGCCCATGCAAGGGGTCTACTATTTGTTGGCTGGAGAATTCATACTGTTTGTAGATTTTACTTGCCAAAAACATCTCACCTTTTAGCTTAGGTTTTGATTTTTTTGCTATCCATCAAATAATATAAACACCAGGAACTATTTCATCACAATATAGTGACATGTACTACTACACTCTTTGACAATATATTTAATCTAAAATGCAGACAAGCTATAAATAATTGTATTTGTTTTGTTATTATGTTTATGTTCCTGCTTCCTACTGGCCTTGCAGTGTAATCCTTCGCCGGTGTGTTTAGTAGGAAACAGAATACTCTGAAATTAATGTGTGGGTGAATGATCTTTATGGCTGTAGTCCATTTTTTTACTATTTTAATTTCAACTCCATGTGTATGGGTGCTCAAGGTAGTTTCCCAACTGGTTCTTCTATGTCTATAGGGAAATGACAGTCTGCATTTCTGGAAATAATCCCTGTGTGTGTCTTCCTCAGAAGGCACTGTGTTGGAAATGGATCTTTCTAGGGTGCTTTCCCTCGATACTTTGCTTTTCTCCTTCCCAGTTTTCCACTGATCTAGATGCTAGCAATAGGACTTTGAGCGCGTGTGACACTACCCTTCAGTGCTAAAGCCCTGCCTCCGTCGTATACATAATGGAGATTGGTGAATACATGATTGGCTGATTCGAGATAGCTGTAAATACCTTGTCTAGGTGTAAAACATATACCCATAGCATTTACCTGGAATGCTCCTCCATGGGCCTGCAGCACTGGTTGTGCCATTCGTGTAGGTAGCTTGTCGACTGTGCCAAAGGTTTGCCCTGGTGGGGCCTGTGTGCGCAGGGTACTGTTACCCGGCGTGGCACTTAAAAAGCAACGTGCCAAGGTTCTGCATGTCTCTTGCTATATCGGAGTTCTTCCTGGTGACAGGGTGTGGTGTTGGGAAGAGGTGGGGCATGTGCGTTACTTGCCAGGGTTTTGACTGGCACTAAATGGTGTGTTCGGTGTGATGAGGCCTGCTTCTGGCATTGGATTAGGAGGGGGTAATGTAGGGAAAGGCTATTGAGCAATATTCCCTATGGGTAGAATAATAGCAGTATTAGGTTTTGATACATATGAGTTTGAATCCTGTCTGGTAGTGCTTGAGTATTCAACATTACATGTGTGGAAATGTCACTTTGGGAAAGTGGGCATTTTGATGCTCGTAGCTCTCTGTGTCTGTTGGACTGTCTCCAATTCACATCTGGGTACTGGAAGGACAGCTTCATCTCTGCATTCCTGGTAGAAGGCCATAAATTAGGGGCTCAAGGGAAACTGCAGACCTCTGACTCTGAGGGGCCTTTCCAGTATGGTTATGTGGGGGTGGAATTGGCACCTGCATTCCAAGGGGCAGGGTCTTGGCCCAAATAAAGATAGTGAACAAACTTCCCGGGGTAGGTTGGCAGACTGGACAAAATCTAGAGCAGGCCTGTGCATTTCAAAGGTGGTCTTTTGAACTGATCCTATCTTCAAAGGCCATTGTAAATATTACTACTGGGGCACTGGGCTACGAAAGTAGAGACGCTTTTGGATTTGAACAATACTACGCTGGTGCGATGCTGAGACATCGACATGAGGAATTCCTAGGACAACTAGATTATCCGCAGACTTGTGGTGGCTGGGAACTTGTCGTGCTCCAGGTAGGGGGCTATCACTTGGTGGATTTTGGGTGGATGTTGCTGGCCTGCTGCTAAGTGCCAACTGTTGTGTCCCGGGTACCTGAGTACTCTCCAAGGGCCAGTTGGATGGCCTCATGACCACAAGATCCCAGTGACACAAAGGATCTCCCTGTTTACACAAGATCGCAATGACCACAAAGGGTGCAGTGGAAATGGGTGGAAGTGATCATCAGTTGGGACAAGATCCTCTTGAGGCACAGCATCATCACACTGAGCAGAGGAGTGTGCACGTAAAGATCAGCAGCCAACTGTAGTGCGGGGACGTGAGGAGTTCAAAGGGTGTGAGGGAAACTTGAAGATTCTGAGGGACCTGTGCTTGCAATCAGGGGACATATGCTAGTTTGCACTTCAGAGCATGTTGTGTCTGAGGGGTGCTGGGGGACCTAAACTGGGAGCTGAGACTGTCTTTGACCTCCAGATCGGGAGGACGACAGTGCCTGACATCGCGGACGCCATCGAAGGTTACTGGCTCCCTCTCTCTGGAGCTGCACCACAGGGTACTTTGTTGTGGAGAACATCGTGATGGGGCCCGAGGGGTTTCATCATGCCTTGAAGGCACCTATAGATGACTGTCAGGAACTATGGCAGCTCGCACCTCTGCTTGAGGGGAAATATTCCTCCAGGCTTGTAAGCATGCCAGATTCCTGGGTCACAACCTATGGGCGAATTTTGCGAATTCGCGGTTTGCGAATTCGCAAAAAAATCTGCGAATTCGCAGATTTCCCTGCGAAATCTCTGATTTTTTTTGCAATTGCACTATACTCAACTGGAGTACTTTCTACTGGCTAATCAGTAAGTGCTACCTCGTTGGGTAAATGTATCGTGCTTTTCCTACACTACAGCTGCGTAAAGGTCCAGAAGAGTTGTCCAGTCACCACGTGTGTCTGTAACTTTGCCACCGCGCCTATAGGCACCGAGGTCCCTCGAGTGAGCTGTCCATCACAGTGGGGGAAAGGGCGGGAAGAGGTTGCATAGTCTAGTGTGTGTGGGGCTGGGCTTCTATGCGAGTTCACATGCCTCTTGTCAGTCACCAGGTGAGTCTGTAACTTTGCCACCGCGCCCATAGGTGCTGAGGTCCCTCGAGTGAGCTGTCCATCACAGTGGGGGAAAGGGCGGGAAGAGGTTGCATAGCCTAGTGTGTGTGGGGCCGGGCTTCTGTGCGAGTTCACATGCCTCTTGTCAGTCACCACGTGTGTCTGTAACTTTGCCACTGCGCCCATAGGCGCCGAGGTCCCTCGAGTGAGCTGTTCATCACAGTGGGGAAAAGGGCGGGAAGAGGTTGCATAGCCTAGTGTGTGTGGGGCCGGGCTTCTGTGCGAGTTCACATGCCTCTTGTCAGTCACCACGTGTGTCTGTGACTTTGCCACCGCGCCCATTGGTGCCGAGGTCCCTCGAGTCAGCTGTCCATCACAGTGGGGGAAAGGGCGGGAAGAGGTTGCATAGCCTAGTGTGTGTAGGGCCGGGCTTCTGTGCGTGTTCACATGGCTCTTGTCAGTCACCAAGTGTGTCTGTAACTTTGCCACCGCGCCCATAGGCGCTGAGGTCCCTCGAGTGAGCTGTCCATCACAGTGGGGGAAAGGGCGGGAAGAGGTCGCATAGCCTAGTGTGTGTGGGGCCGGGCTTCTGTGCGAGTTCACATGCCTCTTGTTTATAAAGGGTCAGAGACCGATCAGAACAGCAGATGAGGGGAAATCAGTCTCCTGGTCACTGGAAGTACAGGGGGATTGCGCTCGAGAAACTCGTGGATGCCTAGACCTCCATCACGGATTACAGCTATTTGTAATGGTAGATTTGGGGAGAAAGCACACCTGCCTAGCATCGACCGTGCTCAGTAGATTCTTGGGCTGATTATAATAATGCGATACTGAAATTGAGCTTCAACTCGGGCACCTGCTTTATTTATATCTATAAGTGCTTCCTGCTGAGGTTTAATTTTTGTGACAGGAGCCTCGTTGCCTAATTGTAACTTTTCTCTGATCCTGCTTTGAGGGTCAGAGCAGGGTCAGAGAATAGTTGCAAGTAGGCAACGAGGAGCCGCTCAGGAAGCACTTACAGGGTTACAGCAGGTTCCCAAGTTGAAGTTATTTTCTTTGTAACCCTTTTGTAAATGGTTACAAAGAAATAAGCTTCAACTTGGGCACCTGCTGTAACCCTGTAAGTGCTTCTTGAACAAAATTCGTCCCGCTTGCGGATTCGCGGATGTTGTCGCAATTTTGCGAGATTCGCTGATCGCGAAATTGCGAAAAATCCACAAATTCCGCGAGCGGAACAAATTTCGGCCCATACTTACTTTTTTCTACGTGTGAAATAGCGATCCTGCCCTCCTGAAGGTGCCACCGGGCTCCTTGAGGTCTAATCTGGATGGGCGGAACTAAGTAACTATTTCTTTCTGTTTAAGGTGGTTCTGACTGTCTAATTAATGGTGCCCCAGCAGGGGCAACGTATATTGTTGACTGGTGTAGTTGAATGACTGATGGGCTGGGTCATGAGGCGTAGTCAAACACCTGTGATTGCTTGGCCATTATGCTAATGGGAAAGTTCGACAATTGTATATAACTGTAAAGTGTATATACAATGTGTATCTTGATTTAATTTCAATGGGAAAGTACAAGAATTTCATATAACTGTAAAATGTATACACAATGTGTATCTCGTTTTGATTTCATTGTGTGTAATACAAAGACCAGTGTTCATGCATATGGTGTGGAGTCTTTTTGTGATGTATGAAGTATGTTGCGAGGGTTGAGTTGTGCCAATACTTTACACTTGCGCCCTGAAGATAAGCCTGACTGCTCGGTGCCAAGCTACCCTAGGGTCAGCACAGGTTATTATACACGTGCATTGTACTCATTCTATCTAGAACCGTAGATTCTGACCTGCTTTGGTGTGCCCCAGCCAGCCAGAAACTGCTGGGTCTAAAACACATGGCCTGAATTTCACAGCATAGGTTTACTACATGCCACCTTGGCAACTGGAAGGTGAAAGATGACGGGGCAAATTGCAGTGTGGAACATCGCTTCCAGGGTACAATAGGAAATGTAAGAGCAAACTAACGAGCTTCAGTTGCAAATGAAAAAAGGGAGAATTCAAGCGTCAGTTACAGCCTCACACTTTGACTTGCAGCAGTGGTTGCTGGTTTCTTTACTCAGATTTGAATAGTTTGCACCATTTGTGTCCCTGCACCTTTTTTTTGCATTTTTGTTTCTTAGTTAACCCCCTCCTTGGTTCATTAGGGAAGCACTAGCATATTTCTCTGGCATTCAACTCTCCTAGTTTTTCAAATTACTACTTGTCCTCTAGTGTACTGATAGCAGGATAAGGGTAAACAATCAAGGGTGATGTGATCGGACTGTTCCTTGCCTCATAGGTCCAATGGGTCCAGCAGCCAATCAGCCAATATCAAGAGGTCAACTACATTGACACCAGTCTTCCCTTTTGGATGGGAGGATGCTTTTCTTTCTCTTTCTTTGTTCAGTGTATATTTATCCTGCTAGAGGCAAGCCTTCAATGTGTTGCCTAGCATCAGTGGCATTATGTTGAGAATCTCTGTTGTTTAAATCACTAAGGGCCCGATGTAGGTAAACGCGATTTTCCGAATTCAAAATACCGAGGCGGGCCGAATCGGTATTCTGAAATCGGAAAACGAGATGTAGGGAAAAAAAAGCGAATGAATACCGATTCGGTCATCATCGGTAATGAGAATCGGTACGTTCCGATTCGGCAAGGACCGAATCGGGAAGTACCGAATCGGCCAACACCGAATCGGAAATTACCGATTCGGCCAACACCGAATCGGTAAAAGCCGATTCTGTAAAATCCGATTCGGCAATCATAGATTCGTAGCCATGAAAACACACCCATGGCGAAAAAGCCCATAGGAATGCATTGAAGAAACCGAATCGGCTTTTACCGAATCGGATAATACCGATTCGGATAATACCGATTCGGATTTTACCGATTCGGATTTTACCGATTCGTTAATATCCGATTCGGTAAAAGCCGATTCAGCCAATGAGGTGGCTCCCCCTCCCCCACCCAAACAGGGAGTGGCAACCCTGGCAGGTGCAGCTAATTAAGAAGTTTCTGGAGAGCCTGCCTGAGCTCAACACTCACAGTTTGCAGCAGTTGGAGTAGGAGGTTGACAACTGAACTGAAGAACATGGCAGAGCAGTGCGAAAGCCAGAAGTCCTCCCAGAAGAGGAAGCCAAAGTTCACCACCACCGAGCTTCAGGTGCTGGTCGAGGAGGTGGTGAGGGTGCACCGCCAGCTGTTCGGAAAGCTGTCCCTCAACGTGCCAGACAGCACCAAGAGGAGGATCTGGGCGGAGATCGCCCAAAAGGTGAATGCTGCGGGTGTCACCCCCAGGTCTGTAGAAGAACTGAAAAAGAGATTCTATGACATCCGCAGCCTCACAAAAAAGAAGATGGCTGAGATACAGAGGCAGGCTGGACTCACTGGAGGAGGCAGGAACCCAGCGCCACCCCTCACCGAGCTGGAGGAACTGGTCTCCAGCACCATTGAGAGGGAGAGTGTCAGTGGAATCGGGACCCTGGACAGCTCTGCAAGAGCTACAGCTACAGGTAAGAAGCATGCGCATCATGACACACCCTACCAGACACCTCCCCATTAGACACAATGCATAGGCAAACCCCAGCACAGTACTGTCACCAACATACAAGAGACAAGCATCATGGTACATGTAGTCAGCAGTAGTTAGCTAAACATGGCAGTGCAGAATCACAAGACAGGAAACAGTGTGACACAGTGTAAGGAGATGCAAGGACATGTGGAATGCTGAAATTGTACTGACTGTAATACATCGGCACTCAGTTAACAAATGCTTCTTTGTACCTAGGGGCCCCATCAGGCGGAACAACATTGACATCAGGGGGAGCAGCACCGTCTGACACTGCAGTCGCAGGGCCGAGCACCAGCCAGGCTGCCCAGGAGGAGGAGGAGGAGGACGGAAACACCCTAGGGCTAGGTATGGAGGGAGACCTGGTCATAGACTTCGATGCACTGAACTCCCCACAAATGGCCAGCACACCCCCCTTGCAGTTCTCCCCAGAGAACTCCCCTACAAGGGACACCATTCCGCCTACACCAGCTCCTGCCACAACCATGGCCTTGCCACCTGTACTACCTGTCCTGGGAGCAGCGGCTCAGGGACCGGCCAGCACCACACCCCCACCAGTGGCACCCCAGCCCACTCAGCAGGCCGGAAGCAGCAGTGCCCGGCGCCGTACCATCACCACCACTGCTGCACCAGCACGGGAGGGCAGTGTATTCCTGGGCCTCGAGGGACAGATGGTGAAGATTCAGAGGCAACAGGCTAGATCCACGATGGCCTGCCAACGCCAGCTCCTGCAGCACAACCTGCAGATGGGAGAGTTGGTCAAGGGATTCCAGGCCTTCGTGGAATCGAACAAGGAGGTGGCAGCAGGGTTAGGCAGGCTGACCACTGCCATTACCCAATCATCTAGCAGACAGGAGGAGCATGAGCTGGTGCGCAGGCGGGATGCCCGGGTGCTGAACCGCGCCATGGGCCGCCTTGCTGCGGCGACGGCGCAACTGTGCCATCGCAGCGCGAACCAGGAATCTAGCCTGAGTCAGCATACGGCTGAGCTCACAAGGGGGATGGCCCGGATCACCACTGCTATGGAGGCCATGATTATTTCGAACACCGCCTCCAATCCTGCCCTGGACCTGGGTGATGCTGGGGACAGCAGCAGCCGCAGCAGCCCGGCCAGCGCTGCGTCCGAGCCGCGTAGGAGCACCAGGCGCTCCGCTGATGCTGCTGGGCATTCAGAGGGGGATGAGGGACACCCCAGTGGGTCTGGCAAGCGGGCAAAGAAGTAGCCTTGCAAGGGCGGGTGAGGCAACCTGAACCTTGGACTTTATTTTATTTCCAATTCACCATTTTTTGTTGCACATCAGTGCTGTAACTGTGTTGCAACAGTATTAAAATTTGTGTTTTTCAAACAACATTTTGCTGTCTTTGCATCTGTACTCAGTCAGAAATAGTTCTCAGTGATCTCCTCACGTCTGTATCTGCCATCACTTGGCGTACACACCCCAGCTGGCTGTGTCAGTGGCACAGCTTCGTCGTCGTCATGGTCCTCGTAGTCAGACAACTCCACCTCAGTGCCCTTCTGCACCGCAAGGTTGTGTAACATTGCAC
This sequence comes from Lissotriton vulgaris, assembly GCF_964263255.1. Taxonomy (NCBI): domain Eukaryota; kingdom Metazoa; phylum Chordata; class Amphibia; order Caudata; family Salamandridae; genus Lissotriton; species Lissotriton vulgaris. Next base: position 420,204,700 of record NC_141696.1, read on the forward strand.
ATACACCTATGATCTTGCAGCAGGTGATGGGGGTATACTGCCTTGCACCTCCACTCTTGTGCAGGCATCTGAATCTACTTTTCCAGATGCCAAAGGTCCGTTCGACAACATTCCTTGTGCGTATGTGGGCCCGGTTATACCTCCTTTGGCTGGGTGTGGAGGGGTTGAGGTAGGGGGTGAGTATGAATGAGCGGAGGGCATATGCACTGTCGCCTGGAAGAGAAAGGGGTCACATTAGACACATGCATACATGTATTCCACCTAGCTACTATGTGTTATGGGGGTCTGATGATGTGTCTCACCTAGGAGGTATCCTTCTCCAAATTCGCCAGCCATCAGCCGTGCATATATGCCGCTCTGTTGGAAAATATAGGAGTCATGGGTACTCCCTGGAAATTTTGCAACCAGGTCTGTGATGGTGCACTTTGCATTGCAGATCACCTGCACGTTGATGGTGTGTGTAGACTTGCGATTGCGGTATATGTATTCGGTGTCCGCTGGTGGGCAAATCGGAATGTGCGTGCCATCTATGCAACCGATGATTTGGGGAAATTGTGCCATCTGGTAGAAGTCAGCTTTGGTTTGTAGCAGTTCTGCATGGGTTGCAGGGAAAGAGATGTATTGGTCCATCCTGTGTATCATGGCGTCAAGGAATGTGTGGAAGAACCTTGACAGGCTGCTCTGGCTCACGCCTCCTGCTGCTGCAACTCCACTTTGATAGCTGCCAGACGCTAGCAGGTGTAGGCTGCATAGCACCTGGATGTGCGCAGGGATGGCGTGTGCCCTTGGGGTGTGGTGGTCCAAGAATGGCTTGAGATCCCTGATGAGCTCAAGTATGGTGTCAGAGTCCAGCCTGTATCTCTGTAGTATCTCTGCCTCTGTGAGCATGAACAGGGTTATCCTCTGTCTGTAGACCTGTTCATTTCTTAGCCATTCCCTCTGTCCTTCCTGCTGTAGCCGTAGCCGCCTCGCAATGACATAGAAAGCTGCCATCCTGCAAGTTGCAATGCATTTTGGGACTGTTTATATGGGTTGGAGTTGGTTACCACCTGATTGCAATCCATGGTAAATACCGAGTGCATTCTACCGATTTTGAGCCGATTTCGGTGTTTCTGTGCCTCCCTACATCTCCCCAACTGTCGGAATCGGGGAATTTCCCGATCGGCGATTCAAACGAATCGGCATGTTTTCCGATTCGGCTCATGTCCGAATCGGTCTTTCTACCGAATCGGTACATGGACCGAATCGGTGATTTTCCGATTCGGTGTCACTAACGATTCGGTACATGGACCGATTCGGTGATTTTCCGATTCGGTGTCACTAACGATTCGGTACATGGACCGATTCGGTGATTTTCCGATTCGGTGTCACTAACGATTCGGTACATGGACCGATTCGGTGATTTTCCGATTCGGTGTCACTAACGAATCGGTACATGGACCGAATCGTCTTTGCATCCGAATCGGTGTTTTTCCGATTCGTTACATATCCGATTTTCGGTATGTACGTATCGGATTCTTTCCCATTCGGTACTCATTCCGATTCGGTTTTCACTCCGATTCTTTATGTTTTTTGTTCCCTACATCTCGATGGCTGTTTACCGATCGGTAAGGGCCAAAAATCGGTATTTTCGGCCGTTACCGATCGGTAACGCCCTACCTACATCGGGCCCTTAATGTATGACTAGTTCACTGGACTTCCTTGTCCAGATATTTGTAAAAACTAGACTCACAGAAAGAAGATTCACTTTCCTATAATCAGAGACTTTTTAAAAACCTTTATTTTGCCCAGACTTTCCATTCTGATCACCAAAGGAGGATAACAACTAGCTGCCTTGAGCCATTAAACTGTAAATCATCTAGACTCCAAAGAGTTTAGAGCAAAATCATTACCAAGTGCAGAACCTTTGCTTGTGCTTGTGGCCATTCTCCTTCAGGATAAGGAAAAGCCTGCATTGATGTATACCTTTGTGTTGTGACTTTTTGGAGAAGAGGTTCTGTATTTGCCCTCAGTGAGAGGAGCTGCCCTGACTGCCTGAAGATCTACACAAGAACTAAGTCATAGCAGTCTGCATTGAGGATGCCTCAGTGAGCCAAGAACAGCCAAGGTTCATGAGATAACTGTCCAGCTGAAATAATTATAAAAAGGTGAAATTTTCAAATAAAGGTTTCTTAACACGTCTAATAATTCCCCTTAAACATTATCATGAAAACATACTTTAAATCAACACAGTGAAAATGTGCAAAACGCATCAGGCATTCATATTCACTGGCAGGCCGCTGTTAGACCCCTTCCGCGCTGATGATGAGCTCAGCTCGTCATGAGAACTACCTGCCGTGCGCTCATGACGAGCTGAGCTGAGCTCGTCATGTAACGCGGTATTTACAAAACCGCCGCGCACAGCGGGAAAAGGCGCTGCAGCGATGCGGTTAACAAATGGAAGCTTTAGAAATTGCTGAACCATGCACACATGTATATGATAGCTTGATCTTAATGTGACTTGCTTAGAATCTTTGTCTTAACTGCAGAATTGTTCTCATTTTTATAAATGAATCATCTTTCTTAAGCAACATGTTCTCCTTTGCACTAGGCTTGAAACATCCTATCTATCTCGGTTTCATAGGATACTGAATAGAGAACAGCATATTTTAATATTAGCTCTCACTTACATGAAATACGAAAAGAATTAACTTACTAGAAATCTGCAAGTAAATGTTTCTGTCTTTAGTATATAGTTCATTGCCACACAGTTAAAGATTCCAGAACCACAACTGTTTAGTGATGTCTGTTACATATTTGATAGTAGACTCTCGACTTCATGTGTTTTCTGTGGGAAAGGAAGAAGTAAGACTGCTCAGCATTGAAATACCAAGTGGATAGAAGTGATCTAACCTGCAACAATGTTATTCACATTTGTTCTTGTCTTTTATATTAGTGTGTGTTTCTAGTTAAACAGACTTCTGCCGACTATTGCTGAGCTGTTGACTATTGCTGAAGGCTACTGCTATTGCCTATCGCCTTTGGAAGTGATCCTCACATATTTTCAAGCTTCCTATTCCTAGCCTTGACGGTTGTAGCTACTGCTGCATTTTTCCCTATATTTTCCCTGTTGAGGCTTATTTTTACAGATTGCTACTGCAACTGTATGCTGATGCTCTTTGGATATTGAGACTCGGCTGAGTTTCATGAACCACTCTTCATGGGAAGTTCGACTACTTGATTAAAATGTATACCTAATGCTCCTTTGATCTCACGTATTTTCCTCGAAATCTTTATAAGTTCTATGAACTCTTGATTCTGGACCTTTAATTAGAATAGGGATTCCTTCCTTTATGGAACATACTTGCCATTTTGCAATATTATTGAGCCCAAACATATTTTCTTGATAACGTTCAGTAAACTCATTTATCTGACTTACTAATTTAATAAAAACAATAAGAATTTTACTAATCTCTTTATGAGAATAAAGGTTTTCGAAACCATTCGAAAACTCTCATTATTGACGAATTTAAGAACTGCTAAATTTAAATGTTGATTTATATGATTTGCTGTAGCTTCCATTCAAAAACAGTGGCAAAGATCTGCAGCCTAAAAGAAACATTTGGCGCAGAGCTGAAGCGCATTCTTGTAAGTCGCAGGTTGAACTGGTACTGGAAGTTAAAATTTGGTCTCTTTCAGTGCTATCAAGCACAAACAAGCATTACCTTAGTCATGAAGCTGCAGATATGTTCTTTGCAGCATCACTGGCAAGACTGCTTCATCTCTTGATTGAGTATATCTGCCCATGCTTAATCCCAATGAGTCCCAGAGAATCTGAACAAGAAATATAGTAGGTATAGTATCCAGCTTGAATCTCTCTCTAACACCCACAGTTTCACAGATATCAAAGTTTAAAACCTGTGTTTGATCTTTAAAGGTTAGGTCCAGTTGGTAGTCGAAAATGGTAAAATCTTGTGGTCATATGGGTGCCACCAGTCCAATAATTGTTTGCCCACTGGAAAATCCCAATTGCGACAAGCTATTTGATGTCATAGTGGGTGCTCACACACTACTACATCTGCCCCTTCAAAAAACATTGAGGCTAACTCATCATAGAAATGTGAACAGAGCCTTGTCTCAACACTGGATATTGTACACTGAACCCAAGCCACCAGTTAAATGGAGACAGAGGCCCCAATCACAAGGAGGCTGCAATTTTTACAGCGTCCCTGGTGAAAATTGTACACCTTCTAAATAATGAATGCTCAGGATTCAATATTTAGTGGGTACGCAATTTGCAACTCGTTCTGATGACTAGCAAATGTTATTCCCTTTAATGGAATGTTTGCAAATAGAGCATATGCACACCTCTTTTGCCCTGGAAAGAATCGAGCAGGAAAAAGACCATGTTAGTGTAATTTGCCCCTGTGTTGTAATTCTGTTTCAGGCCGGAGGATGAACCCTAAATAAAATCTGCTTCCAATATCTGAGCTGGGTCCAAGACTTTTGGTGCCTTGGACCTTTACAGTTATACCTGTACTGGACCCTTGTTGTTTAGTCTTATTCATCCTTGAAGATGTGGCCTTACTGGACATTCACTTTATATACTGCCATTAAACAGTCCTTGCACCAACACAACAGGAAAAGACCTCACAAACTTTGTAAACTGATTCTGGTTGGCTTTCTCAGCGTCTCGTAAAGTCACAATTCATTTTTGTTAAAATTATAAACCAGCATCAAGATCAATATTATATTTGAGGTGAAGAACTTCACTCATAGATAGGTCAGGCCTATCTTTTTATGTGCGGCCCATCCACCATGAGTGCGGAACCTCTGCAGTCACTTACAATTACTATTAGTAAAATTAAACATGTAATTTATGAATATCCAAAAAAAAATAAACTTACACAAAAGTGGAAGTTTAATTTTGTGAATCAGCCCCTGAGTTTTTAAAACACTACTTTTACCAGTAGAATGTTTTTTAAATGGCAGTATCAACCATGCAAAGTTGTATGTTATGTATCCACTTTGGGCACTTAATGGGCAAATAAAACAAACTTTAGCCAAGGGACGTTGTCTATGTATTTGAAAGGCACAAGGACACCTGTGAATGTAAAAAAATGTATTATAAATGGTAAACCCTGGTGGGGTTTAGCATTTACAATTAATGTTTACACTTTTACAGTTACTGCTTTCTTTTAACATTCTATTGAATTGCGATCTATGCAATGGTTGTAGAGTTATGCTTTCTAATGTTTTTAGAGATGTTAACCTGGTGCAAGTTTCATACTTCAGTATACATATGTACAGATTACAAATGTTTTTCAAAACGGTCCCTTTGTATTTTTCTGTACAGGCAGGCTGCAGTGAAATCCAATGTCGAGTTGACCAGATACAAGCATCTGCAAAAGGAAGCTTCTTGTCTTTTGCATGGCATTGAATATCGCTTTCTGTCACTAGAGTATTAATGATTCTGCATCAGAACACATGAACTCTGCACACTGTTTAGTCCTTCCTTTTACAAATAGCTTCATCAACAAATTGGGTAGAAACTGGGACATAACCAAAGGTCACTGATGTAATGACTTTAAGGAACTGTGTCGCTGAGATTAATAGGTGTACCCTCCAAGCCATTTGGAATACTATTTTGTCGGTTCTATTCAGGCATTTTAATGGCTTTTAAGCTGGCAGATGCCTTTAAACTTTCCTTTGAATCCTATAGTTTTAAATAATGTCGCCTTAGCTCCACTTACTTTAAAATCTATATCTTTCATTTTTTTGTTGATTTCAAATGGTTTATATTGAGAATATCAAAAGACAAACAGTACAATACTATAAAAGAAGAAAAGGTGATGTCAGTAAACATATTGCATGTCTCAATAAAGCAAAAACATGACGATATTAACATTAGCATTATATAGGGATGATGATAAGTAAAGTAAAACTATTATGACGACACAATAAAAGAAGCAAAAACGACAGTGAAAAGATAGTAATGATGACAGGCTCGGGGGAACCAAAATCAGCAATAGAACCAAATATTGATCCATCTGTATGGGAAGCACATTTTACAGCCTTATATTCTGATGACCATGTACTGGTCAGTGTGTCGACACCCGCGGTTTTTAATAACCAGCTTGAGGCATTAGAGTTTACCCTGGGGGAGGTATCACACGTGATAGGCAAACTTCCAGCGGGCAAGGCTACGGGACTTGATAAACTCCCGGGTGACTTTTTCAGGCACCAACCAGGGATCTGGGGCCCTTATCAGCTTATTGTCTTTAATGCAATTTTGAGAGGCATGGAGGTACCCTGTACTTGGCTGGGAGTGGAGATAGTCCCGATCTTCAAAAAGGGCTCTCCTCTGCTCCCAGCCAATTACAGGCCCATCAGCCTCATAGACGTTCCGCAAAAAATGTTTGCGCTGCTTATTTTGGATCGACTGTTGGTATGGATGTAGGATAATGATATTCTAAGTCCTCTTCAGGTGGGGTTCAGGAGTAACACATCCACCATGGACCAGATCTTTCGCCTGATACTATTGTATTGGAAAACGGCAAAGATCGAGGGTGGCAGCCTCCACATGGTGTTCGTGGACCTCTGGTCCACGTTTGATTTAGTCCCACGGGACAAACTCTGGGGGGTTCTTAATGAACTTGGGGTTCTGCCACAAATCCTGCTTGTGCTGATGAGGTTACACAAGGGGAACTTTGCCCAGGTTAGATGTGGTAGGAACGGGGCGCTGTCCCCAAGGTTTCCAGTTGGCAGAGGTGTGAGACAGGGCTGTGTCTTGACACCGACCCTGTTCTGCCTCTACGTCAATGGTGTAAGTTCCCACCTGGACAACGTCCCAAATAACGATGCCCCAAGGTTGGCAGGTAGGAGGGTTCCGGCGATCATGTTCGCTGATGATACGCTCCTCCTATCTAAGTCTCCCATGGGAATCCAAAGCATACTAAATGGTTTTGAGGATTTCTGTCGAATCCGTGGCCTTGTGATAAACGCCAATAAAACAAAATTTATGATATTTAATCCTCCAGCAACCACCCGTCCAAGTCCGACACTGGGTAGTGTGCGGCTGGAAAGGGTTGCGACCTTTCAGTATCTTGGGGTCACTCTTCATGAAAATCTCTCCTGGGTACCCCAACAGGTCAAATCCCAACTGAAATTGTCACAGTTGGCGGGTGGAATTCTCAAGTTCTCGAATACATCGACCTATAAGCCAGTGAGCCCAGCACTTGAGATCTATAAGACCCAAGCTAGGGCCACAGCTCTTTATGGTGGGGAACTGTGGGGCCATTTAAGTGCGTCAGCAATTGCTAAAGTAGAAACTAAATTTATCAGGCAGTTGCTGACACTTCATCAAAGTACCCCACTCCTCCCCCTAAGGTTAGATTTGGGTCTTGGACCAATAGAAGATGAGCTAGCATTAAAGCCACTACAACGACAGATCTGCTATATTATAGGCTGGAGCTTAAGCAGATACTAAGCTACAATAGCTCAGTAAAAATTCCCTGGTTGGGTTTTATAAAAAAATTAATTTCTAAGATTAGGCCTACCAGCTCTCTGGGACAGTCCGGAAAGTGGATGTCGCAAAGTTTCGGGTAAGTCACTTACTCGGATTTTTAAGGAAAAAAAATGGAATCTTCTCATTTGTGCCTCTAATGCTGGGATTTTGACTAATTCATTCTTAGCCTTTGAAAATTCTTATTGTTTTGAGAATTGCATGGATGTTGTTTTTCCGATTTTAGCAAGGAAACTTTTTATACAATGGAGATATGGTACCTTAGCTCTAAAAGCTTTTACTAGTAATTGGTCAGCCTCTACTAATAAGTCATGCCCAGGATGTAGCTGTGACGTAGAGGATGAACTTCATGATCTCTTCTTCTGTCCATCTTACATCAAATCTAGGAAGCATTGGCTGGTCCCACTATGTAGAAATCTTGGTTTCAAACATTGTTTACATGCTTTTAGAATCCTAAAGATTGATACGTCAAGTCCTATTGTATTTGCACTTTCTAAGTATCTGCTAGCCATGTGGTCTAAGCGGCGTCAATTAATTGATATTGAATGTTAGGGACCTGATATTCTCAAATTATTTTTGATTTTATTTTGACAACGCGAATGAACTCTGTATATAATGTTTTTTATCATGGGTTATTCTGTACTCTTTTATGGCCAGAATGGCCGAAATAAAGAATTTTTTAATTGAATTGAAAGTAATAATGATGACATCAATAACTAAAAGTGCTCTAGTGCAACATAAGACTACATTGATGGGTCCAGGTCTTATAGTTCTAAGTAACATTGCATCCAATACACACAATATGGTAAAGCACGGTGTCACACAAATTGCAAGGAGTAAGAGACATTTTAGGCATAACAGAATATGCAATTTCACGGCGGGTTGTAACATATATACGATGAATTGAGTAAGCTCCACAATTTCCTGTGCGATTTGCGCCATGGGGAAGTATAGAGTGGCTTGTTATCAGCACCTCTTAAAGAGAACAACCATTCCTGCCACATTTTAAAGGAAACTTCATTAGTAGTTTTCCATTTGTTTAGAATAACGTTGCATGCCAGAGTGAGCATGAGATCCATCAGATGCCGATCATTGATGTTTACAAGATGAGGGTCTAAAGCACTCAATAGAATGTAGGAGAAATTTCTTGGGGGTCGATAGTGAAAGGTTCTGTGTATGTTGTTATAGATATTGTCCCAATAAGGTTTAAGACAGGGCAATAAAAGAACATGTGTGCCAAATCACCCACATGTGAATTACAGTTCTAGCATGTGGGGCTATCGTTGAGTTTAACCTTGAAAAAAATTTCGGGGGTCCAATACGATCTATTTATTGACATTATTTTGGTCTGTGAGAGTATAGGCGAAATTTTGTTTGAAAAAGGGGTCAGGTGAATGTTCTCTCAGTCAAATGGGATCAAAGAGGAATTTGTTTCATCCCATAACGTCTCACATTTTCTATGCGATTTTTGTGAGTTGGGAGAGAGGAGTTTATATATCTTGGAGATGGTGTGTCCAGCCTTTACGAGATGAGCAAGCTCACCGGCAATGGAGGGGTCGTGGGTTGTGTTAGATCATGAGGAGATGAGCGATTTGAGTTTTAGAAATTCATAAAAATCCAGCGATTTAAGCCCATGTCTTGTCTGTAATTCAGAGAAAGGTAAAGGCAATGGGCCTATAAATACATTTTTGACTAGGTTTATCCCATTTTTGGACCAGTGACCCAGTAAAGAGACCTGCCATCTACTTTTAGTCTTGGATTATACCATGAGGAAGCCAAGTTAAATTTGTAAACTTAGCAGGGCTCTTATGGTATTAAGCAGGATGTATCCTGAATGAGGAAAAGCAGAAACATCAGCTGTGAGGAGAGTGGGGAGAGGCATGTTATTAATGATCGGTCTTTCTATGTCCAGCCAGACAGGGATATAATCCAGTTTTGGGAGAAGCCAGTTAGACCCCTGTTTACATAAGTATGCAGTCTGGTAGTTTCTAAAATTCTGGAGGCCTATACCACCTTTTTCCTTGGGTAGCTGAAGTTTACTTAATGAGATTCTAGGTTTCTTACCCTGCCACAGAAATATATTGAAGAGTTTATAAACCTTTTTCAGGAAATCGTTCGATAGTAACATTGGTAGCATACAAACAAGGTAATTAACCAGGGGTGTTATCATCATTTTCAAGGTTTCCGCCCTGCTCCACCATGTCAAGAATTTCGGGGACCAACCGTCCAACAAGGAGGATATTTTTTTATAAAGGGAGTTTTCATTAGTTTTTAGGGTGCTAATTAGGTCTTCCTCAAACTCCAGCCCCAGATACTTGAAGCATTTAGATTGCCAAAGTAAGCCTGAGTCACCCATAATGTCTTTGTTACCAATGTTGTTTAAGAGTTTCACTTCCGTTTTGTCCTTGTTTAATTTGTAACCCGACACACTGGAGAAGTCCACTATTGAGGACATTAGGGCCGGTATAGCAGCCTCCGCATTTTCAGATATCACCAGGACATCGTCAGCGTAGGCCGTAATTTTAACCGTGCACTCACCAAAACATATCCCTTTAATTCTGTCATTATGCCTAAGATGGTATACGAAGGGCTCGATTGCGAGCAGGAATAGAGAAGGGGAAAGGGGACAGCCTTGTCTCGTGTCTTGCTCTAAGCTGAATGAGGATGAGAGGCAGCTTCCTGCTCTGACTCTGGGTGTGGGGTTGGAGTAGAGTGCCATCACCATATGAATAAAGGTCTCTCCTAATTTGAATTTATCCAGTGCCGCTTTCAAGTAAGCCCAGTCCACCTTATCAAAGGTCTTTTCGGCATCTAGGATGATTGCAACTGTTGGGGAGTCGCTAGATTTAGCCTACTTTATTATGTGGGCTAAGATGCGCGTATTATCACTGGAAAGTCTATTCTTTAAGAATCCTACTTGCGAGGGGTGAATAAGTTTGGGTAAGAATTTCTGGATACGTTTCGCAAGGATCATAGGATAGATTTTACAATCTAGGTTGATTCGCAAAATTGGTCTATAGTTTTTTGGAGAAGACGGGTCCTTCCCCTCCTTGGGAATCACAGCTATAATAGCTTCAGCTGGGGTGCCGCGTACTTGGCCGGTATTGTCAAATTCATGGTATAGATTGAGTAGAGGTTTAGTAAGTAGTTTGGTGAAGAATTTGTAAAATTTTGCATTAAACCCGTCAGGGCCAGGGGTTTTCCCTGATTTAAGCATTGTAATTGCGCATTGAATTTCCGGGGCAGTAATCGGTTTGTTAAGTTCCAATTGTTCTTGGTCCGATAACGAAGGGAGTGAACAGTTATTTAAATAGTCCTGTATTTTAGAGTTGTCGAGATCTTTGTTCCTGCTATATAAGCTGTTATAGAAATCCTTAAAGACATCCGCAATCTCAACGGGGTTAGAGTGAGATACCCAAGACAAGTCTGTTAAACTCTTAATCGTAGATTGCTGTAGCTTAAATTTTATATTAGAAGCAAGACTCTTACCTGCTTTATTAGATTCACATAGTATGTTGTTTGAATTTTTAACCATATCCCCGCTCCTTTACTGACTATCTTATTGTATTCATATTTTTTACTCACTATTTCATTCAAGACAAGTGGGTCTCTGTTTAATACATGTCTTTTTTCCAGTGTAGTTATCTCTTGTTCCAAGCGTGTAAGGTTACTGTTAGCGTCTCTGTTCATAGCCGCTCTTATTTTTATGATCACACCTCTGATGATGCTTTTAAGTGCCTCCCACCGTGTAAGATCAGATGTCTCCCTTTTTTATTGGACGTGAGTTAATCCTGTATTGCCTTTTCAATGGTTTGTTTATGGATGTCTTCCTCTAATAGTGCATTATTCAGTCTCCAAAGATTCTCTTTCTTGTTAGTATTCATCAGGGCTAGTGACAAAGTGATGCAGTAATGATCTGAAATTACTCTTGGCTCAATTGAGGTTTTCTCAATGTTGCTAGAGGCGTTCACAGACAAGAGTAAATAATCTATGAGTGAGTAGGTGTTGTGAGGTGTCGAAAAGAAAGTATAGTCTCTCTCCGTGGGGTTTTGTAATCTCCATGTGTCTACCAGGTTAAAACAGGAGCAAAGATTGAGGAGGGATTTGTGAGAGGAGTTTGGACAGAAAGGGCAGCATAAGCCCCTATCTAGTGTTGGGTCCATAGGCAAGTTAAAATCGCCGCCCATTATGTGTATCATATTATCCGGAAATGTACAGATATGGTCAGCCAGCTTCTTCCAGAAGCCCGGGTCACCTTTTTTAGGGGCATATAAGTTAGTGACATAAAATTCCTTGTTATCTTTAACCAGGTTAGTGGAAATCCATCTCCTTTTCGTGTCAGAAGTACTGCTTAGTATGTCAATATTAAATTTCTTAGCTATTAAGGTCAGAACCCCATTCATTTTCCCTAGTGCGTTGGAGCCCACTACGTCGCTATATGTTCTGTTAATGAGTGAATTGAATTGTGAGGAGTCAATTTTTGTTTCTTGAAGTAAGATAATGTCTCCTTTTTATGTATAAAGATAATCAAGGATCTTTCTTCTCTTTGTCGGATGGTTAATGCCTTTTACATTTAGTGAGACAACTTTAAGATGGTTTCTTTTGTGTGCCATGTTACCAGGAGAGACTAATGGTAGCAAGAGATTGTTGTGTACAAGCAGCATGTGACTCTGGCATCGTTAGGAGATGTAGATGGAGTGCAGTGTATTGGGCTATAAAACATATATTTCCAAGGTGTGTGACCCAGCGAAAGATTACAGAGACCTTGTTTCTGACAAGCAGCCCCATTCGCTGATCGCATATGGCCATTTGTTGCGAGGTGATTGCTAACAGTAAGAACATTTTCTTGTTAACCATGTATGGGATTGAAGCTTCTGGGCCATTGTACAGAACTAGAGACTCGGATTGAAGACTGTCATTAGAGCACATTGAGCAAAAACACATGGATAAATTCAGGTAGTAAAACATAAGAATAAAGAACAAAAAACGAGAAACAACATTGAAGACCCCATCCTAACCCACCCTACCCCCAAACCCTCCCACCCCTTCCAAAAAGTAATCTGTAGACATGGTGACAATGGGAAAATAGCTCCCCTCCCATGACAGCAATTAAGTCATGTATAACACATAGAACTGTAAACATTTCAAGAACAGCGAGCTTGATCGCATAACCATAACTAAGTTAAGTACTAAACAAGGTAGAGTGCTTGTTATGGAGCGTTATCATGTACTCAAATGTAGTGTCGCTTACACTAAATCTAAGTTGACCCATTTGGACTGGTCTGACCAATGAAGAAGCAAGACTTGAACGCTACTAAACATTAATATTAACCGTTACTATGAGGACTCCTGAAAGAAGATAATCAATAGTAGGCTGAATACAGACCATGACTCGGACACGTGGACTGCGCGCTACATAAAGGAGTAAACCTTAAAAGTAAGCTAAACATACAGACACACCTGTAGGCGTAAGTTATAACATGAAACTTAACGCACTGCGCCCTGTGATTGTGACCAATGAACTGTAGTATGATCATACATGCATCAAATGAACTGTGACATGTTCTTCTTGAGTATTAGAACAGTGGACAACATTGGTATTTTTTACATCGGGCAGTGGAATAGCATTAGAACAGCTTAAGTGCAGCATTAGAGCAGTAGAACAGAAGATGAGGGTTTAGCTTGACTAAGAGAGGGAGTCAGGCGCCTGAACTAGATGATCCCGGCGTTGAAGTGTCCATAGAGGGATCATCTGGAACATCAAGGAATCTTTTCAGCTGTAGAGAATCCACAAAGACCTGAGGTATCCGCTGAATTGTTACACGGAATCTTGCTGGTCCTACAAATCCGAACTGGTAGTTCAATGAACGTAGCTTAGGCCTAAGAGGAGGGAAGCCTTTCCTGATATCCACCGTCTCTTTATTGTAGTCCTGGGAGATGAAGATTTTGTTAGTTTTCCAGAGAATGTGGTTGTTCTTGCACATAAAGGCCAGGATTTGTTAGACGTCTTAGTATCGTAGGGGTTTACGTACAATTAGTCTTGGACCTTTTTGGTTTGGTGTAATTTGTGATGGGACTCCATGGGCCCGGTCAAACTCCAAAGGATTACTAAAGGAAAGGTTAGTAGCTTGTGTAAACCAGGATTCTAGGAAGGGGAGACACGAGCCAGCAGAATCCCCTGATCCTTCAGGAATTCCAAAAATACGTAGATTCCCTCTTCGATTCTGTCTTCAAGTTCCGACATTCTTCTGTTCAGAGAGTCTGTGGTGATAAACATTTGTTTGAGGGATTTACAGACTTTAGCTTCGGAATCCTCCAAGTGACTTATTCTGTTTTCCGTTTCCGATAGTCTGATATTGGTATCCCTGATGTCCTGTCTGATCGCTGAGATTTCCTCCTTAGTTGACTTAGCCTGATCATGAACCTCTGCCAACTTGTTCAGTATAGTGTCCATTGTTACATTGATATCTTTTTTCCCTTTGGTAGGAGAATCAGGGTTCGGAGGGTCTGCCTTAAGTCTCCTAAGGTTCTTTGCTTCCTTCTCCCCCATGGTGCACATACGTAAGGATCAAAGATCTTATGTGGTTTTGTCTTGACAACTGCAGAAACTAAGCTACAGCAGTAGATAGCCAGATGTTGGGAATAAAATTATTCTCTCATATGGTCTAATGGGGTAGCAGTAGAATTGGTAGAAGATGTAGCAGTAGCCTTTTAGTGTTCACGTGTTGTTAAAACATCAGAATTAGGCACCCATTATATAAACCTGCAGCCAACTTAAGGTCAGGCAGAGCTAATGTAAGAGATAGGCAAACATAGGTGTCTGTCATTTTAAAGACAGGCATCATGATAGACAGAAGTGCAGAGATTATAAGGCAAAGTTAGCTCCGAGGCAAAAACGCCGGTCACAAGTGCTGGGCTATCAGGAACATCTTCGATAGTTGTGTGGCAAACCAAGGGATCCAGGCTTGTTCAGGGCACTGCATAGGCGTATAGTTAGCTGTAAACCTACATAAATCTTCAGCAGTGTGTAGACCCGACTTTAAAACACAAGCATCAACCATCTAACATTCATTCTCCCTTAATGACCAATAAGAGCCAGGAGAGGGTGAAGAGAAAGCGGGTACTTTTACAAGTGGGCTATTCTAGCTATTCTCATGTCTGTTACAAAGTCAGTAGTAGTGGAAATGCATCCGCCATAGAAGCGCAATAAACGACACTGCAGCAGGGTACAAGGCGTGTTAATCCGCCTGCCTTCTGAAGTAGAAAGTGATCGGATTAATGGACCATGCAGCGCGATCGTTGTGACACATCGGAATAGTCCGCCATGGCCGCCATTTTAGGTGTGTGTGCGAGCGCGCAATATATCAAGTTAAAGTCTGAGTAAAAAGGAAGGCTCAGAACAAAGCCGTCTATTTGGCGTTCACATTACTGGCATACCGATTTGGCGCTCACATTTCCGGCATACAGGCCAATCAGTCCATTGCCTTCCCCAGAACAACGCAGGCACAGGAATTCTCCGTCCGCTGCTGCCGCCCACGTGGATCGGCTCCAATCAGGCGCTGAGGTCAGGGACACATCGGCCGCTGCTTGAGGAGTTCAGGAGATCAGGATCGCAGGTATTTCTTCTGAAAACGGAAGCCGCAGGTGCACCATATGTTCCGCCTCCTATATATAGCAGTAGAGGTGTTTCGCCTTGAAAAGGAGTACTGAAAAAGACGATTCTGGCTGTGGCATGGGAGGAGGTGAGAGCTCACACCGCCATCTTTGCCAGCGTCCAAACCACACCCCCATCTTTTATTTTTTTTTAATCGTCTTTTTGATTAGGTATTTTCTGCAAAGCAGATAGTACAGCACTTAAGAAGAGTGTTAGACTGTGAACCCTACAATGCACTAGAAGGCAAGGGAATATGGCGTGACTACATAAATCATCCCAACTACCTAAAGATACAAACAAGCAGAGTCTAGCATTACAGGATAGAGTGCAGCCAGTCAAGAACAAAAAGATGCATTCACAGCAGAGACACTCCGTAGTAGAGACAATACAAACCAGAAATGGAAATGAAAATATGTCTGGCTCATACGTGAATGTTCATTTTCAGCCACATGTAAGTGTAGGCACTTAACAAGACATCATACATGCACAATGGCTCTCATTCCTGCACTCATGAATCTAGTCATCCTTGCAGTAACTCATTCTTGCGTTCACCCACTTACCCATGCGCGATGGTATTGTTCATAGCACATTGTTTCTTTCTAAAACATCTTTTTTGGGGAGAGGAATTGGCCTAACGACTAGGGTGGTCGACCTCCCATCTGGGGAACTGGGTTCAAATCTCAGCAATGACGCTGAGCATCCTGTGATTCTGAGCAAATCACTTAATCTCCCTGTGCCTAAAAAAAATATATGTGTCCTCATGTAATGCAACTGGTGCTATGTAAAGCGCTCTGATACCCGATTCAGGTCATGTTCGCGCTATATAACACTCTGTAAAAAATATATATTTTTATGTCAATAGTGCATTGTTGATTTAGAGTTCCAAAAAGGCTGCTATGTTAAAAAGAATGTGTTGTTTATCTTGGAGTGCTTTAATAATTGTGCACTATGCAATGCCATTCTAAAATGGTTGATCAATAAATACTGCATTGGGAGGCCTTCTTGGAATGGTATTGTGTTAAGTGTATCATTGCTGTATCATTCCCAAATGGCTGACATATTGTGTCTAAACATAACAGCCATCTTGGAATGATAAAACAATGATGCTTTCTGGAGAAAAAACACACTAAGATGGCTGGTTTAGAAAGTAGTCATTGAGTGGGTTGCTACACACTGCAGATGAAATGAGCAGCAAGAGAGATGCCAGGTAGCACTAGGTGGAGAGCTGTAGGAGACTCTAAAACACAATAAAAAACAAGCATTTACAATGCAATGGTTTCGCCTTTGGAAAAGTTTGAGCTATTGGCATTGTAAATGACAAAATTTGTATTTATGTGTTGGTTTTGAAAACAGATAAATAAATGGCATTGTCATTTACATTGCCATTAGCCTAATCTCTCGCAAATGTGAGACCTATTGTACCCTACGGACGAGCTCAGCAGACAGCAATTACTAGCATACACACACACCCAGAGCCACACAAACACACCCAGACCCAGCCACACACACACACCCAGAGCCAGCCACACACACACATTTCTGCAGTGAGGGTGAATATGCAGTGCTGCAGAGGAGGCCATAGTGGGTAGTGCTGCAGAGGAGAAGACAGTGTGCAGTGCTGCAGAGGAGGCCACAGTGTGCAGTGCTGCAGAGGAGGAGACAGTGTGCAGTGCTGCAGAGGAGGCCACAGTGTGTAGTGCTGCAGAGGAGGAGACAGTGTGCAGTGCTGCAGAGGAGGCCACAGTGTGCAGTGATGCAGAGGAGGAGACAGTGTGCAGTGCTGCAGAGGAGGCCACAGTGTGCAGTGCTGCAGAGGAGGAGACAGTGTGCAGTGCTGCAGAGGAGGCCACAGTGTGCAGTGCTGTAATTAGAGTCGGTCTGGGCAGTGATGTAATGATTATCACCTTGCAGTGTTGCCCTCTAGTGCAGTGCTGCTGAGGGGGGTACTGTTTGTAGTGTGGTAATGAGGATTATTCTGTGCATTTCTCCATTAAGCGCTTCTTTGTATAGTACTGCACGGAGGGCTGCTCTGTGCAGCCCTGCAGTGAGGGTCACGCTCTACAGTGAGGTCTCTCCAGTGCAGTAATAATGGCGGTCCCTCTGTGCAGTGCTGCTGTGGGGGTGTCTTGGTATACTGGAAGGATGCTGTTCAGCCCTGCAGTGAGGGTCAGGCTCTACAGTTCTGCAGTCAGGTCTCTCCAGTGCACTAACAATGACTGTCACTCTGTGCAGTGCTGCGGTGAGGGTGTCTTGGTATACGTGAGGGACGCTGTGCAGCCCTGCAGTGAGGGTCAGACTCTACAATTCTGCAGTGAGGCCTCTCCAGTGCAGTAATAATGACTGTCACTCTGTGCAGTGCTTCTGTGAGGGTGTCTAAGTATACTGGAAGGACGCTGTTCAGCCCTGCAGTGAGGGCCGGGCTCTACACTGCTGCAGTGAGGTCTCTCTAATGCTGCAGTGAGATCCCGGTCGAGTGATGCAGTGAGGGCATAGTCTGCAGTGCTGCACTGAGTCAGTGCCACCATGTGGATTGCTACAGTGACAGTCACTCTGTGCATACAGGCCAACATTTTAGAGGAGGGAGGTGGGAGAGTCTAAAAACACAATCGGGAGCATTGATTTACCCCTTTCACTTCTATTGAAACAGATGCTGTTCAGGCGGGAGACAGCCTAAAGAAAAGCATTTTTTTGAACCAAAAATCTATAGCATCCCGCCAGAATCGGGCCCACGAGCATGCATGCTCTGTGTAGAGCTGCACCGTGTTACCCCGTAGGGTTCTGAGGGTGAATGTGCAGTGCTGCTGTTAGGATCACACTGCCCGAGTACTGCAGTGAAAATGACTCAGTGCAGTGCAACAGTGCAGCAGTGATGTTGTCTGCGTGATATGCAGCGCTGTCTGTTTCACATTGAATGTTCCTCTGTCCCCTTCAGAAATAGCCTGAGACCTTGTATGTTGCGAAGAATGATGGGCAAAGGCCAGACTGAAGGAAAGGAATGTTCGGGTTCCAAATTAGAGTGAAGTGTGTCCCCTTATTTCTTGTCTTTCCTTCTCCTGGTGCAGGAATGGATAAGTCACTGAAGGTTGGAACAAGGGCGGGGGAAGAGTGGCTGGCTGTGCCCGGCCGGACGGCGGAGCAAAACCCGGCCGCCAGGCGGAGGACAAGAGCGGGGTAAGAGTACAGGAAAGGCTAATAACCTCGGAAACACAGATTTCGGAAAAAGAACGTAAATAAACGAATATAGACCTTTGCTGTCCCTGAGATGGAATTAAAAGTACAGCACTAATGCAATCTCCAAACAAACGAACAGCCAGGGAAGTAACCGCCGACAATAGCAGTCACACGGAGCACGGACAGCGGGAGGGGGGGCGGGAACGGACAGCGGGAGGGGGGGCAGGAACGGACAGCGGGAGGGGGGGCGGGAACGGGCACACGAACAGCGGGAGGGGGGGCAGGAACGGGAACACGGACAGAGGGAGGGGGGGTCGGGAACGGAGAGCGGGACATCGCGCAACCCATCCCTGAAAACGACACTTTAAAAATGGCGAAAACAAAGCTTGAAAAAATAAATAAATAAACAACCGCCCACCGCCGCATGACGATCGCAAAGGGGCGGGATGAGAAAAACATCGCAGGAACGCCCACGAATCGCCTCGAACCATGACAGACAGATCTCACTTCCAATGGCTAGCCTCCATTTATGGAGCTAGCCAATGGAAGTGAGAGGCGTGACAAAGGCACCATACTCTTCACAAAAAGTTTTCGCCTGCGCGAACGCTGCTGCACAGCGGACGCCAGGCGAAACCTAAAAAGAGAAGGGGAGAAATCAAAGGGAGAAAATGAAAAACTGTAAGAAATTCCCAGTAGTCCTGGCACTGAAGTTGACTCATTATAGGACACATGTACACATGTGATCAGATATCAATCACAGGACAAAACAACCAATAGCTAAATTGAGCTGACCCTCTGCCCCACATTTTAGCTGTCATGGGTGGAAGAAGAATGTGTACAACACTTGAAAAGCATGCTTTTTTATGAATAATTGTAATTACAAATGTCTGGCAGATACTTACATTCTCAAGACCTCCGAAGAGAGTCTATTAAGGACTCTCACTGTAATATGTTATTGTCAGGTCCAGTGACCAGCAGCAAACTCCTAATCTACTCTAGTAATCTGTGTGATTCCATTAAACTAAATACCTGTCTACAGGCTTTAAAATAATGTAAAAACAATTCATCCTTAGAGGCTAATTGGCTTCAAAACATGCATTTCTTACTAAATGTCAGGTCTAATGCCTTTGTCATAAGTTTTACTAATAATCAGATGAGGCCTTTAGCTTCTAACAAACTTTTTCCAGTGAACCAATCTGGCCTATTGCCATTATCATTTTCTTTTTATCATAACCAACTCAGGGCTACTGCATTGAGCATAAGCTTTTGCACAAAGCAATCATCATGCACATAATCATATCATTACAAATATGTACAATATAGCAATTGGCAAAACAAACACTATACAACTTCTCTTAATGGGCTTTAACATATTTGATCAAAGTTCAAATCTTCTCCCCAAGGAATTGTCTGAAGGGGTAACCAATGTCAAGGGGGGTAACCCATAAAAAAGCAACTGCCTACTAGAGAGATGTGTGTTACAAAATGCCTGTCCACACACTTTAAAACATTGTAAAACCAATCTATCCTTACTGGCATTTTTAATTTGTTTTCACAAGAAATTAGGGTGACTGTGTTTGTCATACCTTGTCATAATATAGAGATCAGATCTATAACACCTAACATAATGTTTCAAATCAATCAATCAGACCTATAGCCTTGGCACCATAACCAACTAAGGCCTACTATATTGAACAGGCACATTCCCACAAGGAAGCCATCAGGTATGCATCCATAAAATGACAAATATGTTCAAAAGTAAGGCTGGCAAAACAACATTCAACCCTAATAAGAGAGCCTAAAAAATAAACTAATACAGCAGAAATATTCTACCTCCAGGATTGTTCAAAAGGAGTAACCAATGCTAAAACACTTAGGGCCAGATGCAGGTAAAAGCAATTTAGCGAGTCCTTAATAGCGATTTTTAGGTAATCGCTATTAAGGACTCGCAAAATGCTATGTAGGCAGGAATCACAATAATTTTTGCGATTCCTACACATTCCTTATTTGCGACTCACAAATTGCGAGTCACAAATAAGGAATGGCTTCCCATTCATTCGTATGGGCCAGGAGGCCCATAGAAATTAATGGGAATTGCGCATGCAATTTACGAGTACCCAGAAGGTACTGGCAAATTGCGCGCACAATTTCAAGGGTGCAAGGGTTCCAGAAGGACACCCTGTTGCACCCCTGAATTGTGCATGCGTGCTACATGGCACTTTAAAAAAAGCAAAAATGTACGTTTTTAAAGGAAATCGCAAATTACCACCAACTTCAAGTTGGTGGTAATTTGCGATTCCTTAAGTCAATATCGCAGTTTGTGATGCCTTCTTGGATAGCATTTAGAGAATGGCAAAATCGTATTCTCTAAATGCTTGTGCTAAATAAGGAATCGCAATTTTTGCGATTACTTTTTTTGCAAGTAGGTTTAAACTTATCTACATAGCACAAAGGTAGATTACATTCGCAAACGCTGAAATTCTGCTAATTTCAGCATTTGCAATCGCTATTTGGCTTGCTATATCCGGCCGTTACTTACTACTGTAAACTGTGAGATTTAAGCTGTCTAAATGCCTATTGGATTTAACATATGATTTTCACACAAAAATAAGTCAAATCTACTGCCTTTGCTATAATTTAAGTGAAGAGATGAGGTCTATAGCCTTGATCATTACTTTGTCCCTATAACCAACTCAAGCCTCCTTTATTGAGCATAAGCTTTCCCACATGGCAAAACTGTATTGCAAACACTTTTTTTCAGCAGAACCACATGCCCAATCAAATGCTTTAATCAAGGGAATCAACTTGTAGGTGGAATCAAACAGCCAGATTTCTGAAGCTTAATTGCGCTCGCAAAGGGCCAGATTCTGAGAATCTGGCCCTTTGCGAGCGCAATTTTTGCATTTGGGATTCATCATCCCAAATGCAAAAAACGGTAAATGCGATTTCGCTAAATTGCGAGGAATTACATTTAAGGAATCTCTATTTGAGATTCCTTAAATGCAATTCAATGCAATTCATCAACCATTTATAAATTGCGAATTTGCAATTTTGGGCCGCTATTTACCGGGAGGTCAAACCTCGTGGTAAATAGCGAAAACTTAGAAAAATGCTTTTAAATGCATTTCTCTAAGTTGCATGTTGCACACACACATGTCCTTTGGACATGTGTGTGCGCAACACCAATGTAGATTACATTTCAGGGGTGCTACAGGGTGTCCTTTGGACACCCCTAGCACCCTTGAAATCGCATCCTTATTTGCGATTAGCAAATTGCTAATCGCAAATAAGGAATAGCTTATTTGCACATAGGAATGAATGGGGAGTTATTCCTTATTTGCGATTAGCAATTTGCTAATCGCAAATAAGGAATGTGTAGGAATCGCATTTTATTTTGCGATTCCTACATGAATCCCGTTTTGCGAGTCTGTAATAGCGATTCCTTATGAATCGCTATTAAAGACTCGCAAAACGGGTCTTTGATGAATCTGGCAGAAAGTCCCCTCTCTCAGTAGCGTTTCTTAAAGCTCTTGCGGCCAGATTCATCAATGTGAAATTTTGCGAGCCTGAAATAGCGATTCATAAGGAATCGTTATTCCAGACTCGCAAAACGGGATTCATGTAGGATTCGCAATATTTTTTGCGAGTCCTACTGATTCCTTATTTGCGATTAGCTAATTGCTAATCGCAAATAAGGAATAACTCCCCATGCATTCCTATGGGCCTAAAGGCCCATAGGAATACATGGAGTGTCATTCCTTATTTGCGATTAGCAATTAGCTAATTGCAAATGAGATTGCGATTTCAAGGGTGCAGGGGTGTCCAAAGGACACCCTGTTGCACCCCTGAAATGTTAAATTACACAGATGTTACACACACACATGTCCAAAGGACATGTGTGTGTGTAACATGCAACTTAGAAAAATGCTTTTAAAAGCATTTTTCTAAGTTTTCGCTATTTACCACGAGGTTTGACCTCGCGGTAAATAGCGGCCGAAATTTACAAATTCGCAATTTTAAAATGTTTCAAGATTAGCATTTAAGGAATCTCTAATAGAGATTCCTTAAATGCTATTCCTCGCAAATTTGCGAGTTTCTAAATAGCGATTTTTGCATTTGGGATGATGAATCCCAAATGCAAAAATTGCACTCGCAAAGGGCCAGATTCTCAGAATCTGGCCCTTTGCGAGCGCAAAATAGATTGACGAATCAGCCGGTAGGTCTGTTGATCATATAAGGTATGGCTCCAGCTGGAGTGTCAAGCCAATAAAATGTAATTAGCCTTTCGTGCAACATCTCAACACTCGACTGGATGGCCGCCTGCTCCTTCTAGGCAAACTGATAGGGCTAGATTATATTGAGAAGCTTATGAGAAAAGAGTTCAGGTAGCAGGCTAGGTCTCATATTGATAAGACGAAAGGACAGATGTGTGTGGTCCATGCTGTGTTAGCCCGGCAGCAATTTGTGGTGGGGACCTTCACCTGGGTATTTTACCGCGTTGCCCTGGCGGAAAGCAGCCCAACCGCCAAGAATTACAATAGAGACCTTGGTTTCACTGTAATAGTCACCCCTACAAAATATAAAATGTGTTATAATAGTTCATTGGTACTAAGTGCATCGGTTTCGCAAAAAAAAAAATGAACAGATAACAAAATCTGCTTGTTAAAAAAAAAGAATCGCATTGAATCTACAAGCCTAAACAGTTGCCTATACGGTGTGAGGAAGGTGGGAAATGCATGGGGAACGTTGCTAGCACATTTTTCGTGCAAATGTCTTTCAGAAATGAAGCTAGCCCACCAAAGGCGCAACAGTTACAATGATGTGACCCTGTGGATAATTTTGCCTGTCTGACCGTAAACAATATACAAGATGGCATGAGCCATCACTACTGCACGCAAACTCGACTGAACGCACAAAGAGAATCGATGACAGGCCTGACACGCCTTTTTTCAGAATGACTAGCATTACTTCTATTGATCGTGTTTTCCTTGCTTCAGGCACATTATGGTTGATAGCCCTAGTAATGGTTGCCAAGAGCTGTTACAAGTGGCCTGCTCTGAAAGAGAACGTTGCAGCTTGCCTGAGAGACAAACTGGGCAATGCCTGACACAACAGCCGCCCTTCGATTCTCAGCCTGCAATCTACTGTCAAATCCACCTGCAAATTGTGTAATAAGCATCATCTAGACAACAAGCACAAAGAAAAAGCTGCCAAGCAGACGCTAATGATAATATTCTGCTCTGCTCCACAAAGAGATTGCAGAGTGGGCATTATCAAGAACACTTACAGGCTAAGTAAGTCAATAGGGAATTAGACCCTGGTCCTTCAAGATATAAGTAAATTGTGCTGAAGGCTTTTGGCACAACTTCACACGGAAGCCATAGACTCCTAGAAATCCAAACTCTACAAGAATACTAAAATGTAATCCGTGACATTAACAATTCATACCATTTTAAGTGAGCAAGACCCCTATTGTCATAGTTTTTAAAAAGTGTCACATCTGTCAAGGCCTTCTTTAGGAGTTCATTAAACTTTGTAACTCATATACAGGAGCTAGACGCCAGTACCCCTTCCTAGGACTTCCTCTTCCCAGTGCTTACATTACTGAGGCATCCCCACCGCCCGACAAGCCTCTGAAAAGCTTGTTTTTTCAATTGTATTTTAGTATATAAACCCCTCCCACCCTCCACCATGCCTGGTTTTTTTCCTGGCCCTAGACGGGCTGTCAGAATGCGACGTTCGGTTGTAAAAAATGTAAGTGCAACTTTTGTTTTTCTCCAATAATGAATGTCATTTCACGTTTTATGTGTGAAATGTATGTTTTAACAGATCACGCTGGCCTTACCATAGTTTTCGGTAGGTCGCGTTGCTGCTCTGCTCGTGACTGCGCTCCCCACGCATTTGCTTACATGGGGCAGGGGGAGTTCTGGGCGGTCGCGGGCAGGTCGCTCGGATGCTGATGTCCTTCTAGTAGCACCTGGCTCCTGCATCTGTGTCTTTATTGTATGTGGCTGCCGGGAAGTGGCAACGCTGCCTTTTAGCTTCCAAAGACTCGTGGGGATCGAGACTTGGTTGCTAGGAGACAGTTATAAATAGGATGTTGTGAGTGTTCACTTCCTGCTTGACTTTTGCAATCATGGGGGATGAAGAGTCGGTGCCTGTGTCTGGAAAGTCTAGTCCCAAGAGGAAACATTTGAAGGAGCTGCAGCAAGATGACCTGTTGAAGATCTCCAGGGCAAAAGTTCAGGATTTGATTAATTCTGCATTTCAGGCTGCATTGAGCGAGCCTTCTGCAAAAAAAACAAAAAGGGGATAAGGATGAAGAACTGGACAATTCTCCGAAAGGTAAATATGTCGAGGGTAATGTTTTTTCGGACATTTTGGCCCATATTCGGGAGGTTTGGTATGAACCTAAATCTTTGGTGGATGATGACTTCTATTCCCAGCACAGTGCCTCGGTGGTGGATGATTTGCCCTTGTATGATATCATGAAGGAAATTCTGTCAAAGGAATGGCATGATGTCGAGAAGCACAGGATTCCACACTTTCTGGGCAAGAGGTATCACCTGGAACAGTTTGATTAACAACTTCCTCAAGTCCCTATGGTCAATTCCATGTTGTCATCTATGGCTTCTACCTCTTCCTTGCCTTCTGAGTAGGCTTCCCTTTCAGATCCTGTTGAAAGTAAGGTAGTGGTTGCATTGAAGCAGGCAGACACCTCATCTAAATTTTGGGATCAAGGCAAGAACTAATTTCGCATATGCCTCACATGTCCCTACTAAGGATTTGAAGAAGGTATTTAATTTTCATCAAGATCAAGGGGATCCCACTACTTTTACTGGAGCAGATGGAGGTTTTGGCTGAATTTCTTTCTGATGTTACATTTGATACCCTGTTTGCTTTCTCCTCCTCAGAAGGGGCAACAGTGTCTGGTAGACGGTCACTGTGGACAAAACAATGGCATTAGAAAGCAGCACAGTTGGCCTTAATTCGTAAACTGCCCTTTGAAGGTCCCAAACTTTTCGGGGACAAATTAAACGTAATAGTGCAGTGCTCTGCAGAGGAGAAAAAATTGCTAAAGGGCCTATCAGTCTGTGCAAAAGAAAAAATCATTCTTCCATAAACAGAGCTTTCAGGGTATTCTCTCCTGTTCTCAGCTCTTTTGTGGACGGGCCCGGGTCGCGAGGCTGCATTAACCAACAAGTCTCCACCCCAGAATCAGCAGCAATTATGGCAATTAGGGCAATTATGGCAAGGGGACCCCATTCCCCAGGGCCCGGCATGAACATGAAAGAGGAGGGGGCACGCTGCCCCTATTCCTGTGCTGCTTTTGGACTCAGAGACCCTATCCCTCAGGGCCCAGCTTAAATTTGAAAGACGATGGGGGCACGGGGTCTCCTTCCCAAGCCTAGAAAGTCTCAGGGATCCCATCCCCCAGGGGGCAAATTTAGTTTAAATGGGGAGGGGGCCACATGGCCCCTCTCCGAGCCAGTATCAGCCTCAGCAATCCCATCCCCCTGGCCTTATACTTAACAGTATCCCAAGGAGCCCACCCCTGGGACACCATAGTTTCCTGCCCAAGAGTGTCTGGGCATCCCCTGCCTGAACTTTCCCAGGTTCTGCAACTACCAAGTTTTTGCTGACTCTAGAGTCATTTGAGCTGTGGCTGCCTGAGTGGGACAGGCAGTGCAGCTGCACCCCAGCAACATTTAAAAAAACAGTATGTCTCCAGGGTCATTAAATCAATAACCTCAAGAAAGCTTACCATATTTTTAAATCACTCCTAGCTGGAGCTTTATGCTCTTCAGTTGAAGTACAGATGTCCTTTGTGGTTAATTCTACAGCTGCATTTGGTTGCCTGAAAGCTGTTAAAAACATGTTGCTGACTCTTTATGAATAAACTTTATCAAAATTATTTTAATGACAATCATTTTTATTTAATATTGAACTGTGCGACTTAATCAAATGTAAATTGGTACCGAACCCACTGCTGCACTCAAGCCATGTGTGGGGGGTTGGGCACAGGGCCCCTGCACAGCCAGCTCCACACTGCTGTAGGCTGAAGACTGTGCACAGCTTGAGGTTGCCTGACCATGGGGAGTTGATCGTTCCGCCTGGCACTGCTGCCAACTCGACGCCGTTCATTTTCCAAAGACTGCACTGGGTAAGGGATTGACTGTCTGTAAAAGAATGCTTGCAGGTCAACGGCAAGCCCTATGCTGTACAGCCAAAGGCCGTGCACGCTGTCAGCTTTTTCGTTATGTATGGTGATAAACTATTACTTTTTTTTTTAAACTGCAAATTGATTGAAATAATAATGGTCAAAGTGACGCTATAATTAGGAAATTTATTTATGCCTTTCATTGCTTTAAAAAGAACATTGAAAATCACTGGAAAGAATTAGGGTTAAAGGGACATCATAATTAGGTGAAATATCAGTTAAAACATACTGTTTTAAACAACAAAAAAAGTCTGAAATTCACCAGTTATAGTTATCACAAGTAACTATAACTCGTGCCTTGAAGTAACTCTAATTCATGCCTTGGCCATGTACTGCGAATTACCTCCCATATTCCATTACTCATGCCATGATCTACAACATCACTGATACCATCACTGCAACATCTCAAATAACATAATTGATGGCAAAACAGTGCATTGGGGGAGCTCGAGTTATAGTTACTTAAAGCCACAAGTTATAGTTACTTGTGATAACTATAAGTGGGCCAGGATAGGTCAGGGTCTCAGGGTCTCCAGGAAATGTCTTCTTTATGAAGGACTTGGGCCTCCTTATAATTACAACAAAGTATTTTGCCATGGTCTGCGGCCACCCTGAAACAGGTTGACTTCTTTCTATATTGATGGCATCACACTTGAGTGTGTGACGGCCCTAAAGGTCTCCCCAATCAGTGAAGGGCAAGGCGATTATATTTTTATCAATATCCAGTCACAATCTCTGGGAAAAATAACTCCAAACAACAAACTATTATCCTTGGCTGTATTTATCTACATCCCTCTAAAATCAAGCGAGAGATAACCTTGAATAAAATTCTCCCTATCATGAGAGATCTTTCTGTACACTTCCCAAACGATACTTGGCTAGTAATGGGAGACTTTAATGCTAACCTAATGGAGACAGGCCTGGACCCCTCCCTTCTATTCTCACTGGACAACCAAATGTGGGCTATCCCAGATATAAGGTGCCAGTACCAACGGAAGAATAATCAAGGGACAAAGGTGGCTTTGTGCTTAAACCAACTTGGGCTCCGTATTTTAAACAGAAGACTGGATGGATTCAGACTTGCCCGCCGCTTACACCCATGTATCCCCCTTCAGAATGGCCACCTTGGATTACATATAGGTCTTGAATGCCCACTTCCAATTCGACCAGGAATTTGTGGTAACCCCTTAATTGGAAAGTGATCATGCCGCCCTAACATGCAAAGTTCTATCCATAAACTACTTGATTGGAAAAGCATCAATATTGGAGCCTATTAGAAACCTACGGTGGACCTTGGACCAAAAAGAGGCAATTGAATAGAAGGTGGTTAACTTTTTGGAAAACTTGAACTATGAGTTTAGCGGCCAGCTGACGACACGACTGTGGGAACAGGTAGTGGAGGACCTTAAAAAATATATATCTACAAAGAGTGTTAAAAGCTCAAATAATTCCCCCCCAACTATACCCCTCCTCAGTGAGTACAAGCACGCTATGTTGAGTATTAAACACAAATTAAACAATTTATTGCGTAAATGCACATATACCAACATAGATCACAAATTCATACGAGAGAAGATATTGACTAATCGTAAAGAGTATAGGAAGAAAAGGTTCAAGTATAAGAACCTCCTGCTACAACATCCTCTGCATGCTTCGCAGGATCTACAAGTGGATCCCGATCGAAACCAGAAGAACGGTGACCCAAGCCCTCGTCAGCAGCCGGCTGGACTTTGGCAACGCACTCTACACAGGAATCCGGACCAAACACCTACAGCGACTACAACGCATCCAGAACGCCTCGGCCCGTCTGATCCTCAACCTCCCCCGATGCAGCCACATCACCCCCCCACCTCAGAGACCTTCACTGGCTCCCCATCAACAAGAGGATCACCTTCAAGCTCCTCACCCACGCTCACAAAGCACTCTACAACTCCGGACCAGCCTACCTGAACAACAGACTCAACTTCTACACCCCCGCCAGCTCCGCTCTGCCAACCTCGCCCTCGCTGACGTCCCACGAATCCAGCGTACCACCTCCAGAGGCAGATCCTTCTCCTTCCTTGCTGCCAAGACCTGGAACACGCTCCCCAACCACTTGCGGCAGTCCCAGGACCTGCTCACCTTCAGGAAGCTCCTCAAGACCTGGCTCTTTGAGCAGTAGCAGCAGCCACCTCCCCCCGCAGCGCCTTGAGATCCTCACGGGTAAGTAGTGCGCTTTACAAGTTCTGTGATTGATTAAGAGAATAAAAAAAGATCAGCACAGGACATTAGCCCATGAAATTATAAAATTAAAGGATCAAAAAAGATTTTGTAGCTGGGAAAATAAGACTGCTAGATTGGACCGACCATCCACCACAACAAATGTCTCCCCCACTGATTGGGAGGCTCATATTGAAGTTTGTTACGTTGAGCCTGAAAGATACAACTGGCTTAATTATCACAGCTCTAGTCCCCCTAATCCCCATACTGGAATGTTACCCACTATCAAGATCGCCCCTAATCAAGTTGCCCTTATATTAAAATGAATGCGTCCAGGAGGGGCCCCAGGCCCCAATAGGTTACCAACAAAGATATATAAAGCTTCGACTCACAAGTGGGCAGCGCTCTTGGCCCCCCTATTTAAGGCATGCAGAATGGGTGTACCCATCCCTGACTCTTGGTGAGGTTCTCTCCTCGTCCCAATTTACAAAAAAGGTCAGCGTTATAATCCTGATAAATACCGGATGATGCACTCCTTGACGTTTACGGGAAGGCATATGCAAGCGTCTTATTACAAGAACTGACCAGTTGGGCGGAAAACCATAAACTAATACCTTTTACGCAAACTGGCTTCCAAAAGGGCTGCCACATCAAGGACAAACTGATCTGCTTAGCCACATGATTGAGGTTACTCTTGCAACAAAGGGAAAATCGCTGTTCTTGGGATATATTGATTTCTAAAAGGCATTTGACGACGTCGTCCGTCCCAGGCTTTTGGAGAAATTGTTCAAATGTGGCATCCCACAGACCCTATTGAATGCCCTCATTGCTCTGTATTCCGACACTTGGGTCAAAATAAAAGTTTCCGCTGGCTGGTCTACAACCAATAAAATCATGACCAACAGAGGTCTAAAGCAGGGAAGCATTTTGTCTCCTCTACTCTTTAATTTGTACCTCGCAGATTTACAGGAGTGGCCGGCCCGCTCTCGAGCTTTTCCACCAAGAATCACATCTGTTAAAATCCAGTCAATGCAATATGCAGATGACATGATTCTCCTTGATCAAACTCAGGTGGACGTTCAACATTTTTTTGATTCCTTGGCAACATATTGTCAAACAAATGCTTTTAAGATTAATATCGCTAAAACCAAGGTGATGATAGTCTCGAGATGTCGAGTGAGACAGCACCCCTGGTACATCGCTGGGAAACCTTTAGACTTAGCTGCCACTTAGAAATATCTTGGAGTCTGGATAGACCACAGAGGGAGCCCGGGTCCGCAAATTGCTGCAATGCCAGGTGTGGATTGCAGGCTGGAGGGGGCCTTCTTAAGAACCAAGAAAGCTCTCCATTCTCCAGACTTCACCCTGTTAATCAAAGTGATAGATGCCAAATTACTATCCATTAAAGCCTTTGGCGCCACTACTTTTACAGATAAAATGTTCACCTGGTTGGATAGAATGCAATCAGCCTTTTTGCAGAGTGTTTCACCTACCCAACTCGACTTCTCACGCCCAAATCCATAAGAAGTTCAGCTTGTTTTCTCAATATTGGATCATGAAAGCAAGATTCATTGCCTACTGTGCAAACACCAAAATGGCTCATGACTTCACACGAAAGAGTTGTATCTGGTCACTGTTAAACAACCCCAGCACTTCCTGGAATACATTTTTAATATTCTGCTTAGACACACTAGAAGCTCATGATCTATGGGCAAGTTTGTTGCCCATAGGGGTGGCTGCCAAAGTTTTGACCAAACAAGCAAAGATCCTCTCGGTGGAACACGATGCATCAGTCGTGAAAAATCTATCCCATGGCTGCTGGGCTTTAAAACTTTATGATCCTAAAACCCTACCATATTATCTGTCCTCCTCCATGAAGCCATCGGTGAAACACCAGTTAATGAGACTACGCTTTGGACTAATCCCCCTGATGGCATACAAGTATGGACGGAGGTATAAGGCAGATATGCCCTCTCAAAGTCGTTCTTGCAACAACGGGGAAGAAAACTTAATACACGTTTTGTGCATCTATAGAATCTTACTACCCTTTAAATATATTGGTTGCACCCCATCTAGAGAATTCTCAACATGCGGACATGCCAGGAAGCCTTAGAGGGTGTATGAAGGGGGACTCAGCTCAAATGGCTGCCCGATTTGTAAAATTCATGATCAAGATTAACACAATTATACCGGCAGATACCACCCATGAACCTCTGCTATGTCAGCTATGAACTTCCTCCCCTTTTCCATAAAAAAAATACTATTTTAAATCGAGAGCGGAAAGTGCTTTTTATGTTTTTTTGTATGAATTGCAATGATTTTAATTAATTGTGCAAAATAAATATATCTATCTATCTATCTTAAGTGTGTGGCAACTTTAACCAACTTGGGGAGTCCGTTCAACAGCAAGATAACCTGGGAGCACTTTAGGATCATGAGAATAATCCAATTCGAAGTAGCCACGCTCTCACTATTCAAATTTGCTGCTAAATTAGGGTCTGTGATACCCGGGGCACCATAACAGCAGTGTAGGGCCCCAGGCAAAGCAGTCGACTGGTCCCTGACTACACAACCAATCACAGGAATAAACATGTTTAACAGAAAATTAGTGTTCACTTCTGCTCTGCATGGAGCCCCTGTGCTTGTGGGGCCCCAGGGCAACTTCCCAGGTGCCCATGCGTTAAGACAGCACTGCATGACTCTGGATGCTGCCATGAAAAGTTATAAAACCAGACCTGTACCGATTACCTCCTACAGTGTGGGGTTTTGGGGTTATGCCGATGACTCCTAACTACAAACCGGTAAAAATAGATTCCTGCATAAACTATTGTCCCTTCCTAACAGTATCCCATCCATAATTTCACATAAAGAACTAGGTCCGCAATATCTGGGGGATCTATTGAGGATGGTGCCTACTCTTCTATGGCTATCAATTTGGTCTAGGCGGCGAAGAATCCCTAACACAAGCAGTGATCGCTGATTGCCTTAAACTGGCAGGGGCCCATAAAATCAGATGTCTCTTGCATATCAGAGAAGACTTGCAAGCAATCAGCAGGATGGAATTGTTTCATTCCCCGCTGTGCAATAATCGGGCAGAAAAAGCTATAATGAAAGGTGAACTATTAAAGTTCATGGTAGAGAAAAGATGGGACGCTAACTTGAAGAAGAGTTGGTTTAGCTACATTTTCCATTGTGCACTACTCCCCTTATTGAGCCACATCTGCTCTGGATACCTTGCAACCAATGGTTCTATCTGATTAGATTTATGCTTGGAATGGGACATTTTCTGGTGTCTTATCCTTCAAATGTGCATAGCAACAAAAGATATGTCTCTATGCCTGTGCAACTCAACAGAGTCTCAATCACAACTCCATCTGTTATTCCTTTATGAGCTGTATACAGAACAGAGCAAACATATATTTAGACCACTGTTGGGAAATGTAACGATTCAGAAATGTAAAGAGGCAGTGTAGTATTTACAGTTGCTCGAGACTGACGAGGTGTGTCAAACCATTCATGGATTCATGATCTCTGTAGTCAACAGCAGCAGAATTGTTAGAAAATAATTGCATACAGCTTTTGAGTATTATTTTAGTGAAAAATGGCAGGGTCCATTTATTTACAAGTACCTATATGGTATTGCAGCATACTTGTTTTGCATTTTAACCAAAATCAGACGAAAACTTTTTGTATTGATTGTTTTTAATGCACTCTGGTACTTTGCCCCTCCATTGTTTGAAAGTCCTTGGATATATTATGTGTCGGCTGTTATTTATATCTTATGAAAACTATTGCATTTTTAATTTGCTTGTATTTTATGTATATGTGCTATTATGGTTTGTCTCAAATAGGCCCGGGCGGAGTTTGTGGAGTTGCGCTACACGAAGTTGCAAAAAACTCTGCTGCGCTAGGTGGAGTTCCTCTGGCGAGCAGAGTTTGCCGGTGCGTTCGTTCACCTTCCAAATCGTGCACGAATAGCACCAAGTTGTTCTCATGTGCACCACGAGGTCTGTGGGGGCGCAGCCTTCTTGATTTTCTGCTTTCTGTTATGGTGCTGGGCCTAAATCTAAATCTCTTTTTAATCTGTGTAATCCTCCCCTTTCAAAACTAATCTACCCTAATTTTTATTTTTTGTATTAGTGTGTGTCTTTCTATATTTTAAGTTTTTGGAGGATTTTTTTCTGTTTTTCCCTTACTTCCTCATTTCTTTCTTCTTTCCTTTCCCTTCTTTTTCCTTTTTTTTTAATTCACTGAGAGTAATGGCAGAGGTAGGGTAGCTATGTTGGGGTCGACGCCGCCTTCCAGGTGTGCAGCCCTGAGTGATCTTTGGTGAGGAGGAGGTGGCAGCACTGTTTTTTTGTGCAGCACCGCCTCCCCTCAATGCCGGCAGCTGGCGTCATTCCCAGTAGTGGATACCCCCTGTGGGAGCATCAACGGTGCTGGGGGATTATGCGCCGGTGCGTGCGACGCAACAGCCACGTTCGGGGAATCGTCCAGCAGCTGACGCACTGCTAGGTGGATACCCTGGACCGGGAACAGGATCTGCTCAACCTGCTAGCTGTGAAGATTCCAGAGCTTGGTTAGTATTAATAGTTTTTTGCTCTGTTTGTGTTCTACAGTGCCAATATTTTGTTTCCAAATAGCATTCTGCCCACACTCAGAGATAAGTTACGCTTTGTTTACATAGGAATATTATTGTGTATTGTGTGATCCAGTTTCTAGCTTCTGCTAGGCAGGTGCTCAGCGCTACTTAATCATACTCATCATTGGTACTTTGTTTGGCTGATTAATTAAGAAGTCATTGCAGACTGTTCTCTGTCACTATAGTGAATCAGTGATATCAATGAGTAGCGCGTTCTCTCTGTGACTTTGTATAAGAAGGTTGAACAGTACCAAGTTATTTCACAGCGATGTGTAGTATGCATCTATGCATTGCAAAAAAGGGTAACTGAGTTGGTCCATGAAGGGGGTTGGGAAATGGGAATAGAATGAAAGATCATTCACTGCAATGCATTAGTTTCAAATGTAGTTTTTGTTAAGAAAATTTTGGATAGAAATTTTAGGATTAGTATGGCCAACTCAGTGATAGTCCAAAGACCTGAAACTAGCATTATAGGCAATCTGTATTAGAGTAGTACAATGTCTCTGCATTTGCTTGTCTTAAAAAATTTGTGGAGATTAACTGAATCACTAATCTCTACATTTCTTACATCAGCACCCAAGGGAAAGAAGAGGGACGTTCAGAAGACAGGTCTAAGAGTAGCTGGTCAGTTAGTGCCAACCACCAGCACCGCTGCTGAGGGCTCTGCTGACCCCAGTAAGTCCTAATATTTATTATTATCATTTCTTTAATATTGGGTTTTATGATTGTTGTGTGTTTATGATAGAATCGTAGAGTATTGGTATGTTGGTGCTGGTTTCCAGGATGGGAGTTATTGCCTGGAGGCTGGTGTTGCTGGTGAGAAATAAAGTTTCTCTGACACCCTTACCTGCCGTGTTTCTTCCACATTGCGGTGAGAAATGGATACAAACTCACTCATGCCTAGCACAATGGATTACATTTTTGTTTGATTCCTGTTATCCCTGCATTATCTTTTTTTCCTTATATCATACTAGCAGCCTGTCCCGACCTTGTCCGGGAGCAATCAGGCTTCCCCGACCCCCGCCTGCCCCGACATAGTCCAGCATTTCGGGCCCCCGCCAGCCCCGTCCCCCGCCTGCCCCGACCCCCGCCTGCCCGACATTGTCCCCCGGAGCCTTAAAAAGGCGACATATGATAGTCACAGCAGTGCACTATAATGTAAAACCGTCTCACTGTATTGCAGCTATTACTCTAGCCTTTGCCTGGAAATTACCATTTCCATGTGTTTAGAGTGGGGATAAACCGAACCAGATTTCCTGGCTTTCCTTCAGACTGCTTGCTTTCCCCGTCCCCGCCTGCCCCGTCCCCCGCCTGCCCCGACCCCCGCCTGCACCGACATTGTCCCACGGAGCCTTAAAAAGGCGACATATGATAGTCACAGCAGTGCGCTTCGGGCTGTTTGCTTTCCCCGTCCACATGAAAAGTACCACGAAGATAGGGCACATTTAAACATGGCTCCGAGGTTGATGGATCACTTTCGCCTGTGGGGTCTCTTTGAGCGGGGTTTACCCTTGACGGAGCTCGGCGTGCCGAGATTCCAGCATGGTAACATAATGCCCGCGTGTCAACCTAAACCCTTAAAGCTGAAACGCTGAAACGCTGGGGCTCTGCAGTTCAACTTCCTGAGCTGTGTTTTAGGTAAAAGTAATGATCGTGATTGTGGTAGTTTGGAGCCTTACATCGCCCCGTCCCCCCGCCTGCCCCGACCCCCGCTGCCTTACCTTAGCCGCCGCTCCTCAGTCCACCGCTCCTCGTCCCTCGTCACCGCAACTCCCCCGTGCCATGTCCGCCGCTCCTGGACGCCGCTCCTCCCCGTGCTCCTGACATCAGCACGCAGGTCGCGGCCGGCGCTACTTCGAGGGGACTACTTTTTTTATAATGTACATTTTTTAAATATAATGTATTTTTTAACTTTATATAGCCTATGTCCATCTGCACACCCTGAGGATTCCAACGATGTATCGGGTGTGTGGATTGGCGCTGTGGTTCCTGAGTTTACCCGCCTCAAAGCCTCAAAGTTCTTCCTTTATAATAGTAGTATAGATTGTTTTCATTTTTGGCAGCTGACTTTTTCTGGTCTCTACTCTAGCCTCTAGTTCACTTTTCTTCTGCTTTGTTGGTAATTGTTCCCTCTCTCTTCTACATCTTGTGGTACTGTAAGACTAAGAATAACACATTTTGTTACTCTACTGTCTAGCGTGAAGATTGTAGGCCCAAGGAAGAAAGTATTATAAACAATATTCACCATTTGTGTTTGTTGAGAGAAGGCTTTCTTTATCCTGCTCATGCTCTAACAGTTGAGTTCACAAGAGATTGGCCATGGTCATCATGAACCACCCGTTCCAGTGTAGTGTGCTGCTGTTTCATTCATTTATACAGTATATCAGCAGTTCCCCATGACAGTGTGGTATGACTGGAAAAAAAGTAAGAGGTCAAACCACACCATATTTATTTAATTGAACATTATTCCACCCCTGGCTTGTCTAACTTTGTGAATCAATCAAATGCCCAGAGAGATATTTTTGTTAGAAGATACTGCAGTGCTAACTGAACAGTTGTGTTGTATGGCAGTTGTATTTGGGGTGGCGTATCTGGCATGTAAAATATGTGGATTGTTTTATTCTAGCCCTACAGAACACCAGTGATGCCGGCTCCAGTGCCTCTGCTGAAGGAGACAAGTCAGTTGGAGGGGAAGAAGCAGCAGCAGGGAAGAGCACTGGTAAGTCACATAATTTCTTGGAATTACTGTACTCATTAGCTAGTATCAGGGTGTCATCAACATGTGACTGTGACCCCCAAGTTCACCACCTACAGCGGTGGTAGAGGTATTATGGCCTCTTCTATCTGCAACTGAACACACCAAAAGCTCACCTAATGAGCATTGATGACTTGAGGGAAACATGAAAAGACTGAAGGTTAAAAGAATGGAAATGGTATATGAGTGAAAGAGTGGTTGTGTGAAATTAGGGTTCATGGGTGGGTAAACGGATGGATGGGCAGAAGGTTGGATAATGGATTGGAAATTTTGGTGAAAGACTGGATGAGAGAAAGTAAAGCTTACTCATGGTTGATATGGGTGAATTAGAATGAAAGGATGATTGATAATTTGGATTGTTTGGATGAATGAGCAAGGCAGCTCTTCTGATGATGGGGCATGCTGGTCACCTACTGTGTTTACGTTGTTTATCTAGGGTTATCAAAACTATGGTTCAAAGTGGGGGTTATTTTTTGTTCTACTCCCTTGACTCGTTGTATTTGTTAAGTGAGCCAGATGTATCCCACCCATCATTCATCTGCCCTCCTCCCCACCTATGACCGAAGTGTAGTATGGGTTAATTCGTGACTGCAGTGTTGGCTGTGCAATGTGTTTTTGCTTCAGTTAATGCGACATTTACAATGTCTTCAATGCACTGCAAACTGAGCACACAAGGTGTGTTGTGTCCCTTTTCCCTCTCTGTCACCTCTTAGTTCTTCCAACCCAGCCTACCAAATTGTAAAATCCATTATTGGCATGTGCGACATTTCATTTTATGACCATGTGAAGTGAAGTGATTCCAGAATATGTTTCATGGTTTCACATAACAGATTCATTTTACAACTGTTCAGATTTTTCCCTTTCAACTTATAAAGATGATGAATCGATCATCAGTGTAGTGGCCTCTCTTTTCTATATCAAATAAGCTCTACCCTACTTGTCTAATACCACTACCCTACCTCCATCAATAGAGTAACTCAATTTTCCTTTCCTTGCTTACTGCCCTTCGAATGAGTTTGTTGGAAATAATAAGTGGTGGTGGGTGTGGCCAAAGAGTAAAGTGGGAGTAAGTGCTTTATTTGATGTCAAGCTTGGTGTATGGGATACACAGTGACAAACATGCCAGATACAAACTATATAGCCCATTCCTTTCTCTATGGTATGGTCCATAATTTTCACCAATGTCTACTTATGGCAGACAGGATAATATTAATATCCGCATTTCATATGTGAGGTGTGTGACGTAGTATCTTATTTATTATTCCTCTGTCTCTATGGAGTCAGGATAGAAAGATAAATGCATTTGGAGAAGAGCAGGGCCATTGGAATTAAAAATAGATAATTGTCAACCTCTGCTGCCCGAGCTGCAGACAAAAGAAAACTACCCAATGCACTGACTAGCATTGATCTGGCTTCATTATTTTAGCACAACACACAACTTGTACTCCAGAGTGCATAATGCTGTACTCATTAATATGAGGTAACTTATTGTTCAACCCAAACTGTCTGTATCCAGCAAGAGTACCGGCAGCTTCTCAGTCAGTCCCCAGTGTATCCGGTACACCTCATCCTCCAGCCTCCCCGCCATCCCTTCATCGGTGCCAGATTCCATCAACTGCTGCCACCCCTCCTACCCTGCCAACACCACCAGCGAGTTTTTGCACTGCATCCTGCAGTGGATGGACTCCATTGAGAGCCAGCTCACCACAATGGAGCAGAGACTGGACCAGCTCCGGACCGAAATCCACAATGCCCTCTTCCAGCCCTTTTTAAAATGTTTTGGTTTTATGGGAGGGACTTGTACGTTGGGGCTGGGTAGAGAGGGAGGGTAGGGAGTGGGGAACAGGCTTGACTTTCTTTTTTAAATTTGGGACATTGGGACTTGGGTCAGTTTTTGTTTGGGAAGAGGGGTTGGCATGTTGTGTGGGTGGAGAGGGTGGATTTCGTTTGTAGAAAATAAAGGGGAAAACTATTTTATATTGTGTAGATTTATGTCTGAAGTAGTTTGTTTTACTTTCACTTTCCACTGCTGCCTTCATCTTTTACACATGCAAAAACAACAGTTGATGGACAGAATGCAGAACAATGTCATACATTCACCCCAGTACAGAGATCTGAGCCTAAATCCATTGTTTTTTTGCACTCCACACCACCCCAGTTCAGACATGGCCATATGCAAATCAGCCTTGACCCTGTGCCTCATGTGAACAGTCCAACCCAAACTGCAAAGCCATGTCTTTCCTGGACCGGAATCAAGCATCCTAGGGCCGGTTTCTGGCTATCAGCCGTCTTCAGCCAGGATAGCTTGACTCCAGTGGTGTGGAGAGCAAGGGTCTCACGTCTGAGCATACCCATCTCACTCGGGGTGACAAATGCAAAAACAAGTTGATGGACAGAATGCAGAACAATGTCATACATTCACCCAAGTACAGAGATCTGGGCCTAAATCCATTGTTTTTTTGCACTCCACACCACCCCAGTTCAGACATGGCCATATGCAAATCAGCCTTGACCCTGTGCCTCATGGGAACAGTCCAGCCCGAACTGCCAGGCCAAGTCTCTCCTGGACCGGAATCAAGCATCCTAGGACCGGTTTCTGGCTATCAGCCCTCTTCAGCCAGGATAGCTTGACTCCAGTGGTGTGGAGAGCATGGGACTCATGTCTGAGCATACCCATCCCACTCGGGGTGACAAATGCAAAAACAACAGTTGATGGACAGAATGCAGAACAATGTCATACATTCACCCCATTACAGAGATCTGGGCCTATATCCATCATATTTTTGCACTCCACACCACTGCAGTTCAGACATGGCCATATACAAACCAGCCTTGACCCTGTGCCTCATGGGAACAGTCCAGCCCGAACTGCCAAGCCATGTCTTTCCTGGACCGGAATCAAGCATCCTAGAACCGGTTTCCGGCTATCAGCCGTCTTCAGCCAGGATAGCTTGACTCCAGTGGTGTGGAGAGCATGGGACTCAGGTCTGAGCATACCCATCCCACTCGGGGTGACAAATGCAAAAACAACAGTTGATGGACAGAATGCAGAACAATGTCATACATTCACCCCAGTACAGAGATCTGGGCCTAAATCCATCGTTGTTTTGCACTCCACACCACCGCAGTTCAGACATGGCCATATGCAAATCAGCCTTGAGCCTGTGCCTCATGGTAACAGTCCAGCCCGAACAGCCATGCCATGTCTTTCCTGGAACGGAATCAAGCATCCTAGGACCGGTTTCTGGCTATCAGCCGTCTTCAGCCAGGATAGCTTGACTCCAGTGGTGTGGAGAGCATGGGACTCACGTCTGAGCATACTCATCCCTCTTGGCGTGACAAATGCAAAAACAACAGTTGATGGACAGAATGCAGAACAATGTTATACATTCCCCCCAGTACCGAGATCTGGGCCTCAATCCATCATTTTGTTGCACTCCACACCACTTCAGTTCAGACATGCCCATATGCAAATCAGCTTTGACCCTGTGCCTCATGGGAACAGTACAGCCAGAACTGCCAAGCCATGTCTTTCCTGGACCGGAATCAAGCATCCGAGGACCGATTTCTGGCAATCAGCCATCTTCAGCCAGGATAGCTTGACTCCAGTGGTGTGGAGAGCATAGGACTCACGTCTGAGCATACCCATCCCACTCGGGGTGACAAATGCAAAACAACAGTTGATGGACAATATGCAGAACAATGTCATACATTCACCCCAGTAAAGAGATCTGGGCCTAAATCCATCGTTTTTTTGCACTCCACACCACCCCAGTTCAGACATGGCCATATGCAAATCAGCATTGACCGTGTGCCTCATGGGAACAGTCCAGACCGAACTGCCAAGCCATGTCTTTTCTTGACCTGAATCAAGCATCCTAGGACCGGTTTCTGGGCTAAAGAACAGTGATGGATTAAGCCCAGATCTGTTGACTGGGTGTGAGTGTTTGATTGGTTCAGATGCTCCGTCCATCACCACCCCCTTTTGTACCGCTTTGTTCGCCATAAGTTGGCAGGGTATGCTCAGACGTGAGTCCCTTGCTCACTTTGCCACTGGATTCAAGCAAGCCGGGCTGAAGATGGCTGGAATGCCAGAAACCGGTCCTCGTAAGCTTGTTTCCGGTCCAGGGAAGACATGGCTTGGCATTTCGGGCTGGACTGTTCCCATGAGGCACAGGGTCAGACTGATTTGCATATGGCCATGTCTGAACTGGGGTGGCAGAGTGGGCTAAAGAACAGTGATGGATTAAACCTAGATCTGTTTACTAGGTGTGAGTGTTTGATTGGTTCAGATGCTCCGTCCATCACCACCCCCTTTTGTACTGCTTCATCTTTTACACAGCATGTTTATGTGCTTGTAGAGAAAGTGTAGAATTGAGTTATGCTTCTCTAAATATCTTGACCATTAGATGGAATGCTGCTATGACCTATATTGCCTACAATAACCTAGATAAACAATAGTAGCAGTTAGTTACTTACTAAGTTAACTGGTTCACTTCACTCCATACTAGTTGCCTTACCTGAATATGGATGA
Source organism: Lissotriton vulgaris (assembly GCF_964263255.1). Lineage (NCBI taxonomy): Eukaryota > Metazoa > Chordata > Amphibia > Caudata > Salamandridae > Lissotriton > Lissotriton vulgaris. Next base: position 420,245,380 of record NC_141696.1, read on the forward strand.
AGCAATAACAGGAAAGGCATCACAACTTCACAAGCGAGGTCCCAGTTCCACCCTGTTGAGCTCCAACCGTAAGATTAATCTGAATGATTGATAATCGATCATAAGCAACTAAATGGAAATGAAAAGACTGAGCTAGTGGGTTATATTTTATCAAAGCTTACAAAGAATTAACACCAGAGTACTACATGATGATATATCAAGAATTCCTGATAGTGCTAAAATACAAAAAATAGCAATACTAGTACGTTTTGGCTAATTGGGAGCTAGTAGTATTATTTACTAAATCTTTTGAGTTATAAAAAATTGACTCAAAGTCCTGAGTGGACAAGCTTAGTTTAGGCATTTACGATTACGCAACACAAGGCATGAATGTTGATGCTGACGACTGATGTTCTTCATTCTATATCTAAATTATAGACATATTTTCATGCGTGTGGTAAATGGGGCCAGTGTATGCTATTGCTTAGAACAGTGATACTCAAAGTACGGCCCGGGGGCTGCATGCGTCCCTCCTGACCTTTGCATGTGGCCCCCTGAGCAGTAGCAGCACTGGGCTGCTGTTTATTCGACTCAGCACTAAGTTTAACTTTTTTTTTTAATATATAGCAAGAACATATTTAAAGGTTATTTGCAGTTAAACAAAAGGAAGTAACTAGGCCCTTAACTTTAGGAACACCTTTATTTTTAAAGACAGCAAACAACAAAAAATACAATAGTCTTTTAAAAATGTCTAAGAGTGTATTTCATTGACCTTTAGAACCATTTCCCCTAGTAAATCAAATTATAGCAGTGCATTCAGCAGTATTTTTTTTAAGTGATGGTTTTCAAACATGAATTTAGAAACGGTCATGCTTCCCCACCCCCACACCCCGATAACAATGCCATTAGTGATTACATCCAAGCTCAGGCGATATATGTGATAATGAAGAAAAATAAGGGACATTGAAATAAAGCAATTCATGAGTTCAGCCAGTAGATATGCATGCTTTGCTTCCCCTACACTCACTTTACAGCCAACCTCCCCCACTGGCATCAGTGCGGCTCTCGTCACACTAAAGACCAAACTTTGCACACCTGGGAAAATGTTTGTGAGTACCCATAGCTTAGAAGATCCTGCAGTAGGTTGGTGTTCCTTTAACCAAATATGCCCCACCAAGTGTGTGATCCGTTGAATGTGTAAATTAAGCCTCACCTCACTAAATCACGCAGTCCAGGTGAAGAGGTTTAGGGGTTTGATGAATTGATGGGAAGGGGGATTTGGGGAAAGGTTTGACAAAGACAAACACAACGCATGGACAACATTCATCTGGGCAATGAGCAGCACATCATTCATCATTAATCTGTTGTGGAAGGAAACAAAGGCATGAGTATGACAGAGTACAGATAAAAGCATTGGAAACAGCCTGAGACTTAAGTTATCAGATATCTAAATGTTCTGTCTTTTAGGTTGGGGAGTGAAGCACCCACTCAGTACTCCAAGTGTGATTGTTGAAAAAAATGATACTGTATTGCAAAATTAGGCGATGCATCTGCATTCTGCTCGGCTGTGTCCACTCTTTGGTGCCTGTCTGGACAGGTCCAGAAGGTAAGCAGGTTTTTTTTTTGGTCAGATTTTGCCTTTCATTTGTGCAGGAGACTAGAAGAGGGCCTGCAGATTGTAAAATAGAAACTGAGTCAGGGAGAAGAACAGAAGGAATGTAAGCTTCAGGAGAAGTATAACAAGAAGACTCGGAGGCAGAGCAAACAAAACAAGAGAGGGACTCAGACTCTCACTTTTGCCACAAGTCCAACACACACATGCACATACTCACCCACACACACACACAGCAGCATTTTACAAACGCACCTCTCTCCATTCCACATAGCCGAGTACTTGGCTTCAAGCTCTTGGTTTACCCTTCAACTGAAGTTACTAACATCTTGCATATAGCTGTTGATGAGGTAGTCCTGCAGCTCCTGCCCTGAGGTCTTCCATCCTCCTCCTGAGTCCTGACTCATAGTAACTCTGTCCTAGATCAGTCATCATCATGACTCAAGCAAAATAGAGGTGTAGTGCACTGCAGTTGAAGAACAAGTAGAGAAACAGAATTGCACTATTATGCATAGGTTTTTGTTTGTTAACTAAAGTGACTTTTCTGGTCTCTGAAGAACCAGAAAAATGAGAGGACCCTGCTATTTAATCTGGCTTAGTGTGTAAAGTCCAATCACCTCCAGGGAAAACAATGATCGTCAATCACTCAGGCCCCAAACATTGGAAATTAATAATCATCCCAAGAGATTTCCTGTATTACAGTTTAACACACCCTCTCTCACTGTCAGCATCCACACCAATCATCACTCACAGTCACTCGATAATCTGATCACTTATTGGTGCAATGGTTACCTGTTCCAATCCAAGCAAGGTGGTAGGTACACTATCTCACCTTTGATACAAGCAATAGATTGGAATTTGGCAGTCTTGCAAATCAAACACTTGTCTGGGGCAGCCATCCTAGATGATGAAAAAACAGAAGGATCTTAGGAGTGGACCATGCATGTTAATTCATTTTTGCTAAGTAAGTTTGTAAAGGCCAATCACCTCCAGTGAAAAAATGATTGCCCATCACTCAGACCCCAAACGCAGCAAATCAATTATCTCAGGCACGTTACCACATTACAGTCAAACACCCTCCCTTACTGTCTGCCACCACATGAATCATCAACCATCATCATCACTCACACAATCACTAACACACCATTGCAATAGTTGCAGTTACCTCTTCCAATCCAAGCATGGGTACTTTAGGTATTAGGTATTCATCTTTGATACAGACAACACATTAGAATTTGGTATTGTTAGGCAGTGTTGTAAATCAACGATCTTCTGGGGTAGACCTTCTAGTGCTAAGTGATGCAAAAAGGGATAGGCAAGAGGCATGCGAGGGGAGCAGGCATTTTCTCCAATGTTATGAAGGAATTGTGGAGGCTTCTTCAATACGCACTGGTCCAACTGCAATCTGGCAATAAATGTGACTAAAAGAATGATGAGTCAGCATAAATCTGGCAGAAAAATAATATTGTTCCACTAACTATTTATTTTTTTGCGAAGATAGAAGTTTTACGAGAAATAATACAAAAGTTCTATAGGGGCACTGGCATACTTAGTCGGGGAAGTAGAGTTTGTCCTTAAACTCAGGTGGTTCACCCAGAAGTTGATCAGCTAACACATTTGATTTAATATCGGACCAATCACCCTCCTCCTGTGCTGTTTCAGGAACCGTGTAATTGTGTGGTAGAAAATGGTTGTTCATTTTGATCATAGTCAATCTCTCCTTGTTTTGAGGTGAGAGACTGATCCTTCTCACTGTAACAACCGCACCAGCTGCACCAAAAACCCGCTCAGCAGACACACAGGCAACAGGAAAAGACAGATACTTTATTGCCCGCTTGCTGAGCTCTGGCCTTTTGGCGCACCTTCCAGTACTAATTCATGAATAGATTTTGAACCACAGAGACCTCATTTAGATCATCTGGATACTACTGGAACATCCTGTGGATGGTCATTGGTGCTTAACCTGTTTTGCTATCATCTCTGCACTGGACGTGAGCCCTGCCAATTGAAACCAATACAATTGGGTCTGGTCCTTCTGCTGCTGTTGTTGCCGGGGTTGTGGCTGATGCTGTTGTTGGCTGCTGTGCGACAAGACTGCCCACTCTGGAAGTTGAAGGCAGCACCCCAGAACTGCGGGGTGGGACTCGAAGTGCCAGCTATTCTTCTTCTAAGTCTCCGACTTTCTCCACAATCCATCTCTTGTATGGTAAAACATTCCCTTCAGAAAAAGGAATGAAAGTGGGCAGAATTTTTTGGTACTGTGTAGTAGTGTGACACAGATGTACTCTTCGGACGCAATGTCATGTTGCAGCCTTGTATTACAAGCCAAGCGAAAGGATTAAGGTCTCAACCAAGGCGTGTGCTTCTGTATTTTCATTCACATTCACCTGCAGGAGTGAACTTTTCAGACACCTTCTTTACCTAGTCCTGTAGGAGATCGTACTGTTCTCCTTGCTAACTTCCAGTGTGAAATACTCAAAAGGGAGTAGCATCTGTGTCAGGCATTTGACTAGGCCCCATTTGTCTGCATCCATGGTCATAGCTTTCCCAACTGCATCTCCTTCAATTTGAATGACATAGGGGCATATTACCAAGCAATAGCGATAATTATCGCTATTGCTTGGTTTGAGACAAAAATTTACCGCAGAGCTGCGGCGATTTTTATCGCAGATAAACCTTGGTATTACCAAGGTTTATCGCAAATGCGATAAAAATCGGCCGCAATGCATGAATATCGCTGAAAAGTCAGCGATATTCATGCATTACCGAGCTAATGCTCTTAGCCATGTTATCCACCTCCCATTGGATAACATGCTCAGGGCAGGTGTTAGCTTTTGGAGATATTCGCGCTCAGCGCGAATATCTCCAAAAGTTGATAATAGGAGATAGCGATGTTAGCGACTATTTCCAGTTGCTAACATCTTGGCACGCCCACTTTGCATGTCATTAGTGATAAATATCACTGACATGCAAAGTGGGGCCCAAGATGGTCGCTATCTACTACTAGCTGTCGCTAACTGGTGTTAGCGACGGCTAGGTAATAGGGAGATAATTTTATCTCCGCTTTCTTGGCTTTTAAAGCCAAAAAAGCAGAGATAAACCTCCTTGATAATATGCCCCATAGTTATTGATCTGTTTGAACTGCTCAAAAGACATTGAAACATGTAATCGGTCGTGTTCCAGCATGTTAGAACCTCCTGTATCATTGTTTTAACTGGTGTTCTATTACTACGCTGAATATTCCGCAACTGCATTTTAAGTGTGGGGGCAAAATCCGTTCCGCTCGTGGATTTTGTGGATTTTCGGCAATTTCGCAATCCGCGAATCTCTCGAAATTGCCGAAAATTCGCTCGCGGGCAGAATTTTTTTTTTTTTTGCAGCATCTTCGTGGATAATGCAGGCAGAATTCATTCTGGCACGATGCTCCTGTCACAAAAATTAAACCTCAACAGGAAGCACTTACAGATATAAATAAAGCAGTCACGCATTACAATCAGCCCAAACAACTAGTGAGCGCGGTCGAGGCTAGGCAGGTGTGCTTCCTCCCCATATCTACCGCCTACAATTAGATGTAATTCTTGATGGAGGACTTTGCATCCACGAGTTTCTCGAGAGCAATCCCTGTGTACTTACTGTGACCAGGAGGCTGCTTCCTTCTCATCTGCTGCTCTGGTCAGTCTCTGACCCTTAGAAGAGGCATGTGAACTTGCATGGAAGCCCCACCCGTTTGGCCCGTAACACAAGTTCAAATTCAGTCATGCATTACAATCAGCCCAAACAACTAGTGAGCGCGGTCGAGGCTAGGCAGGTGTGCTTCCTCCCCATATCTACCGCCTACAATTAGATGTAATCCTTGATGGAGGACTTTTCATCCACGAGTTTCTCGAGCACAATCTCTGTGTACTTACTGTGACCAGGAGGCTGCTTTCTTCTCATCTGCTCCTCTGATCGGTCTCTGACCCTTTATAAACAAGAGGCATGTGAACTCGCATAGAAGCCCCTCTCATTTGGCCCCGCACCACACACACTAGGGTACACGTGTCACATTATTGCAAATGGCAAAGTAATCCGCGATTTCTCTGGAAAATCTGCGAACTCGTTGATTTTTTTGCCATTTCGCGCAAATTTGCGGACAGCGGATCCGCAAAATTCGCCTATACTTACTGCATATGGGCTTTAAATGGATGGATAAAATGAGTGCAGATTTCTACAAGTGGTATGTACGCTGCTGACTAGGTCTTCTTTTTTGAAGAAGTCGTGGAACACCAGGTTGATGCAATGGGTCAAACACAGAACCCTGAAATAGCCTCCATCTGACGTGGCTATGACTATGTTACTGCCATTGTCTGTGGCTAATCCAATTATGAGACCTCAGTTTTGCAACCATTCATACACCTTGCTGTTAAATTCCTCCAAGATGTTTACAGCTGTATGTGATTTCTCCATGGTGAATATGGCCACTGTTGCATGCCACTGAATACTCTTAAAACTTTCTTATGGGCCAAGACCTACAGATATCTTTTGCTTTACCCCACAAAATAGATCCAGTGAGCAGTGATGCACATTTAATCCATCGCCTGACAACTGGTCCACATGTCAGTCGTCAGGTGGATGGTATGAAGAAAACTTTGCTGCAAAGCTTGTCCAACCAACTGCAGCACATCGTGATGCAGCTCTGGAACAGCAACTCTGGTAAAAAAGGTCCAACTTGGTACCTTGCATTTCGGACATATGGCTGTCACAAATTCTAAGAATCCCACTCCTTCCACAAAAGAAAAAGGAAGGAGGTCCGGTGCTAACATTTTTACTAGCTTTCCATTGTACAAACGTGCGGTTGGGCGTTTCTTCTTGTAAGGCCCCTCCTGCTTAAACAGAAATAGTTGCCTGGGTTTTCTAGTTTTCTGGGGTCACTGACACAGGAACCTTTCGAGAAGTAGAGGATAGTGGCAGACTCAATGACAATCATGGTGGGATAGTCAATGTATGCTGTGGTGTCTCCATCTCACTCGGAGTCTTCCTGTGCCATTAAGAAGGGACTGAGGTGGGTGATTCTACTGCTGCACTGCTGGGGACAGGGCTGCTTTGCTTGAAGATGTCACCCTCTTCTTCCTCTTCATCACCTTCAACAATGATTGAACTTCTAGCTGATGTTCCCTTGTAGTGTAGTTCCTATTTTCCCAATAGGCTCTGCACATTGGAATAACATAAACAGCAGTGTAGACGTAGGACTGAGGTCATCTAGGTCTCTACTGACTATGCTAAACTTAATTTAGGTTTGCGCCAGCTAGCTCAGAGGTCACTGGAAATGTTCTTGAATGAAGAGGGATGGATAACCTTCCGTGGCTCAGACAAGAAGGGATTTCGTTTCGGACAACCGCATAAACATGACAACTTTGCTCCCTCAGAATAAGAGTATATCTCTAGAGTCGTGTGAAAACAATAGACAGATATTTCACTCAGTCAGCAGTGCATACTTAGTTTCACAAGAGTGCAGAGAAATAGAGAGACGGGCGTTTTCAATAAAAAGGTGTTATTTATTGAGCAGTCTTCTTTCTCATACAAGAGAAGTGAATTGCCACAATTGCAATACTTAGAGTAAAGTAAAGTGCGTACAGTAAAAGTAGTATTATGAAATAATACTGTAAAAGCATTGATACGGTTTCTTAGCCATATGATACTTTAAAATGGATAAAATATATACATACACAAATACATTGACTAAAATACTCAACTGGTGCTTCTAGCTAAGCCTACCCCGGTGTACCTGACCTAAGCCTAATACTCGGGAAGGGACAAGTAAGTAGCAATGTTAAGTTAAGTTGGTTAAGATAATTTTGCCAAGAATCTGCATCAAGAATTCTCCTAAGGGTTTAGTCAGCTCCGTACCTTGGTAATAGAATGTGGGAGGTCTAGTATCTCTTTCCTCAGGACTCGATATTCCAGCAACCCGCAAGGGTAGGCTGGAAACACCGGAACTGGATTTTCTCGGCTGGAGAAAAAGACAGCGCCTCTCTCAGTGCGTCAAACGGGAGGGGCGGCTTCCGCGGGCACTCACATCAGCTGGGCTCTCAGGCAAGTAGATGGCCGCTCTGCTCCAAACCACTGTGTCTTTGCTTAAGGCAACTGTTGGTATTTTATACCTGAAAGGTGCCGGGTTTGACGTAAGGTTGGACATAAGATGTCACCAAGAAGTAACAGTTCTTGCAGGACTTCAGGAGTTCTTGTTCAAATCAAAAGAAAAGCAGGGGGCGTTTTCCTGGGCTGCTGGAGGCTTGGTTTGTTTTAAGAACGCGTTGTGCTTTCTAGGAGTCGATGGGAGTAGCCGTGCTGGGCTTTGGATTGCATGGGCTATTACTGAATATGAATCTGATTCTTATGCCGTTGTCAGGACATTATTGATTATAACCTCACAAGGGCATAAATTGGGAATATCGAATTAGGGTCCTAGATAAGAACACAACACCCTGACTCTCCTTACCACCATGTTCAGTAATTTTTTAAGGTGCTCCTCCCACTGGATTGTGTGGTATTTTTTCATAGGTGTCCTTTAGTCCCCAGTCCCAGACTTGCCTCAACGAACACACGTGCTGCAAATGCTGCATGCCTCAACATAAAAAGTCCCAAACTGAGGAGGAATACTTTTATACTGAGCCACTGCAAAGGCCTGAAGAAGTACTGTTGGTAGGTGAGTGTGTCATAAATTGCCTCTCTGTTTCTCATGAGGTAGGGGTTGGTGCAGGTCTCAGCTGGGGCTTTGCAAATATGGGAGCTGGTGGTGGTGCTACCTGTGCCACATCCCCCGGAGCAGGTTGAACAACAATGTCAGGCTCCTCTGTGTCACCTTCCATCATGACTGCCTTCTCGTCATCATCCTCCTCATCATTGCCTTCCATAAGTCTAAGACTTTCAGGAACGTTCCTTTTCCCTTTTTCTCCCTTGTTGTCTTTTGGACTCTGCAGGGGTCCACTCCATGTCCCTTTCGTTATCATCAGAAGTGGTGCTTGGAGAAAGTACGGGAGTAGTACCCTTCTTTTTCTTTGCTGGAGACCTGGGAGCTAATGATTCTAAATGAGGAGAAGTTGAATACTTATTAAAGAATAGTAGGGGGGCAGCATGGCCCCCCCTGGCAATATATGGCCCAGGGAACACCACCTCCATGGCACTGGCCCGTGCTATTTAAAGGAGAGTGGCTGCATGGCCCCCTTCCTGGAGCCATTAATGGCCTTCAGGACAGCCACCCTCCAGGGCCAGCTCCTGCTCTTTCATGAGGTGCCCACCCTCGAGAGATAGCTGTTTGCTTTTGCTTGGTGGCAGCTGTGACAGTTTCTGCTAAGCGAAAGCAAACCTTCACTCCACTCCCAGCAAGCGGAGGCTGTCAAACTGTTCTGTTTGCCTGCCCACTGTTATACTGTCAGGGAAACCGATGAAAGAATTGCTCCATCAGGCAGGGAGTTGCATTTCTAGCAGTTCCTTGCATATATGAGCAATGCTGGCTTCCGCAGAACCAAAGGGGATGATGGACGGAGTGTTGAACATTGCAAACACTCACACCCAGTCAACTAATCTGGGTTTAATCCATCATCATTCTTTAGCTCACTCCGCCACCCCAGTTCAGACATGGCCATCTGCAAATCAGTCTGACCATGTGCCTCATGGGAACAGTCCAGCCCGAACTGCCAAGCCATGTCTTCCCTGTACCGGAAACAAGCATCTTGGGACCGATTTCTGACTAGTCAGCCGTCATCAGCCAGGCTAGCTTGAATTCAGTGGCAAAGTGAGCAAAGAGGCAGGAAGTGGGCTGAGACTACTGGGGTCTTGAGGCTCCTCGCGCATTCTCCACTGATACAAGCTGGGTGACCTGGGTGGTGCAAGGGCACCTAGGGGAATGTGGGAGTGTCCCTGGGGGATGGGGACCCCTTGGCCGAAATTGGCTAAGAAAGCGTGGCTTCATGGCCCCCTACCCCATTTCAGAAGAGGGAAAAACAGAGGGCAAAAAAATTAGCAGAAAAGGCAAAACAGAGCAGAATGGCAAAACAGAGGGCAGAAGAACAAGCAGAAAGGCAATACAGAGGGAAGAAAAACAAGAAGTGCAAAACAGAGCAGAAGTAGGCAAAACAGGGCTGAAAAATGAGCATGAAAGGCAAAACAGAGGGCACTAAAACGAGCAGGAAAGGCAAAACTGGGGGCAGAAAAATGAGCCGGAAAACGCAAAACTGAGCAGAAAACTAGCAGAAAAATGACGGTGAAAAGACAAAATAGAGGGCAGAAAAATGAACACTGAAGTCAAAACGGAAGGCAGAAAAATGAGCAGAAAGGCAAAAGACAGCAGAAGAGGGCAAAACAGAGTGCACTCAGATAATCACAAACCCACTCAGAGATCCACTCAGTGACTCACATACCCACTAACAGACCCACTGAGACACTTATGCACCCGCTCACAGACCCACTCAGGTATTGTATATATTTATACTGCCAACATGTAAATCAGTCCCATAATTGTTGGGCCTGGCCCTTTTTGCAGGGTCTCCCCCAGATGTTTGCCTTCTTTTGCTGAACCAGTTTTGGTTGGTACCATTGCTAACCAGTGCTAGAGTATTTGTGCTATACCCCTAAAACATGGTACAATTGGCACATACGGGATTGGTACCTTTAATGTATATGGAAGTCCCTAGTTAATGGTACTAAATGTACTCAGGACCTGCAAATTAAAGGCTACTAGTGAGTCTACAGCACTCGTTGTGTCACCCACTGAAGTAGCCCTTTAAAACACTTCAAAACAGGCCACTGCAGACTGCGGGAGCATGCATGATTCAAGATCCATCACAGCCTGCTATTAACAGCAGTTTTTTATGTTGATTAGAGGCTTTTTTAACCACTTGGAGTATTTATTTTATGTCACTACATTTCAGACACTTCATTAACTGTTCTTTATGGTGTAGTTTCTTTATCACCTGTGAAAAATCCTGTCAGGGAACTGCACAACTGAAGGCTCATTGAGGAAAAAGTGGAAAAAAGGTTGTCTTTATAGCTTCTTTGCTGCTTCTGAAAGATACTGTCACTGCTGTTTTGCTCTGCTTCTTAAAAGCAAGGTCTGCTATTTTTGTTTATAGCAACTACCGGAAAAAGATATTTGCACCTAATATCTACAGTTTGGCTGTTATTTACTCTTCTCACTTTCTCACTATTGCTGTCAATATCAACAATAACATAGCTCTTAAAGCTTCTGCTTATGCAGATGGTGTCCTACTAGATATGAGTGATCCTACAGGTTCTATACACAATACACTTAAAACTATTAATTATTATGTATTAGTAAAATGATATCCTTCAAAACAAGAGAGTTACCCTGGTAAACCAGAAAGGACCGGGAATGGCAAAGTAATAACAAAATATCTTCCTTTCTGTATTCTTCCGTATTCATGTGACCACTGTCATCAAATATATACAGAGCCCAAAGGAGTCTACTTGGAAAGTCTAGCAACACGTTAATTGATATGAATCATTTATTATTCATTTCATGGCAAAAGTAATAACAATGCATATACTACTTGATACAATATAACAACAATTAAAACCACATGATTACAGGTTAATACAAATCAGTTCAGAATTTCAATAAACTCCAATCTCAGAAATAAAAAATTCTCATTGAGAGATTTTTTTACAGTAGTTTTCCCAATCATGGAAAGCATTACATTACAGACATTTCATACAGAAATCATTACATCACTCAAATTTAAAAACAATACATTACAACAGTTAATAATGTCCTTGTGTCGACACGTTTCGGTGTGTCCGGTTTATTTGAAAACACCTTCTCCAGGACTAGTACATTAAAACCATCTACTTCTCCCTGTGCCAACCAACATATCTAGGAATAAATACATACAGTTAAACATTTGTTCTACGTGTGCTTGATTTACAGTTTGTAATTATTCTCCATGGTTCTATATGTTTAACTAAGTTATACTGTTCTTCTAAGGTCAATAGTACAAATAGGACCTTACAACTAAGTTCTCTACTGGGAAATAATGAACAATTTGTCTTCTTCAATCTTGCACTAATTTCACATCAATTACTTAAGCGTACACCCTCTTTATCAAGTCAGTAAAACTTTTCTTATAGGGACCGGGTTCCTAATCTGGATATTAAATATACACGGTCCTCTGCCAACCCTTTTTAGGGAGTTTCTTTTGGCTCAGTCATATTACATAATGACCTATTTATATCATATCATTTCTGACCCAATATGGGTGAGTGACCACAGTGCTTACCCTCTTCCGTTGGTTAATACTCAATATCAGTTTTTCAGGGAAGGAATATACATAATAGTTCCTTATACTTCCATCAAAGTGAGGTCACAGGTTTTCTAATCTGTTGAGTAAGTAGAAAAGGTGTAACTTCACTTATCCTACTACATTTGTTAAGGTATTTTGATTATAACCCTAATTATTTAATTACACATACTCACATGGGTGGACTTCGTAAAATTCCCCCTTCGGTAGTCAATAGTACCAGCGTTTCTTTAAAATAATTTCCACCCCTTCAATTCTGACAGTTATTGGTGGTTTTCTTATTCAACCTGTAGTGCAAATTCACAGATATTTATTAATATTACCTACATGTTATGTCTGTCCACCTAGGAATTAGTCCTATTGGGCAGAAGGCACTTACCATTTACATAAAGTTACTGTCCTTCTTGAGAATTCCCTTGAGGGGTTATTTTTGGCAAAATCTGGGAGCCTGTTTGATATCCCAGTTTCATCCGAGTATCCACCACCTTTATCAATGTAGGGTGGCACTCAATTTTATTTAATACAAGAGAGAACCTGTAACATTCCGAACCTTTCTTCAATGCAATTCTTTACAGAAAAACCCTTTTCTGAAGTACTCGACCTATAACCTAATTATTATCAATCTATGCAATGGTGTTAAGTTTTACAATCACCCAACGCCTGTATTTAAAGGAGAACGTTGTTATGGCTTAGCACTCGCAGAACACAATCCACTCCTATTTTTACACAAAAGGATGAGCAATATTTCTTAGCCCAATGCTCATCCGGGTATAGAGGTACTGTCATGTCCCATATGACCTATCTAGTTGCCTATGACAAGCCTCTTTTATCCACTAATCACCTTGTTTAACGTCACATGTCCCAATACAGCACAAAAAAAAATGAGAAAGATTTGCCGTCACCTTTTATTATAATACGAATGGAATTAGCATTTACTGCCGCATCCTGGGACTAATTAGGGCACCCCCATAAATTATTTGGAAAAGCTGTCACTCGGCACAAAACGAAAGCCGGTCTGCTTATTCATGTTAAGCCGGGATTAATACTCGCTACTACGTACACTTTAAGCAGAAGCGATAAGCGCTGACCCTTAAGTTATTTATGTGGCGTGGTCACAAATCCAATTGACATACCAGGCCCACCGAACAGGTTTATAAGTTAAACTGGAAGTATCACTCTCTACTCCGTACACTTTAAATATAAAACCTTGAAATCCTTTAAATTAGAGGGTGGACTTGGTAGTCCTGATTTTCAGAAATATCATCTTTCTTTTGTAACAATAAACGGTGTTTATTGGTTTTCAAACCCAGAACCCTTTTTAACTCCAAAATGGGTTCAAATTGAGACAAATATTGCTGAACTTTTTCATCTGCCAGCAATCCTTACTATGGATCTTCGAAAAATGGGATTTCATTCTCTAATACTCAACATGAAAACAAAAATTTTGTTAGCTATTTTCGATAAACTATATAAGTATAAGATTAAGTTTGCTAAAAAAAAGTGTAATTATAGAATAATTCTAAGAATAAGCTAAATATATTTGTTTCCTGTCAAAATAAATGGATCATTGCTGGAATATTTTAGCATTTCTGACATTGTTCACAGCAATATGCTTTTTTTTCTCCGGACATGCATACTAAATGTTTTATTCCCTTCGTTGAAAATCCAAAATATATTAAACAATAATATTTAATTCTTCCAACCTAGGAGAATTATGTGAATGTTGGAGCCATATTTTCCTATTTTCCATTATAATTATACCCCCTGGCATATGAAAAGAATTGGGCTTTGTAAAGTCTTTACTTGCTTACCTTCTTCTGTTTGTCAATCTAGCTCATTTAGAATGCATAATTGATATTGGTCTTCTGTAAAATTACATATGATAAATCTTTGTGACAATCTGATTGTTAGCACTGTAACATGGAACCTGGTACACTGAAACACATGGTATGTGACTGTCCGATTATTTTTAAACTTTGGTCCAATGACTGAAATAGAATTTCTCCAGTTTTTCAGATTAGGATTCCTCTTCCTTTTGAAACTGTTATAAGTAAGTCCTAAAACCTCATAATTCGTCTAACATGTGGATATGAAATTATTTGATCTTCTACTCTCATTTGCTATGAAATCTATTACTATGAATTGGAAATCTGCTAATCTTTTGTTCATACAGGTCTAGTGGAACTTTATTTTAAATATGAGAAAAGGGATAGAATTCTCTTGTAACAGAAATAAAAAATCTTCTTAAATCAAATCTCTCATACGGAAAACCCTAGATGAATATATTTCTACATGCTAACTATAGCAAGTACTTCTAATATTGTTAACCAGAAAGGCATTAGTGGCCCTATATATGTTCTTATAATTTATATTTAGTTTAAATGTTCTAGTGTTCATATTTGCTTTTTTGTCAAATATTTATAGTTGATATGTATGATAATATTATTGGTCTATACAATTATGCTGATATCTTTTGTCTATTTAATTTAATGGTTCTTGTACTTTACAGAAATTCAATAAATAAGCCCCCCTAGAATGCCACTGCAGCAGGGGCGTAGCTAGAGCTTGTGGTGTACAGGGCTACCCCTCAGATTGCCGCCTCTTGGGGGGGGGGGTGCTGGGGAAAAAGGATGGTGAGCAGAAGATGTCCGAGTCTCTGAGGAGAGACACGTAGTAGTGCTGCTAACAGTTACCTCGATCATGCAAGTTACATGCACATACATGACACGGTCAAAGGCTAGACAGTTGAATACACCGGTGACTGGCAGTAGAAAAGAGAACACACAGACTGCATGATCTATCTGGGGACTCAGAAAAACCACATGTGACATCCATCAGGGAGCTGTGTGAACAATTACCCCTCAGCACAAAGCAAACATGCACATACATGACACTGTTCAGGGATCCATCATCTACAGCTGACTTTAAATGACCGTACATCATAGTCCCCCCATTAAAACAGTGGGGACCTGCACAAACGTGATGTGCTTTGCGGACCCAAAACCAACTTAACAGTGTCGAAGCCTGTGTTTCTTTACCTTTCAAAAACAGCAAATTAATTATTATCACAGGAACTGACTCATTGTGTGCCGTTAGAACTAAACACAGCACAAAGGGGTCAATCAGCTCCACCATGCCAACACAGACTGGATACACAGCCCACTCTGGTGGCCCAAAGTCAACAACCAAGGGTCGTGCCCTGTCATTACTTATAAGCAGCAGCAACCAAATCCCTGGGAATGAAAAGACGTGTGCTCTTGGGACACAAATCCAGCTTGTAATAGTGCATCTCTCCTTCAGAGCAGCCTCAGCACAAAGAACACATAAGGTTAATATGACTTTATTCTTAGGTCTTGTAATAATAACAGCCCCTCTGAATACACATCAAAATTACAACAAAAATTCAAAATGATATATAGGAAAGTAAATGAAAACACTATGTTGAATTTTCAAGTAAAACTTAAATCCAAAATTCTAAACTGTTATTTTTCTTGCTTTTCTATTAGCAAAATCATCGATGACATCATCAAAGTCTAGTTCATCACTCAGTTGCTGTTCTATAGACAGTATGGCAAGATTTCTTAAACGTAAGGCACTCATTGTAGATCTTAGGTAATTCTTAATCAATTTCAATTTAGAAAAACTCATTTCACAACTAGCAACACTTACAGCAATTGTAAGCAAAATTCGCAGTAGTATTACAATATTTGGAACGGAGTACTCAAGACTGTATGTTAGAATAAACTGCAAAAGTTCAAGGGGACTGTCGTTCCATGTCTCTTTTTCGTGTTGTGTAGCAGCAACAGAAATAAAACTCTGAAGTCTTTTTCTCTCAACCAGGAACTCTTCCTCATTAATGTCATCATGATAATGATTTAGTTGACATTCATATTTATCATCCAAAAGATTTGATGGAGTAAGGAAAGCATATTTTTCAGCAAGAACATGAAGTTGTTGAAATCTTGTGGTGATTTCTTGGATCACTCTGTCCAGTGAAGAAAACATTTCTCTCCTCAACTCAGTTTCATATGACAATTCAGCACCTCGTGATTCTTCACCTGCCATTAGTTTCTTCTTTCTACACCGACGATCCATGACTATCCCAAGATCATCACAAATTTCTTCGGCGTAAGCTACTGATTTGTTAACTGATTCACACCTATTTTCAGTTAGAAATGATTTTAAAGTATTGAGCTTTATGTCACATTGTTGTATATTCAATCCTTTGGTTTGGAGGTAGACCTGAGTGTCATTAATTTCTACAAGGACAGATTCCCACAGTCCAAGAAAGCACAGGAAGGAAAAAGATTGTAAAGCAACAATCAGCACACCAGCATCTGACCTGGTAACTCTATTTGCTTCTTCACCAGTTAAACGTTCTACAGCACTTAACATTTTTTTAATTCTTTTTTACAACACTCACAGCATCTGCCCGTGCACTCCACCGAGTTTCTATTACACGCTTGACACTCTGACCAGTGACTGAAGTCAGAATATCCCAGCGATGGGTTGAAGAAAAAAAACGTGAACAAACGCTCCACAGTTCCAAAAAAGGTAACAGAATTCACAGCAACAGCAGCTGCGTTTAAACCAGCCAAATTCAGCGAGTGATTTGTACATGTGACAAATTCTGCTATTCCATTAATTTCTCTGATGCGTCTTTGAACGCCAGTATGTTGACCAGCCATCACAGCAGCAATATCATATGCCTGTCCTCTACAATTTTGAATATCAATTCCGTTGCTTTCTAAATTCTGCGAAATCATAGTTGAAATATTCTCAGCGGTTTAACTTTTAGTTTCAATGAAATCGACAAATGATTCCACAACCATCACTTTATTTCCATTGATCATAACGTAGCGTAAAACTTGGCTCATCTGATCCTTATGAGAAATATCAGGGGTGCTGTCGAACATCATAGAAAAATACTTTGCTTCTTTCACTTGCTCGATAATTTTGTTTCTTACTTTTTCTCCCAACATTTTCTATAAACTCATTCTGAATAATAGGCGACATATATGATTTAGCATACTTTTTCCCCAGCTTAATTCTTACAGTATGCTCACGTAGCACTGGATCGTATTTTGCCAACAAATGAACTAATTCTAGAACATTTCCTCTATTTCCTGTTGATTCAGGTTCATCATCAGTCTTGCAATGAATTCCTTCTCGGTGACCCCGTAAAGCCAAATTTTGTTTAGCTAGGAATCTAATGATATCCAACAATCTTGAAAGTATCTCCCTCCACTTCTTTACTTCGTTTTCAACTTGTTCTTGTGCCTTTTTATCAATTGTTGCTCCACATCGGATTCTAATTTCCAACTCCTTCCATTGTGTGAAACACCGAACATGGGTAACACTAGATTCATGATCGAAAATTTTAGGATTTAGTTTCCACCACTTGTTGAATCCATCTGCAGAGTTAAAATTCGAATGACTTCTGTCAGAAAATAGTCTGCAACAAAAGCAGTAAAGAGCTTTCTTGGAAGGAGAGTACACCAGCCATGACCTCAACATTTTTTCATTATTTGGCAGAGTTTGAAAAAACCACTCACATGTAAGTCTTCTGGTTCGTCCTTTGATCAAAGCACCCTCACGAATGATTTCACCAAAATCAGAATCTAGATGTTGAACCACAGAAGCCCCTTGTTGTACCAGCAACATACGTGTGTCATCTTTAATCTTACTTGGCCAAAGACCAACATCTTTTAGGTCAACAGCTGGAATTAGTTGTCCATCAGACCCCTTATCACTTGTTGAAGTTGAAGGATCACTTGACTTTGATGATGGATTGACTTCAAAATCAGAAACTGCTTCAGTAACAGTAGTAGTAGTAGTAGTTTCTGCTTCAGTAACAGTAGTAGTACTAGTAGTTTCTGCTTCAGTAACAGTAGTAGTACTAGTACTTTCTGTTTCGTGACTGAGGTATTTCAGAAGCGAATCTTCATACTTTTTAAATTCTTCCTCTCTAGCCTTTTTCTTTTTTCTAAAGGCTACACCGCTTTCTTTTATTCGCTTCATCTTTAAGCTTGAAAGAATAAGAAAAAGATATTCATGATAAAAAGAATAACGGATAAATAAATCCAATTTCAAAATGTTAGCTTTTAGTCTGCTCCATTTCAATTGCAATAAAATAAAGTGAGACAAGAAGGGCATGCGACTCCTACACCTTGTAACCCTCACTGTCTTGTTATCTGACACAGCCTGTACGTTGAGTACCATACAGAGGGGGCGTCACATCACGTCCCAGCTGTCAGAGCCCGGCTCAGTTAAGGGGCCATTAGGCCTCCTTTTGATCGAGTGGCCTGGAACCTCACACTTAAATGTAAATACAACAAAGACAAAAGCATACAGCTGGTTATCTCTTCACAGGTACTTAAGAGAGGCATGCTTTTGACTTTGTTAGGCCCCTTTATGTAAGTGCATGTACTGAAAGTATCTCAGATGTGTTGGCCTGTCCCAGTATTTACACACAATTTAAATAGTACTATTTTACTTTCTTTTATAACGCTACACATCCCAATGCAGAGTGTCAGAGCAATTTCAGTAACATACAGATTGAAAATAAATCATGCAAGCGTGTAAATCAGTGAACAATATGTGTTGCATGAGTCAGTGAGGGTTAAAAGTAGTAGCAGTCACATATCCTACATAGCTAACTGTGCTATATTAAAAGGCTTACTATTTATAAACTGCAAGTACCAAAAGGATCTGACTGTGTTCAAAACAGTAACCTTACCTTACCTAGCTATATTAAAACAAAATCTGTCACCTGCATATTACATGATGTGCTTTGCAGGCACATTAACCTTCTATACTACTTCGAGTCAGATCTGAGGCTACACAAAACAGAAATTTCTCCAAGAAATACTTTAACCTCCAGGGTTATCTCACCAATTATTATTCCCTGATAGTTACTGGGCACCTCTGAAGCAAATGCCTTAACACTATAAAATTATTAGGATATGCAGACTTTGTAACCAATTAAGCATAAAAGATCTACTAACATGCTTCTCCTTGTTGCCAATTTCTTTGTGGCAGGGTTTTTAAAAAAAAATAAAATTAGTTGAGGCCCAGAATTTGCATTGGGATTGCACCACTTTTTTAGCACAACCCCAAAGCAAAATCCAGTTTGTTAAATCTCATAATGGGCTTACATGCACTCATGATATACCTAATAATAACAATGTGTGTGTAATTACACCCATTTGAGCAATCAGCAATGAGAGAAACACTCTAAAAGGACTAAAACTGGTGCAAATGTCTGTGGCGGCGGACTCTTGATTACAATAAGATTATGAAAATATCACACCTAGCAATCAGAACCAACCCAGCACACACAGCCTGTACTATTAGTAATACCTAGAGCTCCCTTTGCCAAGGAATTTAAAAAAAAAAAGTTTTTACTGTGGGTAACGACCATGGACACAGCTTAGTGCCTACAACCACACAGTGGCCGGCAGCGATACGAATTCAAAACATAACAACAGTAGTAAAAGCAAAGAGGATGGTATGTATACACAGCATGCCGCCTACAACCACAAAGGGCCGGCCGCGAATAGTATAGGGTAATAATAAAGCAACATCAGGTATTTAGACGGCACTTAAAATGACAAATGGTGAAGTAAACAACAGGATTACATGATAGCAGGCAGTTGCTGTCGACCATTAAGGAGCTATGCATCCCATTCTCGCAAAATTGAACATTATGTGGCATGAGTCCAAATAAGAATAAGGGGGTCCTAAAGAATAAGTTATGTAAAGCACACAAATTGCATTGAGTATGAACTGGGTCTATCCTATGCGGTGAGTACCCAAAAATAGAAGGGAAAGCAACGATCCCTTAGAATAAAAAAACATTAAGAGAAAACCAAGCAACTTACCATCAGTCAGTGCATAGACATCAGCATTTGAAGACATGGGGTCAAGCAGTATCTAACATGGATGGCGTATAAAAGGGCACAGGGCGTCTACATATAATCAGAACATTTTGAAGTTGTACAGGGAAGCACCATGGGTGCGAACACACAGGGGTCACCTTCGGCCGAGGGAGCATCGGAGCCCAGGTTCAGGAACGTGCTCAGCCCATGATCCCGGGTCAGGGGGGAAAGGATAGACCTAATCTAGTAATCATCATGTTAATCATAAATATTAGCAATCTAAGGGGGCCGTTCCACCCTATCATCTTGTGCCGAAGACCCAGCCTCTGGGGCGGGGGAGGTCGCCCTGGACTCCGCCCACTGTATGAAGGGCTCCCAAATGTCTTGAGGCCGAGAGGCAGCAGGCATAGACTCCCAGTAGACACCCAGCTGAGTATGACCATAGGTAACATCCGAGAGCCAGTCCGAGATCTTGGGCAGCCTGCGTCTTCCCCATTTGAGTGCAATCTGTCTTCTAGCATACAGCAAGAGTAGAGCGTGCAATTTTCTCCTATTAGGCAAAGTTTAATTTACTAACCCCAGCAGGCCAAGATGTGTGGATGGTTCATCAGTTCTGCCAACTATCTGGTTCACACAAACAAATATCTCATGTCAGAAGTCGATGAGCTTAGGGCAGAGCCATGCAACATGTAAGAAACTAGCATTATCGTGACCGCATCTCCAACATCTGGCGTCCTCACGTAGGCGCATGCGGTGAAGGCTGATCGGGGTGCGGTAGTAGCGATGCAAGAATTTGAAGTGAATGAGGCGTAATCTGTAATTAGGCGAAAGCGCCATTAACTGCTTGCAACAGAACGACCATTGTTCCTCAGTAAGAGGGGGGTCCAGCTCGGCATTCCAGTTAGCCATAGACCGAGGCTGCACCACCGGGGATTGGGCCTGCATTTCGTTGTATAGGCGTGTCACCAGTTTCTTGGGTGAGGCGCGGGCTAGAATATTTGGCAAGGCATTAAGTGTGGGAGGTGCATCAGGGAATTCCTCCCAAAATGAGCGGCATGCCAGTTTCAACTGGTGATACAGAAATATCTCCTGAAACGGGGCCACCCCTCCGTCCTCCTGAGCAGGTGGGTCCCGAAAGACCCCGTCTGGGTATAGATCAGCAAAGGTGTGGAGGCGGGTGCCACCAAGCACTATTTCGCCACCACGAGTCTCAAGGCAGGCCAGCATCGGGTTACCCTTCAATGGAACAGCGGGCGAATATAGAAGAGGGAGCTTTGCACGTTTCTGTAACTCACGCCAAGCCCAGCGTAGAGTGTTAGCAGAGTCGACATCCGATGAGGGGCGAACATGTTTTTGGTAGAGTGCAATCACCAGGGGAGTGGGTGATAATGAATCTTATTCTACTGCAATGTGCGGTTGATAGGGCGTCGGGTACACCCAGAAGTGCAGAAACTGAGCCTGCGAGCAGAGTGCATAGAGGTGCATATCAGGAACTCCCAGCCCTCCCTGGCATAATGGTAGAGTTAGCAATGCCCAAGAGACCCTGGCCTGACCACCAGCCCACACCAAAGAGGTCAAATGGGAGCGAAGGCAAGTGAAGAAATGACTGGTGAGCGGGATCGGTATATTATTAAAGAGGTAGAGAAACTTGGGGAGGATTACCATCTTGGTTAGGGCAATCCGGCCTGCAAGGGAGAGCGGCAAACTGGACCAAATCGCAACTTTGCTTTCTAGCCAGTCGATAGCACGCCCGAAGTTTAGGGACCAGGGGCCAGATGTAGGTAACTTCATTTTAGCGATTCTTAAATACCGATTTTTACGGATTCGGTATTCCAGAATCGGTAAATGAGATGTAGGGGAAAAATCGGTATTATTTACCGAATCGGTAAAATTCGGTATCGGACATTCGGAATTTACCGAATCGGTATTTACTGAATCGGTATTTTCCGAATCGGTATTTCCCATTCATTCCTATGGGCCAAAAGGCCCATAGAAATGAATGGGAAATACCGATTCGGAAAATACCGATTCAGTAAATACCGAATCGGAAAGCAAGCAAAAGTGGCTACCCAGGCAGCTGCAACTAATTAGAAGGTTCTGGAGAGGCAGTCAGAGCAGAGCAGAGACACAGAGCAGCAGGGAGAGTTTTGTTGAAACTTTATCAAAAGAAAAATGGCAAGCAGCAGTGAAAGTCAGAAGGCTGAAAGAAAGAGGAAAATAAAGTTCAGCAGCATGGA
This sequence comes from Lissotriton vulgaris, assembly GCF_964263255.1. Taxonomy (NCBI): domain Eukaryota; kingdom Metazoa; phylum Chordata; class Amphibia; order Caudata; family Salamandridae; genus Lissotriton; species Lissotriton vulgaris. The sequence continues at coordinate 420,267,383 of NC_141696.1, forward strand.
GCTGCAGGTACTGGTGGAGGAGGTAGTGAGAGTGCACAACAAACTTTTTGGCAGGCACTCCCTCACTGTTCCTGAGTCTGCCAAACAAGAAATCTGGCTGGCAATTGCAGAAAAAGTTAATGCAGTGGGAGTCACACCCAGGAATATTGAGGATCTAAAAAAAAGATTTTATGACATCAGGAGCCTCACCAAGAAGAGGATGTCTGAAATACACAAGCAGGCTGGTGTCACCGGTGGAGGCAGGAACCCAGCGCCCCCCCTGACTGACCTGGAGGAGTTGGTGGCCTCAACCATTGAGGCAGACAGCGTCTTGGGACTTGGAGATGTTGACAGCTCAGCCAGAGCAACAAAAAAAGGTAAGACGCATGCGCAGCATGACACCCCATACCAACCTGCTTCCCTTTACCCTTTGTGGACAAGCCAACCCCAGTCCAGTACTGCTAGCACTATACAGGAGCAATGCATTATGGGAAATGTATCAAGCTAATGTAAGACCATGTGTAACTGCGCAGACATCAGCAACTCACTGAAAGTAATGCAGATAAATGAAAGTGAAATGTGTAAAGCATTTATTGTAGTGACTGTGACACAGTAGCACACAGTTGATATACGCTTATTTATACCTAGGTGCAAAATCAGCCAGTCGACCCACAGAAACAGAAGGGACTGCACCAGCGAGGGAGGATAGTGAGGAAGCAGGGCCAAGCCAAGTACAAGCCTTGCAGGAGGAAGGTGACACGACTGGCATCTCCCAAGAAGATGAGACAGTACAGACCCCAGAGTTGCTGCACTCCCCATAGCTCTCACAATGCCCTCCCCTGGTGTTCTCACCAAAAACCTCCCCATCACTGTTCCTGTCCACTCCTGCAACCCCACCAGGCAGGAGGCGTGGCGTGGCCCCACTACAAGTAATGGAGGCAGCAGAGGGTGAGGGTGAGGCTCAAATCAATGTACATGTGAGTTCTGCAGCACTGCAGTCCACAAATGAGCCAGTCACAGCGCGCAGAACACAACGCACACCCAGCAGTTCAGGTGGACGTGGAGATGGCACTGTGTTCCATGGGCTGAAGGGGAGCATGGTGCGCATACAACAGATGCAGGGCAAATCCATCCAAGCCTGCCATCGCCAATTCCGAGTCCTGAATGAGAAAATAGGAGACATGGGGAAGGGTATGAGTGACATCGTTGAGTCAAATAGGGAGGTTGCAAAAACAAATGCGGATATTGCAGCTGGGATGCAGCAGATGAGCAACTCGATTACACAGCTCTGCTTCAAACTAGACAGTCTGTCCCACACAAGGCGCAGGAAGGCCCGTGTCCACAATACGGCCATCAATCGTCTGGCCACTGCCACATCCCTGCTTTGCCGTAGGGGCATAAATATGCAGGAGGCCTTGACCCAGAACACGGCTGAGGTCATCAGGGGCATGGCGAGAATCACAAGTGCACTAGAGGCTATGCTTATTTCACACACTGCACAGAATCCTGCACTGGACGTGGCAGAGGCTGAAGACATTAGTTGCCGGAGCAGCATGGAAAGCGCTGTTCTGGAGCCACGGAGGAGTAGCAGGCGCCCAGCTGAGGCTGCAGGGCATGCCGAACACAGCGAGCAACATCCTAGTGGCTCAGGGAAGCGCGGGTGCAAGTGACTTTACCGGTCATGGGTGAAGTAACCCGGGAAATACAGTCCCCACGTACATAATGTTTACTTTGTTGCACTTCTGTGCTTGTACGATGTGGCAACATTAAATTACGTTGTTCCCAAACACAACCTGTCTGTGTCTCATTACTTACTCAGAAATAGTTGCGTGTAATCTCATCACTTCTGTATCTGCCATCACTTGGTGTTGACACTCCAGCAGGTTGTGTTTCAGGCACAGCAATGTTGTCGTCATGATCCTCATAGTCTGACAACTCCACCTCAGTACCCTTCTTCACAGCTAGGTTGTGCAACATAGCACAGGCAGCAATGATCTTACAGCAGGTGATGGGGGTATACTGCCTTGCACCTCCACTCTTGTGCAAGCACCTGAACCTGCTTTTCCAGATACCAAACATAGGCTCCACTACATTTCTTGTGCTCTTGTGGGCCCGGTTATATCTCCTTTGGCTGGGTGTTGAGGGGTTGAGGTGGGGGGTGAGTATGAAGGAGCGGAGGGCATATGCACTGTCTCCTAAAAGGAAATGGGAATACATTACTCGCATTCATACATGTACTTCTTACTGCAATAGGCGTTATGGGGGTCGCACACTGTGTCTTACCTAGGAGGTATCCTTCACCAAATTCCCCTGCAGTCAGCCGTGCATAGATGCCGCTGTTTTGAAATATATAGGAGTCGTGGGTACTCCCAGGGAATTTTGCCACAAGGTCAGTGATGGCGCACTTTGCATTGCAAATCACCTGCACATTGATGGTGTGCGTTGACTTCCTATTCCTGAATATATATTCGGTGGCAGCAGGGGGACAAATGGGAATGTGCGTGCCATCAATGCAGCCAATTATATTGGGGAATCCTGCCATCTGGTAAAAGTCTGATTTTGTTTGGACCAGTTCAGCATGGGTTGCAGGAAAAGATATGTAATGGTCCATCCAAGCGCCTTGAGACCCTTCCGGGTGAGTAGTGCGCTATACAAGTGTTATGATTGATTGATTGATTGATTGATCCTCTGTAACATGGTGTCAAGGAATTTGTGGAAAAACCTTGACAGGCTACTCTGGGTCACCCCACCTACCGCAGCAACCACACTCTGGTAGCTACCAGACGCAAGTAGGTGTAGGCTGCACAGCACCTGCACGTGGGGTGGAATAGCGTGTGCCCTTGGGGTAGTGTGCTCCAACAGTGGTTGGAGGTCCCTGATGAGGTCCAAGATGGTGTCTGAGTCCAAACTGTACCTCTGGAGAATCTCTGCCTCTGTGAGCATGAACAGGGTGATCCTCTGTCTGTAGACCTGCTCCTCTCTCTGCCATTCCCTCTCTCCTTCCTCCTGTAGCCGTAGCTGTCTTGCAATGACATAAAATGCCGCCATTGTGGAAGAAGAATTGCATTTTGGGTCCATTTTTATGGGTTGCACCTGGTTACCACCTGATTCCAATCCATGTAAATACCGACTCTTAAATATCGAATTTGAAGCAAATTCGGTAGTTCAGTGCTTACCTACATCTCATTATTCAATTTTACCACTTCTTATTTACCGATTCGGTATTTTACCGATTCGGTAAATTTACCAAATCGGTAAATATACCGATTCGGTAAATTTTCCGATTAGGTATTTTACCGAGTCGGTAACTTTACCGATTCGGTATATTTTCCGAAATGGTATTTTACCGAATGGGTAACTTTACTGATTCGGTAAATTTACCTAATCGGACTATTTTTGGACTCCTACATCCCAAATGCTCAATACCGGTCGGTAACGGCCGAAAATACTGATTTTCGGCCGTTACCGACCGGTATTGGGCTGCCTACATCTGGCCCCAGATGTCCTGCAAATTGCGGCTAAACCAGATCCCCAAATACTTGATCTCATCTGGTGACCAGCGCAATGGAAATTCGGATCGCACCTCAGGGGTGCCGTCAGTCAGAGGGAACACGACCGACTTCGCCCAGTTTATGGCTATGCCAGACAATCCACCAAATGTAACGAATTCTCGCAACAGGGGGTCCAGATTGATCGAAGGGTTAGGTACATACAGTGTTATGTCGTCAGCATAGATGGATATCAGCAAGGTGCGAGAACTGAAACCAATCCCCCTCGCAGTGTGGTGCTGTCTAATACGGGCTGCAAGTGGCTCCATCGCGATAGCGAACAGTAGGGGGGACAGGGGACAGCCCTGCCTCGTACCACTGGTAACTTCAAACGGCTCGGAGATCATACCGTTGACTCTCACCCGAGCCAGCGGGCCAGTGTACAAACGTTTTATCTGGGCAAGGAAAATAGGGCTGAAGCCCATACGCTCCAAGATGCGAAATAGATACGGCCACTATAGGGTGTCAAACGCCTTTGTGGCGTCAAGGAACACGGCGGCGGCCTGCACCGTAGGGTGGAGATAATGCAGCACCGAAAAGAGTGTCCGCAGGTTATGTGCAGTAGATCTGCCGGGTATGAAGCCCGACTGATCTGGCAACGCCACTATCAGGAGAAGGGGCTGTAGCCGGTCGGCTGCAATTTTGGCATACATTTTGATGTCAACATTTATTAAAGATAAGGGTCTATAAGAGTCTAGTGAAGCCTGGTCCGTGTCCGGCTTCAGAAGCGTCATAATAAGTGCCTCTCTCATAGATGCCGGTAAAACGCCCGCCTCCAGAGATTCCGCCTAGACTGCATGTAGTCGCGGTGCCAGCTCTTCGGAGTATGCCTTGTAAAGGCAGTGGTGAGGCCGTCTGGCCCAGGGGCTTTGTTGAGCGGCAGACTCTGAATTGTTTTCTGGATATCTTCGACCGTAACTGGAATGCCCATATACTTGCGATGTGTGTCGTTAAACCACACCAGCGCTATAGAGTCCAGGAAGTCGTCGAAGTGCTCTGGGATCTCGGGCTGGGCGGTAGTGTAGAGGTGGGAATAGAAATATTTGAATTCCTGCAGTATCTCACCCTTACCTATGACGGTAGTGCCGTCGGGCCGCTGAATAGTGTGGATAAACAGGGCTGCAGGTGATTTTCTGAGTAGGCCGGCCAGAGTGTGGCTCGGTCTGTCACCCTCTCCGTATCGCCGGGCCTCAGCCTGTTTACCTAAGAATTTCAAATCACGCTGGGCCTCTTCATCAAAGGTCAGCAGCTTCTCTTTTATCTCGGCTGCAATTGCAGGGCTAGGTTCAGTGCAGAATGCGCCGTCAAGAGCCACCAGCTGCCCCTCCAATGTGTTCAGTGTACCTCTGATAGCTTTTAGAACGCCAGCTTGTCTAGCGATGCATTGCCCTCGAATAACCACCTTGAAAGCCTCCCACAATGCAGATTCAGTAGACACCGAGCCAGAGTTCAGTGAGAAGTATTCTAAGATGTCTTTCCTAATGTCCTCCCTGAAGGCACCATCCAATAGGGCGTGGGGAGGAAGCCTCCAACTAAAAGCACGTGTGGGGGAGTCGGGTGGGGCCAGTTCAAGAAGGCACGGTGCATGGTCCGACAGTGATCTGGCAAGGTGTCGAACATCCACCGCCCAAGTGGCCACCTCCGGGGATTCCAGCCAGAAATCTAGTCTAGACCAGGCAGCGTGATGGCTAGAGATACAGGTGCCCTCCCTATCCTCCGGGTGTCTAAGCCTCCAAATGTCGGACAGGCAGCCCTCCGCCATGATGTCCGTAAGAGCTTGGCAAGCAAGAGGGTGCAGCTGTCTAGATAAGCCCTTCCTATCTAATTCGTCATTTAGTACCACATTAAAATCTCCCCCCCAGATAACAGTAGGACAATTAATCTGACCAATCTGCGTCCATACCTTTCTGAAAAACTCAGGCGCATCTGAGTTCGGACCATACACATTAACCAGCACCACAGATCTGTCGTACAATCTTCCATGAACAAGTATATATCTGCCCTCTGGGTCTATGTTCACAGAGCATTCCCTCCAAACCAACCCACGGCGTACTAGGATCGCAACTCCTCTGGCATAATTAGAGTAGATAGTAAAGTAAACAGATCCCCATCTACCATGCTTAAGTCTGGATGAAGGCGAGGAATTAAGGTGGGTTTCCTGTAGGAAACATATATCTTCTGTCGTAGTAGTTGTGCATGCATCAGTCTAGCCTTTCGATTGTCATTCAACCCCTGTATGTTCCAAGTTAGTATTCTGACAACATCTCTAGACATTCCCATGTTTTCCCCAACAAATCCACATTGCAGTCACCCTGTGCAGAAACTGATGACCTGTGATATATATTAGGCCAGATATTCCGGCACAATGACTGATGGCACAACAAACTCCAACTAAACCTCTCCAACCCCCCGCTCACTCCAACCCCCCAATCAGGTTGAGCAATATACCCTGGAAACATACGAACATTGGGAAAAAAAAACCCTGGTGGGCGAGGATCCCCAGGCATAGACCCCTGTTTGCACAGGGTGGCCATGGGGTGAAAGTCGGCAGCACCAGCGGCCCCAGCCAGCCCCCTGTAGCAGGCATCTTACTGAATTTAGTTAGCTGAGGTTGACCCTTGAGCTGCAGGACATTCCGACCACGGATATCAACCCCGCACCCAGCGGAGCACGCGTCCACCCAGGGGCATAAAATCTTGCACAGACAAAAACGTAATTGAACCACAGCAGTAACATTTAGCAATGCACATAAGTGAGGCAGAAAAGAGTTTTAGTCATTATCACTTAGCTGATCTCCGTCTTGGTCACGGCGCCCACGTGCAGTCTTTTTCTTGGTGCCACAAACATGTTTAGCAAATTTAAGAGCGGACTTAGCGTCCGTGAAGATGTGCGCCGACCCCTCGTGATTGACCCTGAGCTTGGAGGGATATAGGAGCGCATAGGGAATCTGCGCCTGCTGCAACAGACGTTTGGCGGGCATGAACTCCTTCCTTGCCGCCTGCACCAAAGGCATAAAATCCGGGTAGAATGAAAGTTTATTACTGCCGTGAGTTATTTGACTTTTCTCGCGCGCCATCTTCAGAATTAGGTCTCTGTCCTGATAGTTCAGGAGTTTCGCCAGAATAGGCCTTGGCGTACCACCAACTGGCGGTTTCGGGCCTAGTGCTCTAAGGGCGTGCTCCACCACAAAGACCGGGGAAAGGCTCAGATCAAATAGTGTGTGGAGTAGGTTAGTGACATAGTCCTCCATCTTTCCCGTGTTGGTCGTCTCCGGAATTCCAGTGATTCGGAGGTTGTTCCTTCGAGAACGTGCCTCCAAATCACCATTCTTCACCCTTATAATCATAAGCATCTTGTCCATTTGCAGTACTTGTTCTTTCGTCTCGCGTTAAAACTCCACGTCCTCAGTGTGTCTGTTCTCAAGCCCATCTAGCCTAGTTTTGTGGGTGAAGACCTGCTTTCTGACCTGGTCCATCTGGGTAGTGAGTGCGTCCAGCTACGCGTCTATGTTTCGTAAACTAGAACGCACATCCAGCATCAGGGTTTTAAGGTCCTCCTCGCGGTCAGTGCCACCCTCCGGGCCTCCAGTCGCTCCCCCATCTGCACCAAGTGCATCTTTTGATTTGGCAGGTCTGGAGTTATCAAACGAGATCTTGGATTGTCTGGCGTCATTTTTCCCCATGATGTGATAGGAGGGGGCAACACGCAGCTGAGAACGCGGGACCAGCTGAGGCTTCACACACCAGTGCGCTTTCAGATACCCCAGTAGCTACACAGTGCAGCAGTAATTTGGTGAATACAGGGTGGCAGCGCAATCGTGGTCGGCCCCAAACTCTCGCTGCCTCGAAGTGTCAGGGGTGGGCCAACGTCGGCAGATCACGTCGAGGGACCGATGGGTCACTGTCTAGGGAGTGTTCCGATTCTAGCACCAGCAAGGGTCAGATAGGCCATGCGTAGGAGAATGGCGCCCGCGTCTCCCTCGCAGCTGTCCAGTGTGGTAGCGGTAACGTCAGGTGTCAGCCAAAGTGCAGGGTCGCGGTACGGACACCCCCGGGCCGGACCCCTGTAGGAGCAGGATGTCGCAGGTGGAACGAGTGGGCACAGTGTCCCGGAGCTCCCAAGCACTCGCACCACTTCTACAGCCCACCAGGAGCGCAGTGCAAGGAAGCAGCGTAGTGTTCTGGAGGGTCGCGGTGGGGGGGAGGAGGGCCGCAATGAGCACCACAGGGGGGTGTACAGGCCAACCACGTACCTTACCCCTCTCAGCAGCGGCAACGGCACCTCCAAACCGCCGCCCACCCCCGGGGCACCTCCGGACACACGAAGATGGCGCCCAGGGCCGTCTAGATGATCCCACAGCAACACCTCCGCAGATGTCCCAATCCGGGTGGAAGGCGCAGGCCGCCAGCAGCGACACAGCCCGACATCTACACCCCGCTCCGCCAAGGTTTTCCGGGCCTCCGGTGCAATTCGCCGGCCCACAGCGTCAGCAAACTCCAGGCCCGAGACCACGGGCTCAATTTCTCCTCACAGCCGGATGCGGAGTCGTCTGGTCCGGCCACGGGCAAAGGCCGCGACCCGATGAAGGCTTCGTGAGGCCGCCGCAGTGCTGGAACACAGCCTCAGGATGATCTCGAGGCGGTAGTTGCATACAGCAGGGTCACAGGGTTTCAGGGCACCTTCCTGGAGCCACGGATGCCGCCGATATCAGGATTAGTTAAGCATATCGAGCCATGGCCGGCGGAGCTCGCTCAAAAGGCGGCCATCTCGCAGCCCGGCTAGCCACGCCCCCCCTTTGCCATAGATTAACTCCGGCTAAAGTATTTCAAAATTACAATGCACAGAACTCCATCACTCTAAGCCCTTTTCTGGCGCGGAGACAGGAAATTTAGCGAAGTAATCGGTGTCGCAGCTTTGTACTAGGGTACTGCACATGTGGGGTTCTGTGAGTATGCATGCTCCCAGTCAACCTACACTGTAATGCGCCTTCTTATATTTATAACAAAACATTATCCACCATTTTGTAAACAAGTCACTCTTAAAGTTACCTATGCATCCCATTAAATGCAAGTCTGCTCTTTTTCTTGCTTTCCTCTCTGCTCTGAAAACATGTCATAGTCCATCCCGCTGGCCAATAAACAGCCGTGGGATTCTCTTCCTGTCGGGTGATCTTCGTACCATGTTAACAGCCATAGCACCCTTCTGTCGTCCAAAATCGTGGATTCTTGACAGCAGGGATCTATGATTCTTCTTGTATTAACCCCCAGCTTCTGACAAAGCACCAAATAAAAGAATACCAATCTCCAAGTGGTTTGTCTGGCTCGCAGGTATGCTGTATAGTTATTCATGTTCAATATTCTTTCTACTATTTCTTTCTATTAATTACTTCATCTGATTCAGGTAAATCCAATCCAGTAATTTGTGCCCTGATGTATTTTTATTATTAGTTGTTATGTATCGCTATATAGAGCTACTTTGACAGTCTGCTTTCTATACATATAGACATATTTTTTATCACCCCTAAGGTTTAGCAGCACCGGAGTCTCCAAGAGGTAATCTCCCAGTCCCAGAAATTCTCTGCCACCAACAATGCTTCGTCCTCCGAACCATGCTACCAACCCATAGATTTCCATAACTATGTTGACCACTGCACTGCCACGTAACACTACCGCACATCCTCAGTCACCATCATACCATAATCATCACTCGCATAATACTACTTCACAGCAAAAGACAGACTACCACCAACCATCACCACTCTGCTACCCACCAACAACAAACTAACGCCCCATTGGACCGCCTTAAAATATCTCTGCATCACTTTACCACTATATCATCTCAATACTCTCCCACACCACCATGCTGGCAACCCCACCTCAGCCCTAGACACTGCCCAATCAACACACAACCACCTCAGCACTACCACGTTAGCACCTTCCAGCACCACAACACTATTCACTACCACCCAATGCAAATCACAAGTGAGCCAAGCACTACATTTCTCCAACAATATAATCCAACCACATTACAGCATGGCACAGTCGCAAAATAAATGCCCTGCTAACCCCGACTGCAGTAAAACTGGTCTAACAATACCATTTCCTCTTTTCCACCACAGCGCTGTCACCAATACCATAGCAATACCACCTGAGAGACCCACATTACCATCTGTCACTACCAAACTACGATTCCCCATCACTCCACCTCATAATCCCTTTCTATTACCTTAGCATATTACAAGCAGTAGCACCCCCTCACATTACAACCACTTCTCCTCTGACAACCACACTATCCCTGTTACACTTCCACCTGGCTCCCAGCTCAGAGTACCACACACCTACCCCACCACTCCACTAACTTCCAGGAAAGTCCACCACTGAGCCCCAGCATCACACTGCCACCCGGTGAAGTAACGTTCCAACACTGCACAACTGAGTAAGGATGAAAACAGGTCAAATTACAAACCATCCCAGGGTATCAATACTGGCAGCACATGTACATACACAAGTGAGCTTTAAAAGAACACAAAATACTTTTGGATGACTGGTGCTACCAGGATATTGGAAATGTTTCATGCACCTACTGACCCCGGTGTAAGTTAATATCAAGCATTTAATGACCCTTATGAGAAGAATTTTATTAATTCTGAGTCTTCCTTGACCACTCTATGCCCTGGTTTATTTTTCTAGAAGAACCTTCACCAGAAAAGTATCACATACTTCACAGTGTTCGTATATAGGGGTTGTTGCAAAATTATTTCTGTATCACCCCTCTCTAAAATTAAAGTAACTAACATTGGTTCTCTCCCTGCCTATCTCTTAACTATCACAAGAGTATTCAAGCTCTTGTGATAGTTAATCTAAATCTACTATAATCATGAGAGTGTGTGATTGTGTGATGCTGTTGTGTGTGTTACCATAAGACAGGACACACAGAAAAGCTGTGCAGCAGGTTACAGGAAGCAGATGTATCTATCACTCAGGCACTTCGAGCCCTTATGTTAGCAAATGCTGTTGCTCTCTAACTTGTCATAACCAGTGTGTTCTGTTTCTGCTTTCCGTGACGATGAAACCTAGCATTTGACATTGATTGAAGCTGCATTTATAAAATGCTTACTACTCCTGACGAGGTACTAACTTGCTCTTTCATTGTGCGCCCTGCCCTTATGTATGCCAACGACCCCTCTGGTGACTCACGCTGGGAGGTTTGAATGGCAATCCTCAGCCTTATAACGGTTGGTGCTGTGGAGAAGCAGGCACTGGAGGACTCCGCGCGCTCTGCTCTCTGCCAGCGTGCCAGACTCACTCTCCACAGCGCACCCGGGCCCCCACGCATAGACTTCAAAAGGTAGTTTTCCTGTTCAGCTGGATTGGATTAAAAGCTGAGCTCTGTCCCTCTACTGCCAGAATCCCCACACACTCATGAGTCACCAGACTTGCAGGTTGTCCAAGGGGAAATTGGGAATTCAGCAGTAACATGGGTATTAGAATTAGAAGTGCATAGATCCTCTAACTAACGGCAGAGTGCAAAATGAGTCTGGGTGTTTAAAGAGTGTAACACTTGTTGGTGCGTGCCGTCGTGCACAGTGCAATGATTGTCTTTGGATGGACGGTCACGGTCCCCAGGTTCTTTATTCTTTCCTTACCTTGAATTATTTTATAGTTGTTGAGTGTGTGCCGTTGCCGCTGCCCCTGGCCGTATGCAGGCTGCAGGCAAGATGCAAAAAGAAGAGAATGGTCACCACAGTAGTGACGCACTCCTCCGACTCCTCGACATGACAAGGGGCGAGCGTAGGGGGCGTGGAGTTGGCGGTAAGCGCGTAACGCGTCACACTGCTACGGTGCGGCGAGGGCTGGCCAAAAATGTTCTTACAGGGCCGTCATTGGTTGCGCTAGCGTGTGCCGCGCACGCTACCACTGGATTGATGGCCCTGGAGGACTAGTGTAAGCGAGGCTGGGGGGGGGGGGGAGGGCAGAATAACAACGGTCATCACAATGTTGAATTTCGAACCCGACCGACAGCAAGTTTACAGTATTTATTTATAATGCCCATAAGAACTCTGTGCTTAGTGCTAACTTTACTTCTGATGGCTGGCTGGATAACAAGTGAAGTGATGATATGTAAAGAGCGCCGCCGCCCGCCTTACAGTCACAGAGGCCACCGCAGCCGCAACGGGCCTCGGCCTCCTCCAGTCCAGACAGTCAGTGCCGGCCTGTGCTGCCGCCTCAGAAAAGTTTCCGCCTCAAAAAAGGACCCGCCTGGGTCGGACGGCTCCCCCCCTAGCTACGCGGCTGCACTGCGGTCTGTAGTGCAGTTATAATCTGCCATTTTGACCTGGCAATACAAACCTGTTGCCAGGCCTAAATCTTCCTTTTTAAAACATACAGGTCACCCATAAGAAAGGACCTAAAGGCTTATAGGGCAGGGATCATTGTATTTAAAAAGTGGGACAAGTACACATGAGTTTAACATGCCCTAAAGTTGTTTTTCACTGGTGTAAGGCCTATCTCTCCCATTGCCTAATACTTAGTTACCTTATTACAGTTATTTAGTGATTGGGAACATATAGAAATATGCTTTTCAGACACAAATTAATTGTAATTTATAATTCTCTTCAATGATAAAGTCAGATTTTAAAACTCAGTTCTGAAAATGCCACTTGTAGAAAGTTGGAATGTTCTTATCCTAACCCTTTATGCATTCTGTCAGTGTCCTGGGTCACATATGACTGTGAATGACTTTGCTGTAGAGGGTTGTCTATTTCTTCAAGAAAGTGACACAAAGGGGGCATAGATGTAGACACGATAGGCCAGCTTGTAAGGATGACTGGGAAGAGCTGTATAAAGCTTTACACGTTGCCTCTAAGTTAAGCCTGACTACTTTTTGCCAAGCTACCAGAGGGTTAAGCACATGTTAATTTAGTAACTTTTGTGGTTCGCCTTGACAAGGATTGTGGTTATTGCCTGAGTGGGGCATTCACCGTCCTCAACCAATAAACCTATTTCTTATAATGGTTATCTCAAGTTGCTATAACTTGTACCCTAAAGTAACTCATGCCCCCCATGTACACTGTTATCAATGAAGTAATATTAGATGTTGCAGTAATGTTAACAATTATGCCATAGAACATGTCATGAGTGATGTAATATGTGAGGTAATTTGGCAGTGCCTGACAAGGCTGTGAGTTATAGTTATGTTATGGCATGGGTTATAGTTACTTGAGATAACTATAACTGGTGAATTTCAGCGGCTTTGTTTCTTTAAAATGGTATGTTTAACTTTTAAGTGACATTTTTACCTAACTATACTGTCTTTTTAACCTTTGTTTTTTTCCAGAGAAATTATACATGTTTTTCAATGTTTTTTGAATGAAAAATAACATGTCCATTGGCGTGTGCACCGTGGAGTTTGTCAGCCTATCGACCGCAGCGCACAGCCATGGGCAGTAGAGGGTTGGGTGCAGAGTCTGGCCTGAGGGCAGGCCCTGCGCCCAGCCCCCCATGGCCCCTCAGGGAATGCTACACATGGCATGCAGCCAAGGTTGGGGCCAGCCTTCGGTCGTCAGCAGTAGGGTATTGGATGCAGGGCATAGTCTGGTTCTAGGCTCTGTTCCTAACCCCCTGCTGACAGCCAACTCCTACTGTGCACAGCCATCAGTCATGCACAGTGGGGACTGGGCACATGACCTGGCCTGCGGCTAGGCTCTGCACCCAGCATGCCCCATTGCGGACCAACCTCCCATTATGAATGCAGTGGGGTGGGAGCAGGGCATAGCATAAGGCCAGGTCATGCATCCAACCCACTGAGGGCACAGAGCCCCTGCCACACATGCCCTTACACTGCATTGGGGTGGGCACAGGGCCTGGCCTAACATTTGCGTGGCATGGGGTTGGGCACTGGGCCTGCTCTGCAGCCAGAGCCTATACTAAACCTGCACTGGGTATTAACCCGTTTAGAGCGTCGAACGTTCAGCGCCCAGTGCTGAACGTTCGAATAACGGGTGGGGCCGCGTCGGCCAACGGACGTGCACAGCACTACCAAGTTAGTGCACGCGGCGACCGTTGGCCGACGGCAGTGCTTAAGGGGTTAATCAATCAATCAATCAGGGGTTTGCAAAGCACGACTACTCCCTCATGAGGGTCTCAAGGCATTAGGGGGGCAGCTCCTTAGGGTGCTGTGGTCATCTGAAGACCCAGGTCTTGAAGTCCTTCCTGAACTGGAGCAATGTAGGGCTTTGACGGAGGTGGAGTGGGAGGTTGTTTCAGGGCTTGGCTGTGAGTTAGGAGAAGGACTTTCCATCTGTTCTGGACTTGTAGATGAATGGGATAGTGTCCATAGAGAGGTCAGCTGATCAGAGGTTTCTTTTGGGTGGATGGAAGGAAAGGCTGTTGTTTAGGGATGCTGGTCCGATGTTGTGGAGGGCCTTTTATGCATGCGTGAGGAGCTTGAAGGCTATTCCTCTTTCGACGGGGACCCAGTGGAGATCGCAGAAGTGTTGGGTGATGTGGTTTTGACGAGGGATGTTTAGGATCAGTCTGGCTGCGGTGTTCTGGACGGACTGGAGCTTGCTAAGGAGTTTTTTGTTGATTCGGACTTAGAGAGCGTTGCTGTAGTCCAATCTGCTAGTGATGAGGGTGTGCTTGACCGTTTTTCTGGATTCGGAAGAGATCCATCTGAACATTTTTCAGAGTATGCAGACGGTGTTGATGCAGGCAGAGGATACGGCGTTGATCTGGCGATTCATAGTGAGAGAGGAGTCGAGAATGATGCAGAGATTTTGTGCATGGTCTATCGGGGTGGGGGGTTTCCGATGGCAGGAGGCTACAAGGTTTCATCCCATGCTGAGGGGGTGGAGCCCAGGATGAGAACTTCTGTTTTCTTTGAGTTGAGTTTCAGGCAGATCTTTTTCATCCAGGTGGTGATGGCTTTCATCCCTTCTTGGAAGTTGTGCCTGGTGATGTTGGGTTTCTTGGTGAGGGAGAGGATGAGCTGAAAATAGCAGATGATGTTGAGCTCGTGGTTTCTAACAATGGTTGGGAGGGGGGCCATGTAGATGTTGAAGAGGGTGGGGCTGAGGGAGGATCACTGGGGTACTCCAAATTTGGTCTCTGTCAGTTCTGAGAAGTACAGCAGGAGTCTAACTCGCTGAGTTCTGCCGGTGAGGAATGAGCGTGTCCAGTTGATGGCCTTTCCTCAGATGCTGGCGTTGTGGAGTCTGGTGGCTAGTGTGCAGTGGGAGAGGGTACCGTAGACAGCTGAGAGGTCCAGGAGAAGGAGGGCTGCTGTTTGGCCCTGGTCAAGGAGGCCGTGGATGTAGTCGGTGGCGGTGAGTAGGGCAGTCTCAGTGCTGTGGTTGCTGCAGAATCCAGATTGGGAGAAATCCAGGTCTATGTTGGCTTCGATGAAATTTGCAAGCTGGGTGTTAACGGCCTTTTTGATGACCTTGGATGCCAAAGGAAGCAGTGAGAAGGGCCTGAAATTCTTGAGGCCTGTGGGTCTGTGGAGGATTGCTTTAGAAGGAGGTTGACTTTGGGTTGTTTCCAGTTGTCAGGTAGAGTGGCAGTCTCAAACGAGCAGTTAATCATCCGGCGTAGTTCGGGTGTGATGGCTGTGGCAGCTTTGTGGAAGATGTGGGGGGACAGGGGTCTGAGGGTGCTCCAGAGTGGATACTCTTCATGGTCTTTAAGGTGTCCTCTGTCGTGAGCGGGGTCCAAGTGAGTAGGGTCTGTTGGGCGGCTTTGCTGGGGGTTGGGGCGGAAGCATTGCAGGGGTCTTGATTGTCGAAGTTGTTGTAGAGAGAATTAATCTTGAGGGGAGAAGAGGTGTTGAGTCTGTTGCAGAGGTCTTGGGAGGGTCGGACGTCTGTTGTTTCACTGCAGGGTTTGGCAAATAACGGGATAATGGTGAAAAGTTCTTTGGAGTGTGGGACACCCCCGCGCCGTGGGACACCCCCGCGCCGCACGGCCACCAGCTGCTGCGTGTGCCCCTTTGCCCTGCCACTTCTGCCTCGCTGCCGCTGACCACGCCCCCTCCGGCGTGGTCCGTGATCGCCTGCCGGCTCTCCTGATACTGCTGCTAGTTTTTGTTGTTTGCCCTGTTTTTACCCCCATTTGTGCCTGTTTTTCTTAGGATTGTTGTGCCTGTGTTATACGTTATCCTTCCTGTTTGTCCGCCTACCTCGCCGCCC
Organism: Lissotriton vulgaris; assembly: GCF_964263255.1. NCBI lineage: Eukaryota > Metazoa > Chordata > Amphibia > Caudata > Salamandridae > Lissotriton > Lissotriton vulgaris. The sequence goes on from NC_141696.1 coordinate 420,283,097, forward strand.
TCCGCTCTCCCTTCCCGCCACCGCCGCTTTCCCCGCCCCTTTTTCTCTTCTGTACCCTCCCCGCTCCCGCCTCCCAGCTGCTCCGCCCACCCGCGCACTTGGCCTTATATGGCGACCGTGCGAACGCGCAGCGGTCACGCGCAGCGGGCGCGCCGATTGTGCGCCGAAGGCGCGCCAAAGGTAAGCCCGTCTGCGCCCGTCTGCGACCGGATCGCGACCAGCGCCAGGACCCCTGGCCCACGAAGACCCCGACCGACCCGCCTGACGTACTCCGCCGCCACCCTCATCGCACTCAACACCGGCCGACTCCCAGATTGCCACCAAGCCACACCACGACGCACCCACGGACCTTTCAGCTGCCACGCCTGCAAATTCACCTGTATCCGGACCTGCCTCGCACCAGCACCCGCCAAGTCGAACACCAGCAGCACCCACCTCAAGTGCATCCTGCTCAACACCCGCTCCGTCCACAGACACGCCATCGAACTCTGGAACCTTCTAGATGCCACAGCCCCTGACGTTGCCTTCCTCACGGAGACCTGGATGAACGCCTCTTCAGCTCCCGACATCGCCATCGCTATCCCAGAGGGCTACAAGATCGTCCGGAGGGACCGCAACGCCAACCAGATGGGAGGAGGCATCGCCATCATCCACAGGAACACCATCCGTCTCACGACCAGCACCGACAACACCCTGACCAGCGCCGAACACCTGCATTTCCAGATCCACACCAACCCGAACACCACCCTCAGAGGCACCCTGATCTACCGACCCCCGGGACCACGCACACAATTCAGCGAGGACATCGCCGACTTCGTCAGCCCGCATGCCCTCCCCTCCGCTGACTACATCCTCCTGGGGGACCTCAACTTCCATCTGGAGAACAACAACGACCGCAACACCAGCACCCTGCTCGACAACCTCGCCAATCTTGGACTCAAGCAACTGGTGTCCACCCCCACCCACCTCGCCGGACACACACTCGACGCAGTCTTCTCTTCCAGCACAGACATCGACTTCAGCCACGCCACAGAGCTTCAATGGACGGACCACAGCTGCGTCCACTTCACATTCAAGAGAACGACGACCCACCACCACCAGCAACAGGCCCCCCGCAGAAGCTGGAACAAGATCACAGCAGACCAGCTCGCCACCTCCCTGAGCCAGCACCCTCCGGCCAGCTCAGCGAACCCCAGCCAGGCCGCCGACAACCTCACGAAGTGGATCAGCATCTGCGCGGACGAGCTCGCCCCGCTGAGGACCCCGCCCAGCAGACCCGGCAGCAAGAAAGCCCCGTGGTTCACCGACGAACTCAAGAGCTCCAAGAAGAACTGCCGAGCCCTCGAGAAAGTCTGGAGAAGGGAACCTACACCGGACAACAGGACCTCCTTCAAGCTTGCCACCCGGAAGCACCACCAGCTGATCCGCGCCGCCAAGAAAACAGCATTCAAGGACCGATTGGACAACAACGCACACAACTGCAAGGAACTCTTCAACATCGTGAAAGAGCTTTCCAACCCCAGCGCAGGAAACAACGACATCACCCCATCGCAAGACCTCTGCAACTCCCTCGCTTCATACTTCCACAACAAGATCGCGAACATACACAACAGCTTCAACAACCAACCAACGCACACCATGACCGAACAACCACCCCCCACCACCACCCTCCACGCCTGGACCCCGATCAGCACCGAAGACACCATCCGCACGATGAACTCCATCCACTCCGGATCACCGACCGACCCCTGCCCTCACCACGTCTTCAACAAGGCCGACGCTGTCATCGCACCCCACCTGCGAGACATCATCAACACATCCTTCGACACCGCCACCTTCCCTGAGAGCTGGAAGCACGCCGAACTCAGCGCTCTACTCAAGAAACCAAAAGCGGACCCCACCAAACTCAAGAACTACCGCCCCATCTCGCTCCTCCCGTTTCCAGCCAAAGTCATCGAGAAGACCGTCAACAAGCAGATGGCCGCCTTCCTCGAGACGAATGGATCCCTCGACCCCTCACAGTCCGGCTTCCGAGCCAATCACAGCACCGAGACCGCCCTCATCGCCGCCACCGATGACATCCGAGCCCTGATGGACAACGGAGAAACAGCGGCCCTCATCCTCCTAGACCTCTCCGCGTTATTCGACACTGTCTGCCCCCGCACCCTAGTACAGCGCCTCAGCAACATCGGAATCCAGGACAAGGCGCTGGAATGGATCATCTCCTTCCTCGACGGAAGAACACAGAGAGTCCGCCTACCACCGTACAAGTCAGAGGCCTCCGAAGTCATCTGCGGCGTCCCTCAAGGATCCTCTCTGAGCCCCACCCTCTTCAACGTCTACATGAGCCCCCTCGCGGCCATCGCACGCCAACACAACCTCAGCATAATCTCCTACGCCGACGACACCCAGCTGATCCTCTCCCTGACCAACGACCCCGCCTCCGCCAGAGCCAACCTGCACGAAGGGATGAAAGAGGTAGCCGAGTGGATGACGACCAGCCGCCTGAAACTGAACTCTGACAAGACGGAGGTCCTCATCCTGGGCTCTTCACCCTCCGCCTGGGACGACTCCTGGTGGCCTCCCGCCCTGGGCACCGCACCCAAACCGACAGACCATGCACGCAACCTGGGCTTTATCCTGGACTCCTCCCTCTCCATGACCAGGCAAGTCAACAACGTCTCCTCGGCGTGCTTCAACATCCTACGCATGCTACGGAAGATCTTCTGGTGGATCCCCACCGAGACCAGGAAGACCGTCACCCAGGCCCTCGTCACCAGCCGACTGGACTACGGCAACGCCCTCTACGCCGGTACCACCGCCAAGCTCCAGAAGAGACTTCAGCGGATCCAGAACGCCTCAGCCAGACTCATCCTCGACATCCCACGAACCAGCCACATCTCCGGACATCTGAGAGACCTTCACTGGCTCCCCGTCAACAAAAGAATCACCTTCTGCCTCCTCACCCACGCACACAAAGCCCTACACGACTAAGGCCCGAGCTACCTCAACAGCCGGATCAACTTCTACGCTCCCAAACGCCACCTCCGATCAGCCAACCACGCCCTCGCCGCCGTCCCCCGCATCCGAAGAGCGACTACAGGAGGAAGGTGCTTCTCCTACCTGGCCGCCAAGACCTGGAACTCCCTCCCGACCGACCTGCGCCTGACCCAAGACCACCTCTCCTTCAGGAAGAAGCTGAAGACCTGGCTGTTCGAGCAGTAGCGGCTTGAGACCCTACGGGTATGTAGCGCGCTCTATAAGTGTCATTGATTGAGTGGTGGGCATTGGTGAGGATTGTGTCTTGGAGGAAGTCCTTTTTTGTGGATTTGATAAGTTGGTGGTGTGTTGTGGTGGCTATTCTGTAGATGGTGCGTGCTTCTAGGGTTTTGCTGTTCCTCCAAGTCTTTTCGAGTCATCTGCAGGAGTGCTTGGATTCTTTGAGTGCAGGTGTGAACCAGCTAGCTTTCTTGAGTAGTATGTAATCTGTGAAGACAAGAGCGTTGGTTGCGATTAGGTTGGTGATGGTGTCGGTAAAAAGCGGTCTGTAGATGAAGGTTCCGCGGATAGTCGTTTTGGGGTTGATCTGAATCTGGAAGTGGAGATGTTCCATGGGGGTCATTGTACCATCTGAGTCAATGGTTGTTGTGCGGAGGGAGTTTTTGTGGATGATGGCGATGCCTCCTCCTGGGAAGTTAGGGCAGTCTTTTCTCAGCATCTTGTATCCATCAGGGATGGCGGTTGCAATGTCGAGTGCGGAGTTGGCATTTGTCCAGGTTTCTGCAGTTCATTTGGGTTTCCCGCTGGTGAGGTCCGGTTCATTCCTTGGCCGGCATTCATATCGGTGAGCTTTCTAAAGTATTCCTAATGCAGATTTGCTGCATTTATTTGCAAATTAGGTCAAGGGACCTTAGCATTTACCCACCACAATAACTATTATCTTGTTTTTATGATTTTTAACATAGAGAATCCTCTACAGATCTCAGAGGTATCTGCTACTCTGCTGAACCTCAACTGGTGTTTACTATTGGCTCTGCCCCTATATTGGATGTAACACCATACCTAATTTATAGAGGTGGACTTACTATTTTTATATGGTATGGGTGTTTCAGTGTACTGCTGGTCTCACGCTTCCCCTACAACATATTTACCAATTCTTCGTAATGTTTTTGTGTTCTAGGTTACTCCCCCAAAAACTAAAGGACCATGTTACCTTCTGATTAATCTGATCCACTACTACATTCACTGTTGGAAGATAGCGCCAAGTACTAGGTTGCTACCCATCATGACTAGGTGAGATTTCTAAGGCGGAAGTGGAAAGCTTCGTAGTAGTCTTATCACTTAGTTTGATTGATTCACAACACCAATACCCATTATCCTTTAACACACAGGTTATTTATTCCTTAGCCCTGATGAAGACCCATTTTGATGTTGAGTTTGAACACGCAACTTAAACGGGTCGAATCGTTAACAATATTAATTAGTGTTCCATATTATTGTCTCGCATACTTCAGATCCAAGAAATGAGGATATTTATCTGAACATATATATGTGTTACTTACGGACACCCAGCTGAGTTATTGGTGTACTTTATGGTTAATTGTCAAATATCCTGTGTATTTAATTTGTTCATGTTTGGTACAATTTGTCAAATATTTACTTTTAATTATGGTATATGTTACATGACCATCCTCTGTGTGTTTCTCTTGATATGTCATTATCTGTGTTGCTCCACGGTATATGATTGATAATATACTGTGCTCAGTTTAATGTTTGTGTCAGTTGTGTTTCCATTTATTAATCATATGTGTTGTACCTTTTAATTGGTAATTCCTAGTCTATCAGAAAATAAATAAGGCTCAATAAAAAGAAATATTGCACTTCCCTATAGGACCATGTGTTCTTGCATACCACTTGATTCTCCAGGTCCTGTGGGATACTGGGAAACCCCATTAGCCTTAATCATTTTAAACAAGCCAGACCAGCTGGATTTGTCAAAGGGTCAAAATACAAAAAGCGGTGGTCCTATTGGCTTTATTGAGAGGTCAGCACATCAACATATATGAAGCAGAACTATTGGCTTTGTCAAAAAGTCACCAATACTTATATTCAAATGTATATTTAATAAATTCACACTTTGTAATGTTTAACAATAGTGATAGTCCTAAATTATTTGTAATAAGGCATTTTCAAAACAAACATGTTTGTTTCTTCTTTTTTTTATTTGCAATTCACAAGGGTGGAGCCATAGGCCCAAACACAATGGGCCCTGTGAAGAGCATGCAGCTCCAGCTGGCGTGATTTAAAAAATATGGTAAGCTCTCCTGGGGTCATTGAACAACCAAGGAGACTTACTTTTTTTATGTTATTGGGAGCGGGCTGCTCCACTCCCTCCTGCTCCTCACAACATGAAAAAAGGTTGGTGGTGCTCCAGGTTCTCCTGGGGGCACTAGCAGAAATAAAAAATATTTTTCAAAAAAGCTCAATGAGATGCTCTTTCCATGGACCAGTAAAGGATAAATGGGTGGCTCCTGTCGCTTATTTATTATTCTTTTTTTTTGCATCTTTTTCAAGGGCACTCCACAGTTCCCACATAGGGCACCTGCATCACCAAAATTGTTATGGACTGCAGGGGGAGCTCTAAGGCCTCCTTGGCCAATGTCAGCCTCCGATGGTGGAAGCCAGACACTTTTTATGTTTTTGGAACGCTAGCCCAGTGCCCACAATTCAGCTTTAGTTGGGGTTCCACGAGGGGAGCCCCAGGGCTGCCAGCTCCCCTGGCAGGACCCGGACACTTTTTACGTTTTTGGTCGTGCCCTAGTGCTCACCCAGGGCACCCACGTTCCAGTATTCGTTGGGGGTCGTGAGGGTAGCGCCAGCCCCCCACAGCCCCTATTGGCTTAGCTAGTGGAAGCCAGCTACTTTTTAAGTTTTTAGTGGGTACTCGGCGGTCCGCCTGGAGCTCCCACAATCCAACTTTCATTGGGAACCACAGTGAGAGCCACAAAGAAACCCATGACCCAATTATACTCCCTAGCCACTCATTGTGGTGCTGACGAGAGCATGCTCCTTAACTTTGCTCTCACCCAGGCTGTAGTTGTATTTTTTTACTGTTCTCGTCCAGGTGGAATCTATGTTCCATTCCCTGCCTGGGAGAGTGCAGACAGCATATGCCTGCCCTCTTCCAGGCAGGGAACTTCAAAGGGGGTACCCAGGATACTTTACCTCTTTTGGGTTCTGGGGAATGAGGTCTGAATGGCTTAGAAAGGGGGAGCACGAGGCCCCCTTCCCGCCGAAAACAAATATGGCCCTGGGGATGGTGCCCTGGGACCTCAAAGAGGCTCCGAGAGGAAGGCCTCCCACCCGGCATCCTCATCATGCTCCGTTCAAAGTGAAAGTTCACACATGCTTGTTAGTCCTTCCTTTTCCCAACCATAATGTACATGTGTGTAGAACATTCATTGTTCCAATGCCGGCAGAAGAGATACACAGCTAGTTATCTCCATACATACTAGATTTCTACAAAAAACGTCAAAGCAAATGAATTAAAATATGATGCAACAAACCAAAAGTTCTGCCTCAGTGGTGCAGCTGGTGTAGTTGCACAGAATTCCATGGGTTGAGGGGTCCATCCCACCCAATTAATGACTGATTTTCAACTACCCAAACTAGAAGGTGGGAGCCCACATTTCTTGCTTGCCTATGGTACCTTTGCCCTTCCACTGCTTTGCTACCATTTCACCATGCTCTGGAAATTCATAAGAAGAGATACATTTATCAACACTTTGTGCAGTTGCAAAGTCACCGAAAGTGACGTAAACCGGTGCAAAGTGTTGATGTGTTATTTACTTTCCAGTACAAAACTTTATTTAGAAGGAAAGGCGGCTGAATTATGCAACAATGTTTGAAATATAGCAGTAATGCCATATCAATGTATATATGGCAATGTTCTGCTATCTTCCTCTCACACTATCTAGCGTAGCAACTTTGGTTATTGTGCTACGCTAATCTTTAGTAAATGTGCCCAAAAGTCTATCCAGTAATTGATGAGTTGAAATAAGCTCTTTACGCGTAAGTATCTTTACAGAAACAACTTGAAAAATACTCCATGGAAACATTACACTCTGCAGACAAAGCAAGCTCTTGGCTCAGGACACTGGCTCCTACTCTGCCTTAGTCATTACACAAGACAAATGGTAGTAACAACAGAAAACTGCACTTCCCCATCAATCACAGCTGACTCACATCATAATGAGTCCCAATGTCCTTTTCGAGGAAATCTAAGATTAGCTCCATTTTAACTAATCTCACAGGAACTGTGATACTTCACTCTTTTCCCATACAAAATAAAAAGATCTCATCAAAGCCTATCCATCACAGTATATGAATCCAAGTGTTTTTTTATATTGATTACAGTTAAATTGCATAATAGTAGCACATGTTATTTGCAGTACTATTTGAAGCACTGTATAAAAACAAACTAATATTATTGTTCGAGATTCAGAGGAATACAGCTGCAACAGTGCTAGGTACCATTAAACAAGGAAAGCCATACCTTATTATATTTAGGGGCTTCATTACATGAATTTCCCCGGTAGTGGGAATATACTTCCAGGTGCACCATAATATATAACGTGACGGTGTGTTATTTTGCTCCATTTCTTTTTGCTGCAATCAGATCTTTTCTAGAGAAAGGAAAATGAATACCTGCAACAAATAGATGAAAGAAACAATACTTCCTTACAACATATAATAATGGAACAAATAGTATTTACATGGAAATTAACACTATCTGGGCAGTATTTATAAATATCTTTATTAAGTTTTGAAATATAAACTTTACATATCTGACCAGTCTTATATTTTCATTATTATTCAGCAACCTGCCAGAGAAAACAGCGGCTTGCTCGATACTCTAACAAGTACATTTGTATACATGAAAATAGTACTTGAAGTTTTCAGTCCACGTCAGCAAATGTATTACATATCGTTTGTGTACTGTCTGCTGCCTCCGTTTACTATGGACACAATCAAGCTGCATGTTGGCCTTATACAATAAGTGCAGTTTTCAGCCACCAGGTAGCTCTTTTGTATGGGAGAGTCAGGAGCATTCTATTCGTAAGTATTGCATTGGTGCATATTTACTGTATGACCTGTGGCAATATTCAGTTATAAATATATAACATTTTTGTTATAGACCTAACAACCATTCAAAAGAAATTAATAAATATATACAAAATGTATGAACGACTAAAATATATATGAAAAGAAACCAAAAGAAGACGCCATTTAGAACTGGGCATGACTGGGCTGAGGTCTGTGTGTGCAGGCATGAGGAAGCTTATGTTCGACTAGTATGTGGTTTGGAATTGGAGGGAACCAAGACATAACAATCTTTCTCAAGGTGTAGTGTATCCAACCGACTACATATGATATACTAAAAGAAGCGGGTGGCCTACAATTACCTATATGACAGGGGGGGGCATTTAGTGATCTATGACTACTCCTAAATCATTGGTTGGCTGTGAAGATGCAAGACTATCGACATCCTCCGGTTGTGTGAGTACCTTAAGGATAACATCCCAAGACTGCGCTATTGAATATTTGCTGGGCAGTTTGTATTATATGGTCTATAGGACACAGGCGCATCGAACGGCAGAAAAATAAGATGAAGAGGAAAAAGGTGTTTACCAAAATAAAGGTTGTTGGGTCCTAAGCAAATACTTTCAATTACAGGAATGATACAATAATATCGAAATCTTCATATGTTCTGTAAAAGTATTGAATGCAGGATATCAAGTACTGCTATTTTGTCAAGGTAAGTACATATATATATATATATATATATATATTACCTACTGGCGGTCGCCAGTAGGTATATATAGTTAGGATTTTTTCTCTATGGGATTTTTGAACATTCTATGTCTAATAACTTTGGCGTTTGTGGACGGAATCGGCTGATATTTTCAGGAAAATGGAACATTTTGTTTCTGAGCAGCCCCTGACAATTTGGGGGGGTTTCATCAAGGGGGGGCCGAGAAAAAAGGGGGGTCCCAAAACGCGTTTTTCCCATGTTAATTTCCATAGGGCGGTTGGCCTCACTTTTAGCTCGAACGGCTGAATGGATTTGCACGAAACTTGGCAGAATTGTAGGGACTGTTAGCCCGATGTGCCTTTGCTAGGTCTCAATATATGTGCTCCAGTGGATTTTGAGTAATTTAGGTTCAAAAAAAGATATATATCTGGGCGGAGCCTAACCACACATCTGATCTGATTGGCTGTCAGCACTTCATCCAAGAAGTGTTGGCAGCCATCTTGGGACCAATATACATGATAGCACCTCATTAAAAAGCATTGTAGTTAATAGAGGGTTTTAGGACTTTAGTTACATTATAAATCATTTGTTGATGGTACCATACTAGTTTTAGGAATTGTGGTGGGTTCTAAGGTGATTTTACCATGTGAAAAAACCTTCTGCTGTGATATCATGAATATTGTTTGAAAGAAAACTAATATCTCATGATTTTCCCACAGTGTTTTGGAAGGGGATCTATAAGCTAAACTGAAAGCATATTTTCTGTAAATTCACATTATCTTTCTCAGTCATGTGAAAATGAAGTCTGACATTCTCAGTAAAACATGTACATCCAACAAGGACAGAGACTGTCAGTTGATTCCTTTGTGTTCTACTGCAGCCTCCTAGAGTGTTCTAAAGAACAACTAGAGCGCTAACAGTCCTACTTATTACAAAGGTATGGCACACCTGAAGCCATCTTGATTGGAATAAAGTGGTAACTCTTAAAACATTTAATTTAAAAAGAAACAACATGAGGGGGTATATTTTGCCATAGAAAGTATGATTAGTGCTGCAGAATGAAAAATTAGGGCACATTTTGAGTGACTTCTCAAATCCTTTTCTATTTCATTAAAACATTCTGACATGCAGTCTCCCAAAATGGCCACCAGAGACAAAAGAGCCCAAATGTAGCCCAAATATCACCCAGATGTAGCCCAAGTATAGCCCAATGACAGAATGTCCCAGAGTGTTCTAAAGAACAACTAGAGCGCTAACAGTCCTACTTATTACAAAGGTATGGCACACCTGAAGCCATCTTGATTGGAATAAAGTGGTAACTCTTAAAACATTTAATTTAAAAAGAAACATGAGGGGGTATATTTTGCCATAGAAAGTATGATTAGTGCTGCAGAATGAAAAATTAGGGCACATTTTGAGTGACTTTTCAAATCCTCTTCTATTTCATTAAAAAATTCTGACATGCAGTCTCCCAAAATGGCCACCAGAGACAAAAGAGCCCAAATGTAGCCCAAATATCACCCAGATGTAGCCCAAGTATAGCCCAATGACAGAATGTCCCAGAGTGTTCTAAAGAACAACTAGAGCGCTAACAGTCCTACTTATTACAAAGGTATGGCACACCTGAAGCCATCTTGATTGGAATAAAGTGGTAACTCTTAAAACATTTAATTTAAAAAGGAACAAAATGAGGGGGTATATTTTGCCATATGAATTATGATTAGTGCTGCAGAAAGAAAAATTAGGGCACATTTTGAGTGACTTCTCAAACCCTCTTCAATTTCATTAAAAAATTCTGACATACAGTCTCCCAAGATGGCCACCAGAGACAAAAGAGCCTAAATGTAGCCCAAATATCACCCAGATGTACCCCAAGTATAGCCCAATGACAGAATGTCCCAGAGTGTTCTAAAGAACAACTAGAGCGCTAACAGTCTTACTTATGACAAAAGTATGGCACACCAGAAGCCATCTTGATTGGAATGAAGTGGTAAGTCTGAAAACACTCAATTTAAAAAGGAACAACATGAGGGGATTAATTTTGCCATAGAAAGTATGATTAGTGCTTCAGAAAGAAAAATTAGGGATCATTTTGAGTGACTTCTCAAATCCTCTTCTATTTCATTAAAAAAATTCTGACATGCAGACTGAAACATGCACTTTGAATACCAGCAGCAGACGTCCCTGGTGAGCAGTAGCTTTACTACAGTGATCTAATGTGCAACTAGAGTGCTAACATTCAGAATTTATGGCAAATGTGTGACACATCTGAATGCCTTCTTGATGGAACCAAAGTAAACAAGCATTGAAAATGCAATAGATCTCGCCCTCGTTTAAGTTAAAGCCATTCTGTTTGTAATGAGGTGGCTTTTTAGCTTTGCTTTTATTAGTGTTTTTTCAACTTTCATGTAAATAACATGCATCTGTATGCATATAAGTATATGTATGCATGCATTTATGTTTGTATTTATATAGATATACAGATGATATATGTTTATATATGTATGTATATATATATATTCACTGAAAAAACCATAGGTTATAGACCATATATAGTTAGGAATTAGCATTTACAAAACCTTGAAAATTCACTGAAAAAACCATAGGTTATAGACCATATATAGTTAGGAATTAGCATTTACAAAACCTTGAAAATTCACTGAATAAACCATAGGTTATAGACCATATATAGTTAGGAATTCGCATTTACAAAACCTTATTTTACTCACACAAAACCATTGAAATTCCATATATAGTTAGTTGCACTAACTATATATCGCCCACCCGCAATCCACTGCTGATGATGTCACATATTACATCATTCATGACATGGTCAGTGACATCACTGATGACATCACTGATGACATCTCAAATGACATCACTGATGACATCACTGATGACAACATCCAGTGACTGTATGGTTCTGTAAAGTTAAAATATGTCTTACATATTGAAGAATGAGTGGATGTATAAGTGTCTGGATGAAGGATTTAGTAGGTGCATGACTGACTGTATGAGTGAGTGATTAAATGTGTCTCACTGAGTGCATGGGTTAGTGACTAAACTGTCTTAATTTGTGCATCATTATGTCTGTTGTTCTGTAAACTGTTGCATGTGTTGATAAGTAGCTATATGAGTAACTATATGGGTTATTGATTGGTTGCCCAAGTATTTGTATGGGAGACTGAGTGTGTGTGTGGGTGGCTGGGAGGTGTATGACTCTGTGCATAGATGTGTGAGCAGTTGATTCACTAGATGTATGGTTTCAAAAGTGCATGTGGAAACAGCTGTATGGGCGGTTGACTGTGTGCATGAGTGTATTGGTGAGTGAATGGATATCTCAGTGCTACATGTCAAAGTAAGTACATATGTAAAACACAGTACATGTGAGAGTTGACATATATAAATAACTGTGCATAAGAGCCAGTGAATGTGTGAGTGGCTGTATGGATCATTGTGAACTTGTATCAGGGATTGTATAAGAGAGTAAATATGTGTTAGTATATGTTTGAATAAGTAAAGTTTGTATAACTGTATAGTTGAGGAAATGGAGGTGTGATTGATTCTTTGCATGACTGACTAGGTGTGTGAGTAACTCCATGGATGAGTGACAGTCTGTGAGTGTCTGTTTACACTGATTGTATCTAAGGTTATATTAGAGTCTGAAGAGGTTCATCGTATTATCACATGAATGATATCATCAGTGATGTGATCAGTAATGTCAAATGAGATGTCATCAGTGATGTCATCAGTGATGTCATTTGAGATGTCATCAGTGATGTCATTTGAGATGTCATCAGTGATGTCATCAGTGATGTCACTGACCATGTCATGAATGATGTAATATGTGACATCATCAGCAGTGGATTGCGGGTGCGCGATATATAGTTAGTGCAACTAACTATATATGGAATTTCAATGGTTTTGTGTGAGTAAAATAAGGTTTTGTAAATGCGAATTCCTAACTATATATGGTCTATAACCTATGGTTTATTCAGTGAATATATATATATATATATATATATATATATATATATATATATATATATATATATATATATATATATATATATATATATATATATATATATATATATATGAGAATATTACAGGCAGGAGGCAATGCGTCAACTGTCGGATGGTAATTGCTATCAAAAAATTAGTAGAGATGATTACATCAGAATTATTGATCAATACCACAAATCACTTATGAAATGGGCCGAAAGAGGCATGATCAATGACAAGGAACATAAATTTCTTGCTTGCCCTTATCCTGTAACATCTACATTTTACCATTTACCAAAAATACATAAGGACACTAAACGACCACCTGGCAGACCGATCGTCTCCTCAATTGACTGCTTAACTGACTCGATGTCTCAATACATTGATTGCAGACTTTGTCAGAACTTTGCCTTCTTACATCCAAGATTCCGCTCACTTTATCAAGAATATTATGGACATACCTTGGGAACCTGACATGTGGATGATTACACTAGACATAACCAGTCTATATACTGTTATTGATTATCAAAAGGGTATGCAGGCAGTCTGGTATTTTCTTAAGGGAAGATCACTTGAATATTCTGAGCACAATGAAATGTTGTTAGAATTTGTAAAATTTGTTCTTCATAACAACATCTTCCTTTTCGATAAGCAACATTACCGGCAAGTGAGGGGGACCGCGATGGGCCCCTGCTTAGCCCCCAGCTACGCAAACTTGTCGTGGGCTGGTGGGAGAAGCGGGTGGCCTGGGCGTAATCTTTTAATGAATTTGTGAACTGCACTGTATCGTGGATAGGTACATAGATGATCTTTTTATCCTATGAAAGGGCCCCAAATCACAGGCAGAGGCATACATTGATCAACTCAACAAGAATTCTCTTAACCTTCACTTCAGTGGACAGATGAGTCAGACTACAGTATCCTTTTTAGACCTGCAAGTATTTATTAATGATGGTAGACTTTGTACCAAGCTGTTTAGAAAATCCAGAGCGGGTAACTCGACCCTCGAGGCAAGCTGTAGCCACCAGAAGTCTTTGAAGAATAGCATCCCCTATGGGGAACGACTTCGCCTTAAGAGAAATTGTTCAAATGATACAGACTTTGAACAAGCAGCAATAGATGCTATTGATCGTTTAAAGGTCAGAGGATACAAAAGCTGGTTACTAAGTCAGACTTTGGAAAAAGTAAAGAAATGTTCACGCAGTAGTCTTTTGAAAGAACGCAGACAACCCATAGAATGTTATATAAAATCGAGCAGATTTATCACCACGTTCTCTGGTGAGGCTGAAGGACTAAGAAAGATACTCTATCGGAACAGGCATATACTTAAGGCAGATCTGGTGATTGGTAAGGAGTTACCAGAACAACCACAGATAACTTTTAGACGCATTAGATCACTGAAAGATCATCCAGTGATGAGTCATTATCCAGCAGCACCTTTTGTCCCTAGGCTGAATGCTATGACAGGATTCTTTCCCTGCTCTAAATGCAAGGCATGCAAGAACAGCACAAAGGTTCAAACATTTCAGTTGCCAGGCAGAGAGGTCATGAAGAAGATGAATCATTTTTTGACTTGTACTACACCTTTCTGTGTCTATTGTCGAGTATGCCCTTGCATGAAAATCTATGTTGGCAGCACCAAACATCCTGCCAAAAAGAGAATTTTAGAGCACGCCCAGGCTATTGAGAACAAAGACCCCACCTATCCGGTGGCGAGACACTTTTCTGAAACTCAATATAGTGACCGCTCACTGCTGAAATTCTATTGTATTGACCATGTCCCAGTGAGTGAACGGAGTGGAGATAGACTGCAAAAATTTCGCAGACTTGAATCGAGGTATATCATTGATCTGCATACCATCATTCCCTTTGGTCATAACTCTGAAGAGGAACTTTCAATACACCTTGGATAACAATACCATGATTCCTCAGATCCATTGGATTATACTTCTTCTGCTTGTAGTAACAAAAAGTTTTCTGTATTGAGTGGACATTAAGGATGGCCATTGATTGAGATTCATGAATGTTTTATATATCATGTTTACATTGCAATAATTTTTTCTTCTTTCTACATTAATTAGAAACACCATTGGTAAAGCGGTATTGCCCATACAGGGCTCAATTTTGTTGTTCATTGCATAATCTATATGCATAGGACTTTAAACTGTTAATTAAGGCCTTAGAGTTAACCATTCATTTATTTTCGAATTGAAATAATTTCACAAAGGTTATACAATGGTAATGGATTTATATTAATATGCAGTAATGTGGTTGCTTTTTTTTTTTTTGTAAAATTTTTATTTTGCATATAACAAAAGGGAAAAAAACACAAGAAAGCTGCACCGAGGTGCCGCACATGTTCCCACACAGTGGGAAAAAAAGCAAATTAAAACGGCGGTAACGCTACATCGCAAGGATAAAGATCAGTCAATCAGTCCAGGTACCTGCAGAAAAAAAAAAGCCATAAGAAAAAGCCACATAGGGGCTGAGTCTTGCGAAATCAAAATGTCCCATCAAGCAGGTCTTCGGGCTATACAAAAACCATGGAAATGTACCATCCGGGGAAAATAGGCACCTTGGTTGCAACACAGGGAAGAAAGAGAAAATACAACTCCCCAGCCCCCCCCCCCCCCATGACGGTGACGCATACATACCACATTCACTCAGCAGGCACACTAAATTTGGAAGAGGTGTAAGGATCTCAATGATGCTGGGCACACAGCCGAAGGCAGGCCAGTAGATAGGAAGGCTACCAAGGGGCCCCACACGTGCTTAAAGTTCTTGTAGTTACCGAGGAAGATGTCCACCATTCTTTCCAGGCTCAAAAGCCTCCAGAGTCTCGTCTGCCAAAGGGAAATCGCTGGTGCCTCCTTTCGTTTCCAAGCCGCCGCCAGCGTGAGCTTGGCTGCCCCCAAGCACAGCCACAGAATCGTTTTATCCGCGCGCGTCTGGTGTTCAAGACCGGGGTCCCGCAGGCCCAGGAGCACAAAGGCCATAGAGTCCTCAATAGGATATCGGAGGATATCCTTGATATGGGAAAGAATTTCATCCCAGTACGGCCTGATTACCGGGCAATCCCACCAAATGTGGCGGAAGTCCCCCAGAAGTCCACATCCCCTCCAGCACTTATCCGAAGCAGCCGGATAGATACGGTGGAGCCGAGTTGGAACCATATACCACTGCGTGAGAGTCTTTAAGTGAGCCTCCCGTAAGTGGATCAAGTGGTTAAATTGGTTCATATCCCTCCAAAGCGCTGACCATTCGGCGTCGGTGACATCCCTTCCCACCATCCCCTCCCAGTGCTCCATATATCGTGGCCTAGGTGACAATTCAGATTGAAGCAGTAACTGATATAGGAAGGAGATGGCTCCCTTCATGGTGGACGTCCTCAGCAGAAAAGCCTCAAATTTCGAGGGAGGCCTCGTGGCTGCCTCCAGCACTCCTGGCGACATGGCCCAATGCAGCAATTGGACATACCTATACCTATCAGTCTGCGGCACCTGGTAGTCCCGCATGCAGTTAGCAAAGGTCAAAGGATCAGAGCCATGAAACAAGTGAAGCAGCGCCCTGCACCCACCCTCCCTCCATGCGTCAAAGGGTCCCTCGGCGAGCGCCGGCGGAAAGGCCGGGTTGAAATGCAATGGTGTGAACGGAGATGGGAAGGTTGTCCATCGCTCATCGCCAGCCAAGGTGTCCCAGACCTTCAGAGTAGTGCCCGTGGGGGTACTGATGTAGGCATTCAAGGGGCGGTCTTTCTTCGGTTTCCAGGCTAAATCCCAGATGGACCGACCCGCCACGCTCCGGTCCATATGCAGCCAATGTTTTTCTGATAGCTGCGGCGACCATTCCACCATGACCCTCAATTGGGCAGCCTTATAATAGAGGTGCAGGTCCGGGAGACCAACCCCACCTTCCGACCGAGGCCGGCGCATAACTGTGAAGGGCAGACGAGCTCGGCCCCCTTGCCAGATAAATTTCAGTATCTGCGTTTTGAGCTGTCGGAAGTAGGCGCTATCCAGCGGAATAGGTAAGGCCTGGAACAGGTACAAATATTTGGGGAGAAGGACCATTTTAATCGCATGTACCCTACCTAACCAGGACAGGAATTTAGGTTTCCACCTCTCCAATTCTGCCCGGGTCCTCGTCAGGAGGGGCGGGAAGTTGGCCGCGAACAGCTTACCCACCGTCGGAGTCAGGTGTACTCCCAGATAAACAATCGAACCGGAACCCCATACCAATGGTGTCAACGCCAGCACTTGAGCAACGTCAGATTGCGATAAAGTCAAATTCAAAATGTAAGACTTGCCATAGTTTACTTTAAAGCCAGCCACACTCTCAAATTCAAGCAAAATTTCCCTAACGCAGGGCAAGGAACCAGCCGGATCCGCCACCGAGAGCAGGACGTCGTCCGCGAAGAGCGAGATTTTATGTTGCTCTCCCATGAACGGTATGCCCTTCACGCCTTCATGTTCCCTCACCGCCATCGCCAGAGGCTCAATACTGAGTGCGAATAGCAAGGGAGAGAGGGGACACCCCTGTCTGGTGCCCCGCGAGTGTGGGAAGAAGGCCGATAGGTGGCCATTCACCGCCACTCTCGAGCGTGGGCTGCAAAAGTTCGCCTTTACCATAGTGATGAATTTGTCAGAGAAGCCGAAGGCCAGCAGCGTATTAAACAGAAAGCCGCAATCCACTCGGTCGAAGGCCTTATCCGCGCCCAGGCCCACCAGCACAGCCGGTATGCGGAACCTGTCCGCTTTTTCGATGAGGTGAACCACTCTACGGGTATCATCGTGGGTCTGGCGACCTTTAATAAAGCCAGACTGGTCTGGGTGTATAATCGCCGGCAGCAGATCCTGTAGGCGGCCCGCCAGAATCGCCGAGTATAGTTTTGCGTCAATGTTAAGCAAGGCTATGGGACGAAACAAAGCACAATGCTCCGGGTCCTTTCCCGGTTTCGGCAAAACCGTAATCACCGCCTCGGCCAGGGTCCCCGTGTTCATTCCGGACGACGCCATATCATTAAAGAGAGCAACCAAAAAGTCACACAGCTCGGTAGCATACGTCTTGTAAAAGACCGCAGTGTAACCATCCGGACCCGGGGCCTTGTGTAATTTCAAATTTTTGATGGCGGAGAGAACCTCTTCTCTAGAAATTGGTGCCTCCAATAGGTCGTTCCATTCTCTAGATACTCGGGGCAACGGCAAACGTCGCAGGAACTCCCTCTGCGTTTCCGCATCCAGGTTGTCACCCGTATACAACTCGGCGTAAAAGCGTCCAAAAATGTCCGCCTTTGTTCCGTCCCGGTGTTGCAACACACCTGCAGCATCTCTGATCCCTCCTATGTATTCCCGCTCCCTCCTATCCCGCAGTTGCTGCGCCAGATGTTTACCAACCTTGTTACTGCATGAATATGATTGTCGCCCCAGTCGCAAAAGCATAAGCTCGGCCCTATTGGCATAGTGCGCCTTTAATTTGCCCCTCACTGCCGTCAACGGGCGGAGAGTCACCCTCGATGGGTTGAGTTTGTGAGCACGTTCGAGCTCGACCACCTCAGCCTCCAAGGCCTCACGTTCCTTCCTCCGCAGGGCGTTAATCTGCGAATTGAGTCCCAGGCATGTGCCCCTGATCGTGGCCTTAAAGGCGTCCCATGTGGTTGACAGTGAGGTGTCCGAAGGGGGATTAAGGTCAAAGAATTCTCTGATAGCGAGTCGCAATGCTTGATTAGATATATCGTCCCTGATTACCGACGCCGGGAAATACCACTTCCGATGCGACCAACGAAGGTTAAGCACCAAGAGACTGTGGTCCGAAACAGAGATTGGAAGAATGGCGGCATCCACCACGTCCCCGCGTAGGGACTGGCTAAGGAAAATGAAATCTAAACGTGAATAGGAATGATGCACGTGGGAGAAAAATGTGTAATCCTTTGTGGTAGGGTGGAAAAACCGCCAGCCATCAACTAGTCCCAGCTCCCCCACCCCTTGCTGTGTCGAAGCAGAAAACACTCCCGTACCCGCCCTATGGCCCCCTGAGCTGTCCAAATCCTTGTCCCACACCAGATTAAAATCCCCCAGCAAGAACAAATGACCCTCTGCAAAGACCCCAACCTTCAACAACAGATCCTGCAAATACTTATTCTGACCCACGTTGGGTAAATACACCACTACAAAAGTGCACATTCGACCTTGTATAAGCCCTTTGACCATCAACCAACGGCCCTCCTTATCGTTACGGACCTCCACAGGTTGAAAGTGCAGCGCAGCTCGGAAAAGTAGTGCCACCCCCCTGTGTTTCGTAGCGGCGGAAGACCTATAAATGATGGGATAAGCCTTATGGCGGAGCCGCATCTCAACTTTCCGTGCTAAGTGGGTTTCTTGCAACCCCACAATGTCAAGGTGATGATCCACCACATATTTCCACACCTTCTGCCTCTTCTGTGGCGAATTCATGCCCTTAACATTCCATGTCCCTATGCTAATTGGCATTACAGAGAGACGGACCCAAAGAATCGCTCCTGTCACTCCAATTGTCCCCCTCCCCATAACTAGACAGCCCCCGATACAAGGGACGCCCAGGGGGTCCGCCACTCTCCCCCCTCCATAATCCAAAACTCGCCAGCCAACCACTACAATGTTATCCACGATGCCATTTCGCACGCACACCCGCAGCCATCCATCCAGCAGCCCCCCTTTCCCACTGTCATGGGACCCTCCCAACACCCCAAACTCCTCAACTCCCACCCCCCCAGTCGAAAAACAACCAATAGCAAGAACAAAAGCAAAATTGTGAAAGCAAAGACAGTACTCATCGTGTCCAGAAGACCGGAGTCCGCAAGGGGCCTTCCTTTCAGGAAGCAGGCCGGGGGGACTAATACAATATCCCCCATGGCCACAGTCGAGGGCGCCTCCTCCAAGAGTACATTCATACCCCCAGACCAGAAGGCCAGAACCCCTCCGGCGCCGATCCATCAGCAAGAAAGAGGTCACGCCGCTCCGGAGCTTTGCTGCGTATCAGCCAATGTAGCCGAAGCCACCGACGCCACAGCGTTGCCCCGCTCCTGCAGGCTGGTAGTGAGGTCCGGTCGCCGCCGATCAGGGGAAGTGCCCACCCTGTAACAGGAAGACGAGCGGTGGCGCCTCCGAGACGGAGAAGTAGTTGCTTCCTGCGAAGGCGGTACATCCTCCAGGCCCAGAAGATCCTTTGCCACCTGGAGCGAGCGAATCTGTGCGAGCCGATTCTGCCACCGAAAGATGATTCGAAATGGATGCCCCCAGGAATAAGTGATGCCACGCTCTCTCAGAAAGGCAGTCACTGGGCGGAACTCCCTTCTTTTCCGCAGTGTGGAGGCCGCTAAATCTTGATACAGCTGAGGGCGGTGGTCCCTGAACTGCAATGACGTGATTGCCCTGGCCTTGCGGAGGATACGTTCCTTCACCTGAAAGTCATGGACACATACAAGAATATCAGGAGGGGGCCCCCCCCCCCACGCCTGGGCAGCCCCACTCTGTGCACCCTGTCCATTCGAATTTCCCGCGTATCCTCCCCATCCAGTATCTGGAGGAACAGGTCTTGGACATATCGACGCAGGTCTCCTGCTTCACCATCCCAGGGTACAGCCCGGATACGAATGTTATTCCTGCGTGAACGGTTTTCCAAATCCTCCGTGTGCGTCTGTAAGTCCAGGTTCTGCTCGGTGAGGCGAATGATATCCTGCTGCAGCAAATGCACGTCGTTGGCCATACTTAGATCATGGTCCTCCAGGGTCGCCACCCTCTCGCCTATACCGTCCACATCCCTCTGCACCTCCCGTAGATCGGAGGCCAATTGCTTGCGGAGCTCGGAGATGTCTTCCTTAATGGAGGCAAAGAGTTCGGTCATAAAAGCCTTCGTCACCGGTGCTTCATCGTCCGATTGCTTCAAAGATCCACTAGCTCCAGGGGATGCCGGCTGCTGGGAAGATTTCGAAGTGCCATCCTTCCCTGGGCGCCCCTTGCGCTGCACGTTAGACATGGCGGCAAGCTGCACTCCACCCAGGCGCCACGCGGCCAAACAAGATGGCGGGCCCTGCCGCTCGACCCAGTCTAGAACGTAGGCCCGTGATCCCAATGGCCAAACCACGAACTATAGGCCGTAGTACTTCTGAAAAAACGCTCACAGCCTACACAGCAGCTCGCTCCTTAGGCGTCACAGGCGAACAGGGTAAAGCTCAAGCTTGCGAATGACCCAAAGTCCAGCGGCGGCCATGCATGAATGCCGTCGCTATCCCGTAGATCGCGTCCTCCTCATACGCGGATCCGGCCTCACCGGAGCCCGCCGACCTGGTACCGCTCACCACCACCAGTCTTGGTCAGGGTTACAGCCACCGCCCAGTCTCACCGCCACCGGCGTTCAGATGTCTCGGGCCTCCTCTCGGTGACTACCGCCGGCCGCTGTTAAACCTCCTCCGCCAAGCCTCGTGGGCCTGCTCCACACCACAAGCTAGAGGACTCCAAGCCACCCCTGTAGCAAGATCTGCCGCCTCACCAACTCAACGCGGTTCTCCACCTTCCGCCAACTCCGGGGCCTCCAGGTGGGTTCTCAGGAGCTCCGCCCTCCTCTTACATCGGCCGCCAAGACCCAAGAAAGGCCGGGGTCGCGCAGGCCTTGAAGCTCAGTCGGTCTCGAGGTTGATCTTGGAGTCTCTCCGCCACACCGACGGCACCAAACCTCTCCGCTATGCCAGGGAGACTTCCGCAGCACTTTTTGAGCGAAATCGCTCCCTCAGGACCGTGCTATTAGATGCTTTGTCGGATCAGCGCTGGAGCGGCTCGGAAAGGCGTCCTACTCCGCCGCCATCTTGGCCACGCCCCCGTGGTTGCTTTTTTAACTGCATATGAAGCCACACTAAAATGGCCACCAAAGTAATATTGATGAATTTGTCCGTCTTTTGTGTTTATGAATTCACAAGAAAAAAATGTGATTGTTTTTTTCAAATGCTTTAAATGGTGGCAAGCTCTGTAATCAGGTTGATACAGGGGAAAAAGGCACGTTCGCCGAAACGCGTCCTGTTTGTGCAATAATAAATTGAATCTTCATAACCGACCACGCGAGTGCGGCCGCTTCCTTCCCTGGTGGGAGGGGGGGTTTCGGAGCAGATATTATATATATATATCGAAGACAAAACTCCAACCACTTCCACCAAAGCCTCGGCGGCGAAGAAGGAGAAGCGAACCACTTCTTTGTAGGCAAGATGTTAATTTATTTCAACCTTATCAGCAGCGAACAACAGATGACGCGTTTCGGGCTCAGACGCCCTTGATCACATACAGGCTGTAACAGGTTGTAGCCATTTAAATGGTATGCCCTTCCTACTCAGGTCACGTGGTCGGCAAGTTGGCTATAGACATAACAAACAGACTTAGCGACTTTGTCCTATGGGCTTTATTTCTCAAATGTTACATACTCACAATAACATTGGATGTGTAACCCATTTAACAACGATATTGATCCTTTTATTAAATTAATCTTAAAAGGAAACAATTATTATTACTAAATATCGTAAAAAATTCGATTGCTTCATTATTTACAATCCATTTCATAGAAAGTCTGTTTGTCTAATATATATTCCTGGATAAATCCATAAACAAGATATTATGTACAACAAAATTTGTTTTTCATAACTGCATGAATGCAAACAATTACTTGCTTCAGTCGTGACTCTGATTAAAAAGAATGTGCAAAAAATAGAGCATAGCAGCAATACTTATTAGTTTCCCTTTAAACTCCCATGTGCAAGAAATTTGTGTAGGATAAAATGATTTCAAAATAAAAATACATTTGGAAATCAAAAAAGGCCAGGACACAAAAGAAAGAAATAGGCAGTGACATCAGATATTAGAATCAGTTTGGAACCAAGAATCATGTCCAAGGTTTCAACCTCTTCCACACTAATAGTACACCACCCCCTATGTTTTTTCCTGGCCGTAGTGTGAATTGGTAAGGTAAGAAATCAACAGCTATCGTAAAATATATATCTGAAGCTCCAAATCTTCTTACCTAAACCCAAGATTAAAAACCTACTCAATGTAGGATCATTGCAGTCAGATCAACAAAATACTCTACAGTAAATGATAAACCTTACAATGTAAATTGGAACAATCAGAAGAATCAGTTAAAGACACGTGTACATATCTTCAGTATTGTTAAGTCCATTTGGACATTTACTGTCGAAGTTAAGAATGAACTTAGTTTCTAATCTTCTAAGTAAAGCCTCTCTGTTGCCTCCTCTGCGCGGTTTTGGGACGGAGGATACCACATAATATTGCAAACAGGATAGGTTGTTTCCATGCATCTGTTTGAAGTGGCGTGCCACAGGATAATTAGGGTCGCTATGTAAAATTGCACGTAAGTGCTGTAAGATTCTCTCATGTACCTGTAGCTTGGTGCTGCCGATATAATTTAAGCCGCAGGTACATGTGAGAACATAGACTGCGAATTCAGTCTTACAATTGTAGTTACCCAATATTTTATGTGGTGTGGGACAGAATGGGGTCTGATATTCTGTTTTATTCACCCCGAATTTACACGCCCGGCATGTGGAGCATTTATAAAAACCAGATTTGGGTGTAAGCCAATTAGGTTTTGTTCTTATTTGAGGGCTAGTTGGATCTAACACAGCTCCCATGTTCCTGGCTCTGCTGAATGTGATAGTGGGGCTAGAAGGTAAGCTCATTCTTAGAACGGGATCAGTTCGTACTATTGCCCAATTTTTGTTGATAATAGATCTGATCTTACGTTCATTTTCACTGTATGCTGTTATCAGTCTTGGACACTGATTGAAATCGTCCGTCTCAGAAGTGGCTGGAGATTCAGAAGAATCATTGAGGACAAACTGTTCCTCTCTTGGAGATGGTAGTAGACTAGCTCTCGATCTAAGGGCTGTTTTAGCAAGTGCTGTTGTCAGTATCTTATCAGAGTAGCCTCTTGCTTTCATGCGCTGTATAGATTCTGCAGCACAAGCATTGTATTCAACGTCAGTGCTACATATCCTTTTGAGGCGTAACAATTCCCCATAAGGGATACTGGCAACTAGGTGCCTGGGATGAGCACTAGAGGCGTGGAGTGTTACATTACCTGCCGTGGGCTTTCTAAACAAGGTACTTTCTACTCTTCCGTCTACCACATATAACTTAACATCCAGAAACTCTATACTGGATTGATCTATGTGGTAGGTAAAGTGGAGATTTAAATTGTTCACCTTGATGTTTTCTATGAATTCCACTGCTTTTTCTTTGCTTCCCTGCCACACCATGAAAATATCATCAATATACCTATAGAAGTATTTGATGTTGGTGTCAAAGGTAGAAGAATAGTCCTTTTTGAGGACCTGCTCCTCCCACCAGCCAACGTGCAAGCACGCATAGCAGGGGAGAAGCAGGCTCCCATTGCCACGCCCCTTAGTTGCTTAAACAACTCCTTTCCGAACAGAAAGAAATTGTTATTAAGACACCAGCTCATTAAGTTGATTAAGGCTTTGTTGTGCTGATAGAACTCGCATGGTCTTTGGTCCAAAAGAATTTTACTGCTTTTAGCCCTGCCTGGTGGTCAATGCTGGTGTATAAACACTCAATGTCTAATGAGATGAGATACATCTCTCCTGACCATTGTATATTTTTCACTTTGCTAAGGAAATCTCCAGTATCCTTGATGTAACTAGGCAGGGTTTTAACAGAATTCTGTAGAAAAAAATCTACATATTGGCCAACCTGTTCCGCTACACTCCCTATAGCTGAAATAATAGGTCTGCCAGGAACGGGAGAAACACATTTATGCACTTTGGGTATTAAATAAAGAACCGGCACAATTGGGTTTTCATTTTGCATAAATTTAAATTCATCATTAGATATTAAACCATCTCTACGCAGTTGCATCAACAATTTCTTGAGAGAATCAATGGCAATGTTATACTTTTTGGTGTTGGACGGCTCATAACAATTAGTATTGTTAAGTTGACGTTTTGCCTCCTTGATATATTCATCTCGGGGCCAGATTACTAAGTTACCGCCTTTATCTGATTTCTTAATGATGATTTAATTGTTCTCACTCAACTTTTTCATCAATTTGGCATAGTCTCTTTTCTTTTGCTCAATATGCTTTTTCCCTTTTGTTCTTTTGGACTGTACTTGTCTGTTTAGTTTTTTAATGTCTTCCACCACACAATCATGAAACGTGTCCAAAGCGTCTCTGGGCATCATGGGAATGTACTTAGATTTTTTCTTAAAGGGGCTGATCCCAGCTCCTTCTTGTAGCAGGTTGATGCGGTCGCCAGTAGGTAGTTATAGTTAGGATTGTTTTCTATAGGAAATCCGCAACATTCTATTGGGAATAACTTTGGCGCCGGTTGAGGAATCTGCCTGTAATTTTCCTTAAATTTGCCTCGCTGCTCTCCGCTCCTTCCCTGAAAGGTTGGGGGATTCATCAAGCGGGGGCCGAGATAAAAGGAGGTCCCAAAACGTGTTTTCCCCATGTTAATTTCCATAGGGCGGTTGGACTCACTTTTAGCCCGAACGGCTGAATGGATTTCCACAAAACTTGGCAAAATTGTAGGGACTGGTAGCCCGATGTGCCTTTGCTATGTCTCAAGATATGTGCTCCAGTGGATTTGGAGTAATTTAGGTTAAAAAAAAAATATATATCTATAAGTAACTCTGGGTGTAGTTCGCGGAGCCGCACTCCGCGGAGCTACGCGAAGACGCACTTGCACTCCGCGACCTACGCGTAGCTCCGCAGACATGCGTAGTTGCTTGCTAGACCCGTTCGCGTGCCGTTTTTCGTCTTCGGGAGCGCGGTGCGCGTGTTCGGGGCGCTGCCTGCATGCTCGGGATGGCTAGCGCGCTAAGTTACCCAAGAAGTTTGTCCCGCCCGCTTGCGTTCCCTTATTTCCTGTTCCGGGTCACAGGTAACGTGTTCGGGTCCTTATGACGCTAACGCGCATCCAAATGACGTTATCGCGTTCGCACAGTCTCACGGAATTGTGCGGGAGGGTTTACAAACATGGTGGCACACGCGACCGGGAAAAAGCGAACACAGAACCAAGGTAAGCCATTGCCGCGCACGCGATAATGTTATTCAGCGCGCGAGAACTACGCTACGCACCGGATCGCGGAGTAATCGACAGCTACGCGTTCTCCGTGGAACGCGGAGTTGCCGAAACTCCGCAAACTCCGTGAACGGAGCGTAGTTCTTCGCCCAGGGTTATCTATAAGTGCGCCCCGGTACGCGCTCCAGGGCGCGCTCCAGATTGGCTCTCGGGTGTCTGTCAACATTCCAAACAGTCCGGAGCGGCCGCCATCTTGTGTCTCGGTAGGATCGAGACACAAGAGGTGGCAAAAACAAAGAGGGAAATGTCCAAAAGGGGGCAGGGTAGACCCCCCTGACCCCCTAGGTTTGATGAGGGGGCCATAAAAGGGCCCCGCGGGGCAAACTTTTTTTTTTTCCGATTTGCGCGGGGGGACCGCCCGGTACGCGCACCACGGAGTGTACTGGGGAGCGTACCATGGGGAAAAAAGAATGACAAAGTGGGACACACACAAAGTTGCTGAAAGCTTACCCGTGGTTTCTCTGGACGCCTACTCTGCAATCTCTAGCGCTACTCCTAGCCGCACCCGCTCCGCGGGTGCCGCGTCGACTGTTGGGGCATATCGGCTGTTGGGAGCTTTTCGTAGCTCACAGCCTTGACGTGGACAAACAGCGGGGGCACTTCCATCTTTCTGTCAGCAGCAGAGACCGGCGCAGTAGCAGGGACTCGCTCTCCCAGGAGTCCCTGCCTGCACAGCACACCTGGTCCGCGCTGACTCGGTGCCCCGCCCCCAGGACGCTCTACAGGCAATGAAAAGCCTCGCTCTGCCATTTAACTAACGGGACACACACAAAGTTGCTGAAAGCTTACCCGTGGTTTCTCTGGACGCCTACTCTGCAATCTCCAGCGCTACTCCTAGCCGCACCCGCTCCGCGGGTGCCGCGCCGACTGTTGGGGCATATCGGCTGTTGGGAGCTTTTCGTAGCTCACAGCCTTGACGTGGACAAACAGCGGGGGCACTTCCATCTTTCTGTCAGCAGCAGAGACCGGCGCAGTAGCAGGGACTCGCTCTCCCAGGAGTCCCTGCCTGCACAGCACACCTGGTCCGCGCTGACTCGGTGCCCCGCCCCCAGGACGCTCTACAGCCTATTTCTTACATCTAGCTTCCGCAGGACGCTCTACAGCCTATTTCTTACATCTAGCTTCCGCAGCGCGGGAGCGCCGGTCGAAGCCCGGGCAAAGGGCGGGCCCTCTGTGGCCCTCGGTGACTGAGGTAGGCTGGGCTGGGCCCGGTTATTTTCATCTATAGTACAATATATGTCTGGTGGCCAGAAGAAGTAATACCTCGTGAAGTTAAAGAGTTGCTTCATTGTCATCTACTGCAAGTTAGTTTTTGTCGTATCTCCATTGACCTATTTATTTTTTACGGAAATTGTATATTTTTTACGCTCACTCTTACTGGAAGGATATTACCCTCATAAACAACGTATTGTGGTAAAAACTTTGGTGAAGATGACTAAAAAACTTCGCTCTTGGAGATTAGTGGGGGGAAGAACTTGTGCTAAAACAAAATCCAACCCTATGCGAAATAAATCTGTGAATAATCCCCTAGTAAAGGGACAATGCCAGCTTTTTGAGTTATGGGATAAACCAGTGGATAAGAAATCTACTACTGCCGTAAAGGAAGCTCTACTCTCTGTGTCTCAGGAGGATCATACAGAAGTGACTGTTAATTCAACACACCTCTCCTTGATGATAGAGCCACCGCAAGTAGCAACTATGGTGAGCTCCTGCCCTGTGCAATCTGAAGAGGATGGGGAGAGTAAGCCTAGCGCTCTTTCCACAGAAGGAAACCTAGCGAATAAGCTACCTGTGCCTCAAGCTCCTTCTCCGAATGGTCGGTTAGGTGGGGATTCCTCACTGTTATCCATCGACCTTGAACTTTGTGGCCGCTATGTAAATACAGCTAGTTTGGAGGCTTTAGAAGTTATTAAGCCTTCTGGGGGTGCCACTCCATCTGGGCTAATGCTATATAGTAGTACTCCTTCTTTAAATGGGCAGGATATGTCTGAATTGTTAAATGTTTCCAGGAGCCCGGTTCTTAATCTTTCTGGAATTTATCCACCTGCTGGAGCTAGTGATAAACCCATATCGGAATCTTTAATTGCTTTGGAACAATTGTTAGCCTCTATATTATTTCTTTTGGGGAAATTTGTAGGTAGTTTGGATTGTATCCTGGACTCAGTTACACAAATACTGAATACATTGCTACAAAAAGCCCCTGAATCGAGGAGTGTTCCCTCCCCCATGGCCGATATCAGCTCTCCAAAGGGGAAAACAAATGTGCTCATTGTGAACTCCGGTATAAAGGCTCCAGCAACAGTTCATGAAATCCAGGCTACAGTCCTGCCTGTAACCGCAGCGCCCAACTGTGTTAAGAATTCCATTTTGGAGATAGAGGAAGAAAATAAATCCATCTCCGGCTCTAAAGTGGTACAAGAATTATTCCCAATCTTCATAGTGGAAAATAAAAAAGAACAATCTGAGGATAAACAAGAAGTAAAGGAAAAAAACGGGAAACATAGAAATAATAAAGGGAATAAAAGGAAGCCGGTCCGAAAATACAGGAAGAAAAGACAAAGGCGGATAATCTTCCAAAACTCTATAGTCTTGCCTGATAATGAAGATAAAGACATAAATCCAACACCTATGTCCTTAAAGGTGGCTAGTGAATCTCGTCCTTCATATCGTGGTTCAGAGATTATTCCCAACACTTTGCCAACGACTATGGAAGATTTACCGCAAAAGGGTGGTCCTGGCCCGAGTACCTCTCCATCGATAGAGACAAGGAGCTCTATCCTACATAATCTCGGGTCTCTCAACCCTTTGGCTTCCTCCTTCTCTCTTGCTGCTGGGGTCGGCGATCGCCCTCTCCCCCCTCTTCAACCAAAAAACTCAAAGTCTTATGTGGACACTTTTGTGTTGGACTTTTTACCCCTATTTGATGTGGACTTACCTTTAAACAGAGCATGGTTACTTAAGTGTTTCAGCGATTTGGAAAGTCTCCACCTTATTCAATCAAGTGACATTGAGCTAGTCTCTTTGCTAGGGGGAGACAGTGTGTCACGTATAAGGGTCAAATTCTATTCTAAAATTATTGTAAATTTGATATTACAGCAAGCTGAGAATTTCCAATGTACAGGTATTGATGTTCTGCCTATTTTTAGCTCTGGTAATATCCACTCTCCTCATAGGATGACACTAAAGGGTGATAAACAAAATGGTGTAGCTTCTCCACTTAAAGATCTAAAGATTTGGGTCTCTAAAGGGAAACGTTCGGTCTCCCAGGTAATGCCACTCCCACTGACTCATAACTCCTCTCTAATAGAGGACAATAATCGGTGGAATTGGCTGCACAGTGCTTTGTCTACTAAGACCACAGATAACCCCAAACTGTTTCACCATCTTTAACAATCAATTGAAAATTATTTCTTGGAATGCTGCGGGGATACATAGTAGTCCAGAGAAACTTGAATTTTTATTTTCTTTGGGAGCAAATGTGATTTGCATCCAGGAAACATGGTGTACTGATAGCCTTGATGTCATGAAGGATTACTATGTATTGGAAGCGCCGGCTGCTCCATCCAAGAAAGGTCATGCTAAAGGGGGGATTGCTTGTTTATTATCAAATAAATTGCATTGGAGATTCTCCCACTATATTGACCCAAGTAACCTCTTTCAAGCTATAACAATAGCAAATCTCCCTAGTTATCTGTTGTAATTATCAATGTGTATATTCCTCCAGAAGAGCGTTTTAATGCTATACTGAAGCAAGTATTTCGATATATTGGTCAAATTAAAAATGCCTCACCCCCTCCAGAAGTTATCCTAGTAGGAGATCTGAACTGTAAAATTTCCAATGCTAGTCTGAACCTCTTCAGAAATAAATCTAAAGAAGAGGCGCACTTTGTACCACAATCCCTCTTTCCAGATAAAATAGTAACTAATAAAAGAGGGAAGATTCTGCTAGAAGAACTATCGGCAGTCGAGGGGCTCATTTTAAATGGGAGATTCCCGTCTGATGTGCCTGCGGAATTTACTCATAAGTCACCTTTTGGGGCCTCTATCCTTGATTATGCGATATCGGACTATGGCTTTTTTCCTTATATCCAGGATCTTAAGATAATCCCCACATCATTGAGTGATCATAGCATAATTTTTATTACTATTTCTTTAAAACCTCTGCCCACTGCGTCATGGTCCCTCAATAGTAATGACGCTACTTTTCATGCATCCTCGGGCAGATGTTTTTGGAACCCAACTGCCATTACAGGGGTGCATGCTACTCTATGTAAAACTTTATTAGAATTAAAAGATTGGCACGGTTTGGAAATTGTTAACTTTGAAAAATGTATGCGAAAGTTCTTCCTTGTGTACTGCGCACCCTGAATAAGGAAATAAATAAATTAGTCCGTGAACAATTCTTAGATAGAGTTGGTGAACGTGGAAAAGAAATCTCTAGATTAAAAAGAAAGAGATGTAGACTAAAGGCGAAAATAAAAAAGGAGAAGGAAGATACAGTTTGGATTAACCTAAGGGAATCAGTCGCCCATGGCAGGATTAGAGAATTTTGTTCCATAATTGGGAAGGGATGTGGTACTAGAATAAGTCCTTGCCCCATCCCTATAACTGAAGAGGTATGGACCTCTTATATTCGGGAGCTTTATGCAGGGAACGGCTCCTCGGGTGAAGATAGTGGTCCTGATGTAACACCTGAAGGACTGATTAATTATCCTACAGAGGAAACAATTGAAATGGCCATAAAGAATATGCGCTCCTCCGGTGCAATGGGACCTGACGAACTCCCCATGACGGTTCTGAAGCAGGAACCCGCAATGTGGAGTAAAATCCTTTACCCATTGTTTAAAGCCTGTTTTGTTTCTAAAACGGTACCCGCTTCCTGGAGGGGAAGTATTCTGGTCCCTATTTTTAAGAAGGGAACTAGGGATAGCCCCAGTAATTATCGTCTGATAGCCCTCCTAGACTCTATTGGAAAGGTTTTTGCGAAATGTCTTTTAAATTTACTTTCCGAGTGGGTCGAGGAGAACAATATCCTGCCATTTGAACAAACTGGTTTCCGTCGGGGGCACAGCACTTTAGATAACCTCACCACCTTACATGTGGTATCTGATAAATACGTCCAGGTGAGAGGGGGGGTGGTGTACGCTGCTTTTATCGATTTCTCCACAGCGTTCGATAAAGTGGATCGTAGATCGCTGTGGAGGAAATTAGCAGCTCTTGGTGTCCCATCCTACCTATTAGATCTTGTTCGTACACTCCATACGGAGACTTGGTGCAGAGTTTTACAAGGGGGCGAAAGGGGTCTCTCCCACCAAATCCCATCTCTGAACGGCCTTAAACAAGGCTGCTTATTGGCTCCTCTCTTGTTTTCCTTATATACTTTAGACCTGCCTGCTGCCCTGTCTGTTTGTGAGGGTATTGCTCCAGTGATTGGGGGGACCCCTAACTCTTGCTTGATGTATGCCGATGATGTTCTTATTTTAGATTTAACTCCCAAAGGCCTGGCAAATCGGCTGCAAATTCTTCATGATTTTGCTGTTTCCCACTACATGAAGATTAACACATCTAAAAGCAAAATTATGTGCATAGCCGGGAAAAAGAAGTGCCGATCTGAAAATTTTGGATGGTATATCGGTGGCCAAAAACTGGAGGTTGTTAAATCTTACACTTTTTTGGGGAAAATTGTTGCGGCTAACCTGAGTGAGAGACCCCACATCGAGCATAGCTCACGCAAAGCCCTCGCCCATGGTAAAGGTTTAAATTCCCTTTATCACGCCACCGGAAAAAGGCACTTCACCTGTTTACTGGAGGTGTATAGGGCTAAGATTCCCGCCACAATACTATATGGTATCGAACTTATAGAGTTGAACTACTGGGACTTTTGTCATAAAATTGAAGGGAAACTCTTAAGATCCCTATCTTCCCTAAATACTGCGTGCTCTTTGGCCGCTTGTAGGCTTGACTTTGGTCTCAGGAGCAGCTGGGTACAGGGATTATGTGCCCTAGTAAGATGGGTGGCCTGCTTGGCTAGAGCTGAACCGGGGACGATGAGAGCCCTCCTTAAAAATGAATTATTGGGCAATTTTAAAGAATTCTCACAACTTGTAAGGAACTTTAGAAGAGCTGTGACTCTTCTAAAGTTAGATGAAAGCGTGTTGTTCCTGCATTCACCTACACAGTTAAAATGCTTATTAAAACAGGCTTCGTGGGAACTATGCTTTCAGTCTGATAAGAATACAATACAAGGAAAAAGGGGTGGTGATCTTCTCCTTAATTCTTATTCTATTAAGTTGGCCCAACCCTATGCTACATGGAACTTGCTGCATGGTATTCGTAGATTATGGTTCCTTTTACGTTATGATCTATTACCTTTAAATCTACTTCTAGCCAAATGGTACGGATCTTCTCCCATGTGCAACTTGTGTAATCTGAGTATTCAGGACCGTATGCATGTCTTGCTGATTTGCCCTGCACTCCGTACATTGCGGCTCAGATGGCTAAAACCAATATGTCTCCGTCTTGGTATCTCCAATGTGAACATTTTTCTCCAATCACTATATCGGCCTCCTAATGAAATGTTCTGCTTCCATATTTTTAATTTTTTTAAAGGTTTTTTAGCTATTTATTAATATGTTACTGGAGAGGTCTGACATTGCTTCTTGTTGTAGATCTGACATTGTATGTTTTTTACTTAAATGTGTTATTGCATGTTAATTTTTTTGGTATGTACTTGCTTTTCTTAGTGTTGTGAATTTTATGTGGCCCTCGTTGAGAGCCAAAACATAATAAATAAATTGAATTTAATTGAATGACAAAGTTTTTTAAAAATGTAGCATTTTTTTATAAATTGGAGGTAGTTCTAAATAGAACTGTTTTTTTTATTCTTTTTTTTGTTTTATATTTTTTTATTGTTTTTTTGAACATTTTTTACTTTTTTGGCTTTTATGAACAATTTTATATTTTTTGGTAATGTTTATGGGGACAAACAAAAAACAGGGAATTGTAAACGGCTCAACTGGAGCAAAAAAAAACAGGAAAAAATTAAGGTTTGTTTTCGCACTTGTAGTTGTCTCCAGCACGGTTAATCAGTTTAATACTTTGCTCTCCATAGCAAATTGTAGTCCCGCAAAATTTACAAACTATTTTAAAATCTCCAAACTGGGTTTGGATATTTGGGACCATCTCCCTTGTCTCTGGACCCGATGGAGTGGGTTGTTTACTTTGAGAGGTGCTGGGAGAAGATTGGGGAGGGTTTCTGGTCAGTTCTCTGACCTCTGCTGCAGCATAGTTGTTTGGGTGCCGGCGTTGCATGTGGCAAATCATAGTGTTGTTGCCAAAAGAATACTTTTTGGCAGGGTTCCCCCTGGAAAGTACAGTGCCACAGATCAGACAAGTAACTTTGGGAGCATTAACTTTCTTTAGGCCCCTTGGGATTTAAAAAAACTCCCAGACAATGTGCTCCTTTGGCTTATAGGGGGTATTATCTTCAGGCAGGAACCGCCTCTCCTCCTCCTCCTCCTCCTCCTCCTCCTCCTCCTCCTCCTCCTCCTCTTCTTCTTCTCCACCACTGTGGTGTTGTGGTGGTCCTTGTGGTGGTGGTGGTTGAGATGCTCCTGCTGCTGCTGCTACTGTAGCCATTTCTCAGTACAAATAGGTCTGCAAACAGGTCTTCCTCAGTCAAAGTACAAAGTGAGAATGAGGAAAAAAGGTGGGGGCTTTCATCATTTGGAGAAAAAAACTGTTCTGAACCAATGAAAAGTGTTATTTTCAGGTCACATGACCCGTTGCGCTTACGCTACGCGCCCCGGGGCGCTTACGTAGCGCGATCGTATGCGCTCGGGTGCTTCCGGGTGCGCTTACGCCGTGCGTATCACGTGGACGCGGCTACGCGATACGTCACGATGATGTTTTCGTTCGCGGAAATAGTGCAAACGGGACGCTCACCGGTACGCGCACCAGGAGCGCTCCAGGGCAAAAAAAAACCATGAACAATATACATAAAAAAAATAGTATTACAAAACTCTATACTACTATTATAAAGAGAGAACTTGCACCTTTTGGCCAGGTAAACTCGGGAACCACAGCACCAATCACAACACCCAATACAGCGTTGGAAAGGGCAATTGCAGCAGAAAGACATAGGCTATGCAGACGCCCACCATATACATTTAAAATGTAAAAGAACCGTGCCAGCAAAGTAGTCCCTTGTGGGCGTGTCTGTATTGTGCTGTGAGTGTGTGCTGGGGGCGTGACAATCGCTGGGGGCATTCCGTCACGATTGTTGTTTTTTCTTCCCAAGTTCTATATATTCCTGCTCCCTTTAAATAGTAATTCATTGGTGGTCCCATTCTCTAAGAACCACCCCAAGCACAGTTATGGGCAAAAATACAACTAAAAGGCCCTGCAAAGCATTATGGGATAAGCTTAGCATAATTTTTAGCATTCATGAAAGGGTTTCAATGTTTTTGAATTTTACTCATCAGGGACATCTTGGGACGACGAGGTGAACTGCAGCTTGATGTATAATATTTTAAATGCGATTGCATTTGCCTCATCAGGGACATCTAGGGACGGCGAGGTGAACTGCAGCTTGATATATAATATTTTAAATGCTATTGCATTTGCCTCATCAAGGACATCTAGGGACTATGAGGTGAACTGCAGCTTGATGTATAATATTTTAAATGCTATTGCATTTGCCTCCTGGGGACAACTGGGGAGAACGAGGTGAACTGCAGCTCTTTGTAGAATTATTTGGATACTATAATATTCACTTCCCACTGCTAATCTTGTCCCATAATGGTTTGCAGGGGCTTGATCTCAAAATCATCACCTCTCTCACTGCTTGCTGGAAGCTAATTTCACTTTTGTGAAATGACTATATGCATTTTAGCATGTAGAAATACTTGTTATTTTACCTTGAATATATGAGGTTTCTGTTTTAAGAATTGAAATCTGACGGAACGAAATATTGCAAATTTATTGTACCAAGTTCGCGCCAATTCCGCCCACCCCTACTTTAAATACCCATGCACCCCATAATCATAACCCACCCTTACTCTATAAAATACCCCAACACCCTTAAACACTAACCCATCTTAACCCTATAAATGTACCCTGTACCCCAAAACCCAAACCTATCCCTAAACCCTAAAAATACCCCTGTACCCCAAAACCAAAACCTAGCCCTGAACCCTATAAATACCCCTGTACCTCAAAACCCAAACATACCCCTGAACTCTAAAAATACCCCTGTACCCCAAAACCCAAACCTACCCCTGAACCCTAAAATACCCCTGTACCCCAAACCTATCCTATAACCCTTAAAATACCCCTGTACCCCAAAACCCAAACCTACCCCATAACCCTAAAAATACCCCTGTACCCCAAAACCCAAACCTAGCCCAGAACCTTAAAATACCCCTGTATCCCAAAACCCAAACCTAGCCCTGAACCCTAAAAATACCCCTGTACCCCAAAACCCAAACCTAGCCCTGAACCCTTAAAATACCCCTGTACCCCAAAACCCAAACCTACCCCTGAACCCTAAAAATACCCCTATACCCCAAAACCCAAACCTAGCCCTGAACCCTAAAAATACCCCTGTACCCCATAACCCAAAACTATATCTGAACCATTAAAATACCCAAACACCCCAAAACATATACCTCAGCACCCCAAAACATATACCCCTATACCCATACTTGCCTTATCCAAACATTTTTAAAAAACATGCTTTTACCATTCATGCATTTACAACGAATTTCGTTTTAAATGTATGCATGGTAAAAGCATATAAAATGTAATGCCATGCGTTATAATGGCATTGCGGAGTCATGGTACTTTCGTAATGAAAGTATGCAGAGTGATGGTATGCGGAAAGAAATTTGCGGAATAATGGGTGTTTACCCTCCCACGTAAGTACATTGGTGGCACGGCGGCCCACATCTCCAGCAACATACTCATATTTTTTCACCACCAATTGGAAAAATGCACAGGTCTCTCTCATTGATGCCCAGCACCGACATACACTTTTAGACACACCTCCCACCACAAGTTCTAGAATTGCGAACTTTAGAGATGGGGAGCTACGTTAGAATCTTGGCATCAGCTCAACATCCTGTGATTCCAGGCAAATCGCTTTGTCTCCCCGTGCCTACCACAAATCAATGTGTTCTTCTGTAATGTAAATTGTGCTTATGCCATGTTGTCGAGTTCGCGCTATATAAAATTGCAAGGAAAATAAAGTAGGGAAACTCGAGTTCACACAGTACTGAACGCGCACTCTTAAGTGCATCAGCAGTGCACTGTGAATCGGAGCGTTTCACAGGCCTGTCACAGATAAGAAATGCTATCAAAATGAAATCCTATGAAACAATATACTACTGGCTGGCAGCAATTCATACCCGGACAACGTCGGGACGGGCTGCTAGTATACAATATAGGATTTATTATAAAAAATATTATATTTAATAGCTATAGAAATTTGCTATTAAAAATCTTTCGAAATTCACTGAAAAAAACATAGGTTTGAGGCCCTATATATAGTTAGGAATTAGCATTTAAAAAACCTATGAAATTCACTGAAAAAACCATAGGTTTCACACCAGTTATAGTTAGGAATTAGCATTTAAAAAACCTATTAAATTCACTGAAAAAACCATAGGTTTGACACCAGTTATAGTTAGCTGGAAATTTTACTGACATAAAACCAATGAAATTCCCACGTTATAGTTAGTTGGACTCACTATAACTTGCGCGCCTGCAATGCACTGCTGATGACGTCACATAGAACATCACTCATGACATTTGCGCCTCCTGGAAACCAGATTCATTCTTGAATTCAACACTAAGAGCCCGGGAGGTCTCAACAATAGCGAGGATCTTTATACTTGCCTCTAGTTGAATGTAACACAATCTTCCCCCCAAGTATGTATTTACTTATTTTGGTCTGAATGTAAATAGTAAATTCCCCCAATACCATTTCTTTAGGTGCTTTTATCTGACTCTGCTACCTGCTGTTAACTGTAGCATGCTTTTAACTATTAGTATAAACACTAAATTCACTTCACAAACATTTTTTTGCTCTGCAGTAACTGAAAGAGGTTGTTACAAAAAGTGCACATTATCATTATAACCACTTTGTGAGATTGCTTTGCATATGCCCACTTGGGCACAACATCTTTTTATGAGTGAAGGCGGATACGTCCAGTGAGGATAAATGAGGGTTCCTTAAACTAAATGTGCTGTATATACTGTACTAATTTTGTGTGTATATATATGAAGGTATGATTATTTGAGTTTGCCAATTGTGGTTTAATTTTCTATCAACCATGTATGTATATATATGAAATATAATTTATTTATAGTTCAATGAAGATCTATATTTTTGTACTCATGTATATATGTATATAGAATGAGATTTATCTATATTTGTATAAGATTTTATAGGAATTATGACTACTTTAAAATATTGCGTTTTTGCACATTAGAACCCTTCGGGCACTATGCCCTTTATCCAGACTTGAGGGAATGAAGTTTTTCTTCACTTTCCATGACTCTTTGAAAAAAATGCAATTTGCACAGGTGTGATTAACTATGTACTTGCACTTTAAAAACCCTCGTTTGTGTTCATGACACTTTATGTGAGCAAGCCTCTCTCGAGGTGAAACGCGTCATGGCGATGTTGCAGGCTTTGACTTTTGGCACTGAATAAACCATGCTAAGAAACTGCACCTACTTTGTGGTCTCGCTTTCTTCGTTGTTCTGCAGAAGGCAGGATTTGACTACGACCTTTGGACATATATATATATATATATATATATATATATATATATATATATATATATATATATATATATATATATATATATATATATATATATATATATATATATAAATTTACTATTCCAACCCCACACATACTTCTATGACAATATATGTTTTCAAGGTACGTAGGTGTAGAGTTAAGAATAGTAATATATTGGCACTCAATATTCTGCAGTTAATACTCCTACGGGGCAGTATTTTGAGACTCAATTTTATAACTTTAAAGTCCGCTGCCGAGAACTCTACCAGTTGGTCGAGGCCTTGAACCCAAGGTTTAGCCCTGAGCCACTGAGGATAGATTGTTCTAAATTAAAAAGGGAGAAACAGAAAGAAAAACACTGGATTGTTGGAGCAGAGATCTTATACCAGTCATTATTAGCCCTGAGCCACTTCAGTTTATTTCAATGGAGCTCCCAACATTTCGATATTCTATTATAGCCCGCTATGGCAGGCTATACCAGCCGTTAGAACATTGGAATGTTGGGAGCTCCATTGAAAACAATAGAGTGCTCTGGGCTTATATTGGCTGGTTATAAGCCTGGAGCTCCAACATTCCAATGTTTCTTTGTTCACAGCTCTAGCTGTGAACAAAGGCTTCAAGGAGCCTGAGGGGATTCCAATCCCCTCACGCTCCCATAAGACTTTGTTCTTTTTTGTTAGAACATTCTGCCCTCTAGTGTTCTAATAGCCTTATAGCCCTTCGTAGCTGGGCTATACCAGCTAGTAACGTTCCTCTCCCTTGTTAAAGGCCCTCGACGCTGGAGACAGCCTTTAATATCCGGTATAGCCCTCTACGGTGGGCTATAAGGCTATATTAATGCCGCTCCAGCATTTGGTGAGGGCCTTTAACAAGGGAGCTGGACTTGGCAGTATGGACCAGCTATGGAGGGCTTTAAGGCTATTATAACATTTAGCCCCTGGAGGTCAGAATGTTTAACAATTAAAACAAACCACGAAGCTCAAGGGGATTGAAATCTGTGAAGATTTTGTTCATAGCAACAGCTATGAAGAACAACACTGGAATGTTGGAGCTCGG
Organism: Lissotriton vulgaris; assembly: GCF_964263255.1. Taxonomy (NCBI): domain Eukaryota; kingdom Metazoa; phylum Chordata; class Amphibia; order Caudata; family Salamandridae; genus Lissotriton; species Lissotriton vulgaris. The sequence continues at coordinate 420,321,920 of NC_141696.1, forward strand.
GCTTCTACTGGCCAGTAGAAGCCCGGAGCACTCCATTGTTTTTAACGGAGCTTGCATCATTCCGATGTTTTAATATGGCATATTAGCACCTTAACAAAACAAACTGTTCAGTACTTCCTTCCAACTGAGTATCACTTCCAGTGGCAGCTAAACTGTGAGATCCCTAATTGTTGACTTCAACTTATTAATCTTATTAGCAAGACACAGACCCCGAAAGACACAGTACAGCTCAATTGAGACAAAACTGAAACACCACTATTGGCAGGTTGCATTTAATGGGCCTTATGTTTTAAAGTAAATCATGTTAGTGTCACATTCTCTACTGAGACAAACAATGTACACTGACTGAGATATGGACAACAAAAGAACTTTGAAAAAATCATATAGTTGCTTCTTTTTTCTGCTATTTGTCTGCTGTAAAGCTAAGGCATTATAAATTGTGGCAAAGTTTGGTGCCAAACTTTGCTGTCAGCAGGCTCCCTTGGGTATTGTTTCATGTTTCTCTTTCTCTTCTGTCTCATGTCATTAATGTGATGAATTATCTTACATGATTTACAATGTCAATTGGAACTTTGGTAGATGGATAAATATTTTGGTGAGTTTGCTCCAACATATTGGGGGGCTGGGATAGAAATTCTACCATTTTGATTGGTAACAACGAGAACAGATGATGATGTCATAGTCTGAATAGTATAGAATTCTAGCTTCAGGACAATAAGCTTTACAAAGACATCAAAAATCCATGTGGTGGACAAAGTTCCACACTGCACAAACAACGACTCGCGCCTTCTCATCCTGCATGACCACTTTATTGCATTCAACTCAGATGACCACCATATCATGCCAGAAATGCTAGTACACAAACATGCTTCCAAAGTTCTACTTGACAGTGACTCACATCATATCTAATAAATGGAACCCAGTTGGCCGAAATGAACTCCTTCAGATCCTTGTAAATCCCAATGATATACAGCATTCTCCAGTGTTCGATCATCTCACAAAGAATTGGAGTTCTTGAAAGACCTTTCGGCAGACATGGATGTCAGCATCCACATACAGAAAGATGAAACCCAGTTATACCTAAAGATCACATCTGTTCACAACAGCACCTGGCTGAAAACATCCATTGCCACTATCAAAAACTGGATAGCAGGGCCTAGCTCTGAACCTAAGGTCGACTGTATCCTCAAAGCTAATGTCAGTAAACAATATCAGATGCAGGGAGATGGCTTGGCTTGATGAATTGGGCCTTGAAGACTTCACTCCATGGCTGTCATAAGCCTAAAGTCCCAGTGGAGAAGTGTGGCTCAATGATTAGAGCGGCAGACCCTGATGCAGAGGTCTAGCCTGGGACCAGGGTTCAATTCCCCGCCTCGGCGGGTCTTGGGCTCAAAAATTCCACGGACCTGATAATTCTCGCCTCGGTGCCTATTCCAATCATGGAGTCCCACTCTGCAACTCTGGGCAATAGCTTGCTTAATCTCCACAACGGCCCCCACAATGCTAAGGATGCCTGGCCTCCACCTTGGGGGTGCCCAGGAGAGGACGCCTCACAGGGAAAGCCAGGATGGGTTCCACAGCGGTATTCGTACAAGCGCCTTGAGACCCTTGCGGGTGAGTAGTGCGCTATACAAGTATCAATTTACATTTACAATTTACATACGTTCTATAGTGACATCAGTTTCCGCTTCAAAGCACACACATACAAAAATAACTCCGTGTGACATCAACAGTCCTTTCCCTATAAAAGGAAGCAAGATGGTCATGAACCCCCACTTTAGCAGCTTAGGACACCTAGAGTATCCCCTCTCTCATTGATTCTACCACTTTCACTGTACCCCTGTTCCCCATACCCACCCTCACCCAACACTGCTGAAATTCACGTTCGGTTCCTTTAAAGCTGTGTTAATGTTCTACAAATGCACTTCAACGCTTACACTTACATACACGCTAAGTATTGTTCGAAATATTTTAAATTTGATATCACCTACATGTCCCATTATAGTCTTAGGAGGGGCAGACAGAAGGATTGAAAGAAAGTGAGACAATTTCTACAAATAGTTTGATGATCAAGAGGTCAAATAGTGATGAGATGTTGTTTTTAGAGCAAGTTCAGAAGATGAGGAGGATGAATGGTGTCCAGCAAAATGGCATTGCATTTTATCTTCACTTTCTAGCATTTTCTCATGTTCTGGTCTGTGATCTGGTAAAAACATGTTTTGCTGCCCAGTTGATTTATCTATCAATACTGACAGCCTTATAGATGATGCAGCCAGTCTTGAACAGGATATGGATGAATGGTAGAATCCAATACAAATCTCGGAGTATAGATGTTATTCTATTAAACTTTCTGAGATCTTTGAAGAAGTGAGACTCAATATGAAGGACAGCCTGAACGTGAACATGTTGGTTCCTTGGATGCTGGCAAATGGGATATGAACTGTAGAGGTGGAACAGTCTGAATGCTTGATGTTGCTTCTACTCAAAGGAGTAACTAGATAAAAAGATATCCCCACTTTGCACCACACCTAAAATGACAAAGAGGGTGAATGAGTCTTTTTCTCGCCTTCCTTGATAATTCTGGGGCATATCAAGGGGGGTTATCTCTGCTTTTTTGGCTTTAAAAGCCAAGAAAGCGGAGATAAAATTATCTCCTTATTACCTAGCTGTCGCTAACACCAGTTAGCGACAGCTAGTAGGAGATAGCGACCATCTTGGGCCCCACTTTGCATGTCAGTGATATTTATCACTAATGACATGCAAAGTGGGCGTGCCAAGATGTTAGCGACTGGAAACAGTCGCTAACATCGCTATCTCCTATTACCAACTTTTGGAGATATTCGCGCTTCTCCAAAAGCTAACACCTGCCCTGAGCAGTTCTTAGCCATGTTATCCAATGGGAGGTGGATAACATGGCTAAGAGCATTTGCTCGGTAATGCATAAATATCGCTGACTTTTCAGCGATATTCATGCATTTCGGCCGATTTTTATCGCTTAGGAGATAAACCTTGATAATATCAAGACTCCTAAGCGATAAAAATCGCAGCAGCTCGGCGATAAAAATATTGCCGCTAAGCCAACCTAGCGATAATTATCACTAGTTGTTGGTAATATGCCCCTCTGTTCCTTATTTATGTATTTTTCGATACTGCTTTCTTACCATTCTTGTTTTTCTACATCCTTCTTCCTGTCCCTTTATTCACACCCATATATTCTTCCCATCTTTCTTTTTGTCTTTTCCATCCATGTTTCTGTCCTTTTTTTAAATCGATCTACCTGTCCATCTCTTCAGCCATTCATCATATTCTCATCTACTAATCCTTTTTGCTGCGTCTACCATAGCCTTACAGGAAAGGTAAATAGAGCACAAAAGATTAACAAGTTTATCCAAACCAATTTAGGGCAAGAGCAAACACACCGTAACACTGAATGCCAGCATCACAGGGTAACACCATCAAGGAATTTAGTCACGAAAAAGGCATAAAATCAAGGGTAACCAAGTGGAAAAAGCAAATTTGCTACATTGTAAAACTCTAGTCTCATGAAAGGTATCAATAGCAATTAGAGATTATCTTTTATTCCAGACTGCAGATACAAAAGAGCCTAGTCACAAGCTGTAATTGGTAATATGTTTAGCAGTACTACAATAGCACTACTCACATACTACAAAATGCTATTCAAAAACTTACTTGCGGCGGTCTCTGCCTCTGCTGCACCTAATTTTTCTATGCAGAGATTTCTGGCCCGACTGCATAGAGCTTGATATCCATTTTTGTAGTAAATGTTAGAAAAACAGAGGAGAGTGACTGGAAATGGAAAAGATTTATTACAAACTGGGAGGGGGTAATAGAGGGTTAAGGAGAGGTTTAAAGAGGCAGAAACGCCCATTCACAAAAGAGCAAAAACATTACTATTCTGAAACTGCACTTCTAAAGTTACCACTGACAAAAAGGATCTCAAACAGTAGTATATGTACTCAAGCTGAGATTCAGAGTAAATATAGCACAACTCATGGCCACTCACAGGTACTGGAACATGCTCCCATAGGAAAAATTGGAGCCACCATATGACTAGGGTTGGGCGGAACTCGCAGGGTTTTCACGCCACAGAATTTAGCGGAGTTACAGAAAAACTCCAGGAGATTCTTTGGAATTCTGTCAATGGGTGGAAAAAATGCAGTTTGCGCCGAAATTTAGCACTGGCAGCATGAGCGGTGCTGAAAATCAGGGCAAACTGCACTATGTGTTGCGCAATAGTGTGTGGCCATTCGAGGTGATTTTGCTGGCGCTCAAGTAGAAAATCTACTCAAGATGCAGCAAATTTACTCAAATGGAACCCTCTGCTCGCAACCACTCGTGAACGTCGCTGACCACCCGCATTAGGAAATTGTGCTAAGGTACGCCAAATGACTCCCAGGCTTGCACATTTTAAAACCTCATGGGAGAAAAGTTCTGCCATGCGGCAATTGGTGAAACTTGGCCAGAACTCTCATTTAAAGATTAACGCAGAGTGGCCAGAATTTCACCAGTTCGACGGCTGGAATAGAATATTTTGCCCAACACAACATATCAATGCAGAAATAAACTGGAAAATATTGAAGCATTATGTATTTTATATTTTAAGGTCCGATAATTGCTTAAATGTTTTAGCACTTAATGTTATTACAATTTTTTCATCAAATATGTTTTTTTAAGCTAATCCTGTTGATTTTTATAACAAGGCTGACAACACTTGTAACACTCCTAGTAATGCACGCAGTGATTACTCTGAGTGCCACCATTCATCTTCAGGTGAAAAACATTTCAGCACCAACCAATCACATCCATGCTGACCACATAAGAAGTGAACTTACACAAACAAACCTCTTTCTCTGTCTTCACTACTTTTTTTCACTATGTCGATAAAAATGTTTGCTGCTTTGCCCCTCATTTTGAGGAACAATTATTTGAGGAGGAAAGAGAGGTTTGGATGCAAAGAATTAACATCTTTGGGACGTCAAGTAAATCTGTCATTGCCAGATCCTGCTTCTTACATAGTGTGACCCTTGACAGCATTGCAGACTGGGAGCAGAAGCTTCATTCAATAACAGCCCACTCCCAGGCTATCCCTTCATATGTATAGATACTGGCTGCACTCAATTTCATAGCCACTGGATTCTAGTAGGTCAGCTCTGACAAGATTGCAATTTCACGGGAAAGCTAGTCTCAATGCAAGCTTCAAGTACTGAGATGTATCAACAGATGAGGGCATCAGTCATTGGTGGAAGGGCAACAGATGTGTTTATCATCACTGGAAGAAAGGCAATGGGGGCAAAGGAATTGTATGTCTTTGCCCACTTCCATCCTATGCTAAGTGCCAATGACTGAGCCATGTAACACTTTAGCCACTTCACCACATATCACATCTTTTATATAAAAGACACTGCTGGCACTCTATAAATGTGCGAGCTGTGTGGAACTGATGCATACACAACATCTACTTCTGAACCAAAAGTCACCTCTTATATGTCACTTGATTGCTGGGGATTTCGGTGACATGTGGCTCATTGATAAAAAACATCACCTTACATTAAGGCTAAATCTTTATCTGGGGAGGCATTTCAAACATTCTCATTAATTATTATAACACAATGCAAACACATTGCCCTTACACCTACTGCATTGTGCAGGAATGAGGTATTACATTTAGAATAGATACGTATCTGATGTGGTTAATACTTTAACCTTCGTTAAATTTAGGCAGGTCGAACCTGCCAAAATTTAACAGGCAAAAAGCATACAGTATTTGTTGTATCGTTAGGATTTTGGTGTGTTACACACCAAAATACACGTTATTCCCAACAAACTCATAATAGGTGCTGTTTATCACACCTGAAAAACAACTATCCTCATAATCAGGAACAATGTGCTACAGATGTTGCAAAACATCTTTCAAACATTTAATTACACGATTATCCACAATCCTCCATGACCAAACCATGAGCCTTCATTAAGTACCTAATTACAAAAACATTCTAGAAATTATTGCTCCTTACTATTTGGAATTTCTTAAACATGTGTGCATAAATATTGGCCTACTACATGTTTTTTATAGACTGTGTAATGTCCATTCTTGTATTCAGTGATATCATGTTTGATATGGAGAATTGAGAATTGTTTTTTTTTCACCTTCCTTTTTTGCAGACTGGGCATGCCAAAGATCATCAGATCTTTGTGTCCTCTAGCTGCACCCCCTGCAAAGACATCATCTCCTCCTCCAAGTGCCCACCCAAAACAACACCAGCAGTTGATCCAAAAACCGTCTTGAGTAGCCCATGGTTCTTCCCCATATTAGGTGTTCTTAATGCTCTTAAGGAGATACCAAGACCAATCAGAGAGGTTCATGGAGCAATCTCTCAGGAGGTTTGAATGATCTTGATACTCGCAGATATGGTCATAAACAGCTATAAACTTTATGTTGCCGCATGACAACCTTAATCACAGGTCTAATGACGCTTCTTCCTTCCCTACTCATCCCATTTTCTGTTGACCTACCTCCCAGTTATCTGTTAATCTCTGTTTTCCCTGCTTATCCTGTGTTTCTTTCTTACTGTGAGGTGTCTTGTCCTGCTGTGGGCCTTATTTTAACTAACCCTGGGCGTAGTTCGCATAGTAGCGCTACACGCAGCTACGCGAAGTTCACTTCGCACCACGAAAGCTACAAGTAGCTACGCGAACTGCGTAGTGCACTGTACAAAATGCTGTTCGCACTGATTGCAGAGTGCCGGATGCTTGTCGGCACTGTGCAATCAGTGCAAACCGCATCTTGCACAGTACAAGCAACTGTTTTCTGCCGCTCAAGTAGATTTGTACTCGAGGGGCAGCTTTCTAAACGCTGCGCAGCTGACTGGTAGTTTCTCATTTGCAATGAGAAACCTGACCTCCCCATGTTGAGAATCTCTCCGGCAGGTTTCTTTTCCATGCTCGTGATTAGCAACTTGATGTTGCTGATCGCGAACAAGGAAAAAGTCTCGCCAGGATGTTATTTTGTTCGCTTGCGGTTGCCAACTTGACGTTGAGGACCACGAGCAAGCAACAAATGCCCGCTGTGCTACGCGTTTTTGCACTGTGCTACATGCAATTCCCGTAGCGCGTAGTTGCTAAAACTACGCAATAGTAGCATAGTCCTACGCCCAGGTCTAATTTTAACATCAGAGGAGAACTTTGCCATTGTAATGTTGAAAAGTTAGATTGGTGATGGGCAGGAACTTTTGCCCGCAAGTCAAGAGCATCATTCACGCAAACCCCACCACCCTCCTCCCACCGGATTGGGAAAATAGCTTTATTATTGTTTAGGACAATGAACTTTTTTTGTGAACTTTGAGCTTTGGGACAAAATTAAGCATTCTTTTAATGGACAAATTTTTCTTTATTATTTAAGATCATCTTTTAATTGGTGCCTTAATACATAGATTTCTTCTCATGACGTTTCTTGGCTTCTTTTTATTACTTGTTCACACCCCTCCAAGTTTGTATTTTCCTACTTACTCTATTTTATTATACATTGTCCATTCATAAGGAGTTTTTTTCATCTCCCTCAAATGGCCCTTTTAGAAAAAACAGAAAAAGACACTTATTTAAATAACATACAGCAAATCTAAAATTTAATAATAACTGTCTTACTTGATTTTTTAAAGATTTTAAATTAATGCATTTTAACCCCTTCGACGCTCATGACGAGCTCAGCATGAGTTACGCCTGTCGTACGCTCAAGACGAGCTGAGCTCGTCATGAACTGCGGGTTTTTCAAAAACTCAGCGCACAATGGGAAAACGGCCCGCGCGCATGGTGATATGCCAGTGGTTAGTTTTTTAGAAAATGTTTTTCAATATCATTATGACCTTTTAAATGCAATTGGCCCGATTCACAGAATGAACTTAAGACTCAATCCTAAACTTACTACTATTTTGGTATTCACAGAATGAACTTACTACTTTTGGCATCCACAGAATGAACTTCCTCCTTTTGGCATTCACAGAATGAACTTACTCCTTTTGGTATTCACAGAAGTTAGGATTTTGTCTTAAGTTTGTCTTAAGACAAACTTAAGACAGACTTAACTTAGGATTTTGTCTTAAATCTGTCTTAAGTTTGTCTTAAGACAAACTTAAGACAAAATCCTAACTTCTGTGAATACCAAAAGGAGTAAGTTCATTCTGTGAATGCCAAAAGTAGTAAGTTCATTCTGTGAATACCAAAATAGTAGTAAGTTTAGGATTGAGTCTTAAGTTCATTCTGTGAATCGGGCCCTATGCATTTTGAAGGCTGACAAAGAATAGAACAGAAATTACACTTTCCTATGTAGTAACTTCAACATTGAATATGCAACCCAGAGAAAAGCTAGACACATGTATTTTAAACAAAGAAACGGGGGTACAGTATTTTATTTTTCAAAAACATTTCAGAGAGTGTGTTACTGTGGTAGGGTTGTTTGAAACTGTGCTTGTCTTGTGTGTGTTTGAACTGGTGATTGTTGAAATGGAGTTTTGGAGGTGAAGTTGGTGTAGGTGGTGCAGGTGGTTGTGGCCGAAATGCGAGCTAGGAAGGTGGTGTGCCCCGCCTACGTTGAGGTGTTTCTATGCCAATGGAAGCAAGCTACACTCGGCTGAAGAGCCCCACTCAGACTGAAAGTGGTTTTGGATTGCTTGTGTTCTGGTATAGGGAGGAGCTATTCTAGTAGTTTGGGCTGGACTGTTCATATTGAAGAAGGTTCAAGACTGATTTGCATATGGGTAGGTCCAAACAGAACTGGTATGGTGTGCAAAATAACAATGGTCTGGGAGGCGGCCCAGAGTAATTACCAGTGCCTGAGATTAATTCAGCATTCCACCCATCACTTTTCAATATACTTGAGTAGAATCTTGTGCATGCATGGGCCATAAAGAGTAGCATTGAAATGTTTTCTTATAGCCTTATCATCTCCATGGCTGAGGCATGCTGCCTTGCACTCCCTTCACTAATAACTTGAAGATGTTCTCAATGCATCTTTGCTATGAGTTGGTGACATTTCACAATTATATCCAATGCATGGGTCGATCATTTGAGGGTGTCCCTTAAGGGAGACTGCAATTTCATAGAGAGTAGCCCCCATTGCATGGATATCCTCCTGGACCTTGGACTGTTTTTGGAAAACACTATAATCGCTGAGAGCAGCATTTGATATGGCCAGCAGGTTGTCCAGCATGGAGAGGGGTACCATCTGGGCAGTTGTTGTGGGGGTAATGATGCATGAAGGATACCTGTTCCTCATCAGATGTGGTCTCCTCTCCCAGGGGTGAATGAGAGAGAACCGAAGATGCACCTTAATGAGAAGTTTGTGTGGAAGGTTGTACATAGGTACCTGTTAGTAGAGGGCTATATGGAGGTAAGTCCTTTATAGGCAGAACAAGAATCCATGATTGCCTAGCTAATTTATGAGGTTTGAAAACCCTCAGAAGTGACTTTGAAAAAAGACTACATTCCATCCATGAAGTAGGGAAATGCTCTGTGTTGGGGCCACAATGCCCTGCTGCTTGTCTAGGTCCTCCCTCTCCTCAACCAGCTCCTACTCTTCCTCTTTCTCAACTTTTCAAGGAGTGTTAGCTGCTTGAATAGATGCTTGAAGAGGGTTGGATTATCTTCTTAAATTGCCCTCCATCCTCCGCTTGTAGATGTTTCCGCATCACCGTTCAGCATAATGTCCCCATCAACTTCAAGAAGAGGATGTTAACAGTTGAAGTACATCAAATACACTTTTATGTCTAAAGGTCAACACAGTATTTTAATTGACATTGTTCTACAAACAATGATAAAGTTAGTACCCTGTCAACATAAGTAAACATAAGGTTTAGGCTAAGCCCCATTTTTTAAAAATTTTTTAAAGTAATTTTATTGTAGTCATGCCAAGAGCAGGCCAAAGCACAGATATGCATTACAGTAATCATTGAGCCGTTGCGTATCATTTCCTGTTACATCATACACAGCCTGTGAGCCCACAACCCGGGGGTTGGGCGGCAATAAGATCATAGCTCCCCCATGCCTGATGCTGAAGGTGCAGGAGTAGTAAGCTACAGGAGTGTGTGCATTACTACTTTTATTCCTCATCTAACCAACGCGATGAGCCCCGTCCCCCTCCCCCTTGAACTAAAACTGGTAACCTCCCCCAACCCCCCCTCCCCCCCCCCACCACCTATCTAAGGGCCACTAGCATTAATCGTTCCTGCGTATCTAGGGCATGTTCCGTGCCTACTATGTATCCATGCTGACATACAGGCTCGTCAGCTTACCCCTCCCTCCCTGTCCGCATCGGGGGTCTCATCTACCTCATCCTCCCTGCTATCTCTAAGGGCCTGTACCATCACCTCCCATGATGTCCCTGTCTCTGTCGCTCCCTGGTTAGGGGTCCTACTCGCCAGCTGAAACCTGTGCGTGATGTCGGCGGTCGCCCATTTCAGAAGTTCGTTAAGCCACCGCCTGGGAGTAGGACCTACCCTCGCCTTCCAGTGCCTAGTGATCTCACGTTTAGCCACCATCAACCCCAGATCTATAAACTTGCTCGTGAGTTTGTTTTTGGGGGTATGAGGGAACCAATGTAAGATACACTCCGCCGGGCCAAAATCGATGGTCCTGTCAGTCACCTCATTCAAAGTGTCACCTATGGCCTGCCAATAATCCCGAAGGGCCGGGCACGCCCACAGCATGTGCACCAATTCAGCCCCCTCTTCCGGACAACGGGGGTATGTCGCCTCTGTCGTTCCAAAGTACCTCTTAATCCTCCCCGGGGTCATATATGCCCTATGTAGTATGTAGTAGTGGATAAGCTGAAACCTAGCGTTTCTCGTACTGTTGCGGGCCCTACGCACTAGCTGCGCCCACGTCGTGTCAGGAATATCTTTACCTAGGTCAGCCTCCCACTTGGCTTTCAACGACGTGAGAGGAGGGAGGTTCTCTCGTACCATTCTATTGCAGAGGCACGTCACTGCTTTGATTGTACCCGCCGACATCATGGTGTATTGGCATGCCGCCGCCGTCTCAGGTTCCGCTAGCCCCGTGCCCCAATGGGTCTGTATTGGCCCACTCACTGCCGCGTGAAGTAGATATCCCCCTCTCGGGAGGTCGAAGCGTTCTAGCAGTTCCTGGAACGGGAGTAACGTTCCATTTTTGTAAAGGTCGCCGACCATCTGCACACCCGCCTCCTCCCACTGCTGTAGGTGCGACCAGTCACCTCCATGTGGCAATGCCGTTAGCATGCCCAGAGGGATCTCTGGGGCGTACCGGCGTCGAATTCCCGCCCTCTTCTGCACTCGATTCCAACATTGACGGTACGTGCGTTGTTCTAGTGACAAGTCTCGACCGTCAATCCGCTGTTGAAGGGTGATGTATGCCAAAACATGACGGGGCGTGCCTTTCAGCCTTCCGTCTTCCGGGCCCGGAAATATTCGCGCCACCTCCTGCGTGAAGACCTGCAGTTGGGCCGCCAAATAGTAAAGCTCGTAGTCCGGCACCGCCAGTCCCCCTTCATCCTTCGGGCAGGAAAGCGTTGCCAGCGCCACCCTGCATCGTCCGGCTCCCCAGATAAACGCTGTAATCTGGGATTGGAGCTGCCGGAAGAAGGAGCTAGGTATCCAGACCGGGAGCATGCGGAAGTAGTACAATAACCGCGGTAGGGCAACCATCTTCAACAAGGAGATCCTGCCGGCCACAGAGAGCGGCAGCGTGGCCCAGAAGGACATACAGCCCTTCAGTCCTCGCACGCATCGCCCCAGGTTACCCTCGAACAAGTCCGCCGTCTTGTGATAAATGTGGACCCCCAAATATTTAATGCAGGTAGGCTCCCAGGCCAGCGCCGGCCGGTGGCTCGGCCGAGCCGCTCCCTCTCGCAATGGGAACAAGATCGTCTTGGGCCAATTAACCCTTCAACCCAAGAATGCTCCGAACCGCTCCAGCAGTGCCTCTGCGCCCTCCAAGTCCGCAGCCCTGTTGCTTAGGAAGAGCAGCAAATCATCGGCATATAATGAGATGAACTGCTGCCCATCTCTTGCACGCACCCCGGTAAAGTGCCATCCCGTCCGGGCCTCAGCCGCTAGGGGTTCGATAGCTAGCGCGAATAGAAGAGGGGACAGGGAGCAACCCTGTCGGGTGCCCCTTTCTACCGGATAGCGGTGGGACACCGTCGCCCCAACTCTCACCCTTGCTACTGCCTCCGCGTAGAGAACCTGTGTCCATTGAATGTAGTCGGTTCCCAAACCAAATCGTTCCATAACCGCATAGAGATAGTCCCACTCCAGACTATCGAAAGCTTTTTCGATGTCAACAGAGAGGACCAACTCAGACCCGACCTCCCCATCCAGACCGTCCATGAGGCGGACAAGTCGTCTAATGTTGATCGTGGTGTTGCGGGTCGGTATGAAGCCGTTCTGGTCTTCGTGTATCAGTCCCGGCATGTGCGGCAAGAGCCTCGCTGCCAGGATAGAGCTCAAGATCTTATAATCGGTGGTGAGCATAGAGAGCGGCCGGTAAGACGCGGGATTACCGCCCTCCCTGACGGGTTTCAGTAGCGGCACCACAAGTGCTTCGCGCATGGACTGCGGTAGGTGGCCAGCTGCCTTGGCCTCTTTGTAAACTATCAGGAGCCGCGGCACTAAGACATCCAGATATTTACTGTAGAACTCTATGGGTAGCCCGTCCATCCCCGGCGATTTGTTGCGAGCCATTTTCTGCACTGCCCTCCCAATCTCCCCTAGTTCGATGTCCGACCCCAGCTCCTTCGCCTGTTCCTCCTGGTGACCGGGCCGCCTCCTTTCTGCCTCCCTCAGTTTGGCATCCGCCTTATCCAGATCGTCCAGCAACACTTTCCTCGTGCCTACGTACTTCGTGATACAGAGACCCCTCATCACTACTTTAAAGGCGTCCCATTCTGTGGCCCTAGTGGCCGCCGTCCCCTCATTCTCCGCGAAGTACAAGGCCATCCCCTCCTCCAGGGCCGCCCCAAGTAGGGGGTCCTCCAGAGTCTTGGGTCTCAATTTCCAGGTCGGGACCCTGGGCGTCTCAGCTACCCATGCCAGCCGAACCAAGAGTGGATTGTGGTCCGATATCGTTCTCGATAGGTACTCCTACCCAGTAACAGACGTCAGTACACTCCGGGAACACAGCACCGCATCCAATCGGACATGCAGGTCGTGGAGCCCAGAGAAGAAGGAGTAATCCCGGTCAGTCGGGTGCTGCGCCCTCCATACATCTGTCAATTCCCAACTCTCCTGCCACTCCCATCTACCTCTAGACAGTCTGTGTACCAGGGAATCCTGTAGTGGGGGGTGGGATCTATCCAAGGAGGCGTCCGCTATGGAGTTAAAGTCACCTCCCAGTAGGACCGGGCCCGCCAGGGAGTGAGCCAGCGTCCCTGATAGCTTCGCAAAGAAAGCTAGTTGGTCGATGTTCGGGGCATATATACTAGCCAGCACAATGTCTCTACCCCCTAGCTTCCCATCCACTACCACGTATCTCCCCTCCTGATCTACCAACTGGCGCGTGAGTTGGAATGGTGTGCCTGCCCTAATCCAAATCAGTACTCCCCTAGCATAGGCTGAATAACAGGTGTGATAGAGCTGGCCCCTCCACCTCCTCTGCAGCGCTGTCCCCTCCTGCTTCGTGAGATGCGTTTCCTGTAACAGTGCAATGTGCACCCCCCTCCGCACTAAAAAGGCATGCACTTTGTGTCTACGCTGCATAGTGTGTAGCCCCCTCACGTTCCAGGTTATGCAATTCAAACGGGTCGCATTAGCCATTGTCCAAATGATCCTGTCGGAATTCACTCTTCAGTGCCAGCCCCTCGACGGTGGTGGTCCCCCCCCCCCGAACAAAACAAAACCTCCCAACTGTCCATCCCTTGGTTTACCCAGGGTCAATGACATTAAAGAGAGCAAACAAACCCCAACTGTGGAACCCCCCCTCTCCCAGAACAGGCCCCAATACCGAGATATCAGTCCCCATCCAAACTCCCGCACCTGATTGACCCAGGTTGCTGCTACACGGCCGCAGCCGTGGGTGCCTTAAGGGCCTACAGAGTGCGGCCAAGGGAGCTGCGCCGCCCGCCCCCCCACCACTTCCCCAATCCCCCCGAAATAGTCCGGCTCCGAGCCCAGCGGCTTGCCCCAGCCCTCGCGTACACCGAGCTACGGGCCCCCGCCCAGCGCCCCAATCATTACCCTTCGTCCACCGTGGGCAGTTCAAACATTCAGGATCTCTTCCGCCGTCTGTGGCGTCACCAGTGGGCCTTTGGCATGATGAATGCCAGAGAGGTCCGATTCCGACCCTGAGGCCGACACATGCGTGTCCGAATCCGTACCACGTTTAGAGCCGGGGCTCCCAGACCGCGCCAGCTTCTCCACCTCTAGCAATGCGGCCTTCTGTTCAGCTTCAGTCTGGGAGGCTGTTGGTCTGCGCGTCCCCTGCTTCCGTTTCCTCAGCCTTTTTGATTTTCGCAGACCTGCAGCCGAGCGCTCTCGTTCCTTTTCCCTTTCCTCCTGTGCCTTGGTGCCATCTGTTCCTGCCTTGTATGTGTCCCAAGCGTCTGCTGCCGCATTAAAAAAGAGCGTCTTGTCGTCCACCACTACCCGGAGCCTGGCCGGGAAGAGCAAGGAGTAGGAAATCCCTTCAGTTCGCATTTCCTTTTTAATCGTCAGGAAGGAGGCTCGTTGCTTCTGCGTTTCAAAGGTGAAATCAGGAAAGAGCGTGACCTTGCTGTTCGCAATCTGAAACGGGCCGTCTTCCCGGGCTTTTTGCAAGAGCAGGTCTCTGTCCTTGTAATGGAGCAACTTGGCTATGATCGGTCTGGGTGGTAGCCCCGGCTTAGGCGGTCCAGACGGGACCCTGTGGGCTCGCTCCAGTGTGAAGAATGGCGACAGCCCTTCCGGTGCCACCACTGTTTTCAGCCACTCATCAAGATAGGCCACCATGTCCTTCACCCCCTCCGTCTCCGGCACGCCTACGATCCGCACATTGCTGCGCCGGCTCCTATTTTCCGCGTCTTCTGCTCGCTTCTCCAGGGCTTGAATGCGGTCTAGGGCCTCCGTAAGTTTACTCTCCAGCACTTTTTGTGCGGGCGCCAGGTCTTTAATCGTGGTCTCAGTGTCCTTGACCCTGTCCTTCAGCTTATCGTGATCCGCCGGGAGCAGGCCTAGCCCCGAAGCCACTTGCGCAATGTCATTGTGGAGCACGTCGCGCGTGGCCGTTATGGCGTCCAAGATGCGATCCTGCAATCGCTGCAGGTCCGTTGGCTCAGGAGGGTCACCCTCCGCTGCATCCGACGTCGCCGCCCCCTCCACCTTAGCTCTCGGCTTCCCCATTATGGCAGGGCCTTGTCTCTGGCGACTGTCCGATGACCGGCGCCCCCCCTGGGCCTGCGCAGTGATTCTGGCTCCAATCAGCTATGCGGATCTGCTGCGCGGTCACTGTGCTCCTCCTGCGCTCGTCGCTGCGGCTCGGGGGGGAACCAGGGCTCTCGATCGATCCTCTCCGTCGCGTGCCCTCCGGGATCTGTTGCTGCCAGCCCCTCTCCGCCACGTCTGCAGTGCCTGCTCTTTTGTGCCTCAGGGAGCCTGGCACTACTGGGGCACCTCTGCCGCTCTTCGGGCCACGCCGCCCGGTCCCCTCAGTGATATCAGGCCTCCACGGAGGGGCGCCGCCTATGCTGGTGGGTCGGGGACGTCCAGATCAGCGTCCTCCCCCCCCCGGTTTGTTACACAGTTCCATCCCTCTCACCTCCGTACTCGGCTGGGGCCCGGGACAGACTCCTGCACCGCCGGCTCTCCCGGCACAGGCCGCAGCCTCTTAGATCCGCCAGCAGAGGCACATCCGGGGGGCCGCCTCCTCCAGCACCTCCGTCCGCGTCACCACCGCGGCCGGCCCTTCCCGCTATGCCAGCCGCAGCTCACCGGGTCGGGGGGTTCTCCTGTCCCAGGGTGGGCCCGCCGCAGCATGCCTTGAGGTCGGCGGCCGCGCCTGATCAGAAAGCCACGGCGCTGTGGGCGGCCGGCCAAACTCCGAGCCCGCAGGGCTCCGTCGCGGCCGCCATCTTGAGCGCTGTCCTCCCTCTGCTCCGGCAGCTTCGGTATTCGGAGGCCGGGCTCACTGATACAGCCTCCGCAACAGCTCACACGCCGCCTCTCCAGTCACCACGTTGTACTCGTGCAGCGCCGGGGCTCACGCGGGCTCACCGCCGATTTCTTCAGGATCTATGAGGGGAAGAGGCACGGAGCTCTGGGCTCACGCCGCCATCACCCTCGGCGCTCAAGCCACGCCCCTTTAGGCTAAGCCCCATGAGGTCAGCTGCTAAACTAGTATCCTTGTAGTTGGTGTTGCCAAGGTATCTCATGAGCCATCATCAATAGAGAGAGGAATTTTGTTTAATGTATATTGTCAATCTGTAAATTAATTAAGACAGCAAATGCTGACACATTTGAGATAAATAGACTAAAGGAAATCAATCACTACCAATTAGAAAATATTTTAACATTTTATATAATAGAATACATTTGATAAATAGGTTAGTGAAAGGACAAATGGTGAAATGCAGAAGTTAAGATTAGATGTTCCCATACTTACCTGACCAAAAGATGGATGACACCTTAATTGCTGCTACCAGGATGTCCCTCGAGGTCATTTGTTTTGTTTGTGCAAGGTGGCCACCAGGGGCTGCTGTATGGTGCATGACGATTATATTTTGAATACTTATTTTGAGACACACAAGGATTCCTCTTCTGCAAGTTAAGACACAGCCTAAGAGATATCTTTTAATGCTTCCCTTAACATTTTCACTTTCAACAATTGCATTAGATATTGACCAGAATGCAAATAGGGATGTGTGGCAAATGACATACAGCTACCCTGTCAGTAACACATGAAGAGGTTAGACCCAAAACCCAAAACGCAGACATTACACTTACCGGTCCCTACTACATGTGTACTCTGTGTTGCCAGTCTGGGATTTTGTGCAGTGCTAGGAGCTGAAGTTGATATTGTGGAAGATGGAGGATGGGCATCACAGGACTTTAAATGTGAAAAAAGAAAGTGTGTGGGTATATTATTAATTACGAGTATAAATGATACTCTGCTGCACTTCCAGCAACTCCCGCCCCATCCGAAGCAACCAATCTAGTGGAAAGAGTGTCTTTATGACAAAAGCATACATATAAGACGTTATTAAAATATCGATATTGATAGGGTATGTGTTTGAGGGTATTAGGGGTATGTATGTAACATGACATGGAATGATCTCCCTCAAGACATCAGAGCATGCTCCTCACTTCTTGAATTCTGCAGGAGGCTGAAGACCTGGGTCTTCATATATGCACCTTGGGGACCAAACACTTACGCACCTGCCCAAGCACCTGGGTATCCTCTCGGGTGATTAGTGTTCTATACAAATCAACATATCATAACATATGTGCCCAACAATGTAGGATGGGTGAGTGATTGTAGGTTTACTTTTAGTGAGAGAGCGTGTTGGAATTTAGCCTGACACCAGATTAGTGTTGGGAAAAAGAGGGACAGCCCATGCAGCAGGTGGGGGTGCTTTGTAAAGAGGACAGTGTTCTCTAGAGAGTGAGATAGAGGTGGTATCTAGGTGGCCCTACAGGAAAAGAATATGCCAGCTGAATCCTGGAGGACGTCTCACTTACCTATCCCCTCCCATCTTGCCTTTTTTTGGTTACTGTCCCCCCACAGGGACTACCTCTTCCCCCAATGCATTGACAAAGTCTGTAACCTCCTATCATTAGGGTACAGTCTGTGTTTCACAGAGGGTGAATGGAGGCAGTGCACTTGCCGGGCAGTCAACCACCAGGGTCCTTCCACGGCAGAGCTTACTACTAAGTCTTTGGAATATGACCCTTGTCCTAAAAGAAAAACTGTAAATTTTCGTGGCTCAGGTCCTTATCTTCATTTACAGAGGTGTAAAGAGCTACAACAGGGTAAATCAAACACTGGATAGGCTCCTGGGATCCACTTATAATCAGTTATGTAGGTACCTAGTCCAATCAAAACTACCAGGGACATTCACATGTTGCCCCAAATCTTCAGAGACAAACAATGAACTTAAAATTCACACCCCTTCAGTGTGCTTATCTCCATGGGAACAAGTCTCAGGTGAAACTCTCTTCCTGCATTTGTGTACTGCAGATTAGGCCAGCCTTGTTAACAACACAAGGCACATGATGCAAGGGTGGGCAGGCACAGTAGGACCACAGGGGCGTAACACAGGCCCCCACAGACCATGCAGTGCGGGGGGACCCCTAGCTCCAAGGGGCGCCCTCGGCACTGAACTCTGGCCGGAAGAGCTCCTGATTGAGCCCGGAGGGGGGCCCCCCTAAGTACTGTGCAGGGAGGCCCCCTCACTTTTTGTTACACCAGTGAGTAGGACGCATAAACTGGTCTTGTCTTTTTTGTGCAGGTGTTTACTTAAGCCGGGTATCAGACTGGCCAGCTGTAACCATGGTGCAAGGGTGCCTCTATTGCAGGAAGGATTGTTTTTGTGCATGATGGGACACCTTCCTGTACAAAAACAATCCTCTGAGACTTTAGCCTCTTTCTACATGTGCTGCAGAATGCAGCACACATAGAAGAAAAAATTAAGAGAAATAAAGATATTTCTCCTCATTACACCTCCCCCGGGGAAGGTGTAGCATGTTGACGTATTGCCAGGTCTATCACTCATGATAAATCTGGGAGTGTGTCAAAATCCACGGTTGGATGCCTGAAAACACCTAAGCTCCACCCAAGGAACGCCTCGCTGGAGCAGAGTAACGTAAGGCAGTGACTTGCGCTGCTTTTCATTACTCCAGATTTTACAAGCCCTGAAGAGCCATGCCAGGTGGCCATGCCTGGCTTGATATGTATGACTTTAGTGTTGTGTTGTCCTTGCGTTATCTTGCATGACAGAAGGACAATGAAACACTTTGATAAATCTGGCATTAGTGTTAACCATAACTATGCAGTTGCTATCAAAATGTTATGGCAAATGGTATTGCAATCTCTGTTTGTGCCTTTGAAACCTCCACCTTATTGGGGCATTGGTGTGCACTGAGGGGTTTATCCCTTGGTGGGACACTTTCTTTGGCATTTTACCATTTAGGCAACATTCATAGCCATTCATAGCCATAGGGAATTGGTGTGCACTGAGGGGTTTATCCCTTATTTATTTATTTATTTATTTATCTATTTATTTATTTATTCATTTATTTATTTAGCCCCGGGAAACCCTTTTCGGGTAGCTGTCGCGCTTTATAAGCCCAATAAATAAATAAATAGGGCATTGTTGTGCACTGAGGGGTTTATCCCTTGGTGGAACACTTTCTTTGGCATTTTACCATTTAGGCAGGATTCATAGCCAAAACAAGACTAAAGATTCTCTAAAGGTCTTTAATGAAAAAGAAATGTCATAATGTCAGTTGATAACCTCGGCAAAAATAAAATTGTAGTAACATTTTAAATGAAAGGATATAACCTCGTTGAACATTAATCGGTGTTATCTGCTGAATGATGATTGAAATCGTGATGAAAGAAGCAAGAACTACATCTAACACAAATCGATGTAGCCTCTCCGAAGGTTGTGAACGGTTGTGTACTGCTTCGAGTGCTAATGCAATCTGTGTTCATTTCTTTACAACTTGCGACTTTGAGGGCGAGAGGGCAGCACCGAGGTGAGGTTTCCTCTTTGGAAAAGGTACTTCGATGCGTTGTCAGTTGAACTTTCCTGCAGCTCTTTAAGGCCGGACCACCTATCAATGTTACATTCACCTGAACACGTTTATTGAAAGCAAAAAGTCATGATGTCATGAGATTGCCTCAGTGAAAATCGAATTGCACTAACTGTTTAAACGAAACAAGTTGCCTCTTGAAAATTGATCGGTACTGTACTGCTAAATTAAGATTGAAAAACTAAATAACAATGCCCCAATTATATGTTGCTTTACAGAATGTAACCTTACTGAAGGCATACTCCTCACATATATTTCTTGCTACAGAATATTCAGAAGTCACAGGACTCAGAGAGTGATACAATTCATTAGCTTCACTCCATGATAATTAATTGTTACTGATTAGACCACCTGGGTCTATGTAGTGAAGCCTGCAATTGCAGAATTAAACCTCATTAAACAAGTACCCCTCAGGTCCTTATAAAATATTCCCCTATTCTACTAATATCCTGGTGGCTAAAGGAATAGTTTCTAAACTTTATGATAGCCTGACATTGTGTTAACTTTGAAATGGATTTGAAGTAATTCAGTCATTCATTGTAGGACCCCTTGGTCCTGAAGCCATTATGTGGCCCCTAACATGTCGACCTGCTCATTATTTGCATTGATTATTCATTACAACCTTTCAAAAGACAAAACTACAGCCTTCCTATTTATTTTTATTTAAATGTCATGGTGGAGTTTTTGATCAACTGTACTGTGAAAAGCCTTGCAGTAAGAAAGACTTGTTACTAGACACAGGAATATTGGATGGACTTTACAAGGAAGATATATAGCCATAATTTCTACTTGCATACTAAAGCTCTCTGCATCGGACTGGGGCCACGAAAACATGGCAGCCAGTGAAGAGAAACTGGCCATATGCTCCGGACCTCAGGTAACGGTGGCTACAACCCTCCAGCATTATAGTGTTTTAGCTTCTTATTTGAGATGTTGGGGGTCGTTCGCCAGATGCCTCCTCTAGCAGGGGACCTAGGAGGGCTTCTTGCAACCTCAGGAGATGGACCGGCGTTGCGCTCCAGGTTGCACTGGTTCGCGTGGCTGAGCAGTTGTGAAAGGGACCTCGTGCGAAAAAACATCTCCTTCTATTGTCAGTGGGCAGCAGATGCACGTGCCGCACTTGTGGTGGCCGATGACTGGTGGTAATCCTACATAGTCTCGTATTGTTTCTATATTTTGTTTTGGTAAAGCAGCCCTAACAATTTGATTGGCAATACTTTTTTCTTTTTAAAAAAATCAAATAACGGTGCATCCAATAATTTTGGGTCCAGATTTTTTACAAGGTGCCAGTTTTGATTAATTTGTTTTTTCAACCAGTTGAACGTAGGACCGAAAGTTGAAACACACACAATACGTTCTAGTGGATCCTTTATTTTTTGGGTAAGTAATGTTTCGCGGGGTGTCCACCATGCTCTTTTGAGAGCTCGTTTAACCAATTTCTTGGGGTAGCCTCGTGATATCAATTTCTCTTTCAAGTTGTTTGCATGATGCATGTACTCATCCTTAAAGGTGCCGTTTCTTCTAATTCTAAGAAACTGCCTGTAGGGCAAGTTTTCTTTCAGGCTACGTGGATGGTTGCTTGTGTAGTGTAATGCCTTATTTCTGTCTGATTTTTTCTTGTATAGCGTAGTTGCTAAACCTCCTTGGGAAGGATAGATTTCAACATCCAAGAAGGACATATTTTGTCTTGATTGGGTCAGAGTAAACTGAATATCCGAAGTTCTACAATTTAACCATTCGTGAAAATCATGGAATTGTTGGTCTTCACCTGTCCAAATGAAAAACACGTCATCAATTTAACGTAGCCACCCGTTAATCCATTGTTTGTAGGGATTATTTGAATACACAAATTTCTCCTCATAAGCACTCATAAAGAGTACTGCCAACTCTGGGGCAAAGGGACGGCCCATGGCTACTCCCTTTATTTGAAAGAAGAAGTCCTCATTGAATTAAAAAAAATTCTTTTTAAGTGCCATTTTAGCCAAGGGTTGGCACTGTATGAGTGGGGTGAGATTGAGTGCATGGTTGGATGTGAAGTTAGGGAATATAGATGAATGTGTCTGTCACAGTACGTTTCGGAAGTTTTTTCACTTTAGAGATTTTAGAGAGTGAGTGTGATTTTGAATAGAAGGAGCTCCCTTAAAAACTAAAAATCTGTTCTAAGAAAAAATAGTTTTGCTCCTTTGATCATTTAAATAAATTGAAAGCTAAAAATTACAAACAACAAAATACACAAAAATAAAAAACTTTAGATTTGTGAACGAAACGGAACAAGTGGTTTCTTGAGGGCAATTGTGTGAGTCATTGCTTCTTCAGTACGTTCTTTAATAATTTTGCAGTATTGGCATTCTCTTTGTTTATTCTGATTGTGGCGCGGCCTTGCTGCAGTTAAGCCAAACCCTTATAGTTCTTTGGCCTTATCTATCTAGGCCCTGCGCAGTGCTGAAACAAAGACACACCACTCCCTAGTTTGCTGGTGGTCGACGGCAGGCTAGCGAGTGGGCGACACAGCCTCTCGGGCGTCAGAGTGGCATGGGATGGAGCCACCTGCACCGCAGGTATGTCGATTGAGGGACTGGAGTTCGACCGGCCTTATCACCAATGTAGCACAGCACAGCCTTATATATCTAGGCCCTGCGCAGTGCTGAAACAAAGACACACCACTCTGTAGTTTGCTGGTGGCGGAAGATCCAGAGCGGTCCCCCAGCGTTTATTTATCTCCTCGGGACGAACCTACCCTGAGGAGTGCATGCAAGTGCAACAATGTACAGTAGAGTCCGGATGGCTCTGTACTGCTGGAGCACTCCCCTCAGCTCTCAAGGGGGCCCGCTAAAAGTCTCCCGGCGGGGATTCCAGCCAGCCAAGTCAAGCCCTCCTTCAGCCGATCTTCAGCTGAGGGCTCCTCTTCTGCCTCCTTCCATGCCCGTGTCAGGGCAGGACAGCGCTTGGTAGATCTGCTCACGTTCGCCCTCATGTGCGGCTGCTTCTCCACTGGTTGGCCCCACTTAGCACCAACAGAGCTGTACGGGGGTCGCTCGTTGTTTTGCTCTTTCCGCCACGGCCTTGCCCAGAAGGCCTCTCACTCTTGACGCCCTCGTCTCCGAGATCACCCGGTGCCGCTTCTGCACAGCCGATTCCAGCAGGCCAGCTGGTCACTCTCTCCTCCCTCCGCTCGTCGAGGGGGCCGGGGTGACCCCAACCCCTCCAGCACTTGGGGCAGGGGTCAGGCAGAGAATGCTGACTCGGGGGGTTCGAGCTTCAAGCAGATATGGCAATGGCCTGCCCGGTTGGGAGCGGAGCGACGAGAAGGCACATCTCACCAGACTACCATCTTGGCCACACCCCATAAGTCCTCTTTAAAAGTCTGTATGGATTAGAAGATACCTAAGATTGATTTTATGTTCAGTCTATCAGGATGGGACTAGTTGAGGGAATAGGAAGGCAACTGGGGTTAGCTCTACAGATACTGTGTGAAACATGAATGGCATTAGGATTAAAAGGAAGCAAAGCCAGATCTTGTGCTACCTAAAGGATACGAATGTGGATATTATGGTGCTGCAGGAGACCAATCACTTAAGAGCAGAGTGTAAAGAGTAGATGTTGAGGCACAGTTGGGTTGAGCAGGTGGTTGCAACAGATTAAACACATGGTGCCAAAGGAGCAATGATTATTGTTGGGGCCAATATAGGCATCAAGGTAGTGAGGTGTAAGGTCGATGATGGGGGGCACTGGGCAATAGCTGAGATCAAGATACAACAAGATCTTTTCACTATAGAAAAATAATATGGTCTAAATATTAAAGATGAGGCACCTCTGATGCAACTGTTTTCAGCCATTTTGGATTTTTGATCCCCTCTCTTTATAGTGGAGGGATTTCAATATAACACTAAATAATTAATTGGATAGGTCATCTGCATGACCTCAGGTTAATTTTCAGAGAACAGGAGCTTACCCATTATTCATGATGGAAGCCTTAATTGTTTGTGATGCTTGGCGAAAGAGGGAAAGGGAACACAGAGATAATATGTTTTTAAGTAAGAAGTACAGCCACTACTCAAAGCTAAATTACTTCCTTGCAGAAAATGGGGAGATGAGTAAGATTCAGAAGTTAGAACATCTCCTAATTCACTTGCCTAACCATGCTGCTATATGTATACATTTCCCTTAATAAAGTCAGAAGAATCCACAGGCTGGATGCCTGACAGAAAGCTTCTCTTTCATCCTGAAAAGGTTTTGGAGATTTAGATGAGAACTGAAAAGCATTTTAAAAGGAATATAGGATCAGCCCAAATCGAATTGGTGTGGGACACATTTATAGCCTACTTAAGAGATTTATTGAAAGCTTTAGTAGTTTCCTCAAACAGAAGTGAGCGAAAAGGAGAGGATCTAGCTAGAAAAAGAGATAATTGAACTGGAAGGCATATTGAAATCGGTAGCCATGGAAGAGGGGGATAGAGAACATGTTTTTTATCAGCGTCAAGCAGACTTTAGGGCAAGAATAGAAAACATAGGTAAGTAAGTAAGTAAGTAAGTAAGTACATTTATTTAGCATAGTTAATTAAAACCATTGCAATACAAAATCAGAATCAAAGACTTTTTTTAAAACTACATACTGGATAAAACCAGCAAAGTACAATCACAGTTTCTCGATTCATTTTAGACACAAAATTTCATCCTATTAAATCAATCTTTTAAAATTTGATTTAGTTTTGTTTTGTAATATATTGTAGAGTCAGATTCAAATTGTAACTGTTTCTTTCCCAGTGCCTTCATTTTTCTCTTTAAGTCAGCCATGACGATAGATGCAGTTTTGTTTCATCAAACTGTATGGAGAACTTTAGGGATCAGTTTTTGGCATCTTCTTTTCCACTGCCTTCATGAATTTCACAAAACTGCAGTTCAACTGTGGGTCCTGAGATGCAAAACAGGCAAGAACTGCATTCCTTCGTGTGCGTATCCCTCGTCGGTTAAAGTGGTGTTTCAGCAGATATTTCCGTTCATCCAGCAGTTTCTCACAGGAGCATAGCAAGTGCAGCATGTCCTATTGAACTAGGCCGCATAACCGACAGAGGGAGCCTGCTTTGTCTTTTAGCCAATGTGGGAAGTGTCAAATGCAGGGTAGCAGGCCCAACCTGTACTTTAAGAAACACATTTTAACGTTTTTGGCATAACCCAAACCAAAGTAGCTCTGTGGTGCTTTTGTTGAGTAAGAGTTCAGGGTCATCCAGCCATACCGTAAAAACTTCTGAAGCCAAACTACAAGTTCAAGCCCAGACCAATGGCGGCGTCCTGTCCACTCCCTCAAACTGTCCAGACAGTTGCAGAGATCAGGCAGCGGGTGACTCAGGATTAAAGTCCTCACCACAACGCAGTCAGGATATATTCCATATAAACTCCGGCGACCCTCAGTTTTTAAAGAAAAGCACAAAGTATGAAAGTCCTCTTCCAACTAAAAAACTATCCGACCAATTCCTGGCTTCCTTAGAAGCCCGAATACAAGAATCCCTCGCCCATACACCGGGCCTCAGTCCTCACTTCAATCCTTTCAGCACAGTGCAGGAAGAACAGGATCCATCTGTATCTGTCCCCTTGGGATCTACAAGTTCTATCTCGGTCTCACTGACATCTCTTCATATAAAGCAAGATGCAATTGCAACAGCCTTGCTATGGCAATCACAGAAAATGGAACTACAGATCGACCTAATTCAAACTTTGGCTTCAGTATTGTCAGACTTGGGCTCTAGGCGAAGCGCTCTTGAAAGATCTATAGGTCCTTCAGATAGTTCGAACTCTTGATCCTGTTCTCCACTAATCAACAAACTTTCATCTCTTCCAGAAATCCTGGGTGCGCTCTTGGATAGTGTGAAGTTTAACATCAATGGAAATGGGAAATTGAAATCTATTCAAGAGTCTCAAACCTCATCTCCCTCCATAGAGCCCTTGTGCACTGCAATATCAGCGAGAAGATTTATTCCCCCTTCCTCTGATCCAGACCTTAAAATTTCGGCTTGTCCGTTACTGGGGACCATTTCAGGCAACCCTAAAGCTGGCTCAGAGAACACTAACAGCAGCAGCCTAAAGCCCACCCCATTAGCGAATTCGCACCCTGATCTAACTAACACAGTCAACATAAACATGGTTCTCCTGTCACCCAACTCTCCCATGAAACCTCCGCTGTCTAGGAGGGTGAGAAAAAAACTTAAAAAACAATCCAAAAAACAACATCTTGCGAAAATTAGAGTGGGTTACGATGGGCCAGGGGCACCTAGTACGCCAGTTACCAAAGTAAGGGGGCTTTCCTACTTTCCCATTTTCAATCTGGCCTTAAAACCTAAATCGAAAATTACTGAAACAAGAATGTCTCCTGTGGTCAATAATGACTCCACTGAAAATCTCGGGCAATTGACGCGGGAAGTGCCCAAGAGTACGCCCCCGACACCCAAAGTCACCGAATTATACTCCACTATGACAACGTATGACTCTCTGCCAATTAAAACTAAAGGAACAGCCTTTCATGACCAAAGTCTAGGCTGCTAAAATAACACTGCACAGCCCCTAATGGTAATACCAAATATACGGAACAGACCCATCAAAGGCCCGGGAATGGTACAACGAGCGAATGCAGAGTCCCAAACTTCAACAGTAGGTGAAGCAACAGGCCGTTCCACGTGCCACTCGTCAGGTGTCCCTATCGAACTCCATCCGGATCAACCTACACAAATGCTGAGGTTTTGCCAGACTCAACTAATACACCTCCCGGGAGGGAAAATTCAACCAGGGGGGAATAATTACCTACCTGAAGTTCGACCCCAACACCTCAAGACACCTGCTCCTCAAATCGAAACAGCTAGGAGACAGATCTATCAAAGTCCGGTAACTGATGCAGAGCTTGTTTTCTTTCCAATTACGACCATAAGGGCCCACAAGACATCCTCAATAGAAACAACCTTATCTGCCTATTCAGTCACGTCCCAGCGCTTTCCGGTTTCACCTCTTCAGATCTCACATCGGTCAAGTTTGCTTCATTTCCAGGTAAAGGGGGCTCAGAAGCAACGGTCACAACGTGGTACCATGAATCCCTAAGGGATGCAATTCTCGGGGAAGCCAGCAAATTTGAAAACTAGGGCATAGAACTGTGGGTTCCCAAACAACAAAAATATCCCCATATTCTCCTTCAGATAGACCCTGTGAGGCCTTACATCAGTGTTCTGAAGGGGACCCGGGGTGCAACCCACGTCTGGCTTACAGAAGTTTCGAAAGTGGATAATCTTATAAACATCGCATGTACTAATAACCAACGTCTGGTAAGCTGTAAACCCAGCCATCTTGTATCCCATGCTACTGACAACCGCTTTGGTCACTCCGACCGAGAGCCTTCAACCACACACTCCCAGCAGCATTCTTCCTAATGGGGAAGCCAGCCGGTCAAACTCTAAACTGACCATCACGTCTTGGACTGTGGCTGGGTTAAAGTCTACCTTTTCATCTAAATTAGCCGTGGAATTCCTGGAAAAAAATGACATCATCTGTTTTCAGGAGACTTGGTCTCTATGTCCTTCACCTCTCCACGGTTATTATGAACTTTTTCAATCAGCTACCCAGTCCTACTCCTTTGGAAGACCCCCTGGGGGCCTTTCTATCTTTATCAAACATGGGTGTAGGATCGTGGCTACTCCCATCTCTCGGAACTTAACGGCAGGGCATACTGTGCTAATTACCGGCCTTTCATCTTTTGGTAAGGCTTTCTCAATGCTCTGAATTAATTGCTACCACAATACAGCTAAAACCTTAAAATCAATGTCTACAGCTCTACTGATTAAACATTTGGAAGAACTTTTACTGGAATTCGCCTCAGCAGAGGTGCTGCTACTAGGGGACTTCAACATTAGAGCAAGAAAACATGATTACTTTCCTAAATAACTATAACCTACGCTCCGCAATGCAAATCACACAGGAACAGAACCCGGGAGCTTATTTTCCGCCAACATTTAAGAATATTTCGACCATCGATTACATCTTCTTATCACCAGCTCTGGCGAATAAACTAATCAGGATGGAAATGTCCACTCGCACCGAGAGCGACCACAATCCTCTAACGGTAACAATGCAACTGCTAGTGCCTGCCTCTGCCGAAATAACTGAAGTGGGGCACTCAACGCAGGCCGAACTCCACACTTTAGTCATAAGAATTAAATGGGGCGCTTCGGGCTCCGTCAAGGTGGGCACTTGGCTTGGGGGAGAAAGTCCAATCTCCGTGCACAATGCTCCCACAGACTACCATCACCGGTGGGATAATGCCATTGCTAAATTACGAGTCCTCCTAACAGGCCCCGAAGCTCAATACAGATCTCATGGTCCACGTCCGAGTTTGACCCTTGATCCAGAACTCACCGGCCAAAGAAGAGCTCCAAGGAGGGCTGTGCGCCTGCACAAATTGAAAGGTACCGCACTCTCCACCAATAATATGGCTTTTCTATGCAAAGCCTTCAAAAAATCATCATGGGAGGCCAAGAGACAAAAAGAACAGAATGAGTGGCTAAAAATATTCGCCCTGCTAAAGGAAAGAAATCTGTCCCGATTCTGGAACCACATGAATAAGCTCCGCTCCTCCAATGAGAGCAGAGGGAACGCGGTTCGTGAAGATGATTGGGCCCAGCATGTGACTCATCTATACTGCTGTGACACCCCGGATCCTGTGGCGACCGAATCAAGAGAACGTACCGATACCACTCAGACAGAAACTCAAGAGCTGATTACCTCAGCCGAGGTCTCCAAGTACTTGAAAGCAATGAAAAACGACGGGGCTCCCGAGCCCAACGGCCTCCCAGCAGTGGTATTTAAATGTGCTCTGGAAGAGTGGGCCAAGCTTTTGGTCCCCCTTTATAAAAATATGTTTACGACCTGTCGGTTACCAGACTCGTGGCTGGGCTCGATCCTATGCCCAATTTTTAAGAAAGGAGATCCCTTGCTACCAGCTAATTATCGACTTATTGCCCTATTAGATATTGAGGCTAAGGTATATGCCCGGTGTCTTCTTAGGTCACTAGAAAAATGGGTAGCAGAAAATAACATTCTACCATATTTCCAAACAGGGTTCCGATTATCAGCCTCCACAATAGATAACATCACAACTCTAGTTATTCTGAGCCATCAAGCAGCACAAAAAAATCACCTTCCTCTCTACTGCTGCTTTATAGACTACAGCGCCGCCTTTGATAAAGTGTCTCGCAACACCTTATGGAGGAAACTGGATAACTGGGGATTCCTAAAGGCCTGCTAGGAGCTCTCATCTCCTTGCATAAGAACACATGGGTGCGAGTTAAAACTGGCCCAAAGACAGTCTCTGCAAAAATTGTTACAGGAGACGGACTAAAGCAAGACTGCGTTCTAGCCTCCCTTTTGTTCAATCTTTACACAGCTGATTTGGGAACATCCTTGGAGAAAAGCAATCTCCTCCCGCCAAAATTGGGCACTGCAAAAGGGAACTTGCACATTTTACAATATGCTGACGATATTGTAATAATGGACCAGGCAAAATCGGGTCTCCAAAGAGCTCTAAGTGGGCTCCACAAATATAACACTGCCAATTCCTTAATAATTAACCAGGAAAAGACTAAGGTTTTGATATTCGGCGGCTGTAAGAACAAAAAAAGTTTAAGATGGTACTTTGGGCTTGCAAAGATCAAGACAACGACAAAATATAATTACCTGGGGGTCTGGTTTAGCGAGCGGTTTAGCGAGTCCTCTAGACCAGCAGCCCACCTAGCTGCTTTGAAAAAGAGAGCTGGTGCCTTAACATACTCCTTGACCCAAATCAATCAGTCCGTGAGCAGCCCAACTGCAGAACCCATCCTGAAGGTGATTAAAGCTACTCTTCTTCCCGCCTTAAAGTACGGGCATCAGGCCTTCCCTGGCGCATGCTCCGCTAGTCTTGACATTGCCCAGGTTTCTATTTACAAAAAAAAATTCCATCTTCCAAACTATATCCTTAGGGCAAGACTACGACTGGAGCTGGGCCTTCAAAGACAATCTATTTATTGCGAGGCTGACACCCTGAAATATTTAATAAGGTCATTAAAAGCCGCAGACAACACTTTAAAAGCCCGGCTAAAAGAAACTTTTGCTAGCCCTGGAAATCCATGGAATCGACAAGTTACAAAGGCTATAAAATTGCTAGAGATCGACAACGCATTACTAACCTTAGACACTATTCCATACTCAGTCTGGAAAAAGGTTATCAATAAGCAGGTCAAACATATCTCTCATCGGATGGACTTCAAGGCTTTAAAAACAGCAACAGTCTTGCTCCCCCTGAACAATTCATACCTCCCTGGGGCACCTCAATCTTACCTCCTGGAGAATTTAAACGCATTGGCTCGGAAGGACATAATGTTCATGCGCTTCCTGGGTCTGCGTTCAACTGCCTTTAACCGATGGGCTCCAACAGGTGAGGAGGGAGCATGCAGACTGTGTAATTATCAGACTGAATCATGGCTGCATCTCCTGTGCTGCTGTCCTCTCCTGGACGCCCCCAGAAGACTTTTCTTAAAACCTTTATATTTAAAATGGGGCATCAGGTCGTGTTGGGAAGCATCAGCCTTGTGCTTTACTTCCTCAGACACTGAAGTGCTTGCAAGGATTGGAAAATTTGTGAGACTTTTGGACAACCTATTTTTACCCTCCTCGGTCCCCGTACTTCTAGCTCTTCCCCCTCAAAAACTTATCACAGACTTTTTCCGTCCCCTTATTTAGTACTCCTGCACTAATTTATTTTACTTTAGGTCTTGCACTGTTTTGTGATTGTACTGGCATTTACAAGATTGTTTTTTTTCTTTTACAAGCACAGGATTTCAAATTTTGATTGTTTTTGTTTTTCTCAGCCTCTGCTTTTTAAACATGACAACTCCGCTAATGTTGACATTTTATAGCTATGGTTTTAATTAACTGTGCTAATTCAATAAAAACTGTCAAACTGCCATGTGTTGTTTTTGAAAGGGCTGCCTTATCTTGAACCCATGATAGTTGTTTGATCGATTTCTTGACCAGATTTCTAAATGCTGTGTGATTTGTTGAGGTGTCCCAAAACTGCTTTAAGCCCGTATTTACCAGGCTACTCGTAAGGTACTTGGCTGCTGGAGAGGAAGGGTGTTGCTCTAGCTCCGTCCACAGATGCTCATTTAGAGTTCCTTCTTTGGATTTCCTCACTTTGTCCCGGGCAGAAATATAGGCCTCCTGTCTTGCCAGGAGCTGTTGTTGGTTTAGACCATAAAATTTTCCGATTTATGTGATCAAAGGCAGCCTTATAGTCTATGAAACAAAAGTGGATGGGCATTTTGTTTGATTCTGCCTTATCTATGAGCATACCCGTAGTTAAAATATTGGTCATTGTGCCTAGAAAACATGGAAAAGCAACAAGAGAGTAACATGAAGAATTGATCATGGAGAAAGGTATGGGAAGTTATTGGCTTGGATAGCTAAAATAGACAGAAGTAGGAATTAGAACAAGAGGATACTAGACGAGAGAACAAAATCCGTATAAGATGATAATAAAGTGATTGAAGGGTTATTTGTGAATTTTTTTCAAGAGTTATACTCAGACGTCTCCACCTTAGATTTAGCACCTAGTAAGAGATTGGCTGGAAGCTAATGAACTGCCCTCACTCTCTCCAGAGCAGCTGACTTTTTTAACTCAGGTAGTAAGTGGGTTGGAGGTGCTACAGGCAATCAAGAAATTAAAGGAGGGAAATTGGCTGGGCTAGATCAGATCCTGAATGATATGTACATTCTCCTAGCCGACAATGTGATCCCTTTTTGGTAAACCATGTTCAATTCAATATTGATAGAGGCCTCCCCATTACCACCATCTTGGAGTGAGGCAACTGTTTCAATTGTCTTAAAACCAGATAAAAATCCTCATGAATCTCAGTCAGACTTACCCATTTCATTAGTAATCTGTGATAATAAGGTTTAGTATGAACATCCTAGCCAGTTGATTGAGTAAAGTGGCGGGTAGCATCATACATCAGTATCAGAACGGTTTTCTACCGGGAAGATATGTGATGGAACTAATGCATAGTTGATTGGGAACATTGATATAGCAACTGCAGACTTCCTTCCTCTGGCTGTTCTCACTTTTGGTGTAGCCAAAGCCTTCAACCGGGCTAACTGGCAATATCTCATGCTGGTAGTCGAGCATCTCGAGTTTGAAGGTATATTTTGTGAGGTATTGCGGAAGATCTATAGTTCTGTGATGCATAGGTATTGGTGACTGGGTCTCTGTCTCCAATCGTTAAAATCATGAGAGGGACTAGGGAGGGTTGCCCTTTATTACTGTTATTGTTTGACCTATAAATTAAACCGGTGCCTCAAAGCCTAAGATTAAAAAAAGGTATTTTTCCGATTCTTATTTGGGGAAATGAATATAACACCTGAGCTTTTATGCGGATGACCTAATAATATAGAGCTCGAATTTAGATAAAGCTCTCCCAATTATATAGGACAGGAGGTTCTCTGGATACAAGGTTAACATGTCAAAGATGAGGTTATGCTGTGGAACTCATAGTGGGAAGGGGGTGCCAGTAAGAAAGCCATAAGATACTATGGGGTAAGCATAGTCCAACATAGAGACGCTGAGACACCAGCTGATGATGCCCCGCCTTGACCGTCATGTAGACACTAGCACTCCACGCGCACGACACCCCCCCCGCTACCGACCCATGTCGTTCCCCGACCCCTGCAGAACTCCGGTAGTCCATACTCGAAGGCACCCAAGAGCTCCCAATGCAATGATACACCCTAGCTCCATGACACACACCACGTCGCCAAGTTGGGCGACCATAGCCCCAGTTTCACGTACCCTTGTCATTTTCTTTTTTATTTCCTGGTTGGAAGATTCTGATACTTCACAGAGCCGACACGGCTGGAACATTTGTACTGTAATTCTGTTGACATGTATGCGACGCAGCACCACTGTTTAATAAGTTGCGTCCCGCGACCATGACTGGCATCCTTGTGATGTAGGGAAAAGAAACAAACAAAAAATGCATGTTGTACTGCTCAAGTGTTCTATGCTCCTGTGATCTCAATAAAGGATATATTAAAAATAAATAAATGGGGTAAACATAGTTCAAAACCTGGATAGACTTGCTGAAGGAAAATTGTATAGGGTGAGCAAAGAAATAGATACATTGATGAGAAAATGGCAGACTCTACCTTTTTCATTCTATGATTGAGTCAGTCTTGTGAAGATGACAAACTTGCCAAGCTCACTTACTTATTTGATAATATTCCCCTCACTTTCAAGAAGAAAACTTTGATTAGGATCTAAGGGAGAATAACCTCAGTTATATAGGCCTTTAAAGGTGTTTGGTTATCTTGAAAGATGCTTAAAGGAAGACTAGACAAGGGTGGTATAGCTCTCCCTGATTTTCAGCTTTATTGCTGGACATTTCAAATGAAGAACTGGAAGATGTTGTTCTCTCGTCCAGACGAGACATGTGTAGGGACAATATATGAAACCATGCTAGAAAGCCAAATGAAATAGTCTTTCCTCCATAAATTTGGGGTGCCTAATATCTTTGAAAAAGTTAGACTGAAATGCTTAAGGTCCGCTGCTAGTTTATGGTTCAACTTCAGAGTGCTATTAGGGATACCATACTATAATAGGATGTCACCAATCTGGGATTCCCCAGGAAACCCTGAGCGTTTAAAAGACTGCTTACCTGGCCCATTGAGAAACCCTGGGATTGTGATATGGGGGAAGCTAATGGAAATGGACAGGTTACTGTCATGGTATGGCTGGAAAGTGCTTGTAAAATCTGACTTGTCAAGATTTAAATACTACCAGCTTTCCGCATGGTTTAAGACTTTGGACCTGACCAATTGTGAGTCTAACATCATGGAAATAGAGCTGCAGGACACCCAGACAAAAAAAGAAGGAAGTGGCTAAGTGGCACAGACACTTCTTAGAGGCAGCGGAAGGCAGCATGAACCCAGTATATCATGTGTGGAAAGAATACTTGCCCCAGGAGGAGTTGGAGAGACTTTATCATGTATCTTTCAACTTGCTATAATCCACAGTTAAACCAGCCCCACTTAGAAGAAATCACCTGTTTACTCTCCGTACAGTCTACTGGACCCCCAGAGCTTCGCGAAGTTTGGTGAGGGCAGGGACTTCAGGTGTGCAAAATGTGAGAGCCAGAATGCGAACGATAGTCACGTTTGTCAGTTGTTCAAAATTCCCCCATTTTTGGCAACAAGTGGGTAAGATGATCTCCAACATTTGGGGCAGACAGTGGAGCTAAAACCATTTTTTTGGGAAGCTGGGGGAAGGGACTGAGAAGGGAGTTAAGCATTTGAGACATGATACATTTCTGCTCTACCTGATCCTCTTGACAAGAAGGGATCTATGTAAGAGGTAGTCCTTGCTGGAGTGTTCTATGTGGAACCATTGGTGGAAAAGAGTAATATATGTATATGTGGTAGACAAAAAGTCAGAGAGGGACAGAGATCTTCCTTGCAGACTTTCCATCTGGGACCCACCTGTGAATATGCTTAAAGAATAAAATGTCCTGTGATCATAACTCCTTTGCTGACGACAGTACAGTGGTTCCCCCTCCTGCCTAGACTGTACTGTCGCATCGTTAAAATGTCTTGATGGTGAAATGACCCATCAAGTAAGTAGGTTTATATCCACTGACTTGCAGAAGATTGTGCAAAAAGGAGGAATTGTGGAATGTTTCAGATTTGCCTGAAGTCTACCGTGATCACTGATGCCATTGTATTTGCCTGTGCAAATCATCGTACAAGTTGTACACTTCTGACATATTGCGCCTCACATTCATGCTTAGCAATGGTAAGCAAGAATTTTAAAGCCGTTCGCTCAGTTTCAGAAAATGGAAATGTTGTCCTTTTGAAGGTCGAATATGCTCTGTCTCACAGGATCCGTAGGCTTCGGTCGAAACGCTTCTTATGAAGCAGATGTGCACTGTATAAAAGTCCTTGATTGTTTGATCTGCAATTTTTTTTGTAGTATCAGTTTCAATCACATCAATTCCATCGGTGCTCGTGTATGAATATCCTATGGATGTGTTTTATGTGCATGTGTGCATTAGCATGTATGATCCCCATGTGCAGAGGGCGTCCTGTTTCCTGATTCTGTGACTCTCAGACCATTGATTTTTGTTTAATAAACTTGTTCTGGCTTCCAGTAGGCGTCAGAATATATTTTTCTGAGACAGTTCCATGACAAATATATCCCATCCACCATATTGCCTACTAATATCTAGTTAAGGTTTATTTTTGCAGATCGATATTATTGAGCTGAAAACTGTGACACATAATCATTGCTAGATACGAGCGGTGCTGGGTGAGAAATCACAGTGTGGTTCTATTACATACACCACTAGATGAAATATGTGTAAATATATGGGTTGCACATACCTGGTTGAAATGTTAGGACGAGGGGAGAGAAGCCAGAGTTAAATACCATGGAGTGAGGCGAACTCGGTAATCGTATAGGCGACCTATGGTTATAAGATGTGATTTTAAGGTAAATGTATATGTTGGAGGAGAGGTGATGGCGCAGGAAGCTCCAGTGACAGAAGCCTATCAAGGTGAAAGATTCACATTTGTCGGAAGTACAAATTAGTTGTGGTTGTTTATTGGGTTGAGCTCAAGTGCATCTAACAATGGCTTTGTGCCATGTAAGTTGGGTTAGCAGAGCCATGAATCACTTTTTTAGAAGTTTATACTGAGCTGGGCGCTGGAGTCTGACAGTAAGGGAGTCTGTTGAGCTTTATTAGAGTCTGCAAGACAAACTGGATAAGCTTACCTAGGGGCAGAATACTGTGATGTCATCTGTCAAATGATGACGCATGACAAGAGTCATGACTTTTACAAGCACGTGCCGGCATCCAAAGACCCTTGTAAAATAAAGGTCAATGGAGAGATTGCAGGTTTCCATATGTGCTAACTCCATTATCCATTGAGCCACGTGCGACTGCTAGGCAGGGGTAGCACCACTGTGAAGAATCAGGGAACGTGGAGCAGGTGAAGTAGTACATCCCAACCAATCATGGCTCCGTTGCCAAGACTGAACAGCCATTTTACATTTGATTCCGACTGCATTCGAAGTATAAAACAAAAATGTATCATTCGCGCGTGTAAAATATATCAGAGGTACATTTCCACCGCCCTTGTGTGCTGTATCGCGTCATATTACAATCTAACATATCTGTCTGGCACAGGCTAGGTGAAACGAATAACATAATGATTGCGAGAATGTATGCATCAGGCTGTGTCAACAATCATCTTCATAATGTTTGAATAAATTAGCCCAGGCTATCTGCATACATTTCTTTCCGATGAAGCGTTTTAATAAATGACAAAACATGGCAATAAGCTGTACGTGTAGTGATCTGTGAATGCGATAACGCATTACACTAACTGACGGACTATACTCGACAGCATGGCTGATTACACCAAATGCTTGTTTTTCTACTATGATTGAACCCTGCTGGCCCATTCGCTTTCAAGGAAAACAGCAGGTGGTGACAACTTTAGTCCATTATTTATGAAAGGCGCAGATCATTTTGCATTCTTGAAATGAGGGAAAGCATGGAAGCTAGCATCGTTAAGTAGTTTAAGAATTTCCCACACATGATTCTGAGAACAAAATTCATACACTTAAATATGCATGTGCATGCAGTACATCCAGCTTGTTTCATCACTTTTTGCATTAGAAATACAGGATTTATGTCAAAGTCACACGGGACTTTCAGAGACTTTTCTGGGGCTTGGGAGGGGCGAGGGGGATATTTGTTGCGCCCCTGAAACCCCTTTAGTGCAGCATATACTGCAGAAAACTAATATTTTAACCTAGGTTTTTTTTAACCAATCACATCTGCCTTTTCCCATGCCCTCTTTCCTTCTCTCCATCACCTTTTATTTCCCCAACCCTTTGACTCTTTCCTGAGCATCTTACATAGAGCACGTTGTGGCTTGCTTTGTCTCCCATTTATCTCTTCTCCTGTTCCAACCCTTTCAACAATGACATTTAACTCTTTGCTTTCTACTGCACCGCTGAAATCTCCATTGGCCATTTTACAAGCATCTAGCACTGACACCAAAATGACCCTTCCCCTGTACAGGTTGGAACAAAATGTTGGTTGAGAGAGACTGTATAGGTATAAAAAAAAAAGTTTTAGATTTATTTTGAGAAAGCTTGGCTGCTAGCAAGAGTATAAAAACAGTTGAACATGTAATATCCAAATTCAAATGTACCTTTATTAACTATTTGTATACCATAACTTGGATGATACATTTTCTTCTCTGAATTCTAGTGATACATTCCATTCATTAAGATTCAAAGATTCATTCGCCTTTGAAGAAGATTTATTTAATCTGCTTTTGTTTTGGACAGGGTTTTCTCTCAGGACACATATGTTTCTTCACTATTTAGCTGGTCAGTTTAGGGCTTTTTTCAAGGCTGAAATTTTCAAATTACAGATTAGCAATATAATGAATTGCAAAAATGACAGCAAAAATGTAATAACATTCCTAGTCACACCACAAACTGAAAAGGTTTAAGGGCCTGATTCACAAACAGTAACCTACACTTTTGCAGTTAGTCCCTACCTCCAATATTTTCTATGGGTGGGTATTGTAAAATCAGTGGTTGCCCATGTGTAGTGCTAGATTAACTACAAAAGTGTAAATTGCAACAAAAGAGCAGTTTGTGATTACCGAAGAGTAGTAAACATTTTCAAAGGTGTAAACATACTCAAAAGTGTAAGTTACCTTTGTGAATCAGACATCTAAGGCCTTTTTTAGAGTAAGGCTGGCAGATGGAATAATCTGTCAAAATGTTGTGATTATCCTGTCCGCCTTATTACAAGTGCAATAGACTATAAATCACTTGTAATGTAGCAGGCAGGACATCTGCCACATTTGTGATGGAGTATTTCGACTTCCAAACTCTAATGAAAGCAAAGTGCACCCCAATCCAGATTCAAGTAATCGCTGTCACAAATACAGTAATTTGAGAATAGGGATGCCAAAGCAAATCAGTCTGTCTCCCTGTAGGGCTTGACTTAACCATTTGCACTGGGACATGGTTGTTAAGAAAGACCAAGGCTAAGGGGAAAAGGGGGTAAGAAGAAAGAAAGAGACACACTCCTGCAGGCTGGTGCTTCAGAAAACCTGGAGGGGATTTCGGAGGCACAGCATCTCGGGGCCAAAGCATGAACATCAAGGTGTCCACCTGCAGGTGAGAGAAAACAGTTACTATAAGGTTGACAATGTACCGTAGGATTTAGACATAACAGTAGCAAAATATGGGACTTACCAGTGCAAGAAGGGGGAATGCTGTAATTAGCCCCTCGTATACCCCAGACCCGCTCAGGAGCTAAAGTTGAAATGCCCACCAAGAGAGGGGGGGCTTGGACTAGGATGCAAACAGAAAAGAGAGTAACAAAACAGGAACCGCAAACAATAGGTAGGGGGACTAGGGAAGAAGGGAAATAACAAAAGTGAAGGGACGAAGCAAGCCAAGTGCAAACTGTTGCAAATAATGAAGAGTCACAACAACCACTGTTGCCAGACACGAGAACTCTATACAGATGTGTCTGAAAGACCGGCGGACTTATTTACAAGCCCCTTGCGCCGCCGGAATATCGCTTTTTCCCATATTAAAAGTGACGTACCAGGGGCTTGTACATTAGCCTCCTGGTTTGTCACTATTAAGCCAGAAGTGTGCCTGACCGGGCTGGTCCTCTAGTGGCTGGGGCGGTGCTCGTGAATCTGGGAAATGTAGTCTTTCAGCTAATCATGTGTATTTTCCGCTGTCCTTTGTGCCATCTCTTCCAAGTTCCAGGCTCCTGGGTCCTAACGTGTCTTGAAACTTAACAATCTCGTGCAATTCTAGGAATTGGACCTACACACAGCTCTGACATTGACCTAGATCCTTGTAGATAGCAAACGAGCAATTTCACAACCGAAACTCACATCTCTGCAAATCATCTAAACACTAACATGAAGTATCTTATGATACTCCTTTGATCAATCTTTACCAATGCTGATTTTCATATTTCAATGTATAACAATATCAGTATGTTGGAAAAGCAGTCTGTACAGCAAGGCACAGGAAGTTGTTTTTTGTTAATAAAAATACCTTGAGGTTGCAGAGGCCTACTGCAGCATGAAACTTCAATTTGTTCGTATTCTTCTTGTTCCCCTCTGAAGGAAACAGCCCCCCAAACATCCTTGACCAGGCCCAGAAAAACATTTTATTTCGGATGAATAGAATTGTATCATCACTTCCAATTTTTGTTTCCTAGTTTTATTGGGGGCCAAACATCTTTTGCTCAACTGTTGTCGTGAACTCAAGTGTGGATTCCTGTTTAGATTGTAGCTAAAGCCAGTTAGCCCTGGCTGCACCACCAATCGTGGCGATACTGTTTCCACAATGTCATTAGTGATTGTGCACAAACCATCCATCACCACGGGGCATATTATCAAGGGGGTTTATCTCCGCTTTTTTGGCTTTAAAAGCCAAGAAAGCGGAGATAAAATTATCTCCCTATTATCTAGCTGTCGCTAATACCAGTTAGCGACAGCTAGTAGGAGATAGCGACCATCTTGGGCCCCGCTTTGCATGTCAGAGAAATTTATCACTAATGACATGCAAAGTGGGCATGCCAAGATGTTAGCGACTGAAAACAGTCGCTAACATCGCTATCTCCTATTACCAACTTTTGGAGATATTCGCGCTAAGCGCGAATATCTCCAAAAGCAAACACCTGCCCTGAGCAGTTCTTAGCCATGTTATCCAATGGGAGGTGGATAACATGGCTAAGAGCATTAGCTCGGTAATGCATGAATATCGCTGACTTTTCAGCGATATTTATGCATTGCGGCCGATTTTTATCGCATTTGCGATAAACCTTGGTAATACCAAGGTTTATCTGCGATAAAAATCGCCGCAGCACCGAGATACATTTTTGTCTCTAACCAAGCAATAGCGATAATTATCGCTATTGCTTGGTAATATGCCCCCACATTTTTTAGGAGTTTTGATTTCACCTTTGCTGGCTGATCATGATTTATGTTCTTAGTCACTCAGATCACTGCACATCATTAAAAACAAATGTCTCGTAAAATTAAAACAAAAGCATTTATTACTGCATCCACTGTTCCTCGTAATGCAATGGGCACATTTTAGATGGCCGTACTGCATGTTCTTTGTGTGCACATAAAACATGCAATTCAAAGCGGCAGATATTTCTATAAGTGTCTATGATGCATGCATCCTTCATCAATTCTTGATTTTTTAACATTTCAGTTTATCAAGGAATCTTTCTCACCAGGAGTCTTCAGAACTCAATTCAAGGAATGATGTTACTTATTTAATTTAGTAGTGTAAGGTCTTTTGAGCAGAAAAGTTCTACATGATTGTGTAGCTAGACCCATCACCAACCTAGGGATCAATAGCATGATGCTGTTGCACAGACTGAACAGTTCTAGGAGACAAAGCTTCCAAACACTACAGCATGAACTGGGAACAAGAAATTGACTGCTGGAAACGGATTTGAAAAACCACCCTTTCCGTCGATTGATGCAGTTGTGATTAAAGCCATCAGAAATGTGTACTTGTATATCACTCCTACATGTATAAGCTACATAGACTTTGGAGAGAATGGCTTTCTATGTTGTCTCGACCTCTGTATTGCTGTTCCGCTCAATAGTTTTGTGCAATCAGAAAGAACTTCACACCTTCAAAATTTAGAAATCTAAAGTTCCTTGTTTGAGGTGTGTAATCTCTTTCAACAGGTGCAGAGTTTGGTTTACAAGGGTATGTCTATCAACCATGCAGCGATGGTCCTGGCTGCTCTAGAAAATATATTGTAATGCGAACATGTAGACTTCAGTAAGACATTCACTAGGGTGAATGGAATTCATCATTAGATGACACAATTGAAATGGAAGACTCCACTTTACGTTGTAACTATGATCCAGCTGTTATATTCTAAAAAATTGCCTCATTTAACCTGTAAATGGAGGTTTGAAGCCCCTGGGAAAAAAAACGTAAGGTTGTCCTCTTACAGCCCAGTTGTTTTTTATGCAGACCAACCAACTCCAGCAATACATAGGAGTGAGAATGATTACTCATAAAATAAGAACTAATGGTGCTGACTCGTTTTACATGGTTTATACCAAATTAGTGGGCAACACATAAATGTGTCTCCAGTGGTCTAGTCCAACAACGAGTCAGTGTTTACAAAGTCCAAGGTTATGGTGTTTGAAATCAACCCTTCAAGTAGTATCTACAAAGGCAATGTCTACTGAACTAAGCTTCATATTACAACAGATTGACGACTTGGTGTAGTGTTACATCACACAACGTCATAGCTCCGAATAGATGCAATAGGAAAAATTAGCAATAATAACAATGAAGTATTTCGCAATATTCAATCAATTTAGAAGTCTGTTAACGATTGGAGACAGTTCTTAAAGTTAGCTAGAGCAGTGACACCTTGACTAGTTATTCTGACGTTGTTTCCATTTCTAACTTTGACTTTGTAATAAACCGTGGTCCAGATCCCAACAATGGTGAAGTTGATGCTCCATTTCTACCGAATCCACATGTTCAAGTTCAAGTTCAAGTTCAGGAATTTGTATAGCGCACTACTCACCCAGAGGGTCTCAAGGCGCTTGGGGTGCATTATTTATCGAATAGCCAGGTTTTAAGTTCCTTCCTGAAGGAAATGTGGATCTGGGTAAGGCGGAGGTGAGTGGGGAGAGAATTCCAGGTTTTGGCCGCCAAGTAGGAGAAGGATCTTCCTCCCATGGTGGATCTATGGATGCGCGGAACTGCGGCGAGGGCTTGATTGGAGGATCTTAGTTGGTGGGTCGGTGTGTAGAAGGACAGTCGTGTGTTGAGGCATTCGGGTCCTAGTTTGTAGAGGG
The DNA here is from genome assembly GCF_964263255.1 of Lissotriton vulgaris. Lineage (NCBI taxonomy): Eukaryota > Metazoa > Chordata > Amphibia > Caudata > Salamandridae > Lissotriton > Lissotriton vulgaris. The sequence continues at coordinate 420,363,658 of NC_141696.1, forward strand.
CCTTGTGTGCGTGGGTGAGGAGACGGAACGTTATTCTCTTGTTGACGGGAAGCCAGTGAAGGTCTTTCAGGTGACCGGTAATGTGAGCTAGGCGCGGGATGTCCAATATGAATCTGGCTGATGCGTTTTGGATGCGTTGAAGTTTTTTCTGTAATTTGGCTGTGGTTCCGGCGTAGAGGGTGTTTCCATAGTCCAGTCGGCTAGTGACCAGTGTGTGGGTGACCGTCTTTCTTGTTTCGGTGGGGATCCAACGAAATATTTTTTTTAGCATACGAAGTACGTTGAAGCAAGAGGATGAGACGGCGTTGACTTGTCTGGTCATCGAGAGGGAGGAGTCTAGGATGAAGCCTAGGTTACGTGTGCGGTCTGTGGGTATGGGTGCCGTGCCCAGGGCCGATGGCCACCCTGAGTCGTCCCAGGCAGAGGGGGATGATCCTAGGATGAGGACTTCCGTTTTGTCTGAGTTAAGTTTTAGGCGGCTGTTTTTTGATCTATTCGGCTACTTCTTTCATGCCTTCATGAAGATTGGTTTTGGCGGTGTTAGGGTATTTGGTAAAGGAAAGGATCAGCTGGGTGTCGTCAGCGTAAGAGATGATGTTAAGGTTGTGTTGTCGCGCGATGGATGCGAGGGGACTCATGTAAACGTTGAAGAGGGCTGGAGAGTGATGATCCTTGTGGTACTCCGCAGATGACTTCGGTGGCCTCTAATTTGAATGGGGGGAGTCGGTCTCTCTGGGTTCTCCCGGCGAGAAACGAGATGATCCAGTCCAAGGCTTTTCCTTGTATGCCGATGTTGCTGAGGCGTTGTATGAGGGTGCTATGACAAACTGTGTCGAAGGCGGCGGAGAGGTCGAGTAGGATGAGGGCAACTGTTTCTCCGTTGTCCAGTAGTGTTCAGATGTCGTCTGTTGCTGCAATAAGGGCGGTTTCGGTGCTGTGTTTGGCTCGAAAGCCGGACTGTGAGGAGTCGAGGGAGTTGTTGGATTCAAGGAAGGCGGCGAGCTGTCTATTGACGGCTTTCTCAATGACTTTGGCAGGGAATGGGAGGAGGGATATGGGGCGGTAGTTCTTAAGTTCAGAGGGGTCCGCTGTGGGTTCTTCAAGAGGGCGTTGAGTTTGGCGTGTTTCCAGCTTTCTGGGAAGGTAGCGGAGTTGAAGGAGCAGTTGATGACATTACGGAGATAGGGTGCGATGATGGAGTCTGCTTTGTTGAAGATGTGGTGGGGACAGGGGTCGGTTGGTGAGCCTGAATGGATGAAGTTCATTAGGCGGATGGTGTCTTCAGTGGTGATTGGGTTCCAGGCGTTAAGGATGTTAGAGGGCGGTTTAGGTTCGGAGGTGGGTGGAGTGGACTTTTCTTTGGAAATGTTCTCAAAGCTGTTATGTATGTCGGCGATTTTGTTGTAGAAGAAAGAGGATAACGAGTCGCAGAGGTCTTGGGAGGGAGTAATGTCCTTTGAGGCTGCGGTGGGGTTGGTAAATTCTTTGACGATGTTGAATAGTTCTTTGCTGTTTTGGGCGTTGTTGTCGAGTCGATCCTTGAATGCTGATTTCTTGGTGGATCAGATCAATTGGTGGTGTTTGCGGGTGGCTGTCTTGAAGGTGGTCAGGTTGTCAGTGGTTGGGTTTTTTCTCCATGTTTTCTCGAGAGTACGGCATAGTTTCTTGAATTTCTTAAGGTCCTCGTTGAACCAGGGGGCCTTTTTGCTACCCTGTTTGGTTTGGTGGTTTTTCAAGGGTGCTAGTTCGTCAGCGCTGTGAGTGATCCATTGTTTGAGTTTGGTGGCCGCTTGGTTTGGGTCCGATGAGAGGGCGGGAGGGTTTTGTTTGAGCAATGTGAGGAGTTGGTCGGTGGTGATTTTGTTCCAGTTTCTTCATGGAATAGGTTGTGGGGGGTTGTGGGTCGAGGTAGTTTTGTAGCTGAAGTGAACACAGCTGTGGTCCGTCCAATGGAGAGCTGTGGTGTGATCGAAGGAGATGTGCTTGCTGGAGGTGAAGATTGGGTCGAGCGTATGTCCGGCTATATGGGTGGGGGTGTCAATAAGTTGTTTGAGACCGAGATTGGCCAGGTTGTCCAGAAGGGTGGTGGTGTTGCTGTTGTTTTTCTTTTCCAGGTGGAAGTTGAGGTCTCCCAGTAGAATGTAGTTCTCGGAGGGGAGGGCATGTGGGCTGATGAAGTCAGTGATGTCTTCGCTGAATTGTTTACAGGTTCCTGGTGGTCTGTAGATGAGGGTGCCTCTAAGTGTGGTCCTGGGGTCGGTGTGGATCTGAAAGTGGAGGTGTTCGGAGGTTGCAAGGTTATCGTCGAGGCTGGTCGTGATTCTGATGGTGTTCTTATGGATGATGGCGATGCCTCCTCCTGTTTGGTTGGGGCGGTCTTTTCGGATGATCTTGAAAGCGTCCGGGATGGCTATGGCGATGTTGAGCGCTGAAGAGGCGTTCATCCAGGTTTCTGTAAGGAAGGCGATGTCCGGTGAAGCAGTGTCGAGTAGGTCCAAGAGTTCAGTGGCGTGTCTGTGGACCGAGCGGGTGTTCAGCAGGATGCACTTCAGGTGGTTAGGGTCGGAGCTGTGTTTGGAGTTAGTGGATTTGGTGTGGGTCTTGATGCAGGCGAACTTGCAGGACTGGCAGGCGAAGGGACCGTGGGTACGTCCTGGGGCAGCTTCGTAGCATTGTGGTGTGCGTCCGGGGTTAAGGGCTAGGAGGGTGGCGGCGTCATACGTTATGCGGGATGAGTGCAGTTTGCGGGGGCCAGGGGGTCTGGCGCTGGGCGCAGTCCAGACGCGGACGGGCGTAGACGGGCTTATCTTTGGCGCACCTTGGGCGCGCATGGGGCGCGTCCGCTGCGCGTGAACGCTGCGCATAGAAGCGTCGGTCATATGTGGATAGTGGAAGGGGAGGGGTGAGGGAGGATCAGCTGGGAGGCGGGTGCGGGGTGGAGGGGACGGGCTCCGAGGCACAACAACAACAAAATGGCTACAGAAGCAAAACCGGAACCGGTTGGGGCCAACAACAGTGAAAGCTTCGTGGGCAGAGGCACAATCACAGTAATTCAGCAATTAATGCAACAGGTTCACAATTAAAGCGAGCGTTACGCGAGGCGGGTAATTTATGTAGTAATGAGGCAATGCAGGCGCTACTATGAAAACAATGCTAACACGAGCAGCACGCTACAAAATGCAGGCAGCAGTACGATATCAGATGCAGGCAGCGGTGAGAAGAACAATCTTAGGCAATGGCGCTATGTAAGCAGCAGAACGATCTCAGCAAGGGCCAGGGGCTGTGGGGAGCGACCGCTTCTGACGGAGTCAGGACGGTCGGGGCGAGCCTAGTGAGTCAGTGGGAGGGAGGATCAGCTGGGAGGCAGGTGCGGGGTGGAAGGGACGGGCTCCGAGGCACAACAACAACAAAATGGATACAGAAGCGAAACCGGAACCGGTTGGGGCCAACAACAGTGAAAGCTTCGAGGGCAGAGGCACAATCACAGTAATTCAGCAATTAATGCAACAGGTTCACAATTAAAGCGAGCGTTACGCGAGGCGGGTAATTTATGCAGTAATGAGGCAATGCAGGCGCTACTATGAAAACAATGCTAACACGAGCAGCACGCTACAAAATGCAGGCAGCAGTACGATATCAGATGCAGGCAGCGGTGAGAAGAACAATCTTAGGCAATGGCGCTATGTAAGCAGCACAACGATCTCAGCAAGGGCCAGGGGTTGTGGGGAGCGACCGCTTCTGACGGAGTCAGGATGGTCACAGTGATTTCCAGGACGGGGCGAGCCTAGTGAGTCAGTGGGAGGGAGGATCAGCTGGGAGGCGGGTGCGGGGTGGATGGGACGGGCTCCGAGGCACAACAACAACAAAATGGCTACAGAAGCGAAACCGGAACCGATTGGGGCCAACAACAGTGAAAGCTTCGTGGGCAGAGGCACAATCACAGTAATTCAGCAATTGTAAATTAATGGCCAATTCATGCAGTGCAGCGCAGCAAGTCACCTTGCTGTACTATGTGATGGGGAGAAGGCAGGCATGGACTGTATTTAAGTCAATATGGTACATCCCTGCCTTTTGGCTGCCTAGTGCCAACGCAGGCACCCTTGCGCTATGGTGCAAGGGTGACTGCATTGTAAGGAAGACTGTTTTTGTGCAGGAAGGCGCAGCTTCCTCTTTTATATATGTGTTGCAGAATGCAGTGCACAAGAAAGAGAAAAAACTAGAAGAAATAAACATATTTCTCCTCCTTAAGTCTCCCCCAG